>NC_035437.2:139864328-140499328 GCF_002127325.2 Helianthus annuus | reverse complement strand
ATTACTTGTTTACCCCTTTCAGTTAATTTAAATCTAATGGCTGAGATTTTTTCTTACCTTTCTCCCATTTTTGGTCTTTTTTACAATAACCTTACCCTATATATATATATATATATATATATATATATATATATATAGAAACGGGTTCGGGAGAAAACGCTCAGAAGTGTGAAAACGGTGAGAACGCATCCTGGCCCAATACTTGTCCCGCGGCATAGAGAAGGGCAGAGGGGCTTTTTTGTCTTTTCATTCTTCTTTTATTTTCACAACGCGGTATAATATTTTCTGGCGTCTAAATTTTTTTTGGCGTTAATTGTATTTATTAAATTTTTTGGCGTTGAATTAATTGTTTTTGTGTCACATATATAATTTTTTGGCTTTATATCGTTTTCTGGTTAATTTTTTTTGGCGTTTGTGGCGTTTTGTATAATAATTCACTACGAGTCATTAATATTTGCATAAGATTAAAATAAGACCAATTTTTTTGGCGTTTAATACCCTTTACAAGGTGCTTTGTTAGCAGCTGTTCTCCCAGATTTCATTCTACTAGCATTTTGGTGTTTGTAGTTTTTGGCGTTTTATATAATAATCTATTATTTATAGAGAATTAGATAACACAACAACATATAAGTTGATATCAAAACAATATAAAATGAAAACAAAAATAATAAAAAATGGTAATCTAATTTTTTTCTTTCGAATCTTCAATGTCATCAGTCTCTTCCTTCTTGAATTTGTTTTTGGCGATTTGAACCTTTTTTGAATAATTTAGCTAGATGCCAACTTTCCTTCATAAACCTCGTCTTTTTCAGAAGAAGCTGCTTAGTGGCATCCTGTTTTTTAGTGTGATATTCTTGATTAGTGGCATGTCATTAAAGATCAACTCTTGCTTGATACTATTTGTAATAATGGAGTCCAAAATAGTATTTTGCACTTGTGTTGATCCCTTTATTCCATGCATATAATCATCAAGAACAAAGCTCACATGATGGCATATCACTGTCATCAGTCTCTTTTTCTTGAATATTTGTCCATCTCATTTATCAAAATATTATTGAGTTAACTCCCTCAGAAAAAGGATCCATTTCAGTGAAAGCTTTGCCATCTGTGGCGTTTTAAAGGGAGTGGTTTCTAGAGGATATGGCGTTTTGTGTTTTCTGGGTGTGATTAATTTCATTGTGTATAGACCCCTCTCTTATAGGAGTTTTTTGGTGCGTAGATTAGGCGGGACTTTTTATTGTAATAAATGATAGTAATAAAGTAAGTGTTTTTTCAGTTACTGTTTTTGTATTTAATATGTTGATCAGCTTTTATCAGTTTTATAGGTTATAGACGTCCCATCTTCTAAGTTTGGTGTTTTTTTAAATGACATTATGCAGACCAAGATGACAAAATACAATAACGAAGTAAATAAAATTTTAAGCAGGAAAAATATTTTTTGTTATTTTCGTCAGAAGGTACTTTATCCGAAAAGTATCCATCACTTGCATCATCTTCTTCCTCCTCAGAGTCTTCATCTGGATCTTCATCCATATCATCACATTCACCTTCATCAGCTTCTTGTTCTTGAAGATTCTGAAGCCTCCACCTGAACATGTCTTGCATTAACTCCAATTTTGAGTCTATTTCTGTGTTGGTACAAGTGGTGTTATGCAAATCTTCCATGAAACCCAGACGCTGCTTTGTCATGATGTTCTCTAGCCAGTAGACCTCCTGCTCTTCGCTGTCGTATGTAACCGTCACCATGTCTGTTTCATTATCAAAACGCCATGATGTCATGACAGGGTCTGGTGTAACAACTCTCACTAAAATTAATGCTTAGGGTGGTAATTAGCTATTAAGAAAACCCTAAATGAGAAACCCAAGTAATTCTGCACTAACCTTAAAATTTTCGAATCAATCGGAATCAGGATCAGGGCCCCTAAAACCCAAGGGGGGTTAAACCCTAATCGATATTATCCTCTAAATTCGTTGTCTGAATTGAATTAAACAAAACTGTCAACTCACCTAAGCTACTGGACACGAAACCTACCCTACCCTAAATTGGCATCCCAGGCGATACGCGGGAGGTTCCCCGAATTCTTCCGCGACACGCGGGAGATGCAAATTTTCAGTATAAATAGAGGGCCTTGGGACTTGAATCTGGAAGTTGAAACGTCGGCCAAATGCTTTCTTTACGACGATTTATCACACAAATACTACAATTAAACACACACTACACTCGAATTGCTGCCGCAAAACAGGGTAATTACTCGATCGCTATTACGATTCATTTTCCGAGATCAATATATCCAAAGAATGTTTAAGTGCCGCCCACATTAGGGTTATACTTTGTCGTTCGTCGTTAATTCGATGAATGAGTTTAAGTATCGCACTTTGTCGTTCATTGTGAGAATTTGATCTTGTGAGTTATCGTAACTGCTGTATTGATCACTAGCCCTGTTTTGTGTGCATTATTGTTGAAATTAGGTTAACAGGGCTAAAATCATATTCTATCCATACTAAATCTACAATGTGAGTCATTCTCTTTTTATCAAATGTTTTACAATACTCCAAATCATTTTTCAGAGTTATAATTATAGTGATTAAGTTTATGTAATCACCAAATTACAGCCGGTATGCGGGGTATTGTGCACAGTATTATTATTGTTTCATTCACATTAGGTGGGCGAGCCTAAAAATAAGTGATATACGTCACTCATTGGGACAGCCAATGGTGATATGACCACAGTCACAGAGCTGGTCTGTGACAAATACCTATTCTTGAAAGTTGGTTGATAATAAACATATGTAAAAACTCTTGATACTGTAAATTATAACAAATGTGTCGTTTTCAGTAAATAGAATGATTCACTCAGTATTTCCCCGCTAACAAAACCTTTTTCAAACATGTTTCAGGTGATCTACTGTAAATCAGGAAAAGTGCTGAGGAGCATTTCAAGCTTAAAATAGTGGCTCAGTATAAGATAAAGAAATATGTTTTGAAATAAGGATTTATCACTAAAACTTATGTATTGTAAATTATCGGGGTTTATCCCGAATTATGAAATAAAATAATCGGGAAAAGTTTTAGCTTCACAACGATCCTGATGTTAAAATTTTCGCTGCTAAAATCACATAAATAAATATCACGGGATTTCTGTCCCGCGGCTCCTGAAACGGGTCAAACCGGGTCGGGGGCCATGACAGAAATGAGGTGGTATCAGAGCCACTGAGTTAAGCTAATTAAGTATTTAAAAGATACTTAATTTTTCCTGATTACTATTATGTGATTATGTGTTTTATTAAAAACTGACTATTTGTTAGTTACAGTATGGGTAAGCAAAAGTTGCAAGATATCTATCTTAAATTAGATAGGTCAGTCTACGAAGAGGGAAGTTCATCCAAAACTAAATTTTCAAAGCTCCCTACAATTCCTGAAGAAGGAATATTTGTGCGTAAAGCACAGTATGAAAACCCACTTTCTCCTAGAAAAAGGAGTATGATTATTAAGAAAAGTAAGGAGCAAATCCGAGAAAAGAGGATTAAAAAGGAAACCCAGGAGATAATTAATAAATCACCGTGAGAAGATAAGTTAGATGAAAAATGGACAAATTTGTATATGCTAGCTACTGTAGCGGAAAATGCAAATCTTTAAAGTACTCTAAATCTAGTACTAGTACTTCTCAGTAAGTAGATAAATAAAGCTGAGTGTGTGTTCTTTCTTGTATTTTGTACAAATAGTGTGTAATAAAACTTTGATGGTTATTTGTTAAACTTTGTTCCAAAGTTTTAACTTAGCATTTCTGTGAATTTTGCATATATGCTACACAGTATGAGCGAGATATCTGAAGCTTTTCAGAACCTCAATCTTTACCCGGTGAATATAGAAGTTTCCCAAGAGTTTACTGGATACTTTGCTAATGTGGACCAACCTGTAGAATTCCATGCTCCACCTTTGACAAAGCCAAAACGAAAGAAAAAGAAGAATTATGTATGGGGTAGTCGTATTCGTAGGAAAAAGCCAGTTCCGAAACTTCCTAAAATAAACAACCCTTTAGAAAAAGAAAAAGAAATTGTAATCAAGGAGAGTCCTAAACAGCAAGAGATGGAAACTGAAGTTAGGAAAGATTCTAGGCAAATGGAAATACAGTTTGAGGAATATTCTAAGGAAATAAAAATGGAAGTAGGACAAGGTTATAGACCAACTCAGATAGAAATCGGAGAGAGCTCCAATCAAAACCAAAACCAGGGAATAACTTTTCAGGATAAAATAGATTTTCTATTGGCAAACTGTGAAACTATTTAGCCTGTCAATACGAATGTTTTTACCTATCCTAGTGAAAATCCACTCCCTATGAATTTTGCACCAGCAATCCCAGACCCAATAGTCCACGCTCAACCTGTAGAAATGGAAGAATGGTGGACGAATGATTGGCAATTTCAAAATATTGTCAACGACCCTTATTCCTTCTTTCCGCAATTCGATCCAGAACCCCTACCTAATCCACCAATGAGCACTGAGAATATGGCTGAACTTCGCCATTTCGGTGAAGAGTTGATGGATGCAGGGAATAGAATCAGGGAGATAGGGGGACAGATTGCTTGGAAGTATGATGAAAGGGAAATGCGTTTTTAGAACAACAAATGGTGAGGGATAGGAAGATGGTAAAACTATAGTTGTGTAATAGTATAGTAAATAGTGAAATCAGTCTGTAACATAACTCCAAATAAAAAAATATCTGTGTGTAGTGATGCATACTATAACGGATATGAAATGGAATCGAGAAATCGATAGTTTTGACTTTATGTGCATTATGAATTTTCTGAGTGTTTGTGTATAAATTGCTATTTATCAAGATACTAATTAATATATATTATCAGATGGCTAATAATGGTAATGAACCGGTAAATGAAGCTAATCAATCAGAGCAACATCTAGGGGATCAATATATGACTAGACAAGATATTGAAAATATTGTTGCTCAAGGGATAGCCAATGCTATTCCAGCATTTGTTGCTGCTGTAAAAAGTCCAATCGAACCGCAACATATCATTCCTAGTAAACGTACTACTGAAGATAACTTCAGTAATAGTATAAACGGTGGCCATAATCATGTTAATCATGATAATGAATCCCAGCACACGCCGCTCCCTAAGAAACGGAAGGCTGCAACACCTGGTTGCACTTTCAAAGAATTCCTTGCTTGTAAACCCACTGAATTTGCAGGCAATGAAGGGGCAACTGCATCACTGCGTTGGTTTGAGAAAACCGAAGCAGTAATTGCAATAAGTAAGTGTGCCAAAGATGATCAGGTCATGTACGCATCGAATCTGTTTAAAGAAGGAGCACTGGAATGGTGGAACACTGTGTTACAAGCTAAAAGAAGAAATAGGGCTTATGCTATGACTTGGGAAGAATTCAAGAGTCTGGTAGAAAGAAAATTCTGTCCTGAGTATGAAAAGGAACAAATGGCAAATAAGTTCCTAACTCGTCGGATGATAGGTGTGGATTGTCGTGGTTATACTTCGACATTCTTTGAATATGCTAGAGTAGTACCTAACCTGGCTTCGCCAGAATCGGTACTCATTTCTCGCTATATTTGAGGATTAATTAGCGAAATTCGAAATATCGTTAAGGCTGCGAGACCTCGCACTATTGACGATGCAGTAGAATTAGCTAACACCTTAACTGATGAACTGATACGCACACGAGACGAAGATAGGAAGAAGGAATTAGCTCAGAAAATTACCCAAGGATTTAGGATGGGTAATAGTAGTAATTTCAAGAAAAGAGGAACAGGGCAACCTTCAACTGTGCCATTTTGCAAAATTTGCAAAAAGAAACATTTTGGAAAATGTAACAAACTTTGCAATTTTTGCAAAACAACAGGACATCGGGAAGAAAACTGCAGAAAGAAATCCATAATTTGTTACAATTGTGGGGAAGCCGGACATATCAAAACAGAATGTCCTAAGTTAGCCAACCCAGTAGAAAATAAACCCAAGGCAGCTGAAGGAGCTACTAAGAAGAATGCCAGAGCATTCCAGCTAACTACGCAAGAAGCAGAGCTCATTCCGGATGTGATAGCCGGTACGTTTTTAGTTCACAACATTTATGCAAAAGTATTATTTGACTCTGGTGCAAACCAAAGTTTTATAAATACTTCATTCTGTCAAGCTCTTAAGTTACCTTTAACTACCGTTAGGCAAATTTTTACAGTCGAAACTGCAGATGGGAATTCAGTCAAAATCCATCAGGTTTTGCAAAAAGTAGAAATAGAACTCTTAGGTCATAAATTTACTGCAAACCTATTGCCTATGAAATTAGCCGAGTTTGATGTTGTGTTAGGAATGGGTTGGTTAATAGCCAACCATGCTCAAATCATTTGTGATAGAAACTCTATAGAAATTCAAGCACCTACTGGAGAGATAATTAAGATTTCAGGAGATAAACCTCGAAAGCCACTGAAGTTCATATCAGTAATGAAAGTTGCTAATTATGAACGGAAGCAGGGAATAGTATATATGATTTCAGTAATCATTTGTACTAAAGGAAAAGAACTTAAGGAAATCCCTGTAGTCTCAGAATACCCAGATGTATTTCCAGAAGATTTATCTGGGTTACCACCAGATAGGGAGGTAGAATTTAGGATTCATCTAATTTCAGGAACTACACCGATAGCCAAGGCACCCTATCGATTAGCTCCTACCGAAATGTTAGAATTAAAGAAGCAATTAGATGAATTACTAAGCAAAGGATTTATACAACCTAGTTCATCCCCTTGGGGTGCACCGGTGTTGTTTGTAAAAAAGAAAGATGGATCGATGAGAATGTGTATCGATTATAGAGAATTGAATAAGGTTACAATCAAGAATCTATACCCATTACCTAGGATTGATGATCTTTTTGATCAATTACAAGGCGCTAAATATTTTTCTAAGATAGACTTGCGCTTCGGATATCATCAATTAAAGGTTCAAGAAGAAGACATACCTAAAACTGCATTTAGGACTAGGTATGGACATTATGAGTTTACAGTCATGCCCTTTGGATTAACTAATGCACCCGCAGCATTTATGGACATGATGAACAGGATCTGTAAACCATATTTGGATAAATTTGTAATTGTTTTCATAGACGATATACTTATTTATTCAAAAAGTCAGGTCGAACATTGCCAGCACTTGCATGCACTCTTAACTTTGTTAAGAAAAGAAAAGTTGTATGCTAAATTCTCGAAGTGTGAATTTTGGCTACAAGAAGTGCAATTCTTATGACACATGGTGAATCACGAAGGTATTCACGTAGATCCTGCTAAGATAGAAGCAATTACCAATTGGAAGGTTCCGCAAACTGCAATGGAAATTAGAAGTTTTATAGGTTTGGCCGGTTATTATAGACGGTTTATTAAGGATTTTTCCAAAATAGTTGTACCATTAACTAAGCTAACCTGTAAAGCCACTAAGTTTGAATGGGGACATAAACAAGAAGAAGCCTTCAGAATTCTAAAGCAGAAATTAACCAATGCTCCAATCTTAGCCTTACCAGAAGGAACAGAAGATTTTGAGGTATATTGTGATGCTTCAAAATTAGGATACGGATGTGTGTTGATGCAACGCAAAAAGGTAATTGCGTATGCTTCTAGACAATTGAAGAAGCACGAGGAAAACTATACGACTCATGATTTAGAATTAGGAGCTATAGTTTTTGCCCTTAAGATATGGAGACATTATCTGTATGGAAGTAAGTTTACTGTTTATACAGATCATAAGAGTTTAAGATATATATTTGGGCAAAAAGAGTTAAACATGAGGCAAAGAAGATGGATGGAAATCCTGAGTGATTACGATTGTGATATTCAATATCACGAAGGAAAGGCAAACGTAGTCGCAGATGCCTTAAGTCGTAAGTTCCATGAAAAGCAAAAGCGAGTCCGTGCTCTTAGAATAAATCTACAAGTAGATTTAATGGAACAATTGAAGGAAATTCAGGAAACGGCAATCAAGGACGATGCCGAAGGAATGAAAGGTTACCTAAAAGAATTGGAACAAGGAAATAATGGAATTTGGAAATTCCACAAAAGCAGAATTTGGGTACCTAAACAGGGAAATTTAAGATCAAAGATTTTAGACGAAGCTCATAAATCTAAGTATACTGTACATCCAGGAAACAATAAGATGTACCAAGATTTAAGAAAGAATTTCTGGTGGATAGGAATGAAGAAGGATATAGCCGAATACGTATCTAAGTGTTTAACCTGTTCACAAGTTAAAGCCGAACATCAAAAACCCTCAAGTCTACTACAACAGTTAGAAATACCGGTATGGAAATGGGAACTCATAACAATGGACTTTGTTACTAAGTTACCCAAGACCAGAAAAGGTAATGATGCCATTTGGGTAATCGTGGATCGATTAACCAAATCAGCTCATTTTCTACCAATAAAGGAAACCTTTAGTATGGAAAGGTTAGCCAAATTGTATGTAGATGAAATAGTATCCTTACATGGAGTTCCACTCTCCATTGTATCGGATAGAGATAGTCGTTTCACTTCCCGTTTCTGGACAAGTTTCCAAGAATCAATGGGAACCCGACTCAATCTAAGTACCACATATCATCCACAAACGGACAGACAAAGTGAAAGGACGATCCAAACTATGGAAGACATGCTCCGTGCATGTGTAATTGACTTTGGAGGTAATTGGGATAATCATTTACCATTAATTGAATTCTCCTATAACAATAGTTATCACTCAAGTATCGAAGCCGCTCCATTCGAAGCACTGTATGGACGCAAGTGCAGAACACCCGTATGTTGGGCGGAAATAGGAGAAAGTCAATTATCAGGTCCGGAAATTGTGCAAGAAACCACAGACAAGATAACTCAAATTAAGGAAAGATTAAAAACAGCCAGAGATCGCCAGAAAAGCTATGCAGACAATCGTCGCAAGCCACTCGAATTCCAGATAGGAGACAAAGTACTTTTGAAAGTATCTCCTTGGAAAGGAGTAGTACGATTCGGTAAGAAAGGAAAACTGAGTCCAAGATATGTTGGACCATTCCCAGTGATTCAACGAATCGGACCAGTTGCTTATCGCTTACAACTACCAGAAGAACTAGCTGGAGTACATGATATATTTCATGTATCCAATCTTAAGAAATGTCTATCAGACGAATCCTTGGTAGTACCTCTTCAAGATGTGGAGGTAAATGAAAAGCTGAAATTCATAGAGAAACCTTTACAAATAGAAGATAGGAAAATCAAGTTTCTCAAACACAAGCGACTAGTACTGGTGAAAGTCAAATGGAATTCAAAAAGGGGACCAGAATATACTTGGGAGCTAGAGTCAGAAATGAAGCGGAAATACCCTCATCTATTTCAGTAAATCTCGAGGACGAGATTCTTCTTAAGGTGGGGAGGATGTAACAACTCTCACTAAAATTAATGCTTAGGGTGGTAATTAGCTATTAAGAAAACCCTAAATGAGAAACCCAAGTAATTCTGCACTAACCCTAAAATTTTCGAAACAATCGGAATCAGGATCAGGGCCCCTAAAACCCAAGGGGGGTTAAACCCTAATCGATATTATCCTCTAAATTCGTTGTCTGAATTGAATTAAACAAAACTGTCAACTCACCTAAGCTACTGGACACGAAACCTACCCTACCCTAAATTGGCATCCCAGGCGATACGCGGGAGGTTCCCCGAATTCTTCCGCGGCACGCGGGAGATGCAAATTTTCAGTATAAATAGAGGGCCTTGGGACTTGAATCTGGAAGTTGAAACGTCGGCCAAACGCTTTCTGTACGACGAGTTATCACACAAATACTACAATTAAACACACACTGCACTCGAATTGCTGCCGCAAAACAGGGTAATTACTCGATCGCTATTACGATTCATTTTCCGAGATCAATATATCCAAAGAATGTTTAAGTGCCGCCCACATTAGGGTTATACTTTGTCGTTCGTCGTTAATTCGATGAACGAGTTTAAGTATCGCACTTTGTCGTTCATTGTGAGAATTTGATCTTATGAGTTATCGTAACTGCTGTATTGATCACTAACCCTGTTTTGTGTGCATTATTGTTGAAATTAGGTTAACAGGGCTAAAATCATATTCTATCCATACTAAATCTGCAATGTGAGTCATTCTCTTTTTATCAAATGTTTTACAATACTCCAAATCATTTTTCAGAGTTATAATTACAGTGATTAAGTTTATGTAATCACCAAATTACAGCTGGTATGTGGGGTATTGTGCATAGTATTATTATTGTTTCATTCACATTAGGTGGGCGAGCCTAAAAATAAGTGATATACGTCACTCATTGGGACAGCCAATGGTGATATGACCATAGTCACAGAGCTGGTCTGTGACAAATACCTATTCTTGAAAGTTGGTTGATAATAAACATATGTAAAAACTCTTGATACTGTAAATTATAACAAATGTGTCGTTTTCAGTAAATAGAATGATTCACTCAGTATTTCCCCGCTGACAAAACCTTTTTCAAACATGTTTCAGGTGATCTACTGTAAATCAGGAAAAGTGCTGAGGAGCATTTCAAGCTTAAAATAGTGGCTCAGTATAAGATAAAGAAATATGTTTTGAAATAAGGATTTATCACTAAAACTTATGTATTGTAAATTATCGGGGTTTATCCCGAATTGTGAAATAAAATAATCGGGAAAAGTTTTAGCTTCACAACGATCCTGATGTTAAAATTTCCGCTGCTAAAATCACATAAATAAATATCATGGGATTTCTGTCCCGCGGCTCCTGAAACGGGTCAAACCGGGTCGGGGGCCGTGACATCTGGCTTCACATCTGCTTTGATTGGTCCAAATTTGCTTGTTAATGCTTTCATAAGAATATGCGTTTCATGGCATTCGTTGTCTAAAGCGATGCCAATGGATAAGATTCGCCTCTGTATCTCTTCTTTCATCTTAAGAATTGCCCTGACCGTCTTAACATACACCCTCCTTCTGTTGTCAAAAAGGAGGACGTATCGCCTGATTCCCAGAGTGTATCTCCACGAAACGATTGTTGTCATTTTTGGCGTTTTGGTTAAGTTGGCGTTTTTGGTTAACGATGTTTTTTGTAGAAAACGGATAGATTGAAGTGATTACGGAAGCTATGTTTTACCTTGTTTATATAATGATGTTTTTGGCGCGTAATTTAGGAGGGAATTTCTTCTAATAAATGTTAATAACTGAAATTCAGTTACTGTGGTGTTTCATTTTCCTGTAATATTCAACGCGTTTTATTACTAATTTTTGGCATTTTGTTTTTAGTGGCGTTTTTTTTTTTTTTTGTATGGCGTTTTATCATTTGATGGCGTTTTGAATATGAGCAGTAAAAGACCCTTTTACCCTTAATGAAGCGCGTCCCACATAATAAAATTGATGTTATTTATGAAAACGCCACCGTGCAATATATAGTCCATGGATTGTTTTGATCGGACGATCCATAAGCGTTCTCACCGTTCTCACACTTTTCACCGTTTTCTCTAAATCCTGACCCTATATATATATATATATATATATATATATATATATATATATATCGGGTCAGGATTTAGAGAAAACGGTGAAAAGTGTGAGAACGGTGAGAACGGTTATGGATCGTCCGATCAGAACAATCTATGGTCTAGATGACGCGGTGGCGTTTTCATAAATAACATCACTTTTATTACCGTGGTGCGCTTCATTAAGGGTAAAAAAGTCTTTTGACTTCTCAACACAAAACGCCATCTCATGAAATAAAACGCCATTAAAATTACCTCCTTAAGCTACAATAGCACACACCATCCAAATCTAAAAACGCCATTAGATACAAAACGCCAAATTTAAATATAATAAAATCCCGCCTAAAAAACCGCCAAAAAACATTCTATATATACAACATCTCAGACCTTCCATTAAAACACACAAAAACCCAAACGTCATATTTAATATATACCATTCATCTTAGAAACGCCAAAAACCCCCAAACATCAAATATCCTCTAAACCAAAACGTTTATTTGAAATTCAGTTTAGTTGTCGGTAAGGTTTCGCTCAATGAAATTGACAAAATCCTTAAGTGAGGATATTATCCATTTTATTGAGTAAAATCTTATTGACTTTATCCTTAACTTCCATCCAATTTATAATGCCAAAACATACAAAAACATTATTGAGGTTTGTTCTCAATAAAGTTTAGCTGTATAGGGTGGACAACATTGTCAGACATCTTTCTTAATTGAGGATTAACAATATTGTCCATCTCATACAGCAAAACATTATTGATTTTAGTATGATCAAATTTAGAGGTTTAAGATACTTTTATTTAGTGGCGTTCTTTTTCTCGGTAAAACGCCAAAAAGTTAAAAAATCAAACATCGTTCCTTGGAAATTCAAGATTGTTAGCTGAAGGGTGTAACTCAATAACATTTTGCTGCATGAGATGGACAAATCTTCAAGAAAAAGAGGCTAATGTCACACTTTATTCTTCCAAACGGCGACTAAAAAACTACTTCAAAAACAAAAAAACAAAATCAATCATACGAAAGTCGAAACAGCCAGTTAAGATGATTCAAAAAAGAAGAAAGAGACTGGTGACAGTGAAGATTTGGAAGATCAATTGTTTATATATTTTTTTTAATTTTCTTTTTCAGTTGATTTTTATATAATAAAAATGCCATATATAATAAAAATGCCAGGTAGCCAAATGCTTGTCAAAACGCCATTATGCCATAAAACGCCCCCAAAAACTACCAAACTATAATAAAATTACTTTGGACAAGTATTATAAAAAACCCAAAAAATAAAAAAAATAAATAAAAATTAAAAACCAAATTTGAAAATGTAACTAGAAACAGTAACTACAAAATAGTAAAACTAAAGAGAAGGAAAATTTATTATATTAGAATCTAAAACGCCAAACTTGAAAGATGGGACGTGTTACAGACTTCAGAGATAAAGCTTATCAAAAACAATAATTACAAACAGTAACTGAAACGACAAATACTTTATTATAATAACGCACCGCCCAACCTACGCGCCAAAAAGACATCCTATAAAATGATACATCTCAGCAACTTCCATTTGATCAAACAAAAAAAAACGCCAATACTACTAAATACCACTCACTGTAAAAACGCCAAAAAATTAAAAAAATCAAAGATAGCTAATATGCTTTCTTGGATATTCAGTATTGTTCTTCGTGAAGTTTCACTGAATGGATTGTTAGGTTAGAGGAGTAACTCAGTAAATTTTTTGCTGCATGAGTGTCACACCCCTATTTTACCACGTATTACCGGTGGGCCCGGTGGGGAGTACCGTG
This sequence comes from Helianthus annuus, assembly GCF_002127325.2. Taxonomy (NCBI): domain Eukaryota; kingdom Viridiplantae; phylum Streptophyta; class Magnoliopsida; order Asterales; family Asteraceae; genus Helianthus; species Helianthus annuus. The sequence goes on along the minus strand of NC_035437.2, from coordinate 140,486,015 downwards.
ACGTAGTTGATATCATCATAGTCAAACAACACAAATTTAAATGCACAGCGGAAGCAAAAGATAATTATATTACAATCCGATATAAAGTAATATCCAAGTATTACAAACGGAATGTAATGGATCCACAGGCGGATCAAAATAAAGAGGAAACTTGTTCAACAGACTTTAACATCTAAGCTTGCGAGACTTCTATTTGATGCTAGGAGAGACCAGCCTATTACGCGTAGTACCTGCACTTAATCTTTTTGGGAAAATACGTCAGTTTACACTGGTAAATACAATTTAACTGACTCATTTTGAAATTGTTTTAAAAATTGATTTGAATGCCCGCGGCACAAAACTTTTTATAACTTGGGATAATTATTTGCTTATAATCTTGTAAAAGAATTACATGTTTGTTAGCGTTCAGTATCCGGGTCGTGCCAAATTAAAGTTTAATAGACACACCACATAGTATAGTTCCGCCGCGAGATTTCCTCTCGTACCGACTGTTATACTTTATTTATTTAATGCACTACGGGTGTACGCCTACACCCGTATGCTAAGGTCGTGGCCATTCTTTGACTGATGCCAAGGATATCCGGGACATGGTCATTAAGCCCCCAAAGGCGTTATACAAACAAAACAATATTTTCAAACGGGTTATTTGACTACTCTTAACCACTGACCGGTTAAGGTCAATTACCCGACCAAGCGGTATTTTATATACCGTACCCTAAGCCCGTATAGGTAAAATAAGTTAAACATATTTACCTGAGCAAATTTATACAATTTATCCCAGCCGTATACCACCAAGCAAGTACATATAGCTTTTACTGGGCTCCTAAATCTGGAACGAAGGTTTTTAATAACCTATTAGAATCCTAACGGGTCTTTAAATAAGCCTATGCTTAGACCGGTTAGTTTTCAAAAGGAAGACACGGTTTAGACGCATGATAAAGTGAAGACCGGTTTAGAATGTGGTTTTGACCCGACAAGCTTGTATGCTTGTTTAATATGGGTAACTTAAACACATTCTGAATTTTGAGACAAAAACGATATGGTTTGACCCGTTTCGGTTAATATATGCAAACTAGTTACATACGCCGATCCGAACGCGAGAAGTGCGTAACGGGTAACCAAAAGAGTCATATACAGGTTTCCTAAGTCAATATGCCTTAAATATGATGTGATATCAGTAAGATACCTTCCGTTATGCCCAAAATGAATTTAAAACCAATTTATGCCCCGAAGGGGTATTTTGGTCTTTTTAAAGGTTGTAAAAGAGATCAAATATAAATCCGAGGTTCAGGTCTGATTTGATTAGTAAAGATACTTAGTTTACTAAGTTACATCAGTAGGGTATTACCTATATGTGAAATTTATCATTTATAACCATACTATGCACCGTAGGGGCATTTTGGTAATTTCACATAGGCTTAAAAGGTCAAAACTGGAAACCTAAGTTTAAAACTTTTCCTTACTGTTAAAATGTAAAAATTTACTGAATATATCAGTAGGCATCAACCCTTATATGTTTAAAATAGTTTTGATACATACTATGCGTTAAAAACGCTTAAAAAGGCGATTTAGAGCCATTTCCGGGTTTTCAAAGATAAACTGATACTTTTATTATTCCAGAAGCCTCAAAATACTTTATTTATCATATTAGATCAGTAGAAAAAGGTTTGGGGTCAAAAGGATTTGTAAAACTCATTTTCTAGCCCAAAAGGGCAAAACCGGCAATTACCGAATCAAGCTTAAAACCTTATGTTATGCTCAGCCTAAAAATAATTAAACATCTTTAAAAATCCCAAAATATTATTTTATATCAGTGGGTAAAAAGTTTGGTATCAAAAATTGGGTTTAGATAGGTTATACGCTAATTATGCCGTTTAATTAATAAAAAGCTTTTTAATTACGCTATTGAGCATAACTCCTAATCTAGGCCTCCAACGGATGTCAAATTTTAGGGACATATTTATATATCAGTAATAAAGGTTTCTATTCTTTCATATTTTCAAAAATATCATTTTATAGTCAAGAGGGCATAACGGTCAATAGTTAGGCATATAACGGAAACTTGCAATGAATAGGTTAACTAAGGATCCAGGTTGTATAACCTCGGAGGGTTATACTAACCTATAACCTGGTCCTAAAAGAATCCTAAGGCATATCTAAACCAAGCTAAATCGGGTCAGAACTGAAAGTCAAAGCAAACGTCAACTTTTGCGACTTTCGGTTCCGAACCAAGCCTATACTTAGAATTGTCAGGTTGAACATGCTTAGGCATGTTCAACTAATATTTACCAAGTTATAAATGTGGCAAAACTGATTTTTATGACTTTTAATTTAATAGTTATGCATTTTATTTATTTAAGACTAACCCGTTTGACTTTCAGTTGATCCGACAATTAAACTAAGTAAACGTGGTAATTAAGAGGCGCCCTTTTGAGGGTTAATCGCCTACCTAATTACGGTCACGTAGCCATGTTCGTTGCGAACTATGGCTTAACTGTTTAAAAGTCAAAGCGTTTATCGAACGCTTGACTCTTCGGCTATAACCGCTAAAAATTTAAACTAAGCACGAAAAGGGACTTACAAAGGGTCCAAGCAAGGAGGGTTGATCCTAAATTCTCAGGTATAAAGAGCAAAGTCCCCAACTTAGAGAATTCAAGATCAAGGTGCAAAAGAAATGAAGTGGGGAATGGGTATTTATAGGAAAACTAGAACCGTTAGGATCGTTCATCGTAAAACGAGCTTCGATCTCATCCGTACACATGTGCCCATGGTTTTGTGATACCATGGGAGCCCATAGTTTCATTAAAACCATGTGCAAATGAGAGGAACAGCTGGAACAAGCTGGAATTTAGATTTTTCATTTTGGTCCCTTCCTAAGATAACTATGACAGAATGACAATTTTGGTCCCTGAACTTCAGAATCTTGCATTTCGGCTCATTTTTGACACATTTAAGCCCCGCTAACCTCATTTCAAGGCTCTAAAATGAAGTTAAAGTATAGGGAACTCAAAACATGCTCAAAAATATTTTGGATGTCGGTTCGTTTGGTCGTACGGTTGCATTGTTCGGTTAATTACGACGGAAGTCGTAACGAATGCAAAAACGATCCAAATTACGCGACGAATGGAATTTTATCATGCCAATCACTAAAGTAAAATATTTTAATGACTACATAAATTTTTGGATGTACGGATGTATTCAGAACGTAAGATATGCGCGGAAATGCAAACTTGTGCACTTTTGACACTTTTAGTCCCTGCATGACTTAAAAGTTTATTTTTGCGCACCAAACACCTCTAAGCCTATATCTAAGCTATATAAAGGATAATTAGGGTATTTTTAACTCATGGACATATTCCGGAAGGTCCGTTATCAAACGATTCGACCTACTTTTGCCGTTTGACGCAAATAGTCCTTTAATTGCGCAAAGTAGCGCGAAATGTTGTTTAATGATATCCAAGCTTTCCATGGCCCATATTGATCATTCCCAAGCATATACATAATGTTACTACGCTCTCGTTCGCTTAGATGGTCACCGAAAGGCGTAGATTCAAAAGTTGACGCTTTAGGCCCCTCTAATGCGCAAACTTGCGCATTTCATTAATTAATAGCATTGAAGCCTTATTTAATTCATATTAAGCATTCTTGGGAGTATTATTAAACACCACAGTGCTTCGGGTTCCCTAAAAGGTCATTCAGAGGTATAATTAAACATATTGACACTTTTAGTCCCTTAAACTTACAAAGTTGCGCGTAACGTCACTTAAAGGCACAAAAGCCTTGGACGGCCAACGATTGGCATTCCCGAGAGCATAATCAAATATCATGAAGCTCTCGGTTTGTTAAAAGGTCACTCAGAGGTAAGAATTAACATGTTGACGCTTTTAACCCTTTATTGTGCAAACTTTCAATTAAATACACAAACGACTACACTTGTTCAACAAGTGGCTTATTTGTGAATATAAAACCATAAAAGGTTATTTAAAAACTTATTTAAGTTTTGTTAATACTTCCAGTTTGTTTATAATTAAAGTTTTCCGATTTTTCAAAAAATTAGTCCCTAAATTTCAAGGTTTGACTTTATTAGGGTTTATTACACGTGTCAATACATCATTGGACGTGATTTTACGAGGTGTTACATCCTCACCCCCTTAAAAGAAATCTCGACCAAGCACCCCATTTGCTAAAATGATGGAAGTACTTTTTATCGCATAATGGACTTAACTTCTATAGCATATCTGGGGCTTTTCCAAGCACCCCAGTTGACCTTTATAATAGGTATATGTATTCCTTTTGGAGCTTCTTAACCTGCCGATCCTCGGTTGATACAGGTTTCTTATTATATCATAAATCTGCATATCGTTATGTGATAATGCATTTTAACTTATTGACGAAACATATCCTTAAATTATCAGTGTGGGTCGCATTGCGAGCTCCACTAAGCTCCTTATATAGGTTTTAGCTTATAGGCTATTGACCTTTGCTGCATTCGATTTCCCGAATGTTCCTATATATATATATCCAGGGCTTAACTTACCCTGAGAAATTAAAATTTAGCACACCCTTCTTAGGGTGATACCTTCGATTGAACCTTATTCCTTATTAAGGACTTAAGAAGGTTGCGACTTTTATCAATCCTCAATTCTTCTGCCGATTACTAGAAAATTTTAAGATGATTATGAATTTGAATGATCTTATTCGTTGTTTCCAATGCAACTTTCAGATCCTGATAATTGGACTTACCAATTTATTGTTCTAACAATAGATGTTTAACGTTCCATCTATACAAGGTCTCCAAAGGAGCAGCCTTGATATTTAAATAACGACTATTATAGAAAAAGCTTATCTTAAGGTGAGATGGTTATTCCAACCACTGCTTAAAACCAATCTTAAGTAATAGCTAATCCTTATTGTTAGTCGAACAAGTCGACGATCCTGGGCAGTTGACGACGATTCTTAATCGTTGCCTAAATAGGGTTGCGGTAATCATTGCATAAACAAAATGAACCGTCTTTCATAATTAATAATACCAAACTCTTAGAATATTGAGTTAGGCTATATGAACCTCTATCTTAAAACTTGCTTAATCAGGGTTCCGATTCTTCCAATGATGGTACTAGTTATCATGGAGATTTCACAATAATGCAGCCCTAAACGGGATGTTAATCTTATCTCTACTTGCCTCTAAGGAGATAAACAGGGTAATCTTAGGAGAAGACAATCAAAATACAAAGAAGTTACAGAGATTTTCCAAATCTCATGCTCCAATTCATTTATTTGTGCCTGAATCAGATAAGTGGCACATTCACATTACGAGTCTACGGATTCCCTCAATCAGAGACATTTACTTGGACAATTCCATTGTGGATATCTTCTTTGAATACCATTAGTTGACTTTTAGTATCATATGATTATTGGGATATCTTTGTGGTTCCATGCATTAAACCTCCATGTTGATCAGGCATGGAAGCAATCTATGGAACTTGCTAAGATACACCAACCCTCATATGGCGCTTTTTATCATACCATCTGGTATTCTTAATCGATAGAGATCAAGAGATATCGACTACATATGTTGACGTACCTCATCTGGAGAGATAGTACATTAGAATTATGACTGTAGGTCGCTGACAGGAACAGAAGAAATGGTTCCTATGATTTCGCCTGTAAGTTTTACCTTACTCTTAACATCTGGGGTCCTTACGGGAAAGATTTTTTTAAAATTTGCTAAGCTTAGGGTGTTATGAGAAACTTATCAGTACCCGAAACCAACGAAATTCTTAGTAATAAAATCACAGTAGGGGATTTATCTAGTATCATTATTAATGTGAACTGCCTCTAATCATACATCAGGAGGGTTAAACGCCTCCATTCTTAATCCTTTTAAACTCAGTTGTAGAATCCTTAACAATTTTAGGGCAGACTCAACTTTGATCTGTTGTTTCTTAATGAATAGCTGAGGTAGATCCATAATGGATTTATAACAAGCAGGCTTTGAGACTTTAATGTGCCCTCTCATTGCCGATGCTAACCACTAATAGTTATTGCATTAAGCTTAGATTTCTGGGTAAACTGAATAGAGCACTATCTCAGCCAAAGAAACAGGATTTGAAACATATTGTTTATGGTCTAAAACTTTTATGGCGCGGGTCAGAAAAATTCTTATTCCACCTTTTCCATTTCGTGATGTGAATAATAGGTTACCCTAATAAGGTCCTTACTAATTAAGGATATTGCCATCGAATGACGGTGGTGCATACCTCACCGTGTACTTTCCAGCATAACCGCTGATACGCCTAATGGTTTCTACTTCCTCCAACAATTTCCTGTAATTGATGGCACCCCCTTTTTACTATTGAAGTCTCTTGACTTCCAAGAGATGAAGTACTTGTTAAGTACATCCTAAAAGGAATGGCTCCTTGCCATATATGATTTTGTTAGGTTTATTCTTCGCATTTAAAGTATGAATATAGCTCTTCTCATGCGCAGTGATATGTGAGCAGCATTTGGCTTCTTGAACCTTTTCATGACTTTTCTTATTGCCTTTCTAACAGCTGCGTTAATTACAGTTTTGGAGATTAACTCCATTAACATTGAGGTTCACAATTGATGCACCATTAACATTTGTCGCATTTCTAACATCGTGACCGTTGTTGTCTCTTCTGAGTTTTCCATACTCAAAGCTTTGGTGTTAATTTCCAAATTCAACAAGTGCTTAGGCAATCCATACCCAGTGTCTCCTCGAATTGTCAAGGGCTCACCATAAGGAGTCTTGATAACTACTTGCTTCTTATCACACGCAATATGGGCTTGGTTTTAAGACAACTAATCCATTCCTATTACTAAATTGAGTCCCTCTATTTCAAAGGAAACAAGGACAGTGGAAAAGAATGGTTCTTGATGGATATAAAACTTCCATCTAATGTTGCTGAAGTCTCTGAGGTACCATCGACCAATTCTTCTTCATACGTAATGCTTAGAGTTTTAACAGGCAGATTTAATAATTTACTAATTCTATTGTCTATAAAAGACTTATCTGCACCTGAATCAAGTAATACTCTAGCGTGAACGTCATTAATCAAGAAGGTACCTGTTGTGACATCGCCATCCTGAACGACCTCTTGAGCATTCATTTGAGAGCCTCCAACTTTGGTCTTCTTAGCCTCCCCAGGCTTGTTGGTTTAATTTGGGTAATTAGTTTTCGATGTGCCCTATTTCCTTATAACCATTGCAGGTTGCGTCCTTTCTATCTTGGCACTCCAAAGATTTGTGCCTTTATTTATTACAGATTTCACAAGGCTTAGCTTGCGAATTCCAAATGCCCTTCTCTTTAGTCGCCTTCTTTGGGCAGCGGGTCTTTATGTGCCTCTTCTCGCCACAACCATAGCATGTGGCGTCCTTCAAGTCCTTGCATTCATGAGTCTTGTGATCTGTCTTCCTATAGATGCCCCATCTCATGATCTGCTTTTGGATACATTTTCCGAAGTGTTGTTTCCCGCAGGTTTTACATTTGGGTTTTGCCTTATTTGGCTTGGACTAGTTATAATTGGGACTAGTCTTACCCTTTTGTAACCCTTATTTGGGATATTCTCGCACTTCCGCTTATGATCCTTAAATACTCGGTCCACTGCTTTGTTTATGGCTATATCTAACATAGCTTGTAGCTCAGCGCCCGCTAAGATCAGTCTTACAGTATTACTCTGATCAACTGGATGATTGTGGGCTTCATATGAATCCGCCATGATGAAGCTTTGAAGGCTAAAAACCGGGCAATAATAATTTACTTAATTATATAGCAAATCGTCGAATTTTTTTTATGATTAAATAGCCACGGTGTAATCAAACCTTAAAGGCCATTAGATAGTATAACATTTATTTGATTATGTTTTGCCTAGGTTTTTAAATAAACCATCTTTGGCGTTTACACAGAATCTAATCCTTCTTATTAGACAGGGGATATAAGTCACAACTGTCAATGTCGTACAGACACTTTATACAGCACAAGGGCTTGTTTTAAAGGATTCTTTAGATGGCACAAAGCCTTGTCACAAGGACAATCTAAAACATAATCAATGATTCCTTTGGATCGGAAAATTTCATAACTCATTACCTTTTGATAGGAAGTTATGAATAACTATCTTTATCATGAATACATCTTTGCCCGTAGGCATACATCTTAAAAGGATGTTTTGACATATACATCATGTTCGACGATTATTAGCCATGATTCATTCTGATCATTTAGGCTAAATAAGGGGTTTGGAAATTCCCAATATAAGGATGACAAATGTGATTTTATCGCATCACTGTTGTCAGGAGTGTTAACATGTTTATCAAGGAATTGAATCTCTTTTAAACAGGTTTTACCATCATAGCTAGGTCTTTACTGACATTCAAACTAGGTTATACCTTTTAAGATTCTTTTTAATATATTCAATGGCAGTAAAGGAATGATATTTATTTTATTCAGGATTTTCATTATAATTATCCTAAATTTATTTAAAATATAACAATGGCACAAAAGGCCAAGTCACAAGGGCAACTTTATATTATAACCCATGATTTTGTAAAATCAGGTATTTAGGCTTTGAACATCATTCATTGCCTTTTCTTGACAGGGAGTTGTAGGCTACGACTGTCTTTTGTCTTATATGACAATGAATATGGCCCGTAAGCATTACATCCTTAATGGATGCTTTATTTACCAAATAAGAAGGATTTCGGGAGGATCCAGTATAAAGATGAATTATGTGATTGAATCACATCTGCCAGGAATATTAACATGTTTACAGGTGTTTACAAGGATTTGAATCCTTAGAATAGGCTTATAGGAAATTACTAAAATTTATAACCCATGGTTTTTCACCGAACGGCTGTTTACCTCATCTGACCTTGCCATGTAGCTTTAATTGCCACGTAAAGAAACAATGGACAAGGTTTATTTTAGAAGGTTTTACAGTATTATGATTTATTAACCATGGTTTTAATAGTCATTTTTGGTTAATTTGTTAATCATTTATATATATTCAGAACCTTTATTACAATCCTATATTACAGTTTTAATATTGGCATAAAAGGCCTAGTCATGTAGACAAGTTTAATTTATAACCAGGATTCTCACAGAATCGAGGTATTAGGGTCTGAATCCAAGTTCATTACCCTTTCTAGATAGTGAGTTGTAGACTTCCACTGTCTCTTAGTCCTAGAGGACGTTAATTATTACCCGTAGGCACTTCATCCTTAAGGGATGGCTATATAATTACAGGGAATTTAAATTATCCCAATTTTAAAGATGGCCTGTGTGATTTTTACTGCATCACAATTTGCCCAGCATGTTAACATACTTTCAGATGTTAACAAGATTTGGAATCTTTTGCGCAGATTTTACCATCTTGGCCATGTCTGCAATGACATTTAGGCTAGGTTTTACCATCTTGGCCATGTCTGCAATGACATTTAGGCTAGGTTTTACCTTTAAGATTCTTCTTAATATTTAACGCAGAACAATCCTAAATTGAGATGTTAATAAGGATCTGAATCTAATTGAAGAACTACCATCTTGGCCCTGTCTTAGAACGACACATGAGCTAGGTCTTGTCCTTTTTAGATTTTGCCATTTTACTATAATGGTTGATCTTATAATAGGAGTGTTATTTTAAATCTAACCATTCCACTAAAATTTAAACAAATACATGGTTGCCCTAAACGGGACTTCTACAAAAATGAATTGCCCATGCAGGGGCTAATCAGAAAAATAACAAAGGAAACAAATCAAGGACAAAATAAAACGAATTGGGATTAGTCCTAAGTTCTTGTCTAGACTCTAGAATCAAGAAAAGTGCAATTGTGTAACTGAGATTAAACACAAAAGGCTAGTGTTTAATTCACTCAGTGTTGGCTCTGATACCAACGTGTCACACCCCTATTTTACCACGTATTACCGGTGGGCCCGGTGGGGAGTACCGTGACGTAGTTGATATCATCATAGTCAAACAACACAAATTTAAATGCACAGCGGAAGCAAAAGATAATTATATTACAATCCGATATGAAGTAATATCCAAGTATTACAAACGGAATGTAATGGATCCACAAGCGGATCAAAATAAAGAGGAAACTTGTTTAACAGACTTTAACATCTAAGCTTGCGAGACTTCTATTTGATGCTAGGAGAGACCAGCCTATTACGCGTAGTACCTGCAATTAATCTTTTTGGGAAAATACGTCAGTTTACACTGGTAAATACAATTTAACTGACTCATTTTGAAATTGTTTTAAAAATTGATTTGAATGCCCGCGGCACAAAACTTTTTATAACTTGGGATAATTATTTGCTTATAATCTTGTAAAAGAATTACATGTTTGTTAGCGTTCAGTATCCGGGTCGTGCCAGATTAAAGTTTAATAGACACACCACATAGTATAGTTCCGCCGCGAGATTTCCTCTCGTACCAACTGTTATACTTTATTTATTTAATGCACTACGGGTGTACGCCTACACCCGTATGCTAAGGTCGTGGCCATTCTTTGAATGATGCCAAGGATATCCGGGACATGGTCATTAAGCCCCCAAAGGCGTTATACAAACAAAACAACATTTTCAAACGGGTTATTTGACTACTCTTAACCACCGACCGGTTAAGGTCAATTACCCGACCAAGCGGTATTTTATATACCGTACCCCAAGCCCGTATAGGTAAAATAAGTTAAACGTATTTACCTGAGCAAATTTATACAATTTATCCCAGCCGTATACCACCAAGAAAGTACAGATAGCTTTTACTGGGCTCCTAAATCTGGAACGAAGGTTTTTAATAACCTATTAGAATCCTAACGGGTCTTTAAATAAGCCTATGCTTAGACCGGTTAGTTTTCAAAAGGAAGACACGGTTCAGACGCATGATAAAGCGAAGACTGGTTTAGAATGTGGTTTTGACGCGACAAGCTTGTATGCTTATTTAATATGGGTAACTTAAACACATTCTGAATTTTGAGACAAAAACGAAATGGTTTGACCCGTTTCGGTTAATATATGCAAACTAGTTACATACGCCGATCCGAACACGAGAAGTGCATAACGGGTAACCAAAAGAGTCATATACAGGTTTCCTAAGTCAATATGCCTTAAATATGATGTGATATCAGTAAGATACCTTCCGTTATACCCAAAATGAATTTAAAACCAATTTATGCCCCGAAGGGGTATTTTGGTCTTTTTAAAGGTTATAAAAGAGATCAAATATAAATCTGAGGTTCAGGTCTGATTTGATTAGTAAAGATACTTAGTTTACTAAGTTACATCAGTAGGATATTACCTATATGTGAAATTTATCATTTATAACCATACTATGCACCGTAGGGGCATTTTGGTAATTTCACATAGGCTTAAAAGGTCAAAACTGGAAACCTAAGTTTAAAACTTTTCCTTACTGTTAAAATGTAAAAATTTACTGAATATATCAGTAAGCATCAACCCTTATATGTTTAAAATAGTTTTGATACATACTATGCGTAAAAAACGCTTAAAAGGGTGATTTAGAGCCATTTCCGGGTTTTCAAAGATAAACTGATATTTTTATTATTCCAGAAGCCTCAAAATACTTTATTTATCATATTAGATCAGTAGAAAAAGGTTTGCGGTCAAAAGGATTTGTAAAACTCATTTTATAGCCCAAAAGGGCAAAACCGACAATTATGTTATGCTCAGCCTAAAAATAATTAAAAATCTTTAAAAATCCCAAAATATTATTTTATATCAGTGGTAAAAAGTTTGGTATCAAAAATTGGGTTTAGATAGGTTATACGCTAATTATGTCGTTTAATTAATAAAAAGTTTTTTAATTACGCTATTGAGCATAACTCCTAATCTAGGCCTCCAACTGATGTCAAATTTTAGGGACATGTTTATATATCAGTAATAAAGGTTTCTATTCTTTCATATCTTCAAAAATATCATTTTATAGTCAAAAGGGCATAACGGTCAATAGTTAGGCATATAACGGAAACTTGCAATGAATAGGATAACTAAGGATCCAGGTTGTATAACCTCGGAGGGTTATACTAACCTATAACCTGGTCCTAAAAGAATCCTAAGGCATATCTAAACTAAGCTAAATCGGGTGAGAACTGAAAGTCAAAGCAAACGTCAACTTTTGCGACTTTCAGTTACGAACCAAGCCCATACTTAGAATTGTCAGGTTGAACATGCTTAGGCATGTTCAACTAATATTTACCAAGTTATAAATGTGGCAAAACTGATTTTTATGACTTTTAATTTAATAGTTATGCATTTTATTTATTTAAGACTAACCCGTTTGACTTTCATTTGACCCGACAATTAAACTAAGTAAACGTGGTAATTAGGAGGCGCCCTTTTGAGGGTTAATCGCCTACCTAATTACGGTCACGTAGCCATGTTCGTTGCGAACTATGGCTTAACTGTTTAAAAGTCAAAGCGTTTATCGAACGCTTGACTATTCGGCTATAACCGCTAAAAATTTAAACTAAGCACGAAAAGAGACTTACAAAGGGTCCAAGCAAGGAGGGTTGATCCTAAATTCTCAGGTATAAAGAGCAAAGTCCCAAACTTAGAGAATTCAAGATCAAGGTGCAAAAGAAATGAAGTGGGGAATGGGTATTTATAGGAAAACTAGAACCGTGAGGATCGTTCATCGTAAAACGAGCTTCGATCTCATCCGTACACATGTGCCCATGGTTTTGTGATACCATAGGAGCCCATAGTTTCATTAAAACCATGTGCAAATGAGGGGAACAGCTGGAACAAGCTGGAATTTAGATTTTTCATTTTGGTCCCTTCCTAAGATAACTATGGCAGAATGACAATTTTGGTCCCTGAACTTCAGAATCTTGCATTTCGGCTCATTTTTGACACGTTTAAGCCCCGCTAACCTCATTTCAAGGCTCTAAAATGAAGTTAAAGTATAGGGAACTCAAAACATGCTCAAAAATATTTTGGATGTCGGTTCGTTTGGTCGTACGGTTGCGTTGTTCGGTTAATTACGACGGAAGTCGTAACGAATGCAAAAACGATCCAAATTACGCGACGAATGGAATTTTATCAATCACTAAAATAAAATATTTTAATGACTACATAAATTTTTGGATGTACGGATGTATTCAGAAAGTAAGATATGCGCGGAAATGCAAACTTGTGCACTTTTGACACTTTTAGTCCCTGCATGACTTAAAAGTTTATTTTTGCGCACCAAACACCTCTAAGCCTATATCTAAGCTATATAAAGGATAATTAGGTATGTTTAACTCATGGACATATTCCGGAAGGTCCGTTATCAAACGATTCGACCTACTTTTGCCGTTTGACGCAAATAGTCCTTTAATTGCGCAAAGTAGCGCGAAATGCTGTTTAATGATATCCAAGCTTTCCATGGCCCATATTGATCATTCCCAAGCATATACATAATGTTACTACGCTCTTGTTCGCTTAGATGGTCACCGAAAGGCGTAGATTCAAAAGTTGACGTTTTAGGCCCCTCTAATGCGCAAACTTGCGTATTTCATTAATTAATAGCATTGAAGCCTTATTTAATTCATATTAAGCATTCTTGGGAGTATTATTAAACACCACAATGCTTCGGGTTCCCTAAAAGGTCATTCAGAGGTATAATTAAACATATTGACACTTTTAGTCCCTTATACTTACAAAGTTGCGCGTAACGTCACTTAAAGGCACAAAAGCCTTGGACGGCCAACGATTGGCATTCCCGAGAGCATAATCAAATATCATGAAGCTCTCGGTTTGTTAAAAGGTCACTCAGAGGTAAGAATTAACATGTTGACGCTTTTAACCCTTTATTGTGCAAACTTTCAATTAAATACACAAACGACTACACTTGATCAACAAGTGGCTTATTTGTGAATATAAAACCATAAAAGGTTATTTAAAAACTTATTTAAGTTTTGTTAATACTTCCAGTTTGTTTATAATTAAAGTTTTCCGTTTTTTCGAAAAATTAGTCCCTAAATTTCAAGGTTTGACTTTATTAGGGTTTATTACACGTGTCAATACATCATTGGACGTGATTTTACGAGGTGTTACAATGAGATGGACAAATCTTCAAGAAAAAAATACTGATGATAGTCATATGTGATTTTGTGTTCTTTGTTCTTGAAGAAGGCTTGGATAAGGAGAAGAGATCAATGACACTGAAGAGTGGGATGATTATAAAGATGAAGATCAAGTTAAAGAACAAAGCGAAAAACCCACCCACACGTCATAGATCTATGTACTCAAACATCCACAAAAACCACTTCAACAGACGAGCAGCCAAAATAATCAAACCGATGGGTTAGTTAAGTTTTACATAAAACCCCATATATTTGGTGACAATTCTTGTAGTATTAAAGAAAATCCTTAAGTGAGGATATTATCCATTTCATTGAGTAAAATCTTATTGACTTTATCCTCAACTTCCATCCAATTTATAATGCCAAAACATACATAAACATTATTGAGGTTTGTTTTCAATAAAGTTTAGCTGTATAGGGTGGACAACATTGTCAGACATCTTTCTTAACTGAGGATTAACAATATTGTCCATCTCATACAGCAAAACATTATTGATTTTAGTATGATCAAATTTAGAGGTTTAAGGTACTTTTATTTAGTGGCGTTCTTTTTCTCGGTAAAACGCCAAAAAGTTAAAAAATCAAACATCGTTCCTTGGAAATTCAAGATTGTTAGCTGAAGGGTGGAACTCAATAACATTTTGCTGCATGAGATGGACAAATCTTCAAGAAAAAGAGGCTGATGTCACACTTTATTCTTCCAAACGGCGACTAAAAAACTACTTCAAAAAAAAAAACAAAATGAATCATACGAAAGTCGAAACAGCCAGTTAAGATGATTCAAAAAAGAAGAAAGAGACTGGTGACAGTGAAGATTTGGAAGATCAATTGTTTATATATTTTTTTAATTCTCTTTTTCAGTTGATTTTTATATAATAATAACGCCATATATAATAAAAATGCCAGATAGCCAAATGCTTTTCAAAACGCCATTATGCCATAAAACGCCCCAAAAACTACCAAACTATAATAAAATTACTTTGGACAAGTATTATAAAAAACCCAAAAAATAAATAAAAATTAAAAACCAAACTTGAAAATTAACTAGAAATAGTAAATACAAAATAGTAAAACTGAAGAGACGGAAAATTTATTATATTAGAATCTAAAACGCCAAACTTGAAAGATGGGACGTGTTACAGACTTCAGTGATAAAGCTTATCAAAAACAATAATTACAAACAGTAACTGAAACGACAAATACTTTATTATAATAATGCACCGCCCAACCTACGCGCCAAAAAGACATCCTATAAAATGATACATCTCAGCAACTTCCGTTTGATCAAACAAAAAAAAAACGCCAATACTACTAAATACCACTCACTGTAAAAACGCCAAAAAATTAAAAAAAAATCAAAGATAGCTAATATGCTTTCTTGGATATTTAGTATTGTTCTTCGTGAATTTTCACTGAATGGATTGTTAGGTGAGGGGAGTAACTCAGTAAATTTTTTGCTGCATGAGATGGACAAATCTTCAAGAAAAAAATACTGATGATAGTCATATGTCATTTTGTGTTCTTTGTTCTTGAAGAAGGCTTGGATAAGGAGAAGAGATCAATGACACTGAAGAGTGGGATGATTATAAAGATGAAGATCAAGTTGAAGTACAAAGCGAAAAACCCACCCACACGTCATAGATCTATGTACCCAAACATCCACAAAAGCCACTTCAACAGACGAGCAGCCAAAATAATTAAACCGATGGGTTAGTTAAGTTTTACATAAAACGCCATATATTTGGTGACAGTTCTTGTAGTATTGAAGAAAAGAGAAACTGATGACAGTGAAGATTGTGAAGAGAGTTCCGATTATGATTTTTAATTTTTTTTTTCGCTTCTATTTTTTCCCTGTGGTTGTAATATAATTTTCCAATTGTAAAACGCCAAGATACGACAAACGCCAAAATGTATATAAAAAATAATAGAACAATGGGCCATCTTGTCTAAAACTCCTTGAAAAACGTCATTCAGAGAGATATTCTGACCCCTTAGGGTTCCAATGGCATACGATTTGAAAAACGCCATAAACGCCAAAATGTTAATACAATGAAACCATTAAAACGCCTATAATTATTGAACTTGGTTAACGCCAAAAAATCTTAAACCCCAAAAATAAATCAATATTGTGAAAAGTGGAATTGGAAAAGCGGAAGATAAAATGACAAAAAAGCCCATACGCCCTAATTATATCGCGCGTCACGTGTTGGGCCAGGATGCGTTCTCACCGTTCTCACACTTTTGGGCGTTTTCTCCTGATCTCGTACCTATATATATATATATATATATATATATATATATTGCGAGGACATGCAGAACAAAATGAATCACCCATTTTTTCAATCCTAAAAGCCTAAAAAGTAAATGAAAATGTTACAAATGTAAGATCTATTGTTTCTCACACTATAATTAAAAACAAAATATGGAAATTTTTTAGTTCTTATATAACCTACACATATGTAGGTTATGTGTAGGTTAAATTACCTACATGTATATAGACTTTGTATAGTTAAAAATATGTTTTGTTTATCTATATATAATACACATATGAATGTAAGAAACATAAGATTAAAAAAATATATACCTTAAATCCCAAAATTTAATGATTTAGAGTTGTTCTTTATGTTCTCGCAATAATTGATGTTCTGTAATGATCCTCATCCTATATATATATATATATATATAGGATTAGGTTCAAACGTGAACAAAATCCCAAGAGTGAACTGCGTGAACTGATCTGGGCACTTGATTTTTATGATCTTGAGATTAAAGTGAGTGGCAAGATGGTAATTATTTGGTTAATTTTTTCCATTTAGTTAAATACAAAAAGGGTATATGTGTAATTTCCATTTTGCATTGATTGCATAAATCTCGTTTCTCTCTCTCAAATCAAGTAATCAACATATTCAACCCTAGATCTGGAAGAAGTCGTTCTCTCTATCTTCATCTTCATCACCGCCGGCTTGATGAACATATTCAGGGTCCGCCATAAACCAGCAACCATCACCGCCGTAAACCAACATATTCAACCCTAGATCAGGGTCCGCCGTAAAATAGCAACCATCACCGCCGACCACTTCCATCTTCATCACCGCCGGCCACCTCCAACTTCATCTTCATCACCGCCGGCCACCACCACCACCATCTTCATGTTTTGCCGGAGCCCTAGCGGCGGTGATTGACGGTGAAGCCGTCAGTTTGGTGAGAATCAACATCAACGGCAGCCAAGAGTATCTTCTTGAAAAGGTATTTGCTTTTGTAATACTGGGTTTGGCTACTGATTTGAACTTTTCATGCTAAAATCAAAACTAGTGACTTAACACACAGATCTTCTTGAAAAGGTATTTGCTTTTGTAATACTGGGTTCTATCTTTGATTCTAATTTCTGGAGTTTAACACGCGAGAATATTTTATCAGATGTATGCTGGGGCCCCACCTGTTCTTAACGGTTGATAAAGTTACATTGTATATCTGCACTATACTCATATTTCTTATTATTAATTTTATTTTTCACTTACAGATAGTTTTATCGCCGCCATCGCCGTCTCGATAAACACCGGTAATTTGTAGCATTTGTTTTAATCCCTTTTAGCTTTGATACCTTGTGGGTTACCATTAATTTTGCAACCGGTAACTTTTTTTTGTTTTACTGATCTGCTGGACTATTAGGGTTCCGATTTAAGTTTTTTGGATCCTGTATTCTGATTTTGCTCTGTTTTTAATGCGATGTACACATGTGTATTCTGATTTTGCTCTGTTTTTAATGTGATGTACACATGTGTATAGCATTTGTTTTTTGTGATATCTCAGTTTTTTTTGTGTATTGAATGTGTAAAGTTGTTGATGTACACTTGTGAATTATGCAAAGTATTAGTTGCTGAGTTTTTTTTTTGTTCAATTCTTTGATTTTGCTCTGTTTTTAACGCGATGTACACATGTGTATTCTGATTTTGCTCTGTTTTTAATGCGATGTACACATGTGTATTCTGATTTTGCTCTAATTTTAACCCAATGTACACATGTGTATAGCGTCTGCTTTTGTGATATCTCATAATTTTTTTGTGTAGTGAATGTGTGAAGTTGTTGATGTACACTTGTGAATTATGCAAAGTATTAGTTGCTGCGTTTTTTTTTGTGCTATTATAGGAGATGTCGTTAACGAGAAAAGTGGAGATGGAAGGTCGATAAGGATGATTCAGCATACAATGTTGGGTTTATTGTTTTTACGAAACCGGAACATGTAATTATATGTTTTTTTGTTTGGTTTGGTAAACTTTGTGGAACTTGTAATTTGTTAAATATAAAATAGTTTTACAGGTATTGTTTCTATGCATGTATTATGTAGCTAATTACACATATGTACGATGCTGAGTACACATGTGTACTGTTCGATTTATATCAAGTACACATGTGTATACCGTTGAAATATGAAGGTTACGTGGATCTTAAAAATCAAAATTTGAATTCTGGTGATGAAATCTGAAATAAAAATTAAAATTGAAATCTGGTGATTTGTTGTTTGTTTTGATAATTATCTTATTAATAAATAAAACATAATGTGGATAATGAATTTAAATTAGGAAAGATGTAACTCAATTCAATTATTAAAATAATGATTTAAATCTAATTTTTTATCTAATTACAATCCTACCCTTAACAACTAAAAAGGAAATCAAGGGTCCAGATCTGTTCCACGCAGTTCACTCTTGGGAGGTTGTTCACGCTGGAACCCTACCCTACCCTATATATATATATATATATATATATATATATATATAGAGGGGCTCATGCGAGAACTCCATTTATTATTGCGAGAACCGCGAGAACCAATGTGAACACAACCTAAAATAGCTAAAAAAACCTAATCCCCCCCCCCCAAGCTAAATGCTAAAAACTAAAACCCCCAAAAAACCTAAAAAAACCTAACCTCCCCCCCCCCCAAAAAAAAAAAAAAAAAAAAAACCTAAACACCCCCCCACCCCCCAAAAACCTAAACCCCCTTCACCCCCTCCCCCCACCCCCCCCCCCCCAAGCTAAAATGCTTAAACTAAACCCCCAAAAAACCTAAAAAAATCTAAGAAAATAAAAAAAATCTAAATTTTTTTTTAATATTTTTTATGCTCAAATCACTACTTTTAGTCGCCAAAAAAAAAAATTTTTAAAAAAATATTTTTTTAATTTTTTTTTGCTTCGAAAAGTAGCAATTTTTACATAAAAAATATTAAAAAAAGGCAAATTGGATTTAAATAATCCCAACTCACTGTTATTGGCCAATAATAATCCCAACTCATTTAATCACCAATAATAATCCGAACTATTCACTTTTGTTTGTAAAATACTCCCAGTTAAAAAAACACTAACTAGGTTAAAAAATTGCTGATGTGGCATGCCACGTCACCTGCCACATCAGTTGCCACGTCATCAAAAATGCCACGTAGATAGCCACATCAGCTGCCACGTCATCAAAAAATGCCACATAAACTGCCACGTCAGCAAAATTGCTGATGTGGCATGCCACGTCACCTGTTACGTCAGCAATTTTTTAACCTAGTTAGTGTTTTTTTAACTGGGAGTATTTTACAAACAAAAGTGAATAGTTCAGATTATTATTGGTGATTAAATGAGTTGGGATTATTATTGGCCAATAACAGTGAGTTGTGATTATTTAAATCCAATTTGCCAAAAAAAATTGTGTGATTTTTAGCTATTTTTAGACATTTTTGGTTGTGTTCACATTGGTTCTCGCGGTTCTCGTAATAAGAGGTGGTTCTCGCCTGATCTTCTCCATATATATATATATATAGGGTAATGCTAGACAAAAAACCATAAAATTCTTAGAAAACTCTGGAAACCCAAATCTCCCCCCATTTTTACCCAACCTCCCGACATTTTTTTTTTTTAAAAAATTACACATGTAATATACATGTTTTAGAGTGTTTTGGGCAAAAAAAAAACAAAAAAGCGCCGAAGGGATTTTTTTAAAAAAAATAAACAAAATTTAGTGCCTAACATGTGTTAGACAAAAATGCTGAAAGTTGATGAAATTTTTTTTTTAAATTATCCATTCGGCGCTTTTTTGATTTTTTTTGGCCCAAAACTCTTAAAAACATGTATATTACCTGTGTTATTTTTTTCAAAAAAAAATGTCGGGAGGTTGGGTTTTCTAGGGTTTTTTATATAGATAGGGTTTTCTATCTAGCCCTACCCTATATATATATATATATATATATATATATATATATATATATATATATATATATATGAACATGAATGATTGAGTTCTTGAGAAATTGTTGATAGTGTGACTAAGAGAGGTGTTATATAAACCTAGGGCCACAATCCTAACTAAAATTGTAAATGATTTTACAAGTGCCAAGTGTTAGGGTTATGATGTTAGTGAACGAGGAAGTGGGTTTGATAAGAAATTAGAAATCCATAAAATTAAGGTAGTTAAAATATTTAACATGTGATATACTGAAAATTCTAGCGCTAATATGTTTATAGTGAACACACCTACTTGCTAGGTTGGGTTCACATGGTTAGAAGTTGCTAAATTGAACTAATATAACTAGCTAAAAGTTGTGCACACAAGGTGTTTGATAAAACGCCTAATTGAGTTATTAATTGTGATTAATAAAAGAAAAATGATAATAAGAACCTATATTGAATTTTTGGCAAGTTTACATGCCAAGGATGCGGACAATGAGGTTCTAATGACAACTGGGTTGCACTCTTTAGGTAACTCAAGTGGATCTTTGGACGGTCAAACCGGGGCGGACACACAGTTAAAGGGAAAGCTTTAAGGTACGTTGTTATATGCTTCGTTCTTTTTCTTTCTTAGTATTTACTATTGATTCAATGATTAGGAACGAGATCTGGGTGAGTTTGGTTTCCTCATAAGTGATAGTATTCGTACGAACAAACCAAACGGGTCAAAATAAAGTAAAACCCGAACCAAGTAATGGGAGCGTAAATAATGATTTTTGTAAAAGCCCGGAAATTGGGTGAAGTAAAGTTAAAGCGTAAACCCGGTAACAGAAGCGCGGAATACAAAATAATAAACCCGGGTAATGGGTTGTAGTCGGAAAACAGATGAAGTATATGAAGGAATGTGAATATTTCAAGTCTAAGCACTTGAATATCAACGGGTCAAATAAGTGTTCACGCAAACCAAGTATTGGGAGCGTAGAACACGACACTAATAAGCCGGGTAACGGGCATAGTCATGTGAAAATAATTCCACGAAAGATTTTGGATGATTTAAGTTTTAGAACTTAAACGTCGTAATGGGTCGAATGAACATATGCATGAACAGGGTAACAAGTGCGCGAAAGATAAAAATTATGAATCCAGGTTATGGACTATGAGTTAAATATGTTAACAAACGAATTACGAATGATTTGGAACAAGTTTAGGGCTAATCGGAGCTGTTTTGACCGAGATGAGCTGAAAAAGTAGAAAATGGGTGAGCTGGGAATACCCAGCTCAACAAAGAAACATTTTGTGAAAAAAGGGATTGTCGCTTCACGCGATCACCATGTAGTTGCCTCGCCAGGTGACTTGACGGTGGTTAAACCTGGCGATGTTGTTTATTTTGATTGTTTTGATGCGCGGGTTTGTTTAAACTTGTTTTTAAACGCCGCATAACTAACATTTGAAAGGTTTTGTGACCTAGGTTATTCTTGAGGATGAACGGGTGATGATCAAGTCGCGTAAAGAACCGAACTCAGTTTAAAGATCAAAGTTTCCATGTTTTGTTTATTTGGGACATGTAGTCCAACGAAATAAGTATTTTGTGAATTATCATTTGTATGAACAAGTTTTAGTTAACTCGTAAGATAGAATGACAAATAATAATTATAAATATGATTTTAAAGTAATGATTATATAAGTTATGTATTTTATTTTTACGAGTCTTACAAATGGTATTCAGAGCTCAAGGTTAAAAAATTAAATGTGTTCGGTTCGAGACTTGATCAAGACATCCAGAAAGAATTAATTATAAAATGAATTTCAATTGAACATACTAGAAAAGATAATGATTGAAAGTGCATCGGAGGGAGGTCTTAATTCACTCGAATCCGGGAAATGCACTAACCATAAACGATTAAGGCAAGTTACATACTTGGCGAAACCAAAAAAGAAAGGCACATCGTGTGTAGAGACAAACGATGAGGGCAAATTCTCATATAGTAATGTGAGAATAATAAAATGAAATGTTTATCAATTTATCAGTAATGTTTCAGATATAGCGATGTCAGGTGGAAAAGACGATGACACGGTACCTCTAATTATCGAAGAGATAAGTGAAAAGATTTCTGAGGAAGTCGGAAAAGCCTTAAAGGCTAGTCTATCCCAGTTTATAAGGAAAGTACAAACCACAATCTTAACAAGGGTAGAAGATAGAATGAACGAATTGAGGGAGATTCTTATCCAAGAGAAGGATAAAACTAAAGAGAGGAAAACATGTCCATATGATAAGTTCATGGCATGTAAACCTCTAATCAATAACGGGGAGGTAGATCCAATCGTTTGTCAAAGATGGATAAGTGACACGGATGGTATCTTTGAATGAACTCATTGTGACATAAATGATTTTGTAGGTTACGAAACCAGCCAACTAAGAGGCCAAGCTAAAGATTGGTGGGATAACCTTTAGAATGAACAAGGGGTTTAGGCTACGCGAGCCATGACATGGGAAGAGTTCAAAGTATCTTTCTTCAAGAATCATAGCCCCAAAGTCATGATCAACAAAATCAAGGAAGAGTTTATGAAACTAAGGCATAAAGGTGAAATGATCGACAAGATCACGGGGACGTTCCTCGACAAGTTGAAATTTAGTGGCGAGTTAGTGCAAACCGAAGAACAAAAGATATATTACTACCACAACATGCTGAGTGCGGAATATAGGGAATTTATGACTCTTTCAAATTGCAAGAATCTCACAGAGATTATCAATACAGCGCGAGAACGTGAAATTGAGTTGAGGAAACAAGTTGAAAGGGGTGAGAGGAGGGAGTTAGATGCAAACCTAAGCCCCATATAGTAGCCAAAGATGACCAAGTCCCCAAAGAAAGAAAATGTGAAAGGGGGTTTGCCGAGTTGCAAAATATGTGGCCGTGCTCATCAGGGTGAGTGCTACTACAAAAACAAGTCGTGTGTTATATGCGGGAAGACCGGACATTGGGTTTCAAATTGCTCCGGTAAAGGGTCGGTGTGTTACAAATGCTACCAACTGGGTCATAAGAATACGAATGCCCAGAGTTGAAAGAAAAAAAAAAGATGTAGCTGACACAAAGGCGGAAGTCCAAAGTCGCGGGCAAGATTTTTCCAAATAACCGCAGCTGAGGCAAAGATTGAACCTGATGTGGTCACGGGTACTTTTAGCGTAAATTTAATTACCGCTCGTGTTTTATTTGATACGGGTGCGAATAAATCTTTTATGTCAAATGGATTTATTCAACACCCTTCATTTATATTAACGAAGCTACCTATGCCTTTAGAAGTAGAGGTAGGTAATAACAAAAGTTTTATTATTTGTGACATTTATCAAGGTTGTCAAATAAACATCGAGGGTGAAGATTACCCATTTGATTTAATACCCATATTGACGGGGGAATTCCAAGTGGTGGTTGAGATAGATTGGTTGTCCCGCTACCATGCCAACGTGCCATGTTTCCATAAGGAGATATAACTAACATCTCCATGCGGAAGGCATGTCACCATTTATGGGGAAAAGAGTTGCAAACACATAGTGTGCCCAATGATGGAAGCTTGTAGACTTATTCAACATGGGTGCAAGGCTTATTCGACTTATGTACGAGATTCGGAAAAAGAGTCGCCGCAGATTGAGGACGTACCCGTCGTACGAGAATTTGAAGACGTGTTTTCGGAAGACTTAGAAGGGATACCACCCGAGCGCAAGGTGGAGTTTGGGACTGAACTAATCCCGGATGTGAAACCGGTGGCCAAGGCACCATATAGGTTAGCACCATCTATAACAACCCTCCTACAACCCTTAACGTGACCCTAAAACGTTCCTTATATACCCCATACGCAAGAAACAGACCCGAAATACCATCATAGTTAGAAAAATCAAGAAAAACCAAGTTCATGAGTCGCTCGCGGGGCGCGACTGCCTTAGCTAGGTTTATCGCGGGCCGTGACTGCCTTTGTTTGTCGGACAAGGCAGACTGCCACGTGGCAGATGACTCGGCAAAGCTAGGCTGGTGACTCGACCAAGCTATATTCGACACCTAGTCTCTCGCGGGCCACGAAGACCTTCCTTGTCTTCTTTGTGGGGCGCGAGCCGCCTTAAATCTGGCCTATATATAGAGGTCGACGAGTTCATTCCAACTCATTCAAAATCTGAATTCTCTCTCTCACTTTCTGATAGATATTATTATACCCGGGAGTAATACCCACTATAAAGCGAAGCTCTGCCTCGTTGTAAGTATTATAACCCTTCTATTACCCTACACAATCGATTTAGGGCTCCGTAACGCATGTCGGCTCTTCCCGACTCAGTCGTTGGAATTCTGTCTCGTGTTACACTCGACACTAGGATTCCGTAATGCATGTCGGCTCTGCCCGACTCAGTCATTGGAATTCTGTCTCGTGTTACACTCAATTGATCTAGTGTCTCGAGTTGTACGGTTAATGTGATTTGGGTTATTTTACTAACACGTGTGCATTGTTTGATTTTAATAGATAATAACCAGGAGATTCCCAGGAAGCTTTAGTTTTACCTAAGTAAACAATGTGAGTACATCTGCTTTCTGTAAACTGTTTTTACAAAACCTCAAATGTTTTTAAATATAATTAACAGTGATTGAGTCTATGTATTCTTCAATTACTGTCAGTATGTTGGGGTTTTGTATACAAAATATGAAAGACGTTACCATTGGACAAAGAGTTAGCCAATGAGTAATATGACCCACCAGTCAGGATTGACAGTACTGAATGAGTAATTGTATAGATATAAACATTGTAATCGCTCTCAATACTGTGAAATTATAAAAGCTGTTTTGATTAAACTGAGATGCACTCGCCAGTATTTTTTGCTAATAAAATGTTTTTAAACGCATTTAAGGTAACAAAATGTGAAAGCCAATAGAAGCAAGCTGGTGAGCACTGAAGGCTTGGAAAAATGGCTATAAAAGTTACCTAAATAAAAAGGAGTTTTTGTTTTCAATAATTAGGGTTTATCCCTACAAATGTATTGTCAAATAAACTTGGGTTTTATCCCACTGTTTATTATTATAAAAAGTTTAGTGTTTTACTCTGATAAAAATATTTCCTAACTATGGTACTGATGTATTCCGCTGCTAAATTAATAAACACCGATACCACCCATCTGGATGCTCGCGGCGCCCGCTCTCGGGGCAGGGGTCGGGGGCTGCGACACCATCGGAACTTCAAGAATTATTGTTCCAGTTGCAAGAATTGCTTGATGGGGGGTTTATCCGACCAAGTGTCTCCCCATGGGAGCGCCAATATTGTTCGTAAAGAAGAAAGATGTAAGTATGCGCATGTGCATAGATTACCGCGAGCTAAACAAGCTTACGGTAAAGAGCAGATATCCACTTCCGAGGATCGATGATTTATTTGATCAACTGCAGGGCGCGAGTTGGTTTTCGAAAACTGACTTATGGTCGGGCTATCATCAATTGAGGGTGAAAGAGGAAGACGTGGCACAAACGGCTTTCCGTACATGGTACGAGCACAATGAGCTCTTCATGATGTCCTTGGGGCTAACGAATGCACCCATGGCTTTCATGGATCTTATGAACCGGGTTTGCAAACCAATGTTAGACAAGCCGGTAATAGTGTTCATCGACGACATGCTCGTTTACTCGAAAAGCGAGGCGGATCATACTCGTCATTTACAAGAGGTGCTGGAAACGCTTAGGTGAGAAAAGATTTACGCTAAATTCTCAAAGCGTGCCTTTTGGCTTCGAGAAGTATATCATAAGTGCTGATGGAATATTAGTAGATCCGCCCAATATCGAAGCAGTGTCAAAATGGATCGCTTTGAAGAATCCATCGGAGATTAGAAGCTTTTTGGGGCTGGCAGGTTATTATAGGAGATTCATTCAAGATTTCTCCAAAACTGTGTCACCATTAACCAAGTTAACCCGCAAGGATGAGAAATTCATTTAGAAGGATGAACATGAAAAGGCATTTCAAATGCTTATAAAAGAGTTGACTTGTGTTGATATGCATCAAATACAACATATAAATTATATCAAATAAGGTAAAAAATACAACCCTTTTTAGTACTAATGTTGGAAAAAGAGCGTTTTTTGTATACTTTTGATTTTCAGGATTAAAAGAGCTTAAATATAAAAAAGGAACATATTAACGACAAAAACCAGCATGAATACAACAGAAGGGAAATTGATACAATATACCAACTCTTCGAGCTTCATGCCAAGACTAAAAACAACAAGTCAAAAGACAAACACGGGTCGTGCCTGCCGGGCATGGGGTCGTGCCCCACTCAAGATTCCAGGAAGACGAAGATAAATAGAAGCAGACAAGAGACACGGGGCCGTGGTCAACTCCCAGATACGCAAATCTTGGATAGTACAACAAGTACAATGGCCACGGGGTCATGCCTTTGACACACGGGGCCATGTGAGCATCTGGACTGACAAGCTCATTTAATGAAGACAGAGAAGAAGGAGGGCACGGGGCCGTGTAAACTGTTTGTTTTCAGCTATAAATAGTGGTGCTTGGTTCAATTACAACTCAACCCTTGGCAAACCACTTCTCTCACACCTGCCACCACTCCACCACCATAATACCACCATCATCTACCACATTCATCCATCATCCATCTCTAGAGTGTGTGTAATAGTCTCGGGATCCAAGATTGATCGTAAAAGTTTTTGTCAAACAAAGGCCATGCTTGGCTAATTTCTTACATCACTTGGTGAAGACAAGTCATTTATGTATTACTTTTGATTTCCATGCTTTGGTTAACTTTTTAATTGGGTATGTATTAACTACTTTATTAACTAGTTTTTTATATTGAAAGTGAACTTTATTCTATCATCTCTTCATGTTTCGTTGATTCACTCATCCATATCTTTACGGTCTATATAAAGTGCGTTAACTGCCTGGAAGGGGTTAGAAGGGTGGTATGGGTAAATTTCTTGCCTTGTTCAATGTATAGATCCTGCGATGACTTGATTCGAGCTTATTACGACTTCCTTTGAGGTAGATAGCATCAAACCAGGGGAAGAAAGAACAGCTTGAATCCTTTATAAATAAATTACTATTAAAACTTTAAACCGTCCTTGCGGGACTATATCCCTGCTGACTCGGACCAATATGGCCGAAGGTAGCGCCGCCTCAAAAAGAGGGACATGTCACATTTTGCATTAATAACTTACTTAATTATCTTTCAATATTCCGGCCTTGTGGGATTGTATCCCTGCTTACTCAGACCAATATGGCTGAGGGTAGCATTGCCTCCAAAAAAGGGACATGCCACTATAACTAAAATAGTCTCTTAAAAAACCTAAAGTGCGAAAATCATCAAAGGATACATAAAAGATGAGTCGGAGCCAAGTGATTCTATCTTGTGTATTTGTTCTTTTATTTATTTAGTTTCTTATTTTACTTTTTAAAAATCTTTCTTCAAAATTTGAATAGATTAGACATCGACGATAGTCCGATATTAAAAGCTCTTGTTTCCTTGGACGACCTTGGTATCTTACCATCACTATACTACGCCAACGATGGGTGCACTTGCCCTAGCGTGTTGTAGAGAGTGATAGTGTTATATCGTGTTTTATAAATTTGAAACTTGATAAAACAGTGAAAAGTACTTGAATATATAATAAAACCCATACGCACTCCGACACACGTCATGTTTTTGGCGTCGTTTCCGGGGACACGGGGATTTTAAAAAGTTTAAAATCGACGGCCTAATCATTTTAAATCTTCTTTATTTTTTTCTTTTTAGGTTTTTTCTTCTTTTTCTGCATTTTCTCTACTTTTTGCAGGTTCAGCATGGGACTGTGCCTGATCAAACACGGGGTCGTGTCTATCTTACAGTAGCTGAAAATCAACAAAAACTTCGTCATAGAAGGCACACGGGGCCGTGCCACATCTGAAATGGGGTCGTGGGTAAAAACACCCAGAATCAGATAAAATGTTGTCCTTTACACGGGCCGTGCTTAATCAACATGGGGTCGTGCTAACCTTCTGTGTTAAAAAATTCTTTCTTTCCCGGGAGCCGTATCTTCTGGGTATTATCTAAACAATGGATTATTACAAGGGAGATCATGACTACTACTATTATGATGATTACGAGGAGCCATATTGTACCATATGCGGTGAATCCTATTCGGTATAAAATTGTTACCTCTTTCAACCATCAACCTCATACACGACATATGAGGAACCAAGGTTTGAGCTCCCAAAATAAAGGTTTGATTGGGACAATCCACCGTTTGAAATGTATGAGACACCACCCACCATCATCCCCGAAGTCGAAAGCCTCATACAAAGTCTTAAGAACTTAGAACTATGGATCAAAGAAAAAACCGAACCAAGTCACAATGAAGGTAAGGCCACAAAGGTAAATTTCAAAGAGGAACAACAAAACCTCAAAGAAATACATATTTTACAACCTTCTTTTGAAAATCATAGTTTGCTACCATCTCATGCTAAGTTTTTGAAAGAGTTAAACACTAATCCTAAAATCAAAGAATTAACAAGTATTCATTTAACTAAAGATCAAATTTCACTAATACAAGATAAACAAATCGAATTAAACATAACACTGGTAACATGTTTTATTCAAAACATCTATATTAGTAATATTTCAATAGATAAAAATCTTTGTGTTAATATAATGCCTAGCTACATATTTGAAAGATTAGGTGGTGATTTCCTTCCGATCAAAATTCCTATCCTCTTGGCTAATCGAAAAACTAAACACACTATGGGAGAGGTTGATGACGTTCTCATTCAAACGCACCAAACGACTGTACCAACCAACTTTATCATCCTAGATGATGCTCCACTCGTGTTAGGACAACCATTCACGAAAAGCCCATCAAGCTTTGCTCAAACATAAACACAATAATCTTCCCGCTAAACATGTGGACAAACGAAGCTTTAATCTCGATATGAAATATCCAATAAGCAGTGACGACCCCTTGTTGGAAGATGAGCAAGAGCCACAACCACCCGATACGGTGGTGTAACACCCCGAAAATATTAGAAATTATATAAATTATTAATGTTATATATATTGGTCATAACCAAAGAATAATGTGACCAGGATTAACTAACCTAGTTAATTTAAATGTTGTAGTCAATAAAGAAAACTTGACTAAGTTAACCTTCTTTTATAAATATGGAATTAGAGGGACTAAAATGGTCAAGTTTGAAAGTGAAATTACTTATAGGAAAAATTGACTCAAAACACACACTTGGTGGGTGTTCTGGTCGACACTTTCACAGAGCCAAGAATAGGGGTTCTTCTTTTGAACCCTAAATCACATAAATTCAAACAAATTCAAGAAGGAAATCGAGTCTAAACCAAAACCAAGCTGAAATTAGTGATCACTCAAGTTAGAGGATCACATGGTATGTCAAATTTCATCATTTGGTGATATCTTGTATTTTTGGTGAACACTCGTAATTGAAATTCTTTATTGAATGTTGAATGTATGAGTGATATTGTGTTGAATCCATGTCTAGGAACAAACCCTAGTTAAAAACTTGACGAATTAGTGTTGAAAACTAGGCATTTGATGATCACCCATATATGTGTTATGTGGGGTTTTATAACAATGTGATGAACACATGAAATTAAATGTTAAATTGTGAAAAAAAACTAATGTTTTAATGCAAGTTCTTGATGTTGTTCATGAATGCTAGACATAAGGGCTAAATTTTGATGATTGAAAACTTGGTTAAAATGTAACATCTGGTTTCTTATATGGATCCTTACGGTAAAATAAACAACAAAACTATGACTAAAATTAAACTTTATTAACTTCTTACGGAAAACATTTGGTCATCATACAAAATCACCCATACTTAGTAGTTTATCCGAGATTGGACAATTACCAAAAGATATACAATCATACATTTTTGACTAACAAACTTGACACACATACTAAAAACTATAACCACATACGACTGAACCATTTACTATACAAAATTTCGGAAGCGTGTCGCGGGCATGGAGAGCTAGTGTGTTCATTCCGAGCGTTGCAAGCACCTAAATCTGAGTCTTACCTATAATCATAACAACAAAGAACAACATTAGCAAGTTATACATAACAATTAACTTTTAAATGAACAAGATGAGTTATTGTTCAACAACTTTACATGCACATTACTTGATTCTTTCTTTGATTCTTCATTCTCATATATAACTAATCGGTTACAACATTCTTTCTCACATGACCTGTTTACAATTGAGTCATTTACTAAACCATTCTTTCTTATATAGTTCCTCCTACTCTAACCCGTTTGCAACGGGTTTGCAAAACATGAACATTCTTATCACAAATCATTCTAATTATTCGACCCATTCAAGATGGGAATTAACAACACCATTCTTAAAGTTCACATACCGATTGTTTGACCCGTTTACAACAAGTCAACATCACAAACTTACATCTATCATGTTCTTCTAACAAATTAACCCATTCGGGTCAAATCGATAACGTAACCATTTGACACATTCGGCTTAAATCATTAAGCAATTCAAATCTACAATCCAAAACATAAAAACACCTTTACTAACAATTCAAAATGTACAAGGGACGTACATCGGTCTTGATTTCCTTCTTGCTTTGTGTGACTCGAACTCTCTTCCTTTATCCCTATACATAAACACGTTTACATTAAGATCTTCTCATTCCATTCTTATTTGTCATTTAACCTACCAATTAACATGACCAAGGGGTATAACTTCAAAGGGCCATACCTTATACTAATATGGTCATAATATCAGTTCTAAACAAGTCCTAACATTGACCAAACGGGTCAGAATTGAAAGTCAAACTACTTAACTTTCGATATAGAATTTAACTCTATATAAGAAATGAAGAGTTGGACATGTTTAGACATGTCCTAATATGTTTTATAAACTAATATGATGTCAAAATTTAAGGTTTTAATAGTTAGAAACTTGATTAGCGTAATTTGCAAAGTTTATGTGATTTGACCTTTTATTTAATATAAAGTCGACTCATCATTTCGCCTACTTAATGTGATCTTTAAAAGGTATAATCTCAGTGGATTATAACCTTCATTATTATGATCACTTAGCCGTTTCCGAATCGAACATTGGCTTAACCATAATGGTCATAACCGAAAGTCAAACAGAAAGTCAAACTGTTTGACTTTCGGCTAACAACTAGCCTAGTAAAATGAAATAGACTAAGGAGAGCACATACCAGTTTCGAAGAACACTTTCAGAGCTCAGTAGGAGGCTTCCAAGTACTTGAAACAAGCTCCAAGGAAGATTAGAGAGAAGAATGAGAAAGGTGCAAGAAAAATGGGTGCAAATATGGAGCAATTTATAGTTGAATCAAGCTCCTTAGATGATGCCAAATGTTGGCCATCATTTCCAGATGTTAACATGTGTGTTATGATGTGTAAGAACCAGAAAAAATGGTGGCAAAATGGAGCAAGGTGACAAACCTGGCAGCCAAGGCAGCCAGCTGCCAAGAAGCTGTCTCTGGCATCACCTTACGGATCATAACAGTGATGCCTTACGATCCGTAAGGACCTTAGGCGCACAAAAAAGTTTAAACCCTTGCGAACTGTAAGGGTTAAGCCTTGCAGTTCGTAAGGGACCTCCATAAACAATAATTTGAGATTTTTACATTTTAGTCCTTGGACTTTGATACTTTTGCCATTTGGCATAAATAGCCCCTCTCCATACCGGAGTTGGGATCAGTCAGAGATACGTGACACGTTTCAATGAACGTACAGTATGGATCCTTCCTCCTTCCACATAGTTGGGATTATTCGGAGGTTCCTCTTTCCACACAGTCGGGATTAGTCGGAGGATTGGACATGTATCGTTACATAGTTGAACGATAAATTTTCCCTCTCCTTAGTTGGAGATTCGAGACACGTGTCGTCACATAATTGGACGAAAATTTTACAGGTGTTACATCCTCACCCCCTTAAAGGAAGTCTCGTCCTTGAGATTTATTCAAACTAATACGGCTCTTCCCATTTCATTTCAAATTTCAACCTCTCAAGTGTATTCTGGGCCACAATGGGAATCCCATTTTACTTTGACGAGGGAAACTTGTTACTTACGGGGTGTTTTTAATTTCATGGTCCCTAATGGATAAAGGTTTTTCAATAAACCTTAAGCCCTCGTAAATTTGAATGTCATGATGAGACATGACAAGTGCTTTATCAGCTAAGCACTTTTTAGATTAGAGGTATGGATTACATCATGGATTCCACTCAGCTCTATTGGTAGCTTAAGTCTATATGCTACTGAACTGACACGTTCTGTTATCTCGTATGGCCAAATTTATCTAGGGCTCAGCTTATCCTTATTACATCATTTCCAATGCAAAACTTTAAGTAATAAATTATTTCCGATTTGGAATTTTGAGAGACTTCCGCCCTTAACATCATAACTCTTCTGCCAATCATGGGCAACCTTGAGTCTATCTTAGGGTTACAAGATTCTTTTAGTTGATTTAAGGACAATCTTAGGTCTAGAGAGTTGGTTTCTACCAACTTTAGCCCAACAGACGGGTGTTCTACACTTTCTTGTGTATATAGTCCCAAAAGGTGCGGCTTTTATACTAGTGTAATAACTATTATCATAAGAGAATTCAATCAGGGTAGATGTTCATTTCAACTACCACCTAAGTTAATTGTGCATGCACGTAGCATGTCTTCCAGAGTTTAGCTTGTACGCTTATATTGCCCATTAGTCTGGGGATAGTAAGTCCTACTAATGTCTTAGCGTGTATCAAGCGCTTGCTGGAAAATTTTCCAGAATTAAAAATATATCTAGTATCTCAATATTATACTATAGACAAGGGTACTCTATGAAGAGACACAATGTTGTCAATATATAACTTAGCTAGCTTGTCGGAATTATAAGTTTTCCTTCATAGACAAGAAGCGCGCTGACTTAGTCAGTCTGACGACTATGATCCACATCGTGTCATTGCCATGATTGATCTTTTGTAACTTGGTAATCAGATTCTTCGTTACCATTCCTATTTCTGTGTGGGAATCTTTGGTTATTAATGCAGACCAGATGGTCTGTGATGTTCAACTTACTTGCGAACATGTTAGGCATTTTGCTACATTGGTGGCTATGGTCCTCTTATGCCCATCCACCAAAACAAATTCTTTAAGTTGTGTCTTCAGCTCCTTCACCTCAGTGGGTGTCAACAATACGGAGCTTTGGCTATAGTAGCCAATCCAGACAAAATGTCGATTCTAAATTCGACTTGCCTCTCCAGAGTTGACCGGGTAAATCTTTAGGGAAAATCATCAGGGTATCCAAGATGTTTGGAATATCTTCAATCCTTTGTCTTCGATTTATCAATAGTTACTTTGTGTCATGTAGATGACACATTCTCTTTTCAAGCACTTGGATACCTTAAGCGGAGATGCTTTCTTGGGCAATCCATAGTGTTAATCTCCACGATCAGTGAGTATATCACCAGATGGGGATTTAGTTTTGATAAGTTTCTTATCACAGGAAATATGGACTTGGTTATAAGCTAACCAATCCATGCCTAAAACTACATCGAATCCCGTAAGATTTATAGATAAAAGATTAATAAAGATAGATTGATTCTCGCTGGATATAACGTATTTATTAAGAAGTGTGAAAGCTATTTCCATTGGCCACTCGAAATAATATCTAAGGCCTTTAAGGGCATATTTAGTAATTTATTAAATTTATAGTCGACGAAGCTTTTATTAGCTCCTGAACAGAATAAGACGTTAGTAACTAAATCATTTACGAGAAACGTACCCGTAATAATAGTTATGTATCTAAGTGCTTCTCTTGAAGTCAATTTTGTTGGTGCACTTGTGTCTGTACTTTGTCTGTATTTTGTAATGTTATAAAACGATGTCTTTTGTTAGTCTTGTATACGTCTTGTGTTTGGTTTGTATATGTGTTTGACTGTAAGTTTGACCAAGTCAACCATCCTCCTGGTTTGACTTGGCCAAACAGTCAACACTTAGTGTGTAAGTTGTTTGTGTTCGAAGGATGTCATCGAAGGATTGTTTACATCCTTCGATGACCTCGAAGGATAACCTTCGATGGATACAAATGGACCTCGAAGGATATACCATCCTTCGAGGTATATGTGGATCCTTCGGAAGGTTTCTGGTCGATAGATGATCTTTCGACAGACATTCTGGTCCTTCAACACAATCTATCTGTTATGGGTATATATATACCATGTATGGTTTCACTTCACAGTAAGTCCTTAGAAAGTCTTTTGATAGTGTATGTGAGTGAAACAAAGTCTTGTAGAGAGCATTTTCAGTTTGGTCAAGGGCTGTAACCGTGTCCACTGAAATACAAGAGAAAACTTTGATATCTTGCGTGTCTACTCTTTCTCTTTGTTGCTTGTGCTTTCATCTAAACTATCGGTTTGCATTCTAGCTTGGATTCCGCACTTGCTAGAGTGTTAAACATAACAAGGATAAGGTTTAACCTCAACCTCCGAGGGACCTACAAGTGGTATCAGAGCCGTGGCTCTTTTCCTTGTTAAAAAAAACCGGGTTTGTACAAGACTTTGGGGTGTTTGGACAAAACGCACTTGGTTTAGCACCCGTTTTTGGTGTTTTTCTTGCATTTATAAACTTAAAAACGTGTTCTAAACTAACCGGGTGTGTTAAAAGACGGTTTGGGTAACTTAAAATCTTGTTCTAAAAGGTTTGGTAATTTCCGGCAAAAATTCCGGCGTACTCCGGTGACCGGTTTCTGGATAAGAAGCTTCCTTTTTGGGCAATTTTTAAAAGTCAAATCTGAGTTGGTGAAAAGTTGAGGTCTGAACATACCTTCTGCCGAAAGTTGTCTACCAACCCATCACCTTTTCACCAACCTGTCAACTTTGTGTCAGTTGTGTCAGATCTCATCGAAAGATATCCTTCGAAGTCGAAAGATCATCTTTCGATCAAGGAGGTTCGACAGATATAGATCCTTCGAACATCTTTCGAAGTCTGTGATCTATCTTTCGAGCCAAGAAATCTTTTCGAAGGATATATTGTTCGAGCTACTGTTACTATTCGAAAGATAAGGATCCTTCGTCTTGGAGAATCTTTCGAAGTCATTGTTCGAAATTCAACAGTGATCTTTCGAACACTGTTGATCCTTCGAACAAGTGTTTATCTTTCGATCCTTTTTTTTTAGATTAACAGTTGTGTTTTTCAGGTCTTTCGATCCAGGATCTTTCGGCTGTTTGTTTCTCTTCAACATTTTAACATAGTTTGTGAACATTGAATTTTCAAAAAGGAAAAACTTGTTTTTCAAATTTTTAAATCAATTTTCACTTAATATATTAATTTTTATAAAATGGGAACAAACGGTCAGTGGGATCCAACCGCGTGGACTACAACAACTTTGACTCCACAATCATCAGCTACGCAATCATCAGCCACGCAATCTGCGTCAGAGTTCAACAAAACTGCATGGATGCAGGCTATTGCTCCACCTCAAGCTGCAATGATAACTGCAAATCAATGGGCATTGGTCACAAATCAAAGCAGCAGCATTCAAGCCATGATGTAGAACGACAGTGAAACTGGTACAAGCACAAAGCCGCCAAAACTAAATCACATCAATGATTGGGGATGGTGGAAAGAAAGGCTGAGAACTTATGTACAGGGGCAAGGTCAAGATCTATGGATGTGTTTCTTTACACCATTTGAAAATGAGTTAGAAGTTGCAGGATCCAATCCAGAAACTTACAGCACTATGTCTGATGATGATAAGAAGAAATTTGAGTTAGAAAAGAAAGCATTCATGATTCTTACACAAGCTCTTCACAGAGACATTTACCACCAGTTTGTTTACTGCACGACTACTAAAAGCTTGTGGGATATGCTCACGTTACGATGTGAAGGAAATGCTCAATCTAGGAAGATCAAGCAAGAATTGCTGAAGAAAGAGTTTGAAGGTTTCACGTGTATGGAGAATGAGGGTTTGGCAGAATTATCTACAAGGTTCCATCACTTGTTGAGTGAGATGTTTGCCTTCCGAGTCACTGCCACTCCACAAGAAATGGTGAAGAGATTTGCTGATAGCTTACCAGCAAAATGGAGCGGTTATCTTGAAATTCTCAAAGAAAATGGTGTTCTGGACACAATCACCGTTTATGAGTTAATTCAAAAATTGGAGAACAAAGATGTAGAAGAAAAGCTAAAGGCAAAAAGAACAATAACTCCTCAGAATCCAGAGATGTACTATGGGATTGCAGGTGGTATTAGTGGAGAAAAACCAGCCTCTCAACACGCGAAGCTTCAAACAGCTTTCATCTCAAACACTAGACCTTCCACAACAAATCAGTTTGATCCTTCAGCATACACGATGATGTATTCAAGACCAGATTCTTCTTCTCAACAACAACAGACAGCTCAGCGATTCACACCACCGCCTTTCTTAGACCCAAGCAGAGCTCAGCAGCAACAACCGCAACAACAAGGGTTTTATGGAAACTCTTCAAACTTTCAAGCCACTTCCAATCCGAACACAGTCAGATTAGACACTTCCAACTTTTCCAAAGTCACTGTTGAAATAGCCAAGGAGCATATGGAGATGTTGAATACCTTGGTTAGTGCTTATTGTGGATTAGTTGCAGGTCAGATTGGGAATATCAATCTAACCAATGAAGACTATCAGCAAGTGGATAAAAAAGAGTTTGAAATGATGGATATCAAATGGGCTCTTGCTAGTG
Organism: Helianthus annuus; assembly: GCF_002127325.2. NCBI lineage: Eukaryota > Viridiplantae > Streptophyta > Magnoliopsida > Asterales > Asteraceae > Helianthus > Helianthus annuus. The sequence goes on along the minus strand of NC_035437.2, from coordinate 140,448,966 downwards.
CAATTCGAAGAGCAAAGGAGTTTATGGAAAGGACGGGGAGAACCAACTTGGAAAGCAACAACAACACCAAGTATGGTTTTGATAAGAATGCTGTCACTTGCTTTAATTGTGGTGAAAAGGGTCATTTCAAGCGGGAGTGTCAGAAGCCACCTAAGCAAGGCAATCAGAATCCCTTCAGGAATCAAAGACAACCACAACAACAACAGAACAACAATTCTGACAGATCAATAGTTCCCGTTGGAGGAAATACATCTGGTTCCACAAACACTAATCCCCACAGAGGATTAGTTGTTCAAGCTGATGAAATATGCAACTGGAATCTTCAGCTTGGAGAAGGAGGAAATGGTGGAACAGCATGTTATGCTAAAGTGGTTGAGAAGGTAGTAGAACCCGTGTCTGCTGGTGAATCTTCAGAAGATGAAGATAGTTCGGGTTATAGTGGGAGCATGGATGGGGAATCACTTGATGCTGGTGATTTATCAAGTGATGCTTTAGATTTGGAGGTTGATGAGCTTTTGGCTGAAGCTGAAGCATTATGCAAAAGGAGATCTATTCTTTGCCAGAAATCTGCTGGAACTTCCGAGAAGCTTGCTCAGTTTTTCTCTGAAGATGGATCTTTTTCTTTTCATACAGCCTTTATGGCTCACGTAGAAGGTCAAACTTCTCAGGTATGTGATACTAATTCTGACTCTATTTCTGCTCCTATTGAATGTGCAAAGTGTTTAGAATATGCAGAAAAGGAAATTCAGTTTGAAATCACACACAAACACAATCAAGAATTGATTGTAGATCTTTCTAAAGCAACCGAAGCTAACTTGTTTTTAACCAGAAATGAAAAGGAGTTTAAAGCAACAATTGCGTCATTAAAACATGATGTTTCTGAATTACAAAAGGCTGTTTTGAGAAAACAACATGCTAACAATAATCTAATTGACACAATTGAAAAGCAAATGGTAGAGTTAGCAACAGCTCGATGTGAATGTGAGACAATTAAGCAGAAATTGGAAAGCTATTCCAATTCCCGCTATGTTTTGGATCACATTATTGATGTTCAAAAGAAAAAGGGGGATGCAAAATGTATTGGTTACAAATCATGCCCTCCCCCAATGAATCACAATTACTCCAAATTGCCTGATGACGAGGATATGCCCCGTTTTGAACCTACTGTGCCACTCGATCTAGATGACTTTGCAGCAGGCCTCGGGTTCACAACTGGTACATCATCCTCGGGTCATTCAGAATCTGAGAATGTGACAGATTCATCATGTGTTAAGGAACAGAGTCCTCCCATTATTGAGGATGCTGATTCTTCAGATGATGAATCTGAAGAAATTGTGAAACAACAGTCTAACTCGGTTACAACAGATATTCCTATCGAGAATCACATTCTGTGTGATCCACCAGTGAAACCGAGTAAGACTGAAATGCCAAAGGCAAGGGAGCCCAGTGTACCTAGCCTTGAAGGGAATAACTTGTTGTATACGCTCAAAGGAGATAGCAAAATCTACTCTGACAAAGATTTTCCAATTAAAAATGTAAATCAAGATTTAATTGAGCAAATTTTTGAAGGATGTACTGATAAGTTTTTGGGAAACAAAAGTAACAAAGTGACAGTCACTCAATGTGATCCAATTCCGTGTGAACAAATTAGAAAACAATACGGAAACCAAAAACTACCAATTGAGTGAAAACAACAAGTCAACTCCGGAAAGGGTAAGGTACAGGGAAAGAAGGATCAGAACAAGAATGTTCAAGCACCTAAAGTTCAGCAGCCTAAGACTGAACAACCAAAGGTTCAACAACCTAAAGTTGAACAGTCTAAGGCTACTCAACCTAAGGCTGCACAACCTAAAATTCAACAATCAAGGGTTGAGCAACCTAAGGTTCAACAACAAAAGGTGCAAAACAAAAGAGCTCCTATTAAGAGACAAGAACCAAAAATGAACTTTGTTGGATCCACTATTTCAGACAAACTTGAAACATTTCAGGATAAATCTAACGTTGATTTTGTAAAACAAGTTAGAATTTTAAAACGAAATGATCAGAACAATTACACCCAACACACCAACAGATGTGATTTAGGTCCTAGTACGTCTAGATCACAAAGTTCATTGTCTGGTTCTCCGTCTGATCATCAACATGTTTCTCCGAGGTTTGTAGAGCGGAGAACGTGCTTTGAATGTGGCACAGTTGGGCATATTGTAAGATACTGCCCATACCTGCAAAAGTTGAAGTCAAAAACGAGTGCTCCCCAAGAAACCAATTACCAAAAACGACCTGTTTCCCCGAAAGAAGACCCACGTGTCTTGAAAGAAAGGGAAAAGAAGTTAAAACAAAAGAATCAAAAGGTAATTGAGAAGGCCTTAAAATCAGAGGTCAAAGAAGAAAAACCTGTACAAGCAAAATCTACAACTGTAAAACCAGTAAATGCAAAAACAATTAATACAAATACTGGTAAAGGACAAACAGCTTGGAAACAAAAACAGGTAATTCAATCAGGGGGAGCATCACAGGTTCTTTTTCCTAATCATCAAGTGATTGAAATCACCTTCCTTGATGATCAAGGACGACCCAAGTCCACAAAGGCTTGGGTCCCCCTCTCAAACTGATAAGTTAGTTGCATGTGCAGGCGGCTCCAGGAGGAACTATTAATAGTCTTTGGATTGTTGATAGTGGGGCTTCCAGGCACATGACGGGCGACTATCGTCTTCTTTTCGATGTGCGAAGTATAAGAGGAGGATATGTTGCGTTTGCTGGCGACAAAGGAGGGTATATCACCGGCGAGGGAATGATCTCAAATGGAATTGTGAGTTTCGACAAAATCAATTATGTGTAACAATTGGATCACAATCTCCTGAGTGTTTCTCAGATCTGCGATAAGAAGTTCACCGTGCATTTTGATGATGCCGGTTGTTATGTGCTGAAGCCAGGATTCAAGATTCCCCCAGAATGGATTCTCTTATCAGCACCAAGAGTTAATGATTTGTATGTCCTTGATATGAGCCAAGCAATAACTCAGTCCAAACAAGTTACTTGCTTTATTTCAAAAGCCACTGAAAAGGAGACGATCTCTTGGCACAGACGGATGGGTCATATTCACCTCAGAAAAATGAATCACCTTGTCAAAAACAATTTGGTGAGAGGTGTCAATGTGAAGAATTTTCAACTTCAAGATGTCTGTGTGCCGTGTCAGAAAGGGAAGCAAATCAAGAAATCACATCCATTGAAAAAGGTTAACACTGTAAACATGCCACTCGAACATCTGCATATGGACCTTTTCGACCCAGTCAAACATAAGAGTGTGCACGGGGAGGTTTTCTACTTGGTAGTTACTGATGACTATTCAAGATTTTCATGGGTTGACTTCATGGTTCACAAGAGTGAGACTCTAGAAATTCTAAAGAATTTGATCACCTTGTTGGAAAATCTTTATAATCTAAAGGTGAGGAGAATTCGAAGCGACAACGGAACCGAGTTCAAAAACAGGGTTATGGATGAATTTTGCACTGCAAAAGGAATCCTTCATGAATACAGCTCTCGGTACACACCACAACAAAATGGAGTCGCTGAAAGAAAGAACAGAACCTTAATTGAGACTGCAAGAACCATGTTGGTTGAGTCTCAGCTTCCAGTTCGATTCTGGACTGAAGCTGTTGCCTCGGCTTGCTACACGTTATACAGGGTTCTCACAGTGAAAAGACATGGCAAAACGTGCTTCGAACTCCTACACAAGAAGACTCCTGACTTGGAATATCTAGAACCTTTTGGTGCACCATGTACCATGATTGATCCTGACGGGAAGTTTGGTCCCAAAGCTATCGAGGGTTACTTCCTTGGGTATGCTACTCCTAATCTGCGAGTATGGAACCTGACAACCAAGAGGATTGAAGAATGGGGTGAAGTAAGAGTTCAAAGATATTCTAATCCTCCGAAGCCTTCTGGAGATCCATGGATGTTCGATTATGATGGTCTTTTCGACTCATTTAATCTGCCGACATTTGATGATGACAATGCAATTGCTCAAATGTTGTCTGAAAGCGAGAATGCGACTGGCTCTCAGTTAGCTCGTCCAATCATTGTTGACTCACAAGCATCTTCTTCTGTCAACAATCTCGTTTCAAATGAGGTGTTTAATGATGCTGTCGATTACAATTTGTCATCGGAAGATGAGGAGTATGTTGATGCAAATGATGGTGAAGCACCGCGTCCGGTTCAAGGTACTTCAGAAGCAACGGATCCAGTGTATGCGCCAATTATCCAAGAAGAAGATGCATCATCTTCTACAACTCAACAGCTTCAGAATGTTATCGGGAATTTAAATATCAATAACTTGAGGTCAAATGTTGAAATTCCTCCAGTTTCTGAAACCCGAATTCATAACATTCATCCTCAGCAGAATATTATAGGTGATGTTCTCAGTGGTGTAAGGACAAGGAATCAAATCAGAAATAACGAAAATGCTGGCTTGTATGCTGAGATTCGAGAATCAGGACAACAAAATGATTGGTCTTTCGCCTGCTATGTTAGCCAAGAAGAGCCTAGATCTTGGAAGGAGGCATTGAAAGATGATTCCTGGGTGGAAGCCATGCAAGAAGAACTTCAGCAGTTCGAGAAGTTGGGCGTATGGAAATTGGTTGATAGGCCCGACAACTACAAAAAGATCGGAACTCGTTGGGTGTTTAAGTGCAAAAAGGACGACTGTGGGGTTATTGTCCGAAACAAAGCAAGGTTAGTTGTTCAAGGCTTCAGTCAGATCGAAGGTATTGACTACAATGAAGTGTATGCACCTGTTGCACGTCTGGAGGCTATTAGAATCTTTCTAGCCTACGCATCCTTCAAGAAATTCAAGGTGTACCAGATGGATGTTAAAAGTGCTTTTCTTCACGGAGTAGTCGAAGAGGAAGTATATGTCGAGCAACCACCGGGGTTTGAAGATCCATTACATCCTGACAGAGTTTTACTGCTTAACAAGGCGTTATATGGTCTTCATCAAGCGCCTCGGGCCTGGTATGAGACACTGTCTACCTACCTGCTGAACAACGGGTTTAGACGGGGTTTGATCGATTGTACCCTCTTCATCAAAGAAAAAGGTGAAGATCTTCTGTTGGTACCAGTGTATGTCGATGACATTATCTTTGGTTCTACCGATGATAAGTTATGCAAGGAATTTGAAAAGGTGATGCAAGATCGATTCGAGATGAGTGCGATGGGTGAAATGACGTTCTTCTTGGGTTTGCAAGTTAATCAGTCCGAATCTGGAATTTTTATCCATCAAACCAAGTACGTCGGAGACATCTTGAGCCGGTTCCAGATGTCCGATTCGAAGCCAATTTCTACTCCTCTTCCGCAGAATCACGGGATTACTCCGGATGAAAAAGGGGATGCTGTAGACTCTTCACTTTATCGTGCTATGATTGGATCCTTAATGTATCTCACCGCATCAAGACCCGACATTATGTATCCAACGTGCCTTCTCGCCAGATACCAAGCAAATCCGAAGGTCTCTCACTATGCTGTTGTCAAAAGGATTTTTCGTTATCTGAAGGGTTGCCCTGACACCGGGTTATGGTACCCTAAGGATGATAACTTCGATCTCAAGGCTTACAGTGATTCTGATTTCGGCGGCTGCAAGAAAGATGGCAAATCAACTACAGCAGGATGTCAGTTCTTAGGCAATCGCCTAGTCACTTGGCAGTGCAAGAAGCAGACATGTGTGGCTACATCTACATGTGAAGCGGAATACATTGCTGCGTCTAGTTGCTGCTCCCAGGTTCTATGGATCCAACAACAGATGCGGGACTACGGTTTTGAATACCTAACTACTCCTATTTATGTTGATAATGAAGCTGCTTTACAGATCACTAGAAATCCTGTACAGCACTCAAAAACGAAGCACATCGATATTAAATATCACTTCATACGTGATTGCTTTGAAAAGAGACTTATCGATGTGGTTCACATTCATACCGATCACCAACGTGCCGACCTTTTTACCAAAGCATTTGATAAATCAAGATTCTATTATTTACTTTTGGTAAACGGCATAAAAGTGAAGCAAGAGTAACCGACATCGGGAAATCGTTTTTGTAAATATTTTTCTAAAACCAAAAATCCAAAAATATGTTTTTACTTTTTTTTATTTTTGAATTTTAGGGGGAGAAAGTTTCAAGAAAAATACAAAAACACTGAAAAACCACAAAAATACAAAAATATGTCTTTAATTTATTTACTTTCTGCATTTAAGGGGGAGAAAATTCAGAAAAACACAAAAACAATAGAAAAACAAAAATGAGTTTCTTGGTAATATAAGGGAAAATGATATTACATCAGAGGTTGGTTGAAACGTGTTTCTTGAAATCAAAAGAAAAAGAAAATGATAAGTAGCTCTACTAATGATGTTCCGATAGACTCACGATCATTTTAAAGTATGCAGGAGATATAAACATAACGAACTGAAAACCGCGTGGGAACCGCTCATTGGCATATGGTCTTGGTACCGAAATTTCGTTTGATAGATTGCCGAGGTTCTGAGATATTCGGGGTTTATGCTGTTTATCATCTGGGTATCATGGTTGTTTCTACAAAAGACAAAGTCTAGTTATTCCATGATACCATACATACGTGTACATAATTCATACTGCATTCGACCTCAATAAGTGATAAACAATCACATGTCCATACAAAATAAGTGATAAAATATCACATTTATCCGGGAGTCAAGTTCGTCTCTCTGCTGTACGGAAGTACTGACCTGTTCACGGACTTGCTCCTGTGCCCTCATGCATCGAAAATCAAGTTCCTCATCAATAAGTGATTCTATCACATAGGGCTTGTTTTCAACTCAAATAAGTGACTTGTTCACATGTTATATACGTTAAAAACGGATGATAAATGGTATACTCCCCAGTAAGATGAACTCTCATGCATACCTTGATACGGGAATGTGTCGTGAGTGGATGAACACCGGTCGGTAAGTATAAATCATACCTTAAATGTATCTCATTGTATTATGATTACACTTGATCGCTGAGTTTAAGTGGACAACAATATCGGTAATTGTGGTAGAATACTTATCCGCGTCTGTAAAAGAATTTTAAAAGGAAATGTGTTTTGACAAAAGACCGCAAGCTGATATGATTCTCTTCGCCAGAAACTCGCAAAAATATTGTTGTGTTTGTACATATTTATTTACTGCTTAGTTTTATTGTCTTATTTTAAACAGTTTTGTCGTTTGGTGCATATCAGCACGACATTAGCGGTGATGTCATTTGATAACATTCAAAGGATATTAAAATTGTTGTCTTTTATTTTATCAAAAATCCAAAAAGATTTTCAATTTAATATTATTTTTGATTAACTGATGTTGGTGCTCGATCCGATACCTGGCAAGCCGAGATACTTCATAAAACTAACCTTTGCAGAACTTCATAACGGACAATTTTTCAAAATGGTCAATTCTGAAAACCTCTAAATTTTTGAAGGGTTTGAATTGGAAATTCCCAAAAATCCAAGTGTTGGTGAAAATCTGATCCTTCGAGGAAGCAATGGCCCTCGAAAGATCAGATGGTCAATGAAAGTCAATGGAAGTCAATCATCTCAGTCGAAAGATGAATTGGTCAACGAAGGATTTGACCGATTTGATCTTTCGAGCTAATCAGATCTTTTTGAAAGATGGATAAGATTGAAAGATATCCTTCGAGGATCCTCACAAATATCTGGTATCCTTCGATCCAGATCTTTCAAATATTTGGTATCTTTCGAGCCAGATATGGATCCTTCGACCCAAGGCTGATCCTTCGAGACACCTTTACATCTTTCGAAAGGAAATTGATCCTTCGAGACGGTTCGACTTTCGAGGTCAGAGTATAAAAAGGTCATCTTCTTCATTTGAACATAACAGTTTCAACTTTCATCACTCAAAACCCTCTCATTACCCCGAAACTCTGCCAAAATCAAAACTAGTTAAGATCAGGATTTTTACATAACATTCACGGTAGGTTAATCATTATCATCTTAACATACAGCGGCTCAAACCTCAACATGATCATGTGTTCTTATTTTTTCTAACTTTTGATAGGATAAAATGTGAAATGTGTATATGTTGTAAATGGGTCAATGGTAGAGTTTGATGATCATATGGTTTTCTTTTTATCTGTTTCTTTGTGTTCTGATGTTTGGTTTGAATCATGATGTCAAGGGTTTGGGTTGGGTTAAACAGAGATTGTTTGGTGTTGGTCTAAATCAGTGAATGTGATTGTGGTTATTATCCGGGTTGGTCTAAGATATTGTTTGTTTTAGATGGTTTTTGATGTTGTTGTTGTCAGGTATAAAACATACATGAATCCCATTTAAAACTATCACCGGAAATAACTTAAAAATCCCACCGGAAAATATTCCGATGACCTGTGTTGCCGGATATCAACACGAAGGATGTTGATTCTCAACCTCGAAAGAAGTGTTGCAAATATCTTTCGAATTGAGACTCGAAAGATGTTAAGCTTCTCGAAGGATTCATCCTTCTATTGATCAAACCTTTCGAATGATCAAGATATCTTTCAAATTCATGATTCTTCGAAAGATAATCCTTCGATAAGGAATTTCATCCTTCGAGGAAAGTAACATCTTTCGAACAGTACCTCATCCTTCGAGCCATGTTTCAATCCTTTGATGGATAAATGGCATCCTTCGAGGGTTCAACACTTAGAAATTTTTCAAGAAATTGGAATTTTTCTAAGTGTGAAATCCTTGTTGTCTGCTTGACTGTTTCTCATTACGTGTCTTTGTTTTGATGAACAGAAATGGCACCAAAAGTGAGGAAGGAACGGGCAAAGCCAACAAAGAAGGAAAAATCTGAGGTTGAATCTATGTCTGAACCTAGACATAACATGGCTGCTTATCTACAACCGGAAGGCAAGATCAGTCCAGAATTCACGGGAATTATGGAGTACCTTCATCGCGCTCGTATCAACTATGCAATCACTACACAGCACACTGCTTATCAGTCTCATATCAAGGAGTTCTGGAATTCGGCTGTGGTTGAAACAGTGGAGAACAAGGAAGTGATTAGTGGATCAGTTGCTGAGAAGCCCGTGGTGATTACAGAGAACACTATCAGAGCACGTTTGCGACTAGGAGATCAACCAGAAGATTCTACTTCTATTGATTTACAATGTCAGCGGGGCTTACTGATGAGGCTACGGTACATCGACAATGTTCTTGCAAATCAGATCAACAAAAAGTTTATGCCGCTTCGATACAAGTTCTTATTGCATATCCTTATTCACTGCCTGAGCAACAAGCGATCTGGATATGATCTGTCGCCGATTGATTTAACGGGATTGTTTACGGCTCTGATTCTGAACAAGCCGTTCAACATATCGCGTTATATTTTCGATAATCTGAAAGAAAATGCTCGAAGGCCACTCCCGTCAGCAACCCAACGAACATCTACCAAGTTTTGGCTATATCCTAGATTCCTGCAGATGATGATTGATGATCAGATTCCTGATCTTCCTAAAGCTGAAGCAGATGTTCTACCTGTCAATCCGATGAATAAGCGTACCCTGCTGATCTTCAAGTCCATGTCCAACTATAAGGAATCGGATCCAATTAGAAAACTTATTGGTCATCTCGATGTTCCGACCTACGTGGCACCGCAGAACAACAAATGGCGTCGAGATGCGAGTGATTCTGATGAAGAAGAGCCAAGGTTAATCGCTTTGGCTAACACGCAGCTCGGGGCTAAGCATGGAATCAAAGCATCAGGCAAGAGATCTGCTGGCAGTTCTAGTGCTGCAGCACATGTTGAAGTTGATGTTAATGTTGCTGCTGAAGAAGTTCAGGGAGTGTTTGTTGATCCTGATGCTCATGTTAGTGCAGGTGGTGATGGTGGTACTGTAGTTGGTGAGACAGGCGGTAGTGCAGGTGGAGATGGTGGTCCTGCTACTCAGTCAGGTGATGTTGCAACTGACAAGGGTAAAGGAAAGGTAGATGAGCCTAGGAAACTAGTGGATGACAGTAGTTCATCTTCTGAAGATGAAGGAGGTTCTGGTGACGATGGTTCGTCTTCTAAGGATGATAATCCTCCTCCTCCAGGGATGCGAAAGGTCCATGATAATCGCAGGAATCTCCGTTTTGAACGAATAGAGAAGACGGTTAGAACTGGAGAATCTGACAAAGATGAGGATTATATCCCTGCTGCTTCGGGTTTTATTAGAAAGAGGAAAGCAAAAAGAAAGGGTACTCGTGCGTCAAAGAAAACGGCTGGTGATTCCTCTATTCCTGTTTCTATTCAGCTTTCAACTGCTCCAGAGCAACAGCTGCCTCCTGTTAGTGATCAACTGACTGCATCAGAGACGCTGGACCTGATGTCTTCTCCTCAGAGGTCTTCTGGGACGCGCACGGTGTCTGTTGATCAACAGCCGCCTGCAACTCCCGCCTCAGGTACACATGTCCGACCTCCTCTTGTTATTACTGGTCCCACAGGTGCTTCTGGTCAGGCTGGTCAGTCTGGCTCCTCAGGACCTGAGCCTTCGCGACCGACTCTGGTAGAGACCTTGTCTATTTTATCTGAAGCTGAAAAGATTCAATTCCTGATTGAACAAGTCAGTGAATTGGGTTCTATAGTCGGTCGGCATACAAGAACAATTGAAGAGTATCGTGTGCAGCGAACACGGGATGTGGAGGCACACAACAAGTTAGTCTCAATTGTTGATGCCCAGAATCTTAAGATAAATGCACAGGCTATAGAGATTTAAAGGTTGAAAGAAGCCAACAGGGCTCGTGATAGGGAGGTCGAGATAATGAAAAGGCATAGTACTGTGTTGGAGAATGAGGCAAAAGCACTAAGGCAGAAGCATGAAGAGCTGTCAGAGCGCTATAAAAATCGCGATGATCGATTAATAGAAGGCTTCAAGCCTGTTCAAGCAAACTTCAAGAAGTTGGAATACAAAGTAGGTACGCTGTGGAATGAAAGATGCAATGCATTAGGCATCGTACCCTCAAGGCGTGAGGATGACAAGGATGATGATGCAGCAAATCCGGATCAACGAGCTGCCTCAGGTTCCGGTGCAACTGCATCCGGGGCTGCAGGTGGGTCTGGTACATCTCAAGATGCTCCTACTGCTCCTTCAACAGCTACTACTGGCCCATCTGAGCAGACAGAAACACTAGAAACTTCTGCAGGGCATGAGCATGTTAGTCTGGAACCAGAAACGTTTGCAGATCTCCTTGAATCCTCAGGTGTTCTTCAGTATCATCCAGTCACGGGTGAACTGTTAGAAGAGGGAGAACATGTTACCGAAATGTCTGATGAACAGGTACTGGCTCTGACAGAATTGGATGAAGTTGATGTGAGCATGATTGATGCTACTCCGTTGGTTCAGGACCAAACCGATTTCTCTACAATTGATGAAATCTTCATCGGTTCGGATCCTGAATGTCCTGTCTATGTTGGACAAGATAATGCGGAGGTTAATGCTCTTGATGATGAGTATGTGGCAGAAAAGACAGCAGAATTTGCCAATCTTTCTTCAGATTCTCCGACAGCTCAAGAAAACCGTGAGAAAACAGTGAACGAATGGCGAGCGGATTTCCTAGCTAGGAATCCTCCTCCGCTCGCTCCGTTGGATCAGGTTAATTACATGAGTCTAGAAAAGAATCAGGCTCGAGGTCGTATCATTAGTTGGATGTTCGTTAAGGAGCTTCACTGCATGGTCGTGAAACGAGAATCTGGTCTTCAGTACTTCAGGTCTCTACTCAGCATTCTTTCACTTCCATACTATGACGTTGCAGTATTGGCTCAACTTGAGGTTATTAACCGAGTCGAAGACAAGATGGTGGATCTGTTTGCAAAGAAGATCAGGTTGGAAAGAAGAAGGGGTTGGAAGGATCCGCTATACAAGCCTCAATTTCCTCGATACGAGCAGATCGGATTTACTCTTGATCCAGAAACCAACACTGCTCGCTATCGCTTGGTTTATGATCCTCCAAAAGTGATGAAGAAGATACCTTTGTTGAAAATGAAGACAGACTTTCTGGGAAATTTTCGTTGCTGGGTCTATGATGCGGATACTGGAGAAGCCGTGATCTTATTCCGAGATAGTCAAGAGAACTTTCGAATAATAGATCCGATGTGGATTACTAACATGTCCAGGTCGGATATTATTGTTCTTAAGGATCACGAGATCAACTACCTGGTTAGAGATCGTGAACAAGCAATGAAATTTCAGAAGATGGCCTTGTACTGCTTCAATCTACTGGTTAATGCGGGAAGTGCATGGTCATCGCATCATTTGACAGTTGAAAGGACGTCCGAGACTTAAAGACACGAAGATCAAGACAAAGCTACAGCCAAGGGGGAGTTTGTTGGTGCACTTGTGTCTGTACTTTGTCTGTATTTTGTAATGTTATAAAACGATGTCTTTTGTTAGTCTTGTATACGTCTTGTGTTTGGTTTGTATATGTGTTTGACTGTAAGTTTGACCAAGTCAACCATCCTCCTGGTTTGACTTGGCCAAACAGTCAACACTTAGTGTGTAAGTTGTTTGTGTTCGAAGGATGTCATCGAAGGATTGTTTACATCCTTCGATGACCTCGAAGGATAACCTTCGATGGATACAAATGGACCTCGAAGGATATACCATCCTTCGAGGTATATGTGGATCCTTCGGAAGGTTTCTGGTCGATAGATGATCTTTCGACAGACATTCTGATCCTTCGACACAATCTATCTGTTATGGGTATATATATACCATGTATGGTTTCACTTCACAGTAAGTCCTTAGAAAGTCTTTTGATAGTGTATGTGAGTGAAACCAAGTCTTGTAGAGAGCATTTTCAGTTTGGTCAAGGGCTGTAACCGTGTCCACTGAAATACAAGAGAAAACTTTGATATCTTGCGTGTCTACTCTTTCTCTTTGTTGCTTGTGCTTTCATCTAAACTATCGGTTTGCATTCTAGCTTGGATTCCGCACTTGCTAGAGTGTTAAACATAACAAGGATAAGGTTTAACCTCAACCTCCGAGGGACCTACAAATTTAAAATGTCAGGCTTTGCCTTTCTTGGCATTAGTGGCCTTGTTCTTTCCTTCAATTGCCCACTTTGGGCAATGGGTCTTTATATGCCCCTTTTCACCACATCCATAGTAGGTAGCGTTCTTCAAATCCATGCATTCGTGAGACTTGTGGTCCATCTGCTTACAAATGCCACAACCTTTGGGTTGCTCATGGAGACATCTTCCGAAATGTCGTTTCCCGCAGGTGTTACATTCGGGTTTTGCCTCATTCGGCTTGGACTGGTGATAACTCGAACCAGTCTTACCCTTTTTTGAAATCCTTACTAGGGGTGTTATCACGCTTTCGTTTATGATCAGTCTCGGCCTTAGCCGCCCTTACTTTTATCTCAGCTTCAGTGAGAGACTAGACTAGATCCACCGCAGATCTAAATGTTGCAGGTTTGGAGGATTTAACCATCCCCTTAATTTATGGAGCGAGTCCTAAATTAAATCGCACAATGCGCTTAGACTCAGGAGTAATAAGATAAGGAATGAGTCTCGATAAAGAGTTGTATTCAGATACATAAACTCGACAATCGAGACCTTTCATAGTCAGTTTCAGAAAGTTAGATTCAACTTTCTCCACCTCGTGAGGTGGGCGGTAGGTCTCGCGGATCAGTTCCACGAATTTAGACCAACTTAGGTTGTATAGTGCAACCTTGCCAGTGGATTGGATCAGTGCCTTCCACCAAGTTAGAGCATCCTCCTTGAAGGATTGGGACACATATTTAATAATGTCCTTAATGGCACAACCGCTTATATCAATAATGGTCTCCATTTCATCAAGCCATTTTAGAGCATCAATGGCTCCATTCTCACCCGTAAAGTCACAGGGTTTACAAGAAACGAAGTACATATAGGTGCCCCCTTCTTAGAGTCACAGGGCTCAGTTCAAGAAGTATTCTTGATATTTCGTTCACTCTTAGTTGAGGAGCAATGAGACTTTTCAGTCTTATGAGTAGTAGAGTGGGGTTTAGAAACATATTTCTATTTTTGTACTGATGGCTCTGGCCCTTTAAGTGTAGCTATAAATCCAGCCAGGGCTTTACCGACTTCATCGACAATCTGGGATTGAAGATTATTTTCTTTGTACTCACGGTTTTGGTGCTCTAAGTCGTCACCACCGTTTTTCTTACTCGCCTCGCCAATATTTTGGCTTGCCATTAGTTTAGCTGAAAGCTATATGGCCATCAACAATAATTTGTGAATTTAGTAGCAGATCAAATTATTTGCGTTAGATCTTACAGATTTATACGTCTTAGATTTACTAGCCTCACTTACTTTAGTTGGTAATAAGCTTTCATTTATAATTAGCTACATAGTTCTAAAGATTTTTAGTCTCTTTCCTTCCGCACAGTTGGGATTATTTGGAGACTAGGGACACGTTTTAGTCAACGTAATTAATGTGGGTTCCATTCCTTCCACATAGTTGGGATTAGTCGGAAATTTGGAACAAATATCGTCACATAGTTGGACGAAAATTTTCCTCTCATTTCCACATAGTTGGGAACTAGTTGGAGATACGTTCAATCAACGTATTTACTACAGGTTCCTCTCCTTCCGCATAATTGGGATTAGTTGGAGATTTGGAACAAATATCATCGCGTAGTTGTAAAAAAAATTTCTCCTTTCCTCATAGACGGGAATTGGTTGGAGATACGTTTTAGTCAACGTATTCAATATAGGTTCCTCTCCTTCTGCATAGTTGGGTTTAGTTGAAGATTTGGGACAAGTATCGTCGCATAGTTGGACGAAAATTTTCTCCTTTCCTCATAGTCGGCAATTAGTTGGAGATATGTATAAGTCAACGCATTTAATATAGGTTCCTCTCCTTCCGCATAGTTGGGTTGAATTGGAGATTTGGGACAAGTATCGTCGCATAGTTGGACGGAAATTTTCTCCTTTCCTCATAGTCGGGAATCAGTTGGAGATTTTAGTCATTGTATTTAATGTGGATCCCTCTCCTTCCACATAGTCGGGATTAGTTGGAGATTTGGGATAAGTGTCGTCACTTTGTTGGACGAAAATCACTTATAGGTCATTAAGACTATATTGGTGGGAGGGAAATAGTTTTCCACTACTATACCCTTTTCAACCACTACCATTGGTGGGAATATATGCTTAAGATAGAACCTTTTATTTTGACATGGTCAATTTGCTAGTCTTGGTCGCGTAAGAACTAGCTGGCCGAAGAGAAAGATATTTGCTTGATTGCTCGCGAGTTTCCGGCTAATTTGTCTTAACCCCATAGATTTGGCATTTTTAGTCATTCTCCTTCCACATAGTTAGGATCAGTTGGAGATTTCAGGACACATTTCAGTCAACGTATTCAATATAGGTCCCTCTCCTTCCACATAGTCAGGATTATTTGGAGATTTGGGACACATATCGTCACATAGTTGGACGAAAATTTACACTTTCTCAACCACTCATTGGTGGGGATATGTGTTTTTGGCCTTTGTCTATATGCGAGCAATCAAAAGATTTGTTTGATATGGTAGGAGTAATAAAATGTGACCTTCATAACATTTGAGGGAATAAAATGAAAAGGGCTCCATAAAGTCAATGATTATTCTTATGGCAATGATATCGCCAAAATATATTTAGATGCTTACTATTAGTTGATATCAGTACAATATGATTGTTGGGAGATCTTAGAGGTTCCATGCATTAAACTATCATACTGGCCAGGCATGAAAACAATCTATGGTGCACACTAAGATACAATCAATCACCATTTGGTGCTTTTATTATACTAAATTTGGCATTTTAGTTGTTAAAAATCAATGAAATAAAAATCAATGTCGTGCTCTAGATGATCAGGTGGAGTTACTGGCGAGATTTGCCGGATTTATATAATATAATTTAATATACCCAGATGGGTTTGAATAATTGAGTTTCAAAACTCGTGTTTATAGGCTTTAAGCAAGAACTAGAAAAAGTGATTCTTTTTTCTTCTTATTCTCCAGAATGAGAGAATGTTAAATCAAAGAATGGGATTTTATGCAAAAGTACACAGATATCCTTGCCATGATGCAGTGTCACACCCTCAAAATCCACAAGCGAAGTAATACCGCGAGGCGTGTGACTGACCAGGATCATACCACCAATCATACTGAACGTTTAAGTAAAGTAAAGTAAAACCATTGCAAACAAAATGTTTAGTGTTCCCCAAACCACAGTCCAAAACCAAGTTTGAAAGTTAGCTGAAGCATAAAGTATTAAAAACCCATAAAGCAGTTTAAAAGCATAAAGTTTAATTGTTAGGAATCCAACAGTTGGTTCCTTACCACAACGCCCACACCTCGTGCAAGCTCCAGCCATGTACCTAAGAACCTGCAAAGCATGTAGTAGCGTGTCAAAAAAAGGTTGGCGAGTTCACAGTTGGTTGTTTGTTTTAATGTTGTTTCAAAACCATAAGTTGTTAAGTTTCCTTGTTCTTTATAAAAACAAGCCATGGGGAGCTACCCCACTGTTTTAAACCACTAGACCCGTTATTGTACCGACTACTGACTGTGGTTATGTTTAGCGCCCCGTGTCAATGTCTATCGTCATTGACTAAGGGCCTAAGTACATTAGTCCACGCCCGTTCTCTGTGGCATGGTGTGAGGCTTGTCAAACCTAATAACGTTATTTAACTAATGACCCTTCGCCATTGGCCCGGCGATTAAGTCGATACAAAATTGGAGGAGTTAAGATAGAGTTGTTGTCTAGTAAGTCTAAGACATGTATTATAATGGTTGTCACCCTTCCCAAGGAGGGTGGAGGTACGTATTCTACCCAAGGAGAATACGCAGGTTGTATCCCACCTAAGGGGGATAGTTGTTGTTTAACCCATTCCCAAACCACCGGGAATCCAATGCTTTGATGAAAAGTGTGAACTCACCTTTGATTGCTCGGTTGGTCTCTTAAAATGGTTAACAGTCAAGGTAGGTCAATCATGTCCTAATACGATTACCATTTATTTCATTAGTGTGTTCAAGTAAGGCACAAAGCTCCTACACGCATCTAACACATAACATGCACTCATTTTGACGGTTTACGCACATATACATATTTCACCTATAACTGTTGGTGCATGTTTTGTGACAACAGCTTAGATTTGGTCTTTGGATATCTTGTAATTAGTAAAATGATAAACGGTTAGCGGGTTTAGCTTTGTAATAGTTCGTAATAGTGAATTAAGAGTGATTGGGCCAAACCAAACCCACATATGGGGGAGGGTTTGCGAAATGGGCCTTGCCCAAGTCCTAGCCCACATGCAAAGTTTTGTCCTATATAAACAAAGCCTAGCATTAGGGTTTAGGTTAATCTTCTAATCACCTTAATCACTTGGAGAGAATTCGTGAAAGAGAATGGCTTGGACGAATTAGGATCTTGATTGATTGTAATCGTTACGAAGATAATCAATAAAGATCGGGTTTGAAGTGATTCGTGTTTTCTACACTTTTCTGTGAAATCTGATCTAGAGGATTCCGCACTCTAGGTTGGATCGACGATTCTGTTACGATCCGCACGTGTTACGGGACTTACAATTGGTATCAGAGCTTTCGGCTCTTGATTGGCTTGGTTCAGAATCGTTTTTGCAGAAAAATCAGCGTTTTTGGAGTTTTTGGGGGCTGTTTCGGAGATCTGCTGCTGATTTCGGATAAAACACAAGCATTTCGGATCATTTCTGATCAAAAGGCTTGCATTTCGGACTGTTACTGATAGAAATCTTGCATTTCTGATCAATTTCGGACCAAAAATCATCCATTTCGGATTAACAACTTCAATTTCGGACACAACAACATCAATTTCGGATCCATTCCTGATTAAAAGGTTGCATTTCGGATTAAAAGGCATCAATTACGGACCAGAATTCAACCATTCCGAATCAACTGTTAAATTTCGGACTTGTTAACTGGCATTTCGGATCAAACAGTAGGATTTCGGACCATTTCGGATCAAAAATTGTTCATTTCGGACCAGAGGTGTTCATTTCGGATAAAGTGTGTTCATTACGGATCATTACGGACTATTTCTGACCATTTCGGAAGGGGTGGAATTTTTCTTGGCTTGCGTTAGAAAAATTTCACTGTTTCGCGTTTAGAGAACTATCCGTACTCATTTGGACAAACCGATTGCACGGTTGGATTCCTTGGATTTTTAGGACAAAAAAAAAAGATTTCGGAAAAAGGTCTTCGACATTATATATCATTGGAATCGTATTCTCGAGACGAGTCTAACGGTATAATTTGGTAAAAACAGATTTCGGACACAATTTGTAGGTTTTACCAATCTGCTTACGTTAAAATGTCGAACATGACTAAATTGAACGAACTCTTAAGGATGGAACATGAGGTTGGCACTACGAACAAACCACCAAAGATGATGAATGTGGAAAACTACTTGACTTGGAAGGATAGGTTTCAATCCTTCATTGAATATCAGGACACTCGCATGTGGATCTGTATTGTTGACGGGTACACAAACCCTACACATGATTTTGAAGGCAGACCTCGTGTGACAGCTTATGTGAACATGCAGGAGAATGATAAAAAGATGTATGAGGCTGAAAAGAGAGCCTTAGCTGCCATCAAGATGTCTCTACCTGATAGTATCAAACATACATTTAAGAAGTACACTACTTCAAAGGAAATGTGGGATGCTCTAGAGAAGAGATATGAAGGAAATCCTGATGTCAAGAAGTACAAAGTTGATCTTCTGAAGAAGCAGTTTGCTATGTTTAAGCACATGAAGAATGAGTCACTTGAAGACATCATCACTCGATACTACCATCTGATGTCAGAGCTGGATAATTATGATATAGACTGCTATTCTGACATAGAGAAAAATGACAAGCTGCTGGATGCCCTACCTGCTAAACGGGATATTTACACTCTCATGATAAAGGGAGAAGCTGAATATGAAACAAAGGAGCTGGAGGAAGTTGTTGGAAAGCTAAGAGCTTATGAGCTCAGCATGAAGAAGAAGGACACTGGATATGATCAGGTTCAAGATCCAGGGATCTACAATGGGCTTGCATCTTCTTCATCTCATGATGCTTCTAGCGACTCTGCCACTGCTTTTCTTTCATGTGATAATGAGCAGGTTACAGTTAATGAGGATGGTGATGTGTGTTTTGTAGCTGCTGCAAGAGGATCAACAGGAGTTAAGAGAACATCAACCTCAAAGCAAACAAGCAGTGCAAAGTCAATGCCTATGAGTGTAAATTCTGCTGAAGAACATCTCGCACTACTTGCTTCGTTTGTTGCTTCATATGAGAATTACATTCAGGGGAAGATATCTGATCCTGCTACTTTGGATGAAGATTATGATCAGATTGACCCTGATGATTTAGAAGAGATGGATTTGCAATGGCAGATGGCCATGATTTCGAGGCGTGTGAAGAGGTTCATGAACAGAACTGGAAGGAAGTTTGTGGGGAAGAGTGTAGGTTTTGACAAGGCCAAAGTCAGGTGCTTTAACTGTCAGAGTTATGGTCACTTCGCCAGGGAGTGTCAGAAACAAAAGCATGAGACTTCGAGACAGAGTTCAAACAATAGAAATTCATCAAACAACTCTAACTCAAGGGCATTGATCTCTACTGCAAGAGAGGGTTCGTATGACTGGAGCATTCACTTGGAAAAAGATGAGAATGTTACACAAGCATTTATGGCAGAGATCGTGCCAGTTGAAGAAGCTGAAACTAAAGCAGATGCTGAGAAAGAAAGTGATGCTGAGGTAAAGAAGGTTGATCAGACAACTGAACCTGAAGAGGAAAAGCCAGAGTCTGAGCATGAAATGGAAGCTGATGAGAAAGATGAAATTATCAAAAGGATGGGAGCTCAACTTGCTGTTCTCATGGCCAACTCAGACAAAGCGACAGGAGAGGTAAGTAACTCTGCTACTTCTGTTTGTTTAAAGTGTCGTGAACTGCAGGGTGAAGTTGACAAATTGTCAACTCAAAACAAAAGTCTTGTGAGCGAAATGTCTAACGTAAAAGAATCAAATTTCTTTGCTAAAAGAAATGAGTCATCATATTTGAAAAAGATAAAAGGTTATGAAGCAGAAATTGATGCTTTAACCTACAAACTGAATGAAAAACTTCAAGTCATTGACTTAGCTCATGACATGATGGCTGAGAAAACGAAAGAGATTTCTGATAAAAACAAAGAGTTGTCAGATGCACAACTTAAAATTGTTGAACTTGAAAAGAAGTTAGGTCAATTCAGGGATTCTACTTTTGTTATGAAACACATTGTGACAACTCGAACTTTCGACTTTCACTTTCGCATTAAATACACGCTGACTTTGACTGTTTGATAGTTGACTTGTTGACTTGTAACTGTACATGTTATGTGTTAATGAAACGTATTGTATTGTGCATACATGTGATTACTATCATAATGTGAGAATTATTATGAAACACTTAGACTTAAACTGATTAAACCACATAGTGCCCGATGAAACAGAACTAGATTCACCATCAAACCATCTCGACGAATCAGAGTTGTGATTCGCCAAGGACCACTCAACGAAACAGAAGCCTGTTTCGTCAACCCATTCTCGACGAAACACAATGTGATTCGCCGGCCCATTGATTCGCCAAGCCCATTACGGGCCCAAACCGTCTGTATGTGTTTAAAACGTGGAACGATCTTCTGTTTCTCACTTTAGCAAAAACCACCGAAACCCTAGAGCTCCTGTGCACTGACGGAAGTTGGTGTGTTCCCGAGAATCTCTAGCGATTAACCCATCTCTCCCTCCACTCGTTTAGTCGTTCATGTGTTCATGATTTCCTGATTCATGTTATGTTTATGCTTGATTCCTGAATCATATATGAATATATGTTTATGATAATCTTGGATTAGTAACATACGATTGATCGGTTACAACCTATAGATATATAGATTGTTGATCATGAATTAGATTGCATGATGCTTGGGAACAATATTTGAATGTTGCTTGTGTTATCCGTATGCATGATAACGTGAATAGGGTTGTTGAGGCGATGAGTTATGCTAATCGATTTGTGGTACGCGTAAGTTAGGGTTCACGCTAGACATTAAAACCGTGATGATTACGTTATTGATTTGATAATGATTGTGGAATGAAATCTCTAAGATCTGTGCATAATAATCTGTGGTTAATGATGATTTGATGATAGCGTGACGGCTGCTAGTATGATTAGGGTTTTGTGTTATTGTGTAACTGATGTAATTAATTGACGTAACTGACATGTTAACGTAACTGTTGCCTTGGCGAAATAGGATGTTTGACGAATTGGAAGTCTTGACGAAACAAGAATGTGTTTCGCCAAGGATGTCGACGAAATAGCGTTTGTGTTTCGCCAAGGAATAGTTGACGAAACAGAATATGTTTTGCCAACTTCTGTTTCGCCAACTTGGTTAGTTTGTGCAGTAAACTGATTTAATTCTGTTAATTGTTAGCTGAGATATTTAACTACAGTTAAGTGATGTGCATGACTTATACGATACTGAATACATGTCTAGTACTTCTATGATTACCTATACGTGCACAACTTGGATACAAACTGATTGTGTATATGTGCATACCCTAGGACGTGATTGATTTATCTTGAGCACATACTTAGCATACCGAGCAAACCCAAGGTGAGTTCACACAGCCAAGGCATGGGGTACCCGGGTGGGAATGGGAATTGATGAATTATTGTGTATACTCAGATGATAGAACCTAACGATAAGATATGACTAGACTAGTAGCACTTATGACATTTGATACTTTATTATGATGGGTTTTATTTATACGCTTCCGCTAAACAATGATAACTTACTTATGTTTTGGAACACCTTTCATATGGATATGGTTTGGTTTAATGGCAATTACTTTTATTATATATTGTTCTATATGATTGGTGGCTTGATCCTGGTCAGTCACGCTCCTAAGCGGTGATACTCCGCAGGTGGATTTTGGGGGTGTGACAGATTGGTATCAGAGCCATTGGTTATAGAGAACTTGGTTTTAATATGGGAAAACGTTTTTATTAAAACCAGACTATAACCAGAACAGTGCTCTCAACGATCCACAACGACGCTTCGCTCCACGTGCAAGACTCAACATACTAGGTAATAAGGTTTATGTTTATTGCCTACTTGCTAGAACTGTATAGAACTTTGCTCGTAGTATGCTTAGATTTCATTGCTCACTACTTGTTATTTCTTGAGAACACTTGTGTGCTTACACTCTTCTGTCATCGCACTATTCGCGAACCTTTCTCACTTATGTTGCCTTTGATGTGAAGATCAATGGCCGGACGAATTAACATGACACAAGCCCAGTTAACGGCTTTCGTTAATGAACAAGTTGCTGCGGCACTTGCAGCTGCTCAAGCAGGTAGTATACCCTGCAGTTTAGACTCACACTAGGATCTTTAGATCCTACATTAACTCTTGTGTTTAACCTTGTCCTATTCGTACACAATAGGTCAACACGCTCAGCAGCCCGTCTGCACTTTCAAGAACTTCATGGACTGTCGTCCAAGCACATTCAGTGGCACGGAGGGGGCACTTGGACTCCTCCACTGGTTTGAAAAGCTAGAGTCTGTGTTCGAGATGTGTGAATGCCCTGAGGCTCGCAGGGTCAAGTATGCCACCGGTACTTTAGAGGGGATTGCTCTAACTTGGTGGAACGTGCAAGTGCAGATCTTAGGGTTGGCAGCTGCTAACGCCACCCCTTGGAATGACTTCAAGGAACTGATTAAACGTGAATACTGCACACGGGAAGACATCCACAAGCTGGAGGATGAGTTTTATCATTTGAAAATGACTGGGTCAGAAATCGAAGCTTACACTAAAAGGTCAAATGAGCTGGCCGTGCTATGTCCAACTATGGTGGACCCTCCAGTTAAGCGTATTGAGTTGTATCTCAAGGGTTTGGCGCCAAAAATTCAGAGCCATGTGACAGCCGCTAATCTTGACAACATCCAGGCTATTCAACGCCTCGCTCATCGTATCACAGATCAGGCAGTGGATCAGAACAGACTGCCTAAACGTATCAGCGCTACTGCTACCGCTACTACTTCTGCTACACCTGCTACTCCCAGTGACAACAAAAGGAGATAGGATGGGGATTCCAGCAAGGGGTCAGCTTCGGTTCAGTCATAGGTTCAGCAGCGGAAGACTGACAGTTATCAGAGTCCCAGCCAGCATTCTTCAGGCAGTCACAGGCAGGGTGGATATCGAGGGAACCTCCCAAAGTGTAACAACTGCAACAGACACCACAGTGGCCAGTGTAACAAAGGTCGCTGTCAAAGATGCTTCAAGATGGGTCATGAGGCTAAGGATTGTAGAAGCTCACGACCAGCAAACCAGAACCAGCAACTCCCACCGCCAGCTCCACAGAACCAGCAGCAGCAGCCACAGCGTGGAAACCGGGGATGTTTCCAGTGTGGGGCTGAAGGCCACTACAAACGTGATTGCCCTCAATTGAACCAGAACCAGAATCGCAACAACAACAATAACCAGGGCAACGGGACCAACAATAACGGGGGAAACAACAACAACAATGGCAACGAAGCTCGGGGTCGTGCTTTTGTGCTGGGTCGGGGCGACGCAATGAATGACCCCAATGTGGTTATGGGTAAGTTTCTTCTCGACGATATTTATGTTACTGTCTTATTTGATTCGGGTGCTGATACAAGTTATATGTCCTTGAAAATGAGTAAATTGTTAAAACGTACACCAACACCCCTAAACACCAAACATGTCGTAGAGGTAGCAAATGGTAAAAGTGTAGAAGCCGCACATGTAATCAAGGGTTGTAGCATCATTTTAGCTGGTCAAACCTTCTCGATTGATCTTATACCCATAGCTTTGGGTAGCTTCGACGTTGTCATCGGTATGGATTGGTTATCCCAACATCACGCAGTGATTTTATGCAAGGAAAAGATCATTCGTATTCCTCGCTCTAGTCAAGAACCTCTCGAAGTTCAAGGCGACAAGAGTGGTGCAGTGGTTGGCATCATCTCTTTCCTGAAGGCTCAGAAATGTTTACGGAAGGGTCATACGGCTATTTTGGCACTTGTTACTGATGCATCGACGAAAGAGAAAAGAATAGAGGATATTCCAGTTGTACGCGAATTTCCTCAAGTGTTTCCTGAAGATTTACCTGGTCTACCGCCTCATCGTCAAGTCGAGTTTCAAGTCGAGCTAGCTCCAGGAGTAACACCTATAGCTCGCGCACCGTATCGTTTAGCTCCAACGGAATTGGAAGAACTGTCTAAGCAACTACAAGAGCTCTTGGAAAAGGGCTTTATTCGTCCAAGCTCATCGCCTTGGGGAGCTCCAGTACTTTTCGTGAAAAAGAAGGATGGCACTTTCAGGATGTGCATCGACTACCGTGAACTGAACAAGGTGACGGTGAAGAACCGTTATCCTCTTCCGCGTATAGACGACTTATTCGACCAGTTGCAAGGGTCGAGTTACTATTCCAAGATTGATTTAAGGTCAGGGTATCATCAGCTGAGAGTCCGGGATGAGGATGTTTCCAAGACAGCATTTAGAACTCGCTACGGCCACTACGAGTTTCTAGTCATGCCATTTGGGCTTACAAACGCGCCCGCAGTTTTCATGGATCTTATGAACAGGGAGTGCAAACCCTATCTAGACAAGTTCGTCATTGTTTTCATCGACGACATCCTGATCTACTCCAAGAGTCAGGAGGAACACGAGCAGCACTTACGACTTATCTTGGAACTTCTTCGAAAGGAGCAATTGTACGCAAAGTTTTCAAAATGCGACTTCTGGCTTCATGAAGTCCACTTCTTAGGCCATGTGGTGAACAGGGATGGGATTCATGTCGATCCATCCAAGGTAGATTCGATCAGGAATTGGCCTGCACCGCGTACACCAACGGAAATACGCCAATTCTTGGGTTTGGCGGGGTATTACAGACGATTTATTAAAGACTTCTCCAAGATCGCACAGCCGCTTACGCTACTGACACAGAAAGGTGTCACCTATCGTTGGGGTAATACACAAGAAACCGCTTTCCAGTACTTAAAGGATAGGCTTTGCAGCGCACCTATTCTCGCATTGCCAGAGGGCACGGATGATTTTGTGGTCTATTGTGACGCGTCGATACAGGGACTTGGTTGTGTATTGATGCAGCGGGATAAGGTCATTGCTTACGCTTCTCGTCAACTCAAGGTTCACGAACGGAACTACACGACGCACGATTTAGAGCTGGGAGCTGTTGTTTTTGCGCTCAAGATATGGCGACACTATCTGTACGGTACCAAGTGCACTATTTACACCGATCACAGGAGTCTCGAGCATATCTTCAAGCAGAAGGAATTGAACATGCGTCAACGACGGTGGGTCGAGTTACTTAATGATTATGAATGCGCCATCAAGTACCATCCAGGCAAAGCCAATGTTGTGGCTGACGCTCTCAGTCGAAAAGGACACTCTACCTAGACGCGTACGAGCTTTGCAGCTCACTATTCAGTCCAGTCTTCCTGCACAGATACGAACTGCTCAGATAGAAGCATTGAAACCCGAAAACGCCAAAGCTGAAGCCTTACGCGGCTCAAGGCAACGAATGGAACAAAAGGAAGACGGTGCTTACTATGTAACGGGGCGTATTTGGGTCCCACTTTATGGCGGTTTACGAGAGCTTGTGATGGATGAAGCACACAAGTCTCGCTACTCAATACATCCAGGGTCGGATAAAATGTACCACGATCTCAAAACAACATATTGGTGGCCTAGCATGAAAGCCCACATCGCGACTTACGTCGGCAAGTGTTTGACTTGTGCAAAAGTCAAAGTGGAGTATCAGAAACCAGCGGGCCTACTTCAGCAACCCAAGATACCGCAATGGAAATGGGAAGAAATTTCCATGGATTTCGTTACAGGCCTACCCAGATCCCAGCGTGGGAATGACACTATATGGGTGATCGTGGATCGACTCACCAAGTCTGCACACTTCCTGGCTATAAAGGAAACGGATAAGTTCTCCACTCTCGCAGACATCTACCTTAAAGAAGTTGTTTCGAGGCACGGAGTGCCCACCTCCATCATTTTGGATCGGGATGCACGATTCACGTCAGAGCTATGGCAAGTGATGCATAAATCCTTCGGCTCACGGTTAGATATGAGCACAGCATATCATCCTCAGACGGATGGGCAGTCTGAGCGAACGATCCAAACTCTTGAAGACATGCTTCGGGCATGTGTTATTGATTTCGGCAACAGCTAGGAAAAACATCTCCCTTTGGTGGAGTTCTCATACAATAACAGCTATCACACCAGCATACAAGCCGCTCCATTCGAGGCATTGTACGGGGTAAATGTCGGTCACCTCTCTGTTGGGCAGAGGTGGGGGATAGTCAGATCACGGGTCCAGAGATTGTAGTGGACGCTACGGAAAAGATTGCGTAGATACGACAACGCATGGCGGCAGCACGCGACCGTCAGAAAGCCTACGCGGATAAGCGTAGGAAGCCCTTGGAATTTCAGGTCGGGGACCGGGTTTTACTTAAAGTCTCACCCTGGAAGGGTGTGGTTCGTTTTGGCAAACGGGGCAAACTAAATCCGCGGTATGTCGGACCTTTCGAGATCATTGACAAAATAGGCAATGTGGCCTACAAGCTAAACCTACCAGCTAAACTCGGTGCAGTTCACAATGTATTTCACGTGTCGAATCTGAAGAAGTGCCTGTCAGATGAGACCCTCGTAGTTCCTTTTAAGGAACTCACTATCGATGAGCGGTTGCAGTTCGTCGAGGAGCCAGTTGAAATCACGGACCGGGATGTTAAGGTCCTCAAAAACAAGAGAATCCCTCTTGTTCGAGTTCGTTGGAACTCCCGTCGTGGCCCAGAGTACACCTGGGAACGCGAAGACCAGATGACAGAAAAGTATCCCCAGTTATTCGAAACCAATACAACCACTGCTGAGGCTGAAGCTACTACCACGGAATTTCAGGACGAAATTCCAGATCAACGGGGGGAGGATGTGACACCCCAGGAAAACCAGTGAACGATGCAATCTATCCAGCTTCCTCAGTAAGTACGTACCAAATTTCGGGACGAAATTTCTTTTAAGTTGGGGATAATGTGACAACTCAAACTTTCGACATTCACTTTCGCATTAAATACACGCTGACTTTGACTGTTTAATAGTTGACTTGTTGACTTGTAACTGTACATGTTATGTGTTAATGAAACGTATTGTATTGTGCATACATGTGATTACTATCATAATGTGAGAATTATTATGAAACACTTAGACTTAAACTGATTAAACCACATAGTGCCCGACGAAGCAGAACTAGATTCACCATCAAACCATCTCGACGAATCAGAGTTGTGATTCGCCAAGGACCACTCAACGAAACAGAAGCCTGTTTCGTCAACCCATTCTCGACGAAACACAATGTGATTCGCCGGCCCATTGATTCGCCAAGCCCATTACGGGCCCAAACCGTCTGTATGTGTTTAAAACATGGAACGATCTTCTGTTTCTCACTTTAGCAAAAACCACCGAAACCCTAGAGCTCCTGTGCACTGACGGCAGTTGGTGTGTTCCCGAGAATCTCTAGCGATTAACCTATCTCTCCCTCCACTCGGTTAGTCGTTCATGTGTTCATGATTTCCTGATTCATGTTATGTTTATGCTTGATTCCTGAATCATATATGAATATATGTTTATTATAATCTTGGATTAGTAACATATGATTGATCGGTTACAACCTATAGATATATATATTGTTGATGATGAATTAGATTGCATGATGCTTGGGAACAATATTTGAATGTTGCTTGTGTTATCCGTATGCATGATAACGTGAATAGGGTTGTTGAGGCGATGAGTTATGCTAATCGATTTGTGGTACACGTAAGTTAGGGTTCACGCTAGACATTAAAACCGTGATGATTACGTTATTGATTTGATAATGATTGTGGAATGAAATCTCTAAGATCTGTGCATAATAATCTGTGGTTAATGATGATTTGATGATAGCGTGACGGCTGCTAGTATGATTAGGGTTTTGTGTTATTGTGTAACTGATGTAATTAATTGACGTAACTGACATGTTAACGTAACTGCTGCGTTGGCGAAATAGGATGTTTGATGAATTGGAAGTCTTGACGAAACAAGAATGTGTTTCGCCAAGGATGTCGACGA
The DNA here is from genome assembly GCF_002127325.2 of Helianthus annuus. Taxonomy (NCBI): domain Eukaryota; kingdom Viridiplantae; phylum Streptophyta; class Magnoliopsida; order Asterales; family Asteraceae; genus Helianthus; species Helianthus annuus. The sequence continues at coordinate 140,420,757 of NC_035437.2, read as the reverse complement.
AATAGCATTTGTGTTTCGCCAAGGAGTAGTTGACGAAACAGAATATGTTTCGCCAACTTCTGTTTCGCCAACTTGGTTAGTTTGTGCAGTAAACTGATTTAATTCTGTTAATTGTTAACTGAGATATTTAACTACAGTTAAGTGATGTGCATGACTTATACGATATTGAATACATGTCTAGTACTTCTATGATTACCTATACGTGCACAACTTGGATACAAACTGATTGTGTATATGTGCATACCCTAGGACGTGATTGATTTATCTTGAGCACATACTTAGCATACCGAGCAAACCCAAGGTGAGTTCACACAGCCAAGGCATGGGGTTCCCGGGTGGGAATGGGATTTGATGAATTATTGTGTATACTCAGATGATAGAACCTAACGATAAGATATGACTAGACTAGTAACACTTATTGAACTGATCTTCGCACACCTGCCAAGGGTTGGCCGCGATATTATGACTGACTTCGCACACCTGCCTTAGGAAGGCCGCGAACTAAATTTACTAATCTTCGCATACCTGCCTGGGAGGCCGCGATACAAATAAACCTAGTCTAGAATACTTGGGAAATTTCCCCTAATCTTCGCATACCTGCCTGGGAGGCCGCGATACGAACTAATACAGGAATAACGATCGAACATACTGATACACGTACTATTACAACTTGTTATTACTGAACTTTACACTGTGAACTCGCTCAACTAGTTGTTGACTCTCTACTGCATGCCTTGCAGGACCTTAGGTACTTATGGAGCTTGCACTAGGAAGGAGCAGGTCGTTGTGGAGCATGGATCGTGGATGCCATGTTAAAACGCTTAAACAATCAAACTTAACATTACTTTGGGTTTACTTTTACATACTTTGGATTCTCATTATTACGCTTCCGCTATTGATACTATGTTTGGTTTAGAACATCAATTGTATTGAATTGGGTTTTACGAACTATCTTATTTATATTATGCTATGTTCAATATGATTGATGGCTTGATCCTGGTCATGTCACGCCTCCAAGCGGTGGCACTCCGCGTGTGGATTTTGGGGGTGTGACACACATGATGGGTGGGTTAAAGAAGAGTAATGACAAGAAGACCGTGGGATTCCAGGGCTTTAATGAAGTCCCACCTCCTCTTAGTCATGACTATTCTTTCTTACCTGATGAAGATGAGTTCACAGACTTTTTGTCAACATCACCAAGTAGTTTCACATCCAGTCAAGGTGATGTGTTTGTGGATAATGATGCTAAGAAGGAAAATAATAGCAAACCTGTTTTGAAAAAGAAAAATACACCTTCTAAAAGCAATAATCAAACTTTTGTTAAAAAGATTAATTTTGTTCAAGGAAGTGATATGAAAACCGAAATAACTGTTATCGAAAAGGAATCAAATGTAGAGTTTGCTAAAAACAAAAACATAGAACAATCTGAATTTAAGCAAACTGAACAAAATCCTTCCAAGGCATCATCATCAAAACCAGAATCTAGTTCAAAGGCTTCAGGTGAGAAGTCTTCGAAAAAGAGATCGTGCTTCAAATGTCACACAAAGGGACATGTAGCTAGCTGCTGTCCTAATAAAAAGGTTGAAGCATAAGTTAGTGAGAAACAGAGAGGGAAGTCACCAGAAAAGAACGGTGATAAAAAGGAAAGAGAGTCTAACTCTCCAAAGAAATCTGCTCCAAAGCAACAGCAGGGTGTTGCTAGTGGTGTAGATAAGGCTGAAAAAGGAACTCCTCAAGCTCCTCGTTTTCAACGAAATCAACCAAGATTTCAGCCTGAATCTACATCAGGCAGATATGAGAGACCTAGAAGTAGTTCACCAAGAATGAACAACCAAAATTCAAATAGTTTCAGAAGTCAAGGTCAATATCAAAATCGATACCAAAATAATGGTGGTCGAACTTTTTATAACAATGGCTTTTGAAATTATAACAATCAAGCTTCTTGGAATCAAAACTCAAGATTTCAAAGGTCACGTAGTCCAAACACATATAGGAACCCACAGGACCAGAGACCTTATGGAAATCATGCCCCATTTCCATCAACAGGTCCAAGATCCAAGACTCCAGTTAGGAGTGATGGACATTGGATGGATGTTCCTGTAGTTGATGAATCTGGACGACCCAAGACCATCAAGGCTTGGGTCCCCCACTCTAGCTAATCTTTTGGTTGGTGTGTGCAGGAGCTGCTAAGGAGGATTATCAACTTATGGTATGTTGATAGTGGCTGCTCCAGGCACATGACGGGGGATGCGAGGTTGTTTTCTGAATTTGAAGAATATGATGGTGGACATGTTAATTTTGCTGGTGCTAAAGGTGGTAGGATTACTGGAAGAGGAAAAGTGACGAATGGGACGATCACATTGGACAAAGTGAACTATGTTGAGCAGCTTAAACACAATCTGATGAGCGTGTCACAAGTCTGCGACAAGGGTCACTCGGTCCATTTTACAAATACTGAGGCATTGGTGTTGAAACCGGGTTTGGTCATTCCGGACGATTGGATAGTGATGCGTGCACCAAGGAAAAATGATACTTATGTCATGGACATGGGTGCCAAAGATCCAACTGCTGCGGTGGCGTGTTTATTGTCAAAAGCATCTAAAGCTGAATCTATGTTGTGGCACAGACGCATGGCTCATATTCACTACCGCAAAATGAATTACATTATCAAAAATGAGTTAGTGAAAGGAGTTCCATTGCTGAGGTTTCAAGTGGAAGATAAATGTCTTCCATGTCTAAAGGGAAAACAACACAAGAAACCTCATAAGTCTAAAACAGTAAATTCCATTAATGCCCCTTATGAATTACTTCACATGGATTTATTCGGTCCAGTGAACGTAAGGAGCATAGGTGGAAAGTACTACTGTCTTGTTGTCACTGATGATTACTCACATTATTCATGGGTTTTCTTTTTAGGTACAAAAGATGAGACAGCAGAGATGCTTATTGATCTTTTTACAAAATTGGAAAACGTTCATGATGCAAGGATCAAGAGGATAAGGAGTGATAATGGCACGGAGTTCAAGAATCATATTCTGGATCTCTATTGTCTTCGAAAGGGAATTGAACATCAATATTCTGCTCCTTATACTCCTCAACAGAATGGAGTCGCTGAGAGGAAAAACAGGACGTTGATTGAAGCCGCTAGGACTATGCTTTCAGATTCAAAGCTACCAGTTCTTTTCTGGGGAGAGGCTGTGAATACAGCTTGCTATGTCCTAAACAAAGTTTTAACCGTTAAACGTTTTAACAAAACTTGTCATGAGTTGATGTTTAACGAAAAACCAAACTTAACAGGCTTTGAACCATTTGGATTACCCTGCACCATTGTGCGAAACAAAGATAAACAAAAATTCGGTGAGGTGGCAGACGAAGGCTACTTTCTGGGCTATGTGCCTGGCACACCGAATAAAAGGGTTTTCAATTTAAAAACTGGTAAAATTGAGGTTGTTTTTAATGTGGAAATTACTTCCTACAAACCTCAACAATCAACGAGTGGTCCTGCTATATTATATGATTATGAAAGTGTCTTTAAATCATTTAATATTCCTGAGGTTTCTGATGCAGATGATTCTCAGCTAATTCAAACAGTGGTTGGTGGAGACGATGAAGGCGAGTTCATGCCTAGATCGAATGTTGATATGTCAGATGCTCCGGAAACTTCCCATGGTGCTGCTGATCCTGATTCAAGTGATAGTGAACCTGAACCCAATCAGGGGGAGGATTTCATTAATCCATTTGCAAATCAGAATATTCAGGGGGAGGTTGGATCAAACCTGGGTGACAATCTGGAAGTCGATGCTGTTGCTACTACACGAGCAAATAGAGATCATCCAGTTGACATGATACTTGGAGATCCTACTGCAGGTGTTCAGACTAGAAGAAGCATTGCAGGGAATTCTGGGTTATTTGTTTCGATTGAGAAAACTGGGATTGTGAATGAGTGCTTGTATAGTTGCTTTATTTCCCAAGAGGAGCCGAAGAACATTCATATGGCTCTTAAAGACAATTCATGGGTTGAAGCTATGCAAGAGGAATTGGCCCAGTTTGCGAAGTTAAAGGTTTGGGAGTTAGTGGACCTTCCTAAAGGTGAAAGAGAGATTGGCACTAAATGGGTATTTAGGTGCAAGAAAGATGAAAGAGGTATTGTCACGCGCAACAAGGCTCGGTTAGTTGTTAAAGGGTTTAATCAGCAAGAAGGGATTGATTACAATGAAGTGTTTGCACCAGTGGCAAGGTTGGAGGCAATTCGTTTGTTTCTGGCTTTCGCTTCATTCAAGGGCTTCAAAGTTTACCAACTTGACGTGAAGAGTGCATTTCTTTACAGAAAAGTCCAAGAACTGGTGTATGTCTCACAACCAGAAGGGTTTGTTGATCCAGACTATCCAGATCGAGTGTACAAACTTGATAAGGCTTTGTATGGATTACATCAAGCTCCCAGGGCGTGGTACGAGACACTGTCTACACATCTGCTCAAGAATGGTTTTGAAATAGGTCAGATTGACAGTAGAAGGAGATTTTCTGCTGGTACAGGTATACGTGGATGACATCATCTTTGGGTCATCTGATGAAAACATGTGTAAAGAATTTGAACAGGTGATGAAGAGCAAGTTTGAAATGAGCGCTATGGGTGAGTTGTCTTACTTTCTGGGATTACAAGTTGAACAGAAGGAGGATGGGATGTTTATTCATCAAACGAAGTATGTGTATGACATTTTGGATCGGTTCAAAATGAATGATTGCACTACTTGCAACACACCCATTTGTGAAAACCACAATCTCGGCCCAGATCATGAAAGCACTGAAGATGTTGATCCTACTCATTACAGGGCGATGATTAGTTCTCTAATGTACTTGACTGCTTCAAGACGTGACATCATGTTTGCTGTATGCTTGTGTGCCAGATATCAGGCGAATCCGAAAGAGTCACATATGAAAGCAGTGAAGCGTATTCTTCGTTACTTGAAGGGGAAACCTAAACTCGGGTTGTGGTATCCAACTGATAGTGATCTGAGGTTCGTTGCTTACACTGATTCAGACTTTGGAGGATGCAAATCAAACAGAAAGTCTACAACAGGTGGTTGTCAGTTCTTAGGAGGAAGGATCGTGTCTTGGCAATGCAAGAAGCAATCCTGTGTGTCTACATCTACGTGTGAAGCTGAATATATTGCTGCGGGTAGCTGTTGCTCTCAGGTTCTCTGGATTCAACAGCAGATGCGCGATTACGGTTTTGATTTCACTCGTACTCCTATTATGATAGATAATAATGCCACTATATCAATCACAAACAATCCCGTAAAGCACAGTAGAACTAAACATATTGACATACGTCATCACTTTATACGGGATTGTGCTGAAAAATGACTAATTGAATTACATCGAGTCAACACAGAAGATAACCTTGCTGATCTTTACACAAAAGCTTTTGATCGAGCTCGCTTTGAACACTTAGTCGAACTCAACGGGATGAGGAATCCTGAATAACTGGTTTTTCATAAGAATTTTGTAAATAGTTTACTGCTTTCTCAAAAATCAAAAATACAAAAACATTGAAAAATCAAAAACATAAAAAAAATAGAAAATCAAAAATGAGGTATCACTGTGTGAAAAAGAAGAAATGATAGTACATCAGCAAGTTAGACTGTCACACTGAAATTGAACCAAAATTGCTTAAGTATGATAGCAGCTTCATTATATGATGTACCAGTAGGCAAAAGCATGAAATAATCAACTTACCAAAGTGATATAAACCTAAATGCACTGAGTATGAGTGGGGAACACATCAGTGGTGTATGGTTTAATAACCTTAATTCTTGCGTTGATAGATTGCCAAAATCTGAAGTTTTGGGTCTTTATACTGTTATTTCATCCGGGGATATCATGGGTGTCCTTCTGCTGCATCCAGATACATGCTGACCTAGACACACCCAGGATATCTTAAAAGAGCTAAAAATGCCAAAACCCTGAAAATAGCTCTCAAAGAGAGTCATTCAATAAGTGCAAAATGCACAATTCGTACCAAAAATGGTATCTGTCTTAGCCCTCGATAAGATATTTTGGTCTCTCTGCTGTACGGAAGTACTGACCTGTTCACCAATTATCTATCGTTGAAATACAAAACGGATGAATTCGGTATACTCACCTACTACGATGAATCTTTGTGCATACCTTGATCGCGGGGGTACATCCTGAAGTGGGACACGCTCGTATTTCGGTATAATAAAATTACCTTAACGTATCATACGGTAATGGCACTTGAAATGTTCATGCATTTTGTTTAAGTGGACAAACATACTGGTAATCGTCTTGAACTGCTTTTCACTAACACATTACATAAAGAATTAACTAATTGTGTGAAACAGTTTGATTTTGCTGATATGATCTTCTTACCGGTGATTCTCACAAAAATAGAGTGTTTATTGCTTTTGTATTTTCTTGCTTTCAGAAAATATAAAAATCCAAAAATAGTGTATTTTTCTGTTTAAAATTCTTAATGTACGGAAAACTGTTATTCTTGGAGGAATTGTTACTGATAGGGGGAGACGGTGTTAGTAAGTGAGTTCAAAATTTTCAAATCAAGCAGGTTATAATGTGTTTTGTTTGAAATTTGTGCGTGTTGGCGCTGAATGGAAAATGCTTAATCTGTAACACAGTTTAACAAATCTCTTGAATAATATTAATTTGTTTAACTTATGTTGAAAAATTCTTATGGTTTCTCGAGATGTTTGTTTTATAGTATACAGATTGAAGATGTATGTTGCTGAAGAGTTGCTGTGAGGATGAGAGTTTGCTTGGATGCATGGTAGGACCTCCTTTCTACATTGCAGACAAAGTTGAAGAGTTGAAGATTGCTATTCAAATGCTGAACAGGAGTTTACTCAAGCTCTAACGTTTTGAAGATTTGGCGATTGGATGCATCAGCTTAGGGGGAGTCTGTTGCTGACAGAAGCTGTTAAAGCTGAAGCTATCCAAAGACCAAAAGACTTGAAGATTCTGAAGACTGAAGTTACCTTTGCGAGCTATTGTCAAGGGGGAGTTTGTTGGTGCATGTTTTGTGACAACAGCTTAGATTTGGTCTTTGGATATCTTGTAATTAGTAAAACGATAAACGGTTAGCGGGTTTAGCTTTGTAATAGTTTGTAATAGTGAATTAAGAGTGATTGGGCCAAACCAAACCCACATATGGGGGAGGGTTTGCGAAATGGGCCTTGCCCAAGTCCTAGCCCACATGCAAAGCTTTGTCCTATATAAACAAAGCTTAGCATTAGGGTTTAGGTTAATCTTCTAATCACCTTAATCACTTGGAGAGAATTCGTGAAAGAGAACGGCTTGGACGAATTAGGATCTTGATTGATTGTAATCATTACGAAGATAATCAATAAAGATCGGGTTTGAAGTGATTCGTGTTTTCTACACTTTTCTGTGAAATCTGATCTAGAGGATTCCGCACTCTAGGTTGGATCGACAATTCTGTTACGATCCGCACGCGTTACGGGACTTACAATAACTACTCATGATCAAGCACGCAACACTTCACATAACTCTTTCGTGGACATTAAACAAGTTGGATCATTATCAGATAGCATAATCGACATCTAGACACGCAAATCACAACTTATACTGTTTCAGCTTTAACATCCAAAACTGGGCTGTTTTCGGGTATTTTTATAAAATAGTTATCTTGTTCCAAAAAGTCTAAAGAATTTACAGAATGTTCTAAACGGTCCACATCACCTTCTGTAAAAATCTCAAGCCCTGATTCATTACCGATTATTTAATAAAAATCATTTACTTGGCTGCAGTTAGATTCATCACTTTCTGACCGCAGTCCACGGAAAAATTCATTTAAAAATCATCGTAAACCCGATTGATGAAATTCCAGATGGAGATTTTCGACAACACCCTTGTCCAGCTACTTTATGAATTTCATGACCTAACTCTATCCAGATTATAAGTTATGATGAAAAAAATAACACGAATTTTCTGCAGAAAAAACGCAGCTTTTGCTGCTGTGAAAAACGACCCTTTAAAAACAACAAACGACCTCAGAAAAATGTGATTCCGCCGCCATTTGAAGCATTTTTCGAAAATGTATAATTTAGACTTCAGAAAATCAATTTTTCGATTTATAATGACCTGTTTACAGCCAACTTCAGTTGGCTGTTTTTGTTAATCAACATCCTGTTTTTCGTTTAAACGATACCAAAACGCGTGTAAACGATCCCGACACTTCCTAATAACAACTAACAGCAGCTAACCATCAATTATCACCTAACCACATCAATAATCTCATAACTCCAGATATAAAACATCATGATTTTCACAAAAACGCAGCCAATGATCATATACGTATGCATATCATCAATTAGTTCAAATAATCGCCTAATCACCCGAAACTAATCATGCAACAACAAAACCCTAGCATAACAACTCAAGATAACAGCCATGTCTACACAAAGTCACACCATGAATCACAATCCAAATCAAGAACACTAACCTTGGAGCGAAGAGAAAGACGGATCGAAGAAGAGAAGACGAATCAAGAAGCTGAATTTACGCAGGGGGGGGTCTCCTGGCCATCGCACTCTAGGGGGGTGTTAGCGTTTCTGTTTTGTTTTCCTTGTTCCCAAGTTATGTACGTATAATTAAAACACAAGGGTGTTTGGGCTAATGGGCTGCAAGGAACAAGAAGGGGTGGGTTAGGCTTATTATTTCGCATAGGGTACATGGGGTGGGGTTGGGCCTAATTGTGGCGCAAGAGGGGAGGGGTGAGTTTGGTTTTGGGTTTATAATGTAGCGGTTTCACATATTTCACAAAATAACTAATTAAGATGTCCCATGTCGCAATTTAACATACTACAATGTTCCGTTGCACAAAATAACGTTTTCCAATATTTCAGTTTCGGGTTTCGGTTTCACATAATTCACATTACGCATTACCAAGCACACAAATGTTTAACTAAAATCAACCACCATATTTAATTCACTTAACGTACATGTAATTACACAGTAAAACGAAACGTTCAGGGATTTATACAAGTTGTCACATCAACCCCAAGTTGAAAGAAATGTCGTCCCGAAATTTAACACATAGTCACTACAGAAGCTAGCTGTGTTGTGCGTTTTCCTGGGGTATCACATCATCCCCCCGTTGGTTTGGAATTTCGTCCCGAAATTCCGAAGTAGCTTCAGAGTACTGGACTTACCTTTCTTAAACAACTGGGAGTACTTGTGTTTCATCTGGTCCTCTCGTTCCCAAGTGAACTCTGGGCCCCGACGGGAGTTCCAACGAATCCGAACAATAGGTATCTTGGTCCGTTTGAGAGTCTTGATTTCCCGATCCATAATTTCCATCGGTTCTTCGACGAAGCGAAACTGATCGTCGATAGTGAGTTCCTTGAAAGGAACAATGAGGGTCTCATCTGATAAACACTTCTTCAGATTCGACACGTGGAAGACGTTGTGAACACCACTGAGCTCTTCGGGCAAGTTCAGTCTGTTGGTAACCTTGCCGATTTTCTCAGTGATTTCAAAAGGTTCGACATGTCGTGGATTAAGTTTGCCCCGCTTGCCAAAGCGAACTACACTTTTCCATGGTGAGACTTTAAGTAGCAGACAGGCCCCAACCTGGAACTCGAGAGGTTTCCTACGCTTATTAGCGTAACTTTTATGACGGTCACGAGCTGTCGCCATTCGTTGTCTGATTTGGGCAATCTTTTCTGTTGTGTCGATAACGAGTTCTGGGCCAGTGATTTCGCTATCGCCAACTTCTGCCTAGCATAGAGGTGATCGGCATTTCTGCCCATACAAAGCCTCGAACGGAGCAGCCTTGATGCTGGTGTGGTAACTATTGTTGTACGAAAACTCCACTAAAGGTAGATATCTTTCCCATCCGTTACCAAAGTCGATAACACATGCTCGAAGCATGTCTTCTAGAGACAGGATGGTGCGTTCAGTTTGCCCATCCGTCTGAGGGTGATAAGCTGTGCTCATGGCTAAACGTGAGGCAAAGGATTTGTGCATCACCTGCCACAAATCAGATGTAAAGCGTGAGTCTTGATCAGAAATGATTGAAGTTGGCACTTCGTGCCTAGAGACTACTTCCTTTAGATAGATGTCTGTGAGTGTAGAAGACTTGTCAGTTTCATTGATTGCCAGAAAGTGTGCAGACTTAGTTAGTCGATCCATGACCACCCAGATGGTGTCGTTTCCCCGTTGAGATCTAGGTAAGCCAGTGATGAAATCTATGGAAATTTGCTCCCATTTCCATGTTGGGATCTCGGGTTGTTGGAGTAGTCCTGATGGCTTCTGGTATTAAACCTTAACTCTGGCACATGTCAAGCATTTACTAACATAATTCGCTATGTTAGCTTTCATACTAGGCCACCAGTATATGGTTTTGAGACCGTGGTACATCTTATCAGAGCTAGGATATACCGAGTAACGTGACTTGTGTGCCTCATCGATCACAAGCTCACACAGGTTCCCATAAGATGGAACCCAGATACGCCCCGTTAATAGTAAGCACCGTCTTCCTTCAGTTCTAGACGTTTTTCCAATCCCCGCAGGGACTCAGTCTTGAGGTTTTCTTCCTTCAATGCTTGAGTCTATGCATCACGAATCTGGGTAGGAAGAATGGAATGAATTGTAAGCTGTAACGCACGTACACGCTTAGGTTTGGTTTCCTTACGACTGAGGGCATCGGCCACAACGTTGGCCTTGCCTGGATGGTACTTGATTGCACACTCGTAGTCGTTGAGGAGTTAGACCCATCGACGCTGTTGTCACAACCCCAAAATACCACCTGCGGAATCACTGCGGGACGTGTGACGTACCAGGATCCAAGCCACCAATCATATTAAACAATGCTTTGTATTTCAATAAACATTCCATTCATTTCAAATATAAATCCAAGTCATAAGTTGAACCAAGTAAATATTCAGTGGAAGCAAAATGTAAACTGTAAATCAATTGTTTTAAAACAAGTGTTCAAGAATCAATGTAACAAATATCCAAGAGTCTCGATCCATGACCACTCCAAAGCTCCCAGATAGCAAGTCCATAGTCAAGAATCTAACGATCTGCAAGCATGCAGACAAGTGTGTCAGACGACGCTGGTGAGTTCAAAGTTGTTACACGTTTTAGTTACCAGATATAATTACAAGTCGATTCAATGATTTGATGTTGTAATAACTCGTTTACCGCTGATGGCTTAAAGTTGTTTTGCCCAAACCCCATTGCCTCTAACAAAGCAATGGTCAAGACTGGGATCATTAGTTCACTCCCGACCTCCCCGGTACGGTGTGAGATCAAGATGACTGGGCATCTTATGCGGGCGCCACATCATCCCCAACTTGATTGGGAATTTCATCCTGAAATTCACTAGTTGTGCTAGACTTAGGTTTGTCATACTTGGACTTGTCATTTGGGAATAAATGTGGGTACTTGAGCTTCATCTGATCCTCACATTCCCATGTGAACTCCGGTCCACGCCTTGAGTTCCAACGAACTCTTACAATCGGAATACGACTATGCTTACGAACCTTGACCTCCTGGTCCATAATTTCAATTGGTTCCTCGACAAACTGTAACTTGTCATCGATTTTCAACTCTTGAAATGGTGCCACTAACGTTTCATCAGACAAACACTTCTTCAATTGCGACACGTGGAAGACGTCATGAACGTTACCCAACTCAGCAGGTAACTCCAGCTTGTATGCCACTTTACCAATTCGCTCCAAAATCTTATGTCACACCCCGATATTTCCACGTATTACCGGTGGGCCCGGTGGGGAGTACCGTGACGTAGCTGATATCATCATAGTCAAACAACACAAATTTAAATGCACAGCGGAAGCAAAAGATAATTATATTACATTCCGATATAAAGTAATATCCAAGTATTACAAACGGAATGTAATGGATCCACAGGCGGATCAAAATAAAGAGGAAACTTGTTCAACAGACTTTAACATCTAAGCTTGCGAGACTTCTATTTGATGCTAGGAGAGACCAGCCTATTACGCGTAGTACCTGCACTTAGTCTTTTTGGGAAAATACGTCAGTTTACACTGGTAAATACAATTTAACTGACTCATTTTGAAAATGTTTTAAAAATTGATTTGAATGCCCGCGGCACAAAACTTTTTATAACTTGGGATAATTATTTGCTTATAATCTTGTAAAAGAATTACATGTTTGTTATGCGTTCAGTTGTCCGGGTCGTGTCGGGTTAAAGATTAATAGACACACCACTTAGTATAGTTCTGCCGCGAGACTTCTCTCGTACCGACGATTATACTTTATTGATTTGAATGCACTACGGGTGTACGCCTACACCCGTGTGCTAAAGTCGTGGCCATTCTTTGAATGATGCCAAGCATATCCGGGACATGGTCATTAAACCCCAAAAGGCGTTAAACAAACAAAACAACATTTTCAAACGGGTCATTTTGACAACACTTAACCACCGACCGGTTAAGGTCAATTACCCGACCAAGCAGTATTTTATATACCGTACCCCAAGCCCGTATAAGGGAAAATAAGTTAAATGTATTTACCTGAGCAAATTTATACAATTTATCCCAGCCGTATACCACCAAGCAAGTACAGATAGCATTTACTGGGCTCCTAAATCTGGAATGAAGGTTTTTAATAACCTATTAGAATCCTAATGGGTCTTTAATTAAGCCTATGCTTAGACCGGTTAGTTTTCGAAAGGAAGACACGGTTCAAACGCATGATAAAGCGAAGACCGGTTTAGAATGTGGTTTTGACCCGACAAGCTTGTATGCTTGTATAATATGGGTAATCTAAACACATTCTGAATTTTGAGACAAAAACGATATGGTTTGACCCGTTTAGGCTAATTTATGCAAACTAGTTACATAAGCCGATCCGAATGCGAAAAGAGCGTAACGGGTAACCACAAGAGTCATGAACATGTTTCCTAAGCTAATATGCCTTAAATATGTTGTGATATCAGTAGGATACCTTCCATTATGCCCAAAACGAGTTTAAGACCAATTTATGCCCCGTAGGGTATTTTGGTTATTTTAAAGGTTATAAGAGAGTTTAAATATCATTCTGAGTTCCAGGTCTGATATAATCAGTAAAAATACTTAGTTTACCAAGTTATAACAGTAGGGTATAGCATATATGTGAAATTTACTACTTATAACCAAACTATGCACCGTAGGGGCATTTTGCTAATTTCACATAAGCTTAAAAGGTCAAAACTAGAAATCTGAGTTTAAAACTTTTCCTAACTGTTAAAATATATAAATTTACTTAAAATATTAGTAGGCATCAACTCTTATATGTTTAAAATGTTTTTAATACATACTATGCGTTAAAAACGCTTAAAAAAGACGATTTAAAACCATTTCCGGGGTTTTCAAAGGAAAGCTGATATTTTTATTATTCCAGAAGGCTCAAAATATTGTATTTATCATATTAGATCAGTAGAAAAAGGTTTGGGGTCAAAAGGATTTATAAAACTCATTTTATAGCCCAAAAGGGCAAAACCGGCAATTACCGACTTAGAGCTAGAACCCTATGTTATGCTCAGCCTAAAAATAAATAAAAATCTTTGAAAATCCCAAAATGTTATTTTATATCAGTAGATAAAAAGTTTGGTATCAAAAATTGGGTTTAGATAGGCTATACGCTAATTATGCCGTTTATTTAACAAAAAGCTTTCTAATTACGCTATTGAGCATAACTCCTAACCTAGACCTCAAACTGATGTCAAATTTTAAGGACAAGTTTATAATTCAGTAGTGAAGGTTTCTATCCTCTCACATTTTCAAAAATATCGTTTTAAGGTCAAAAGGGCATAATGGTCAACATCTAGGCATTTAACGGAAACAAGCATGAACTAGGATTTCTACGGAACCAGGTTGAATAACCTCGGGGGATTATACTAACCTATAATATGGTGCTAATGGAATCCTAAGGCATATCTAAACTAAGCCAAATCGGGTCAGAACTGAAAGTCAAAGCAAAGGTCAACTTTTGCGACTTTCGGTTCCGAACCGAGCCTATACTTAGAATTGTCGGGTTGAATCATGCTTAGGCATGTTCAACTAATATGTACCAAGTTATTAAAGTGAGAACTGATTTTATTGTTTTTATATTAATATTTATGTATTTTATTGAAAACTAACCAGTTTGACTTTTATTTGACCCGACAATTTAACTAAGTAAACGTGGTAATTAGGAGGTGCCCTTTTGAGGGTTTAATACCTACCTAATTACGGTCACGTAGCCATGTTTGCTACAACCAATAGCTTAACCATTTAAAAGTCAAAGCTTTTATCGTAAACGCTTGACTTTTTGGTTTAAAACGCTAAACCAACTAAATTAGCACGAAAGAATACTTACTAAGAGTCCAAAGGACTGAATGAAGGTTCCCAAAGGATCAGGTCCCTCCTAGATGAGATTTATGAGCAGAATTTTTGGAAGTGGTGTGCATAAACAAAGAAACCCCCTTCCTATTTATAGTGTTTGGGTTTTCGTAGGATCGTGACACGTGTCGGAGAGTTATATTCAGATCATGGCAGGTGTCAAGAGGTTTTATGTTACTGTGGGCAGCCCCTAGTATTGAAATATGTGAGTGTAGCACCTTGTTTTAGCACAAACCAGCAGCAATACTATTTTTCTGCAGCTGTGCAGGTCACGCGGCCCGCGTAGGAGACACCAGGAATGTCACACCCCAACCGATGGCGGAAACATCGGGATGAGACGAACAAATTGCTCAAAACAACATAACACTAAATGTGACAATATGAATTAAATCATTTTATTAAAACTAAAGATTAATACATTGTTTCAAATAGTAAACATAAATTCAAACATTGTTTAATTGCTAAAATGGGTATCTAAAGCCATCCTAGCTTGTTTTTTGAGTCTTGTACTAATCAACCTGCAATATGTATTAAAATAAAGTCAACAAAATATGTTGGCGAGTATACAAGTTTGATACATAGCATAAAAAAAATGCTTGAAGTTGCTCATATCCAACGTGAATAACATGATTACACATTAACAGTATATACTCGAAACAATGTTACTTTATGTGTCCAAACCAAAGTTTAATGCAATTAAAGTGCCAATCCCAAAAGTATAACGGGAGGTTTTAACATAGATTAACCTAACAATACCCGCGAGAATAACGGGAAGGGCGTTTCTCAACCTATAGCGCTACCATTGTTAGGGGAGGCTTGCAAAGTTAATGAACACATAGTCATGAGAGTTTACAATAGCATAACATGTATACCATGAATCAAATGTATCACGTGCAATTTGGATAGAGTGTGCATAAAGCTGTTTGAAGTGAATAATGTGATTGATATAGAATACATATTGCACCCAAATGTGTTAAAATGGAAAATGGGTCATGTATACTCACCTTTGATTGCGTTGCGTTTCTTGTAATTAGGAAGAGTAGAAAGTTGAGATTTCCCAATAGATTGCAAGAAATTACCTTAAATGATTTGAATGTGACGCATAAGTTAATATGTATTGATTTGAGTTAATGTTTGGAGTTACATTTGCGAATTAATGAGGTAGCGTTTTATAACTAGGGTTTAGATATATGATAATTCTAAATAATTAATAATTATTTTTACATTACTAAATATGAACAATGAAAATATTACAATATTCATAATATTATTTATTATTTGTAAATGACATTGAATTTCATATTATAATTCTTTTATATACAGCAAAATGGATTTTATGGTCTAACAAAATATATCATTCACATTCAAAGTAAATAATAGCTAGATTAGTATAACAAAAGATCTTTGCTGCAACATCTAACTTTACTTGACAGAAATTGTTGATTGAAAAAAAACATCATATTACAGTATGAAGAGGTTTGACTTCTTTCTTTTTTATCAACCCAGCCGAACACCCCAGCCAACAAGCATCAACACCCCATTTTTTATGAACGTGATTTATGTTAACTACAACAGAATTGGTTGTTTTAAAACAGAGGAAAGAAAAATATAAAGAACAGTAAAAGAATAAAAGGTTATAGAAGTGTACTGAAACGAGACGAGCCGATCCCCGTGGTGATTTCGGACGGCTCCGGCCACGTCGGGGTTCTCCGGCAAGTGCTTGTAGGGTAACGAAAGGTGTTGCGGAGGCGGCGACTCCGTTTGCTCCGGCGACGTTTCGAACTTTCCGGCGACTTCAAATATCGACGAGAGATAGAGCTTTGTGTGAGAGATGTATCGAAACAGGATTGTGGAGGTATTTATATAGATGGTTCGGTAACGTATGAAGCCATAATTAAGTTCTTGATTGAAAGGAAAATGGAAATATGTAACGACCCCGACAAATTAGCGAAAGTGTAACAGCAAATTATGGTTGTCGGTTACGATTTTGGTTGACAAGGAGACTAGATTCGTGATTGGTCTTAAAACTGGAAACCGTGTATTCGAGTTAATTACGACAAATCAGGAAACCAAATGAAAAAGGATGGTTATGGCTGTACACGTAAAGATTGGCGGTAAACATTTAAAGAAAACGAAATTATCGCTCATTTAAATTTTAGAAGGTATGCTGTTTGTCAAATAAGAATCAAGTGGTCGAGTGGTTAGTGTGTTGATGTTTGAACCTCGTAGACCCGGGTTCGAGTCCCGCGGTCTACGTTTCTTTTCCTCTTTTCTTTCATTTCACTTTTAAAACATTTCACTTTGGTCCCTTGACTTTTAAAGACTCAACTAACTGGACTAACTTGGTTAATAGTTTAGTTTAAACTAAAAAAAACTCATTTATAAAGTCTAAAAAAAATCTAACTTGTTTATGTATATAAACTTTTAAGTTAATTAAATAAATAATTATGTTGATATTTAACAAAATAAATAACTAAATAAAATCTCGCATCAGTTATTTTAAATCTATGAAAAAATTCCGTGTTTCAAGGATTACGATCCAAAATTCAAAACGGGTCGGATTTTGGAAACCAATTTTGACGGATGTTACAAGGAGGGTCACGCGGCCCGCCTAACAGTCCATATCAGCAAACAGGACTTTCAGATGTGGCAGTTTCAGTCCCTGAGAGTACATAACTGCATATAACGGCCCTTTATAAACCCGTATATCTTATAAAAAGTCATATTCAGTCCCTCTGACATCTGAATCAGATGGTTACATGTCTGAAACAACTTTTGAAGGCTGTTAAGATCAGAAACAGTTTGCTGAATTACAGTTTCAGTCCCCGCATATGTTAAAAAGGTTTTTCTGATGCGTATAAGGTCCGTTAATCTCATTTCAAGGCTCTACTAAGACGTCTACACATTGAGGATATAAAACATGCTAAAAAACATGTCGGATGTCGGTTCGTTTGGCCGTACGGTCACGTTGTTCGTCTAATTACGACGAAACACGAACGGACGCGAAAAACGATCTAAACTACGCGACGAATGGAATTTTATCATGCCACACACTAAAATAAAATATTTTAGTGCTTTCATAAATTTTTGGGTGTCCGGGGATATTCAGAATGTGAGATATGCGCGAAAGGGCAAACTTGTGCACTTTTGACACTTTTAGTCCCTGTATGACATAAAAGTTTATTTTTGCGCATCAAACACCCCTAAGCCTATACCTAAGCTACATAAAGGAAAAATAGTGTATGTTTAACTCATGGACATAATCCGGAAGGTCCGTTATCAAACGATTCGACCTACTTTTGCATTTTGACGCAATTAGTCCCTTAATTGCGCAAAGTAGCGCGAAATGCCGTTTAATGATATCCAAGCCTTCCATGGCTCATAATGGGCATTCTCAAGCATATGTTTAAATATTACTATGCTCCCGTTCACTTAAATGGTCACCGAAAGGCGTAGATTCAAAAGTTGACGCTTTAGGCCCCTCTATTGCGCAAACTTGCGCATCTCACCATTTAATAGCATTGAAGCCTTATCTAATCCATATTAGGCATTCTTGGACGTATTATTAAACATCACGATGCTTCGGGTTCACTAAAAGGTCATTCAGAGGTATAATTAAACATATTGACACTTTTAGTCCCTCTAACTCGCAAAGTTGCGCGTATCTTTACTTATAGGCATAAAATCCTTAGTTGGCCAATAAATGGCATTCCCGAGAGTATAATCAAATATCATGAAGCTCCCGGTTTGTTAAAAGGTCACTCAGAGGTAAGAATTAACATGTTGACGCTTTTAACCCTTCATTGCGCAAACTTCCAATTAATTACGCAAACGGCTGCACTTAATCATCAAGAGGCACATTTGTGAATATAATCATCGTGAGAGGTTATTTAGAAACTTATTTTAGGTATGCTAACACTTCTAATCCTTTCGTAATCAAAGTTTTCGATTTTTCAAAAAAAATTAGTCCCTTAAATTCAGTATTTCACTTCATTAGGGTTTATTACACGTGTCAATACATCATTGGACGAAATTTTCCGAGGTGTTACATCCTCACCCCCTTAAAAGAAATCTCGACCTCGAGATTTGCCAAGATGCTGGAAGTACTTTTTGTCGCATAACGGAATTAACTTTTATAGCATCTCTTGGAGTCTCTCCAAGCTCCCAAGTTGACCTCCATAATAGGTACATACATCCTTTCGGAGCTTCTTAACCAGTCGATCCTTATTCGACATAGGTTTATCATCTTATTACAAGTCTGTCTATCATTATGTGATAATGATTCTTGACTTATTGGTGAAACACATCCTTAAATCATTAATTTGTAATATTTTGCAAGCTCCGCCAAGCTCCTTAAATAGGTTGTAGCTTATAAGCTATTTGATTGTGATACATTCGATTCCTTCGAATGATATATTCGAGCTTAACTACCCTGAAAATTAACGGATTGGCACACCTTTCCAGGGTGATATCTTTTGTTGAACCTTATTCCTTATTAAGGACTTAAGAAGGTTGCGACTTTTATCAATCCTTGATTTTCTGCCGAATACTGGCCACTTACAGATGATTATGGATTTGTATGATCTTATTCGTTGTTTCCAAGAAAACTTTCAGATCCTGATAATTGAACTCATCAATCTTCTACCTAACAATAGATGTTTAACATTCCATCTATGCAAGGTCTCCAAAGGAGCAGCCTTGATACTTATATTAACTATTATAGAAAAGCTTATCTTAAGGTGAGATGGTTTTTCCAACCATTTCTTAAAACTAATCTTAAGGAAAGCTAATCCTTGCCATTAGTCGAACAAATCGATGATCCTGGGCAACTGATGGCAAATTCTTAATTGTTGCCTAATTTGGGTTGCGGTAATTAATGTATAAGCAAACCGTCTTTCTTAATTACTATACCGAATTCTTAGGATATTGAGTTAGGCTTTATCAATCCTTTATCTTGAAACTTACTAAATCAGGGTTTCGATTCTTCCAATGAGGGTACTAGCCGTCTTGGAGATTTCATATTAATAC
This sequence comes from Helianthus annuus, assembly GCF_002127325.2. NCBI lineage: Eukaryota > Viridiplantae > Streptophyta > Magnoliopsida > Asterales > Asteraceae > Helianthus > Helianthus annuus. Next base: position 140,401,321 of record NC_035437.2, on the reverse strand, counting down.
AGCCCTAAATGGGATATAAATCTTAACTCTACTTGCCTCTCAGGAGGTAACAGGGTAATCTTAGGAGAAGATAATCAAGATACAAGGAGGTTATAGAGATTTTCCATATCTCAGGCTCCAGTTCATCCATTATTGCTTGTGTCAAATAAGTGACACATTTATGTTACAAGTCCACGAATTACTTATTCGGGAACATTTACTTGGATATTTCCATTATGGATATCTTCTTTGAATACCATTAGTTGACTTTAGTACCATATGACCATCGGGATATCTTTGTGGTCCCATGCATTAAACCTCCATACTGATCAGGCATGGAAGCAATCTATGGAACATATTAAGATACACAAATCCTCATATGGCGCTTCTATCATACCGTCTGGTATTCGCAATCGATAGAGATCAAAGAGATATCAACTATGTATGCTAACGCACTTCCTCTTAGAGAGAGGATACTTCTAAAATCCTATAACTGAAGGTTTCTGACAGGAACAGAAGAAATGGTTCTTATGATCTTGCCTGTAAGTTTTACCTTACACTTAACATCTGGGGTTCTTACGGGAAAGTTTCTAAAAGTTTGCTAAACTTATGGTCTTATGAGAGACTTAGCAGCACCTGAAGCCAAACGTAATTCCTAGCAATAAAATCACCATAAGGGATTTATCTGGTGTCATTATTAATGCGAACTCCCTCTAATCAGTCATCAGGAGGGTTAAACACCTCCATTCTTAATCCTTTTAAACTTAGCTGCGAAATCTTTGACAAATCTAAGGCAGTCTCAGCTTTGACTAGTTATTTCTTAATGTATAAAACGCGAGCAGGTGAGGTAGATCCATAATGGATTTATAATGAGCAGGCTTTGAAACCTTAATGTGCCCTCTTATTGCCGGTGCTAACCACCAATAACTATTGCATTAAGCTTAGGCTTTGGGTAATTGGAATAGGGTATTATCCCAACCAATGAATTAAAATTTGCGACATACTGTCGACAGTTTAGAACTTCTATGGTGAGAGTCAGAAAATTCTTATTCCATCTTTTTCCATTTCGATGCGAATAATAGGTTTTTCGAATAAGGTCCTTAACACTTGGTCCATCCCATAACATATCAGAGGATCTTTCTTGTGAACTTCATTAATGTCCTCACTAATTAAGGGTGTTGCCATCGAATGGCTGTGACGCATATCTCACCACGTTCTTTTCAGCGTAACCGCTGATGCACCTAATGGTTTCTACTTCATCCAACAATTTCCTGCAATCAATGGTCCCTTTTTACTATTGAAGTCTCTTGACTTCCAAGGATGAAGTATTTTCAGGTACACCCAAACATAATGGGCTCCTTGCCATATATGCTTTTGCTGGGTTTATTCTTCGCATTTGAAGTATGAATGAAGCTCTTATCATGAGCAGCGACATGTGTTTTAGAGCAAACAGCATTCAGCTTCTTGAACCTTTTTATAACTTTTCTCATAGCCTTTCCGACAGTTGCGTTAATTACCGTTTTGGAGATTAACTTCATTAACATTGAGGTTCACATTTAATGCACCATTAACATTTGTCGCCCTTCTAGCATCACGACTGCTGTTTATCTTTTCTGAGTTTTCCATACTCGAAGCTTTGGTATTAAATACCGAATTCAGCAGATACATAGGCAATCCATACCATATGTCTTCTTGAATTGTCAACCGCTTATTATAAGGAGTCAACCATTTCGAAGTTTTGAAGGCTACTAACCAAGTAGTAATAATTTATTTAATTATATAGGGAATTGTCGAACTTGATAATTAAATAGCCATGGTGCGAACAAACCATATAGGCCAATAGATAGTATTAAGTTTATTTGATTATGTTTTGCCTAGGTTTTTAAATAAACCATCTTAGGCGTTTAAACGGAATATGATCATTCATATTTATTAGACAGGTAACATCAGTCACAACTGTCAATGTCGTACCGACATTTTATATAGCACAAGGGCTTGTTCCAAAGTTCCAAAGGACTTTTTGATGGCCCTGATGCCTTGTCACTAGGGAAACTTTAAAACATAATCAATGATTCCTTTGGATCGGAAAATTTCACAGTTCTTTGTTTGACAAGAAGTTATGAAATAAAACTACCTTTTTCATGTATACATCTTTACCCATAAGTATACATCCAAGATGGATGTTTAGATGTGTACATCATGTTCGACGTTTATTAGTCATGATTCCTATTGATCATTTAGGCTAATTGAGGGGTTTGGAAGATTTCTAATATAAGGATGACAAGCGTGATTTCATCGCATCACCCATTGTCAGGAGTGTTAACACGTTTTCAGGTGTTTAACAAGGATCTGAATCTCTTTAAACAGGTCTTACCATTGTAGCCAGGTCTTTAATGACAATCAAGCTAGGTTATAACCTTTGAGACTCTTTTTAATATAAATACTGGCAGGAAAGGGATGATATTTATTTTATTCAGGATTTTTATTATAATTATCCTGAATTTAATTAAAATATAACTATGGCACAAAAGGCCAAGTCACAAGGGAAATTATAAACCATGATTTTGTAGAATCAAGGTATTTAGGCTTGAACGTTGTTCAGTGCCTTTTCCTGACAGGAAGTTGTAGACTACGACTGTCTTTTGTCTTTTATGACAATGAATATGGCCCGTAAGCGTTATATCCCTAATGGATGCTTAAATCATAAAATAAGAAAGGATTTCGGGAGAATCCAGTATAAGGATGATTTATGCCATTTTATCGAACCACGTCTGCCAGGAATGTTATCATGTTTACAGGTGTAAACAAGGATTTTGAACCTTATATGGATTCACTAAAATTTATAACCTATGGTTTTTAATAACCATTTTAGTTAATTTGATAAATATATAACTGTTCAGGATCCTTATCATGAATCCTATATTATAAGTTAATAATGTCACACAAGGCCTAGTCACGTGGACAAGTTTAATTTATAAGCCCAGATTTTATGGAATCGAGGCGTTAAGGTTTGAATCAAAATCCATTACCTTTTGACAGTGAGTTACAGGCTACCACTGTCTTTAGTCCTAGAGGACGTTAATTATTACCCGTAGGCACTTCATCCTTAAGGGATGGTTACATAATCACAGGGAAATTTAATTAACCCAATTTAAAGATGGCCTGTGTGATTTTTACTGTATCACAGTTTGCCAAGCATGTTAACATACTTACAGATGTTAACAAGAATTTGGAATCTTTTGGACAGGTTCTACCATCTTGGCCATGTCTGCAATGACATTTAGGCTAGGTTTTGCCTTTAAGATTTTTTTTAATATTTAACGTAGTACAATCCTAGATTGAGATGTTGTCAAGGATCTGAATCTAATTGTGGAACTACCATCTTGGCCCTGTCTTAAATGACACATGAGCTAGGTCTTGTCCTTTTTAGATTTTGCCATCTTATAATAATGGTAGATCTTATAATAGGAACGTTATTTTAAATCTAACCGTCCCATTAAAATTTAAACAGGTACATGGTTGCCCTAAACGGGACTTCTAAAGAATAATGTTGTCCTCAAAGGGACTGAAAGATAAATATGTCCTTATAAGGACTTCTAAGGAAACGATCTTTAGCAAAAGGAGTTTCTTCTTCATTTTATTTCTGAATGCTTTCTCCTTGGTTGCATGTTAATCCCAGTCGCAGTACAAACGCTCGGCCTTTCCTAGGCTTCTAATGGGGAGAATTTCCATCATGGCTTCTTTGCTTGGCGACGAATTAAAAATATAGAATTTAAAGCAATAATTCTCCGAATACAGATGGAAGTATTCCTATGTTAAGTCTAGACTCAGAAGGTCAAGGAATGTGCTACTGTGTCATTGAGATTAAACATAAAAGGCTAGTATTTAGTTCACTCAATGTTGGCTCTGATACCAACCTATCACACCCCGATATTTCCACGTATTACCGGTGGGGAGTACCGTGACGTAGCTGATATCATCATAGTCAAACAACACCAATTTAAATGCACAGCGGAAGCAAAATATAATTATATTACAACCCGGTATAAAGTAATATCCAAGTATTACAAACGGAATGTAATGGATCCACAGGCGGATCAAAATAAAGAGGAAACTTGTTCAACAGACTTTAACATCTAAGCTTGCGAGACTTCTATTTGATGCTAGGAGAGACCAGCCTATTACGCGTAGTACCTGCACTTAGTCTTTTTGGGAAAATACGTCAGTTTACACTGGTAAATACAATTTAACTGACTCATTTTGAAAATGTTTTAATAATTGATTTGAATGCCCGCGGCACAAAACTTTTTATAACTTGGGATAATTATTTGCTTATAATCTTGTAAAAGAATTACATGTTTGTTATGCATTCAGTTGTCCGGGTCGTGCCGGGTTAAAGATTAATAGACACACCATAAAGTATAGTTCTGCCGGGAGACTTCTCTCGTACCGACGATTATACTTTATTGATTTGAATGCACTACGGGTGTACGCCTACACCCGTGTGCTAAGGTCGTGGCCATTCTTTGAATGATGCCAAGGATATCCGGGACATGGTCATTAAACCCCCAAAGGCATTAAACAAACAAAACAACATTTTCAAACGGGTCTTTGACAAAACTTAACCACCAACCGGATAAGGTCAATTACCCGACCAAGCGGTATTTTATATACCGTTCCCCAAGCCCGTATAAGGGAAAATAAGTTACATGTATTTACCTGAGCAAATTTATACAATTTATCCCAACTGTATACCACCAAGCAAGTACATATAGCTTTTACTGGGCTCCTAAATCTGGAACGAAGGTTTTTAATAACCTATTAGAATCCTAACTGGTCTTTAATTAAGCCTATGCTTAGACCGGTTAGTTTTCAAAAGGAAGACACGGTTCAAACGCATGATAAAGCGAAGATCGGTTTAGAATGTGTTTTTGACCCGACAAGCTTGTATGCTTGTATAATATGGGTAATCTAAACACATTCTGAATTTTGAGACAAAAACGATATGGTTTGACCCGTTTAGGCTAATTTATGCCAACTAGTTACATAAGCCGACCCGAACGCGAAAAGGGCGTAACGGGTAACCACAAGAGTCATGAACAGGTTTCCTAAGCTAATATGCCTTAAATATGTTGTGATATCAGTAGGATACCTTCTATTATGCCCAAAACGAGTTTAAGACCAATTTATGCCCCGTAGGGGTATTTTGGTCATTTGAAAGGTTATAAGAGAGTTTAAATATCATTCTGAGTTCCAGGTCTGATATAATCAGTAAAAATACTTAGTTTACCAAGTTATAATAGTAGGGTATAGCATATATGTGAAATTTACTACTTATAACCAAACTATGCACCGTAGGGGCATTTTGGTAATTTCACATAAGCTTAAAATGTCAAAACTAGAAATCTGAGTTTAAAACTTTTCCTTACTGTTAAAATATATAAATTTACTTAAAATATTAGTAGGCATCAACTCTTATATGTTTAAAATGTTTTTAATACATACGATGCGTTAAAAACGCTTAAAAAAGACGATTTAAAACCATTTCCGGGTTTTCAAAGGAAAGCTGATATTTTATTATTCCAGAAGGCTCAAAATATTGTATTTATCATATTAGATCAGTAGAAAAAGGTTTGGGGTCAAAAGCATTTATAAAACTCATTTTATAGCCCAAAAGGGCAAAACCGGCAATTACCGACTTAGAGCTAGAACCCTATGTTATGCTCAGCCAAAAAATAAATAACTATCTTTAAAAATCCAAAAATAGTATTTTATATCAGTTGGTAAAAATTTTGGTATCAAAAATTGGGTTTAGATAGGCTATACGCTAATTATGCCGTTTATTTAACATAAAGCTTTCTAATTACGCTATTGAGCATAACTCCTAACCTAGACCTCAAACTGATGTCAAATTTTAAGGACAAGTTTATAATTCAGTAGTGAAGGTTTCTATCCTCTCACATTTTCAAAAATATCGTTTTAAGGTCAAAAGGGCATAATGGTCAACATCTAGGCATTTAACGGAAACAAGCATGAACTAGGATTTCTATGGAACCAGGTTGAATAACCTCGGGGGATTATACTAACCTATAATATGGTGCTAATGGAATCCTAAGGCATATCTAAACTAAGCCAAATCGGGTCAGAACTGAAAGTCAAAGCAAAAGTCAACTTTTGCGACTTTCGGTTTCGAACCGAGCCTATACTTAGAATTGTCGGGTTGAATCATGCTTAGGCATGTTCAACTAATATGTACCAAGTTATTAAAGTGAGAAACTGATTTTATTGTTTTTATATTAATATTTATGTATTTTATTGAAAACTAACCCGTTTGACTTTTATTTGACCCGACAATTTAACTAAGTAAACGTGGTAATTAGGAGGTGCCCTTTTGAGGGTTTAATACCTACCTAATTACGGTCACGTAGCCATGTTTGCTACAAACAATAGCTTAACCATTTAAAAGTCAAAGCTTTTATCGTAAACGCTTGACTTTTTGGTTTAAAACGCTAAACCAACTAAATTAGCACGAAAGAATACTTACTAAGAGTCCAAAGGACTGAATGAAGGTTCCCAAAGGATCAGGTCCCTCCTAGATGAGATTTATGACCAGAATTTTTGGAAGTGGTGTGCATAAACAAAGAAACCCCCTTCCTATTTATAGTGTTTGGGTTTTCGTAGGATCGTGACACGTGTCGGAGAGTTATATTCAGATCATGGCAGGTGTCAAGAGGTTTTATGTTACTGTGGGCAGCCCCTAGTATTGAAATATGTGAGTGTAGCACCTTGTTTTAGCACAAACCAGCAGCAATACTATTTTTCTACAGTTGTGCAGGTCACGCGGCTTGCGTAGGAGACACCAGGAGGGTCACGCGGCCCGCCTAATAGTCCATATCAGCAAACAGAACTTTCAGATGTGGCAGTTTCAGTCCCTGAGAGTATATAACTGCATATAACGACCCTTTATAAACCCGTATATCTTATAAAAAGTCATATTCAGTCCCTCTGACATCTGAATCAGATGGTTACAGGTCTGAAACAACTTTTGAAGGCTATTAAGATCAGAAACAGTTTGCTGAATTACAGTTTCAGTCCCCGCATATGTTAAAAAGGCTTTTCTGATGCGTATAAGGTCTTTTAATCTCATTTCAAGGCTCTACTAAGATGCCTACACATTGAGGATATAAAACATGCTCAAAAACGTGTCGGATGTCGGTTCGTTTGGCCGTACGGTCACGTTGTTCGTCTAATTACGACGAAACACGAACCGACGCGAAAAACGATCCAAACTACGCGACGAATGGAATTTTATCATTCCACACACTAAAATAAAATATTTTAGTGCTTTCATAAATTTTTGGGTGTCCGGGAATATTCAGAATGCGAGATATGCGCAAAAGTGCAAACTTGTGCACTTTTTGACACTTTTAGTACCTGTATGACATAAAAGTTTATTTTTGCGCATCAAACACCCCTAAGCCTATACCTAAGCTATATAAAGGATAAATAGGGTATGTTTAACTCATGGACATATTCCGGAAGGTCTGTTATCAAACGATTCGACCTACTTTTGCATTTTGATGCAATTAGTCCCTTAATTGCGCAAAGTAGCGCGAAATGCCGTTTAATGATATCCAAGCCTTCCATGGCCCATAATAGGCATTCCCAAGCATATGTTTAAATATTACTATGCTCCCGTTCACTTAAATGGTCATCGAAAGGCGTAGATTCAAAAGTTGACGCTTTAGGCCCCTCTATTGCGAAAACTTGCGTATCTCACCATTTAATAGCATTGAAGCCTTATCTAATCCATATTAGGCATTCTTGGACGTATTATTAAACATCACGATGCTTCGGGTTCGCTAAAAGGTCATTCAAAGGTATAATTAAACATATTGACACTTTTAGTCCCTCTAACTCGCAAAGTTGCGCGTATCTTTACTTATAGGCATAAAAACCTTAGTTGGCCAATAAATGGCATTCCCGAGAGTATAATCAAATATCATGAAGCTCCCGGTTTGTTAAAAGGTCACTCAGAGGTAAGAATTAACATGTTGACGCTTTTAACCCTTCATTGCGCAAACTTCCAATTAATTACGCAAACGGCTGCACTTAATCATCAAGTGGCACATTTGTGAATATAATCATCGTGAGAGGTTATTTAGAAACTTATTTTAGGTATGCTAACACTTCCAATCCTTTCATAATCAAAGTTTTCGATTTTTGGAAAAAATTAGTCCCTTAAATTCAGTATTTGACTTCATTAGGGTTTATTACACGTGTCAATACATCATTGGACGAAATTTTACGAGGTGTTACATCTTAAATGGCCCAACATAACGTGGGTTAAGCTTTCCGCGTTTCCCAAAACGCACTACACCCTTCCAGGGTGAGACCTTCAACATGACACGATCATTAACTTCGAATTCCAAAGGTTTTCTACGCTTATCAGCGTAGCTTTTCTGACGGTCACGCGCTGCTGCCATCCGATTCCTGATCTGAACAATCTTTTCTGAAGTTTCCGAGACAAGTTCAGGGCCTGTGACCTGGCTGTCACCCACCTCAGCCCAACAGAGAGGTGAATGACACTTTCGTCCGTGCAATGCTTCAAATGGAGTTGCCTGAATACTAGTATGGTAGCTATTGTTGTAAGAAAACTCTATCAAAGGCAAGTGTTTCTCCCAACCTTTGCCAAAATCAATCACGCACGCTCGTAACATATCCTCAAGTATCTGGATGGTTCGTTCACTTTGACCATCCGTCTGCGGGTGATAAGCAGTGCTCATATCGAGACGCGAGTCGAATGATCTGTGCATCGACTGCCACAAATCTGAGATGAAACGCGGGTCACAGTCAGAAATAATAGATGTCGGCACCCCGTGCCTAGAAACCACTTCCTTAAGATAGACAACAGCTAGTTGTGAGGACTTATCGTTTCCTTGATTGCTAGAAAGTGTGCTGACTTCGTGAGACGATCAACGATCACCCAGATGGTATCGTTTCCGTTTTGAGTTCTTGGCAAACCTATGACGAAATCCATTGCAATTTGCTCCCACTTCCACATGGGTATTTCTGGTTATTACAGCAACCCAGACGGCTTCTGATATTCCACTTTAACTTTCAAGCAGGTCAAACACTTACTCACAAAAGTCGCGATGTGAGCTTTCATTTTCGGCCACTAATACATGACCTTGAGATCCTGATACATCTTATCCGAACCTGGATGAACAGAGTATCGAGACTTGTGCGCTTCATCCATCACAAGTTCTCTAAGGTTACCAAACAAAGGAATCCATACACGCTCCATGAAGTAGAAAATACCATCTGATCTCTCTATAAGTTGCTTTTCATTTCCCCTTAAGTATTCTGCTTCAATGTTTTCCTCTTTTAACGCTTCGGTTTGTACAGAACGAATCTGATTAGGTAGGTTAGAATGGATAGTATGCTGCAAGGCACGAACACGCTTGGGTTTCGATTCCTTTCGATTGAGAGCGTCAGCTACAACGTTGGCCTTACCCGGATGATACTTGATTACGCAATCATAATCGTTTAAAAGTTCTACCCAGCGACGCTGTCGCATATTCAAATCCTTCTGGTCAAAAATATGCTGAAGGCTCCTGTGGTCGGTATAAATAGTGAATTTAGTACCGTACAGGTAATGCCTCCTAATTTTGAGCGCAAATACTACGGCTCCCAATTCCAAGTCGTGTGTCGTATAATTCCTCTCGTGAACCTTCAACTATCGAGAGGCGTAAGCTATCACATTGTTGCGTTGCATCAGCATGCAACCAAGACCCTGTATGGAAGCATCACAGTATACCACAAAGTCTTATGTACCTTCAAGTAGAGACAAGATTGGCGCACTACAGAGTTTCTGTTTCAGCAACTGGAAAGCATCCTCTTGCTTCGTTCCCCAAGAATACACAACACCTTTCTGTGTCAGTGAGGTAAGAGGTTGAGCGATCTTCGAGAAATCCTTGATAAATCTTCGATAATACCCTGCGAGACCAAGAAATTGTCGCACCTCCGAAGGATTCTTTGGTACCGCCCAATTCTTGATAGCATCAATCTTAGCTGGATCCAAGTGTATTCCTGATTCATTCACTATGTGTCCAAGGAAGCGTACTTCTCGAATCCAGAAGTCACACTTAGAAAACTTTGCATAGAGTTGCTCCTTGCTCAGGAGTTCCAAAATAAGACGCATGTGCCGCTCGTGATCTTCCTTGCTCTTTGAATAGATTAGAATGTCGTCGATGAATACAATGACGTAGTCGTTGAGATACAGTTTGCATACTCGGTTCATGAGATCCATGAAGACCGCTGGCGCGTTTTTCAATCCAAATGGCATAACTAAAAACTCATAATGCCCATAGTGCGTTCGAAAAGCCGTTTTAGGAACATCCTCCTTTCGGACCCTCATCTGGTGATAGCCCGATCTTAAGTCGATCTTCGAGTAAAAACTTGACCCTTGCAACTGGTTAAATAAGTCGTCGATGCGTGGAAATGGATAACGGTTCTTGATAGTCAGCTTGTTGAGTTCCCGATAATCAATACACGCGAAAGGACCCGTCTTTCTTCTTTACAAACAAAAATGGGGCTCCCCAAGGCGAAGAACTGGGTCGAATAAAGCCTCTGCCCAATAACTCTTGCAGCTGGTTAGACAACTCCTGCAACTCTCTAGGTGCTAAACGATAGGGAGCACGAGCAATTGGGGCCGCTCCTGGCACAAGGTCAATCTGAAATTCCACTTGGCGGTGAGGAGGTAAACCAGGAAGTTCCTCAGGAAACACATCGGCAAACTCTCGTACAACTGGCAGATCCTCGATCTTTCTTTCTTCTGACGGAGTATCAGTAACAAGTGCTAGAATAGCAGGATACCCCTTTCGTAGACATTTCTGCGCTTGCATAGCTGAGATGATACCAACCATCGCACCACTGCGATGCCCCTGAACCGATAATGACTCTCCACCACGGAGAGGAATACGTAAAATCTTCTCTTTACACAGAATCTCAGCTTGGTGTTTAGACAACCAATCCATACCAACCACTATATCAAAACTACCAAGGGTAACAGGAAGGAGATCAATATCAAACACTTGACCTACAAGATCTAACTTACACCCAAAAAGGACATGCGGAGCTTCAATCATTTTGCCATCGGCTAACTCTACCACATGCTTAACTTCTAAAGGCGTTGGGTTAACCCTAATCGTTGACCAAACTCTAGGGACACATAACTTCAATCGGCACCGGAATCAAATAACACAGAAGCAATAAGATTGTTCACAAAAAACATACCAGTCACGACATTGCCGTCGTTCCTAGCATCACCAGCACCGATCGTAAATACCCTTCCACGAGCACCATTTCCCCCATTGTTGTCATTGTTGTTGTTCCTAGCATTGTTGTTGTTGTTCTGGCGGTTGTTGTCGTTGGCATTCTGATTCAACTGAGGGAAATCCCGCTTGATGTGGCCCTCATCTCCACACTGGAAACACCCCTTCTTAAAGCCCTGGTTCTGATGGGGTTGCTGCCTTTGCTGATGTTGTTGCTGCTAATTCTGCTGCTTTGGGTACGGGACTCTACAGTCTTTTGCCTCATGACCCAACTTGTTGCATCTACGGCAAACCTAGACACACTGTCCATGATGATGATAACCACACTTGTTGCACTTTGGCTTCTTGCCAGCGTAAGAGCCTTGATTTTGATTGCTGCCATGTCCTTGATTAACTGAGGACGACTGACTGAAACTACGGTTGCTGTTGTTATCGGGTTTTTTCTGAGATTGACTGGCACTGGTCGCTTTGTCAGCATCATTCCATTTTCGCTTGTTGTCACTAGCAGGTGTAATAGTTGTGGTTGCAGCAGCAGTAGTGGCAGAAACACGCGGTGGTAGCGAACCACTCTCCACCTCCTGATCGGTGATCTTGTGAGCCAAACAGATAATCTGAGGTAAGTTGTTGAGGTTAGCTACAATAACCAAACCTTTCACCCGTGGAGCTAATCCTTTGATGAACAGTTCTATTCTCTAGTGCAGAGGTCGGGACAAATTCGGGCACATGATAGCCAACTCATGAGACCATTTCACGTATGCCTCAATTTCGGATCCCACCATCTTCAGATCATAATACTCATTTTCCAGTTTCTGAATCTCATCACGAGGACAGTACTCCTCCCTTATTAACTCCTTAAAATCATCCCAAGTAGTGGCATTTGCCACCTCGATGCCCAACATCTGAACCTGGGCATTCCACCATGTCAGGGCACCATCCTCGAGTGTGCCCTTAGCATACTTCACTCTGTCCCCATCAGGATAGTTACACATTGCAAATACCGATTCTGCCTTCTCAAACCATCGAAGGAGTCCTACAGCCCCTTCAGTCCCACTGAAGGTCTGTGGCTTACAATCCATGAACATCTTGAACGTACAAGCAGGTGGATTGTTTTGGTTTTGCGCTAGTTGACCAGCTTGGTAGGTTGCCAAAGCCTCAGCCACACATGTGTTGATTAAGTTTGTCAGCTCAGCTTGGGTCATCACTATGTGACCACGTCCATGACCTCGTCTACTCATGATTCTATATAAGGAGAGGGAACAAATTTAAGAGTCGAGATGAGGTAAAAGTCAAGTATCACGTTGAAATCTACAAATTACCAAGTTTACACACAATAGGGCAGAACCCTTCTCACACTCGTTAAGCCTCACTGGGACTTACATGCACCTCATGTTATTATTATGTGTGCACCCATAAGGTGCAATTTGCATGCTCATCTCAGTGCCTCTTAACTTGCGCTAAAAATTTCCCCCGCATTCAAGTAGTAACACAGAAGGTATTACAGGATTATGAATCATAAGAGTCGAAGAGTAGTGTTACACTATCAAATCACCATAGTATCTAATATATCGTTTCATGCAAGCTGTGAGTGTTTGACTACTAAACAAGTACTGCATAAAGTAACAGAAGACGAACCATGCAATCTGGAGCTGAGTGTCATGGTCGATTTTCGAAGTTGTTCGGTTATAGTCTGGTTTTATAAAAATGTTTTAAAACCTAGTTCACTATAACCAGTGGCTCTGATACCAAACTGTCACACCCCCAAAATACCACCTTTGGAATCACCGCGGGACGTGTGACGTACCAGGATCCAAGCCACCAATCATATTGAACAACGCTTAGTATTTCAATAAACATTCCATTCATTTCAAATATAAATCCAAGTCATAAGTTGAACCAAGTAAATATTCAGCGGAAGCATAATGTAAACTGTAAATCAATTGTTTTAAAACAAGTGTTTAAGAATCAATGTAAAAAATATCCAAGAGTCTCGATCCATGACCACTCCAACGCTCCCAGATAGCAAGTCCATAGTCAAGAATCTAACGACCTGCAAGCATGCAGACAAGTGTGTCAGACGACGCTGGTGAGTTCAAAGTTTGTTACACGTGTTAGTTACCAGATATAAATATAAGTCGATTCAATGGTTTGATGTTGTAATAACTCGTTTACCACTGATGGCTTAAAGTTGTTTTGCCCAAACCTCATTGCCTCTATCAAAGCAATGGTCAAGACTGGGATCATTAGTTCACTCCCGACCTCCCAGGTACGGTGTGAGGTTGCCAAACCTAAATAGCGCTATTAACTAATATCCTGTTGCCTCCCCGGCAACGATCGGTAGATGGGACTTAGATGATAGATATGCGAGTATTAACAAACATCCCAATAACCCAGCATTCCTCCCCGGAACGTTTACCAGATGTCCCTCCCCGGGACGCATGCTTGGAAAAGAGCAGCGAACTCACCTTGGTTTGCTTGGTTTGTTTAGTTACCCGTTTCCAAGTTAATCAACCAACCCTAATGTGGTTACCAGTGAATATCAGTTTCATGATTAAATAGGTTATTGTTTTCACACAGTTTGCATCATATACGCCAGTTCACAGTTCATAGCATAACAGTAGCTAGTACACCTTTCTATTACAAGAGTACACATCTCATGTGTTTATTACAAGTAGCACAGAACATAGCAGGTGAGTTTGTTGTACCAACCAGTTAAACCAAGTTTCTTATCAACATAAACACGTGACATGGATAGTGTACACACCAGTATCTATTATCTTTAATCATTAACTGACACCTACTGTTCATTTCAAAGACTTGCACGGCGAAACTCCCTTGTGACGAAAGATACACCTTTCGTCGGGATGAGGGGTGACGAAACTCCATAGTTTTCGTCGTGATGCCTGCCGACGAAACTCCACAGTTTTGTCGTCCCATGTTTCGTCGACTGCACTTGGCAGTTTCAACATTTCTTCCAAACCCTAATGTTTACAGTTACAGTTTCCGTAGATTGCCATCTAATCGATTTATAGGTTTATCATGCAAATACCACAATTGTCATTCTAACAGTTACCAAGCTTACATTGAATCCACATATCATATCATATCAGCAATTGATGATCACACAGATCTATTGGTTTATTGCCATCAAGAATTATCATTTCACTATGATCTAAATGTTCGGGTTTGATCCTATGAAAGCATTCGCTAATCAAGAATAGCCGATTAATAATATGGGGATTATGAAATGTTCGAAACCCTAATCAACACAATATAACAATCTGGTTTCTAACAAGATCCTATATTCACAAAAGATCACATACAACAAAACAATCAAACAGTGAAGCAAGCAGATCTAATCGGATAATCACATACTGACCGATTACGAGATGAGGCTAGCAAGAGTTTCGGGAGAGACGGTGACTGCCACCGGGTGCAACGAACAGGAGAGAGTGCCTAGGGTTTCACCGGTTGTGATTGTACGTAAAGTTATGCGAGTAATGGGGTTTAAATATAACTTATGTGTGCTTGGGCCTCAACTGGGCCACAAGCCCACACGGCGACGACGAAACAACAATGGGCGACGAAACTCCTTAAGTTTCGTCGGGATGAGGTGATGACGAAACATAACTATGTTTCGTCGAGTTCGAGTTGCAACGGGGGTCCAATGTTTCGTCAAATGAGAGATTGTAAGGGTTAAGTCTATCAAAAAGTTAATGAGTTTGCAAAGTCTATTTCCAATTCATTAATCAACACCACTCTAGTCTTTCAAACAATGACACCTCATATAATCACAACACAATATAACAAAACAGAACTTTCATATAGAAGATACGTAAATGAAGGGACTTGAAATCTCGGGTTGTCACATCATCCCCAACTTGAAAGAAATTTCGTCCTGAAATTTGTCAAGCAATCCAAAATGGTACAGTGTTAGATCAAGATGACTAGGCATCTTCCGCGAGTGCCACAGTTGTCGCATGTTCAACTCCTTCTGATTGAAGATATACTGGAGACTCTTGTGATCGGTGTAGATAGTGCACTTGGTACCGTACAAGTAATTCTCCATATCTTGAGTGCAAACACTACTGCTCCCAACTCTAAATCGTGGGTAGTGTAGTTCTTTTCGTGAACCTTGAGTTGGTGAGATGCGTAAGCAATGACTTTCTCACGTTGCATCAACACATGCCCAAGTCCTTGGATTTACGCATCACAATAAACAACAAAATCGTATGTGCCTTCTGGTAATGAAAGAATGGGTGCACTACAGAGTTTCACCTGCAACTGTTTAAAACGAGGATTCCTGAGCAATCTTTCGAGTTAGAGTTGTGAGGGTTTGTGTATGCAATCAAGAAAAGCGAGCTTCGTGGCGTCAAAAGTCGTACGTTGGAAACTTAACGTAAGGTTGTTTGTGTTGTAGGTGCTCCATGGTAAAGCGTAGGTATTGTTCAGATTCCTACTAGTTCTTGGAGTAGAACCAAATATCGTCAAAGAAAACAAGTGACATATCCGTTAAGGTAAGCTAAATTCAAATGTCGTGACTGGGAACCTATATCGGTCGTATCGAGTTCTAAGAACAGTGCTTGTGCTACCTACGTATCCGTGATATTCATGGCCCATAGTTCCTCGAGTAACGTTCGTAAAGAGTAACCCGTCCAGGCGAGCGTTTACGAAGAATGTTGTTAGGATAAGGATCATAGGATTCGAGGAGTATATCATGAATGGATGTGGAAACATGCAAAAAGGGTAGTTGCAGTCGATGGGTAAGCGCGTAAGGATCCGTAGCAGGTAGGGCTGTAAACGAACCGAACGAACACGAACAAGGCCATGTTCGTGTTCGTTCGTTAAGGAACAAGCTTGTTCATGAACTATTCACGAACACTTACCGAACGAGATTTCTTGTTCGTGTTCGTTCATTAAGGAAATGAACATGTTCGTGAACTGTTCACGAACACTTACCATATGCTAATGAACTCTAACAAATGTTCATGAACATAAATGAACACAAACGACGTTTATGAACACAATATTCATTTTATAATAAAATCTGCATTTTCATCACAAACATTACGAAGAATCCACAAAAAATAAAGAAACACTTAACATAATTATACGAACAGAGTTGGCGTGATTATCAAAAACATGATAAACACAAAATTAAGAGTTTGTTAAGCCTTAACACAAACTAAAATTGAAATAGTGAAATGACGGATGTTGTGAGAGGCATATAAGATAACTAGGGTTTCAGAATTTTAAAAACTAGAAATAATAAAACAAAATACAACATATAAAAACCTTTAATGAACTAACACAAATAAATATTAACAAGCAAACATAAATGAACTCATTACCTAATGCTCATGAACATAAACGAACACATTACTGAACGTTCACGAAGATAAATGAACGAACGCAACCTCTGTTCATGTTCGTTCGTTTAACTTAACGAACGAAATTTCTTGTTCGTGTTCGTTCATTTATTAAACGAACGAACATAAACGAACTTCCCGCCGAACGGTTCAGGAACTGTTCGCTGAACGTTCGGTTCGTTTACAGCCCTAGTAGGAGGGGTTTACCTGATGTCGATGGTATAAGCTAGTCGTACGCAAGTTGTATAAGGTTAAAATAAAGAACGCTGTTTGATGTCACATGGATATATCAATCATAACAAGAATTTACCATAGATGAATGGTTGTTGTACGAGTTTGTAGTGTTAAGGTTCACTGAAACTTCCGTCAAAGTTGTCGGGCTCGCCCACATCCGAAGGAGAAAATAATTCACCTTGATCCATGAACTTAGATGAGTTTGTGATTTATCGAGTCGGTAAGCAACCAATTTCGGAGGGGTTTCCTTAGGTCGTGTGAATGAATCTAAAATATGCCTGTGTAGTCAAGAGGTTTCAAATAAAGGATGTGAAAAAATGTTCAAGAGGGTATGATCGTATCAACAACACGTCACTATCCTTAGGGTTTCAAGAAGTGATCCCCAATGATCGAAAGTCGAGTCTTCCAAATTCTCTGAACTAGAGTGGGTTCATGTTAGTGTCTCTGCATGGAGGAGCGAGGACGTAGTGTCATCGTGGTAAAGGAATGACGGTTTTGTAGAAATTAGGCATGGCATTAGTCAACAAGCATAGGTCGGTACAAAGGCTAGTGAAAAGATTTCACATAATTAAGTTAAACTATCATAGACTCAAAATACGACTCTTGTAGTGTAAAGGGGGGAAAGGTGTGTGGTAAATGTGTAGTTCATTGTGTCCGTTTGTAGGTTGAGTAATCTGTGTCTCCGTCCTCGAAAGTCCCTAAGACTATCCCATCATTAGGAGGCATCCATTCATTAAGTTGGGTATACGAAGGTGTAAACGATACCAAAACGCGTGTAAACGATCCCGACACTTCCTAATAATAACTAACAGCAGGTTAACCATCAATTATCACCTAACCACATCAATAATCACATAACCCTAGATATAAAACATCATGATTTTCACAAAAATGCAGCCAATGATCATATACGCATGCGTATCATCAATTAATTCAAACAATCGCATAACCACCCGAAACTAATCATGCAACAACAAAAGCCTAGCATAACAACTCAAGATTATAACCATGTCTACACAAAATCACACCATGAATCGCAATCCAAATCAACAACACTAACCTTGGAACAAAGAGAAAGACGGATCGAAGAAGAGAAGACGAATCAAAAAGCTGAATTTGCGCAGGGGGGTCTCCTGACCGTAGCACTCTGGGGGTGTTGGGGGTGTTAGGGTTTCTATTTTGTTTTCCTTGTTCCCAGTTTATGTACGTATAATTAAATGTGGGATCGTGTAGTTGACCCAAACGAGTCGATCAGAGGAGTTTTGATCTGTTTCAGGTGCGGAAAACAAGAAACTGACTTAGAAACAGCTTGTTCTTCACCTTAAACACACTTTTGATTGATATAACAGCTTGTACAGTCACTGGATAAACCGGCAGCACCTCGGTATCCAAAGTCACAAATGTTCCAAATGATTTCGCTTGGACCTCTATATATAGCCCCATGATTCCGCTCGAAACATACACAGACCAGTTCAAGCGAAATAAGAAGGATGGTAATTCCACTTGAAACTGACCAATTTCATTTCAAGCGGAATTTGCTTCTCAAGCGAAATCACCCTAATTCAACCTAAAACTTTCTTATTTTCTCGTACAACGTGCCCTGATCTAACCTATCTAGTATAAGACTCGATACAAGACAAAGTCGACAGATGCATGCACTAACAGACTCCCCCTCAGATGTTGATGAGTCTTAAAGTGTCGAGTCTTTGCAACTTCAGTCACTATCAGTCATTGGGCTTCACTCTTTCTATCTTCTCTCTAAAATCTTCAGACTCCCCTTTACGATGTGCTGGCATTCCTTAAGTTCATCAGCATCATCAGCTTCAGGATCGTAATCTGGCTTTCACAAATTTAAGATCTTTGCCTGGCTCAAGCTTTGTCCACTGAGTCTTCAGGTATCGGAACCTGGCTCTTTGAACACAAGCTTTTCAGGATCGATTGACATGCCTCTTCAGAATCTATTCCAAGATCGTGATCTGGCTCTCATCTGGCTCAGGATCGTCACCTGGCTCAAACTTACACCTGCACAATCTCTACCTCAAAATAAATTTCACACATTTAAAATATTTTAAATTTAAGTATCCAGACTCCCCCTCAAATTTAACTATAAACTTGATGAACCACTTGTAAATTTGATCAAAAACACATTTGTTTTCAAACACAGGCTTCTCTTCACTAAACTGTCATCATGTTTAGCACCTTGGAATTTTGAAAATCAGCTTTCCAACACCAGTTGTCAAAAATCTTTTTGGATTTTTCAAAAGTTTATGCTAAAACACACCGAAAATCTTTTTGGATTTTTTGAATGTAAAGAAATGCAGTAAAGAAATATTTACAGACAATATTTTTGTGAGTTTATGTAAGAGGATCATATCAGTTTATGAGACATATCACTAACACCGTTAAGCTTCATTTCATTTTAAGTTCTAAACAATTCACCTAGATTGTCAGTATATTGGTCCACTTAAATTTTCACACAAAGTTTAATTGTTTCGAGATACGAGATTAATGTCTTAAGCACTTAAACTTATTCGCGTGTCCCACTACTTGAATATACTCCTGTATCCAGATCCCAATATTCAGTCTTACAGGTGAGTATACCACAAATGATATCTGTAAAGGGTTAGGTGCGAAACCGTGAGAGCTCAGGTCAGAACTTCCGTTCAGTAGAGAGATGACGGTTCGACTTTTGGTGTGTCCCCTTTAGAGGATCTTTTCTTCAACAGCACATGATTAGCATTTTTCAATGTTTCATCATTTTTTATGCTGAGGGTTGTGCTATGTTTCAAGCATTTGCAGAAAGTATTATACGGGGACTAGGTCAGAATTTCCATTCAGTAGAAGTCCTGGGATAATACCCCAGATATCACTGGGCATAAAGACCTAGTATCTCAGAAAGAGGGACCTTTCAAACAAGATTTCGGGGGTTACCCATATATCCAAGAAAATGTTACCCACGATATAAGCAAGTTTGAATTTAGGTTTATATCTCGTCACAATCTACTAAATGTGCAAAAACCTACTGGCATATCCCCAGTGAGATTGTTTATCACATTTGACTTTCCAATTCTTTAGCATGTTGTGACAGTCCACTAATGTACCAACATTTCCTCTTTTTACAACAAAACTCGTTTTTGATTTTATCATGTTTTTATCTTTTTCAAATTTTCTAATGTTTTTGGATTTTCTGAAATTTTTACTCCCCCTAAAATGCAAACACATTTAATGAAATTTGAAAACAAACTAAGCTCTTGACTTACTTTGTAGAAACAAATTTTGTAAAAAAAACTATACAGAAAAATGACAACCGATATCAAATCGCTTCAATTCGCCATCCACTAGGCATAAACAATCAGAACTTCCCCTTTTCAACAAACTATTTTCTCATTTAGATTTCAAAACACTTAAGTTTGTTTTAATCAAAATGATTTTTCCGGAAAATAAGTTTGTTTTTACCAGTTGTAGGGTT
Source organism: Helianthus annuus (assembly GCF_002127325.2). Classification (NCBI taxonomy): domain Eukaryota; kingdom Viridiplantae; phylum Streptophyta; class Magnoliopsida; order Asterales; family Asteraceae; genus Helianthus; species Helianthus annuus. Next base: position 140,380,937 of record NC_035437.2, on the reverse strand, counting down.
CATTTGTAGTGATAGGTTCATCATCTTGTTCATCAAACACTTGTATGAAGATTACATCAAGTTTAACTTAATGACCTTGATAAATCGTTTGTACCACTTGTAAGAACAAACCTATGTACCAGTTGTAGGATAAAGTCACTTTTCAGACCATATGTAGGAATAACACATCTACACAAAATCATGTTACCAATAAAGATGCCAATTCCTGCTTCACACTTACCAACCTTGAAGCTCCGGCATAGTCCTTCACCTGTAAAAATTTCAACACTTTAAAATTTTTCACAAAAACTATTTTAACAAGAATGATGCCGATTCCTGATCCACGATTACAAACTTGGGATCTCCGGCATAGTCCTTCACCTGTAAAAATTTCAACACTTTAAAATTTTTCACAAAAACTATTTTAACAAGAATGATGTCGATTCCTGATCGACGATTACAAACTTGGGATCTCCGGCAAAGTCAGATTTTCAAGGGAAAAGAATTTCCACCCAAGTCTGACCAACCTTGGGTGTTTTTAACTCTTGTTCTGTTGGGTTGTAAGTTGCCTTCTTTGTTGCGTTAAAATCTTTAACCCCTTTGGCCTTTCCCTCGACCATTTTCCCAAAAATTTTCTTAACATTCCCATTGAATGTTTTCTCAACATCAAACTCTTTCTCCTCAGAATAAAATTGATCTGAGATTTCAACCTTACCAACTTTCTGTTTAAAATTCTCATTCTTCAATGGTGGAATTTTAACATCATCCACTGAAGACACAGATTTTTCTTCTTTTACCTCAACTTGTGGCTCTTCTGGCTTTGTGGAACCGGAATCATCGCCGACTTTCTCAGAAACATTCTTAACAACCCACACTTGGTTGTTCTTGGCTTTCTTTTTGTAAAAATTCTTTTTAGAACACTCACCAACTTCATAAGTTGAGTTTTCAAACATTTTGAATTTTTCAGTTGGTGGTTCAACATCAACAACTTTTCCTTTAAGCTTTTCAGAAACTCTCTGTTTTGTCTTAGCATTTGTTGGACAATTCCATGCAATGTGACCAGCTTCATTGCATTTAAAACAGGTTCTAGTCTCTTTTGGATGAAAAACTCCAGTTCCTGTTCTTTTCCTTTTAGCAAGAAACTCCTGGTTTGATTGTCTCCAGAAAGGTTTCTTCTGTTCTTCCTCAGCACTTCCTCCTGAAACAAATTCTGTTTTTGTTTTAGAATTTTTCTCATTTTTATAATTTTCTTGTTGAATAAAGTCTAAACCTTTCTTTTTGAAATTACCATTATGGTTTGGTTTCTTTTGAAAACCAGAACCAGAATTGTAACCTTTTTTCTTGTTTAAACGCTGTTGAACTCTTGAAGTGTATTTTTTAGGTTTTCCAGTAAGATTTAAAACTTTTATTTTAGAAATATTAATTTCTGTCATTTTGAAAACCTTTTTAATCATTTCAAAACGAACACTTCTTATTGGAAACTCTTTGTCAGAGTATAATTTGTCAGAATCATTCAAAGTATATGCTACTTCAAATGTTTCATCATTCAAATTTGATTTTGATAATAAAAATTCTTTACTATAAGCCCGTTTAACCGACAATTTTTGACTGTTGACTGACGAACTTGAACCTCCAGACTCAGACTTTGACTCAGACTCCTCATCAGTATCCAACACCTGATCGACCACCTTTTTGATTAACTCAGACTCATGATCAGTGTCAGATGATGTAAAAGTGACGTCAATGTTTTCTGGTAAATCATCAGTTGTGTCGGTTTTTAACTTTATATTGACTGCTTTTTCGAGTTGCCCCTCATTTGGTTTTCTAGGAGAATAACCTTCCCAGATCGGAGGCGGACACTTGTTATAGCTAACAGTCGGTTTCTTACCAGTATCTTTCTTCTTTGGCTTGTCATCCTTGAATGCTTCGAAACCTGCAACAGTTGGATAAATTCGATCGATAAGATAATCAGAACTAGAATAACTCTGTAATAAGCGTCTAATTCTCTCATTCTCAATCTTCTCGGTTTCCAACTCTTGTTTCCACTTTGCACTCTCCTCAATATAGAAGTTTATAGCTTTCTGCTTTGTCATCATCACAGCATTCATCATTGTCAAAGCTTTTTCTCTTTCAGAATTTGTCTTTTGAAGACCAGTTACTGTTCGGTTCAGAACATCATATGATTCCTTCACATAGTTGAGATTGAATAGTAATTGTTCCTTCATCTTCTCATACTTAGTCAGCTTTTCATCTTTAGCTACACATTCCTTGCAAGGTTCTAGACACTTTGTGCAAGGCTTGATGACTTCCACAATCTTTTATACTTCAATTGTTTTCACCACCTCAATCACCTTTTCTGCTTCAGTTGCCTTTTCTGCTTCAGTTACTTGCTCAGTTTCAACAATCTCCTCTTTAATTTCTTCCTTTTGAACAACACTCTCAGGCTTCATTTTCTTTTCTTCTTTTGCAGCTTGTTTCTCCTTTAGCTTCTCCAAGCGTTCTGCAAAATAAAAATGAAAACTTTCAGGAGAGAGATGAGATTTAGCAACATTAATATGTCGTTCTTCTTCATCATCATTGTTGTCGTCAGTTAGTGATTGATCGAACTCAACTGACTTTTCAGAATTATCATCAGAAGAACTCGAATCAGATGGTGTTTGATCAAAGACAGCTTCTCTTTCTGAACTTTCATCTGAACCTTGTGAGCTTTCATCAGATGAAACAAACTTTTCTTCTTGATTCTTCACAGTCTCACCAATAGATTTCATCCACTCTGTAAACATATCTGGTTCTTTCACAATTTTAGAAATGAATGCTTTAAACTCTCCTTTCTCATCCACAAACATATCCCAGCTAAAGCCTTCAGGTAATCTTTCATCATCCTGATTGATTAAACATGCTTTGCTGTTGGAATAAATGTATTTGTTCCAGTCAAAATTTTCTTGATTCACCAAACATGCTCTCTTTGAATCCTCGATCACTTTTATACCATGAGCCACCTGTGGTTCTTGGTGTTGTTGTTGACCAACCTGTTGATAAATGGCTTTCCGATAGTAATCATCTTTTCCGAACGGATTCTTTACTTCACTAGCTTCTCTGTTTTTGCATTCCCTCTTCAAATGACCTTTCTCCCTGCATCGAAAACAAGTAACTTTAGATTTATCAAAACCTAAAGTAGAAACATGTGCATCAAGAAAGTCATTTCTCCCAGTAATCAATTTGAACTTTTCAGCTCTTCTTAGGACACTAGCTAGACACCATTTGATGTCCGTGAGCTCCATCTCTTCAGTGTCTATCTGATCGTAATCCTCCTTTGTTAGCATAGGATTTCCGATCCTCCCTGCAACCAATCCTTCATAGGATAGTAGCATAGAACCAAGTAATTCAACGTGATCTTTCGCCACTTCTTCAGAAAAACTTTGACCATCAGGAAGATTCAAAGCAATATTGCATTGTATCACATAACCATTTCCACTTTTGGTATTTTGAGAACTGAAACTTGAATTTGAGCTCTTTGGGTTGACACTTGGGTATGAAGAGAATCCACTGCTGCTATTAGGACTTTGATCAACCTTTTCAGATGAGTCTCCAACACTAAAAGCAGTTTGTATTTTTGGACTTCTTTCAACTTCTGGAACACTGCCTTTGTAGTACATTTTCACGTCTTGTTGACCACTCGGATTGTTCATCCTCGCAATCTTTTGTTGTTCCAGATCTTGACTCTCAATCTTCTCAATAAACTAAGAAATCGTCAAACCATCACAAACTCCAGTGTTCTTCAGTATCATCAAGTAAGTACCCCACTCTTTCTGAGGTAACGCATCAGCTAACTTGTCAACCCATTCTTCACGATCTTTGGTTATGCTCAGCATTGACATAGATCGCACTAAGTGGCAATATCGTTCAATTAGCTTCTTTGTATCTTCTCCCGGTAGACTGCTGAATAGATTAAATTCTTTCTTAAGCAACGCCTTCTTGCTTTTAATCATATTCTCACTACCCTCAAACTTGACTTTAAGAGCATCCCAAATTGATTTTGAAGTTTTATCGTGCTGAAGCAATATAAAGATGTCTTATTTGATGGCTTGCTGAAGTAGACTGATCATCATCTTTTCAGCTTTGTACATATCTCGTTCTGTATCAGTGAATTCTGAGAGTTCTTTGATAACTTGCAGATCAGTACGTGGTAAGACATACTTCTTCAGAATACATTCCCATGATCTCAGATGGTTAGCCTGAACCCAGTTTTCAAATCTGTCTTTCCATCCGTAATACTCTTCTATGCTCATTAACTTTGGGGGCTTTTGTAACGTTCCGGTCTCGTTTTCCAAATTCATGTTCTGAGCAATGGAAGCCGGAGTAGTCGGAGATGTGGCGAACGCGTTGTAGAATTCTTCACTCATGATTTTGTAGCACGCTTTTCAAAAACACACAATTTCAAGCGGAATAATCAAACAACAGTTCAAGCGGAATACCAAGCTATCCTTTCAAGCGAAATACCAACCCAACTGTCTTCAAGCGAAATAAGCAATCTACAATTTTAAGAGGAATGCCGGTTGAAGCGGAATCAGCAATCAACTTTTCAAGCGGAATCTGAACTTCAAGCGAAATTACAGATTTCGCTTGAACCTTTCAAGCGGAATAGGAACTTTGGAGCAGAATCGGGCTAGTTGAATCTCAAACTCAAGCAGAATCACAGAGGTTCGTTCGAGCGGAATCAGGTAATTGGTCCATTTCAGATACTTTTAAGCCGAATTTTAAACTGAAACTTTCAAGGGTTTGTTAATATGTATTTTTACACAATCAGTGAGAAATTGACCAGATTTTGACCGTGAAAACTTGATCTATTGAAGAAAGAAGGTGTAGAATAAAGAAAACACAATGAAATTCAGCTGATTTCTGCAGAACTCCTCCTCCTGTGCTCTGATACCACTTGTGGGATCGTGTAGTTGACCCAAACGAGTCGATCAGAGGAGTTTTGATCTGTTTCAGGTGCGGAAAACAAGAAACAGACTTAGAAGCAGCTTGTTCTTCACTTTAAACACACTTTTGATTGATATAACAGCTTGTACAGTCACTGGAAAAACCGGCAGCACCTCGGTATCCAAAGTCACAACTGTTCCAAATGATTTCGCTTGGACCTCTATATATAGCCCCATGATTCTGCTCGAAACATACAGAGACCAGTTCAAGCGAAATAAGAAGGATGGTGATTCCGCTTGAAACTGACCAATGTCATTTCAAGCGGAATTAGCTTCTCAAGCGAAATCACCCTAATTCAACCTAAAACTTTCCTATTTTCTCGTACAACGTGCCCTGATCTAACCTATCTAGTATAAGACTCGATACAAGACAAAGTCGACAGATGCATGCACTAACATTAAAACACAAGGGTGTTTGGGCTAATGGGCTGCAAGGAACAAGAAGGTGTGGGTTGGGTTTATTATTTCGCATGGGGGACATGGGGTGGGGTTGGGCCTATTGTGGCGCAAGAGGGGAAGGGTGGGTTTGGTTTTGGGTTTATAATGTAGCGGTTTCACATATTTCAAAAATTAACTAATTAAGATGTCTCGTGTTGCAATTTAACATAATAACATGTTTTGTTGCACAAAATAACGTTTTCCAATATTTTAGTTTTGGATTTCGGTTTCACGTAATTCACATTACACATTACCAAGCACACAAGCGTTCAAATAAAATCAACCACCATATTCAATTCACTTAACGTACATGTAATTACACAGTAAAACGAAACATTCAGGGATTTATACAAGTTGTCACATGCGGCTTCCTTATTTCTGTTGTTCAATCAGCTAGTGAGGTATCATCGAAGCGTCCATCAGATGTGATAGACTTTTGGGTGATTTTGGGTTATCAAAAGAAATAGTATCTGGTGACGAGGTTTAGCATCCTCGTATCGGAGTCATCATCTCCAAAACAGTGTCATTCGCCATATGGAACTTCAATCTACTCAATGGTAGAGATTATTGAGTCCGCGACCCATCATAGATTCTTTATCTCGTCCGCGACATCTTGGCGGCATTTGCAGAATATTCGTAAAATCAATAACTATATATATAATTATAAATATAAATATAAATATAAATATAAATATAAATATAAATATAAGAGTAGTTTTATGTTCAGGTCTAGACTCGGAGTTTCTTAAGGGATCTGCATTTGTGATATCTGAGACTAGACACAAAAGGAAAGTGTCTACTTCACTCAAATCGTAGCTCTTATACCAACCTGTCACACCCCGATTTCCAGTGGGCCCGGATGGGTCGTGACGATTGGATAACAGTATCAAAATATAATAATGCAACGGAAGTATTTGAGTAAAAATATTTAATTCAATAAAAGCTTGAATATATATAAAAGTTGTACAAGCGTTTCAGTATAAGCCCACAAGCGGTGTAGGATCGTCGTTGACCCTGAATGAGTCGATCAGAAGAGTCGTTTTCCAATTCAAAGGCGGAATCAGTGAATTAGACGCTCAAACTAAATATAATGCTTCACTTTATTGATTTTAGCAATGTTTACAACCTGGAAGCAATTCGGCAGCACTTTGTTACAAATTCCGAGCCGTTACAAATGAAATAACCAGTCACCTATTTATAGTGTTCTGGAACCACTTATACGAACATGACATAAAAGCGGTCCAAGAAGTTGTGTGGGTCGCTTTTATGGACAATGTCCATATAAGCGGTCCAACATGCTAATTAACCACTTCTCGTTTCTCGAACCTCGTGCACTGGTTATTCTAAACTATCCTATCCTATAACATGATACAAGACGAAGTCAATAGACGTAATGCACCAACAGACTCCCCCTCGGATATTGACGAAGTCTTCAGTGAACATCCTCTGATATGCCACCTCTTCAGTCTTGATCATCTTTGCCAACTTGTTCAGATTGTAACAATCTTCAATCTTTCTCATTGATCATCTTCATCATCTGTAAGCTCCCCCTCTCATCAAGCTTCCATGCTTTTAGGGATCATCACTTTGCTTTTCAGCTAACGATACCTAGCTCTTTGCACACTTTTGTTTACAATAATCTCATCTTCAGACTCCCCCTAAGACTCAGCTTTCGGGATCGTAATCTGGATCTTTCCTGTAATCACTCATACAAATGATAAGTAACAACACTTTAAAACCAGTAATCAAATTCTCTAACCTACTCCCCCTATCAATGAACTCAAGAGATATGGCAGTAAACAAGAATCCAATTCCCTCTCAGATTATCATTCAAGTTCAAATTAATGACCTTGAAGATTTTCACAACCTGTTTTCGACAATTTTACAAACAAATTTCAAGTTTCAAATTAATGAACTCGTTTTGTTTTCAGAAACACAATCAGCATACTTCGATTTTGAAACTTAGCAACTCAGACATCGGTTTATCGAAAATAACGCAGAAATCAAAATCTTTTTGTGTTTTCCGAAAAAATAAAGCTGTAAAGAAAATATATACAAACATATTTACAAACAATATTTTTTGTTTTGAGTATGCATCAGAGGATCATATCAGTTTATAACAAGTCACAAGTACCGTTAAGCTTTAAATCATACTCAGAATTAAACAATTCACTTAGATTGTCGATATACTGGTCCATTTAAATTTTCATACAAATTTCAACTGATTCAGGATACGATTTAGATGTTTTAAGACTTAAACTCATTCATGTGTCCCACCTCTTGAATATACTCCCGTATCCAGAATCCCAATATTCAGTCTTACAGGTAAGAATACTACAATGATGTCTGTACATAAATTAGGGAATGCGAGAACTGAGGGATCTCAGGTCAGAACTTCCGTTCAGCAGAGAGATATCAGCTTCGACTTTGCAATGTGTTCCCTTTAGAGAATCTTTTAGCTACAACAACTGATTATCAATTTTATTGTCTAACCAGCTGAGGGCTTTATGCTATTTTTCAAGCATTTTGGTGAAAGTATTAGCCAGGGACTAGGTCAGAACCACCGTTCAGCAGAAGTCCCGGAATAATACCCCAGACATCATAGAGTATAACCACCTAGTATATCAGAATACGAGACCTTTCAAACGAAATTTCAGGGGTTACCTATATATCCAAGTAGTGTTCCCCACGAAATAAGCAAGTTTTGAATTTAGGTTTATATCCCGAAAAAGCTTACTAAATGTATAAAAACCTATCGACATATCATCAGTGAGACTGTTTAACGCTATTTAATCATTACAAATCTTTAGCATACTGTAACTGTCTACTGATGTACTATCATTTCCTCTTTTTACGCAAAACTCAAATTTTTGAATTTATCATGTTTTTATATTTTTCAAATTTTTCTAATGTTTTTGTATTTTCTTGACAATATATCTCCCCCTAAAATGCAAAACCATTAAAGAAATTTGACAAACCGATACTGATAGCTTTGTCTCGCCATCCATTTTCTGCATCTCATGCTCTGTTTCTCAGAAAATATAACGTACCCCCATGATTTACAACTCATTGATTTTGACCGTTAGAAAACCGTTCTTCAACTTGTGAGTAATCATGTTTGTTCCGCCGTGAGGGTTTCGGCATAGTCCATCACTCCTAAGTCAAACAAATTTAACCTACAACTATCACAACCATCACAGTCTATCACAATCTATCAACCAACAACCAAGTAAGCAACCAACCAACAAACACCACACAAACAAATCTCAAGTTGTTCAAAAAATTTACACACAATCAAACACATACTTTCCCCGTCTGACCAAACCGGGGATCTTCTTCATATGCTAACGCCAGGCACTTGTTGGATTTGACAGTCTTCACCACCCTTGAGTACCTGCACATTCAAACTTTATCAAATATACAAATAATTTTAATCAATAGAGATAGATGCCGATTCATGCTTCGCGTTAGAGGAAGCTCCGGCAATTCCAACTGTTTAATCAAACATGGTATCCACCCAGGCTTGATCAGCCTTAGGTGTAACCTTGACTCTTGCAATTTGAATTTTAAAATTTTCAGCCTTAAGTGGTGGCAAGTTTGCGTCATAATCAACTGGAATTGACTCTTCAAACTGTTTCACCCCAGAAGTTGAACCTTTCTCTTTTAAAACAATCTTGGGTTTCCAAATTTGTTGTTGCTTCTCTAGATCCTTCCCAACATTTTCATTGTTTATCAACCCAACACTTTTCTTAACCACCCACACTTGACCTTCTGGAGTACCTCGTCTGTAAAAATTTGTTCCTTTTTGAACCTTTTGATTTTGAACAACACTTTTAGGTCTCCAAATCTGTGTTGTTTTCAATTTGGATGTGTGAGAACTCCAAGTCTGTCTTGAAACAAACTTGTTTGGATTTGATTTCCATTTTTGATTTGAAGCAAACTTGTTTGTGTTATACATCCAAGTTTGTTTCGAATCAAATTTGGTTGACCTTGATTTCACATACTCAGATTTATGTTTTGTAGCATCAAACTTCTTTTGAACAACATCCACAGGTTTTAGATTCTGACACTTGCGAGCAAGATGTCCTAATCGATCACATTTGAAACATGTTTTCATTGACACATCTTTGACCTGTGGTTGTCGTTTTTTCTTTTGTACTTCAAACTCAGCATTAGATTGTTTCATTTTGTTTTCTTTTTCTTTTGCTAAACTATCTCCCTTAACAAATCTCATTTTTTCTTGATAATTTGGTGTCATTTTTTTCTTCCAATTTTGTTTCTTTTTATAACCCAACCCAGCCTTCATGTTCTTCTTGTTGCCACCCGGTTTGTTATAAAAAGTTTTGTGACCTTTACCAGCAAATTTTGAAATTTCAGATTTTTCAATTTCAACCATTTTGAAAACTTTATCAACCTTTTCTGAGATCACATTCTGAATCGGGAAGACAACATCCAAGAATAATTTGTCTGATCCAATCATGGTATAAACCAATCCCTTTGAATCATCATTCAAATTTTCTTCAGATTTGATGTTCTTCAGATAACTATCATGAAGATTTCCTTCATCTTCATCTTGTGATTCAGTTTTACTTGTTTCAACCGAGTTTTCTTGAAAAATGCTTTCAACAACCTTACCAACCACCTCTGAATCACTGATATCATCAGATTTGGTGTAAGTCACATCGATGTTGTCGGGTAACTGATCAACCATGTTGATAACTTTTTCCACTTCTTCGCCATCATAGAATGTATAATTATTCTCCAACGGTGGTGGAACTTGATGAAATTCAGACCCTTTTCCCTTTTTGTTCTTTTCAGACGCTTTCTCATCGGGTGTGATGTTGAAAATACGTTCCAGAATATATGATGATGAATGATAACTTTGCAATTTATTGACCAATTTTTCTTTGTCTGCCAATTCTTGTTTAAGCTTAGCAACATCATCAATATATTGGTTTACCACCCTTTGTTTATCTTCATATCTTGCTTCAAGAAATTTAGTGTTTCTTTGACAAGCACACAATCGATCATCTAGACTTTTGACTTTACTTTTTAATGTTTCATAAGCTTCTTTTACAGTTTCATATGACAATTTCATAACATCATATTCTTTTTGCAACTCTTGAATTTTTATTTCTTTTGGAGCACATTCGTTGCAAACAGCTGAACACATTTCTTTTAATTTCATGTTTTCTGTTTCAAGATCATCACATTTTAATTTCAATTTTTCATTTTCTTGTTTCAAAAACTTTTCATTTTCACTCATCTCATGACATTTTTCTTTAAAAATATTTTCTATTTTAGTGAATACAATGTCCCTGTTGTTGAGTTTTTCATCTTTCTCAATACAAGCACTGCATGTTTCCATGCATTTCTTGCATTGCTGTTCAGCTTCATTATCAATTTTGACAGAAGTAACGTTTTGATTTTTTACCTCAATGACTGGCACTGTCATATCCTCAGTCTTCTGTTTCTGGACTTCTATAGTCACTTGCATTTTTTCTTCAACAACTTCCTCAGCTTTCCCTTCAACCTTCTTCACCTCATTCACCATTTCCTTGCTTTCAATCACAATTTCCTCGACAGTCTTCTTCTTTTTCTTCTCCAGACTTGCAAAAATGACTTTTCTAATTCCTTCTTCAACTTGCTGTTTGTATCTTGGATTCTCCCTAATGCCTTTACACCAGACATCCACAGTCGGAATAGCAGCAACCAATGCTTCAAGATCAACTGTCTTTGGATCAACAGTTGGGTTTCCTTCAGGATCAACATAGCATTGTTTATCTTTGCTCCACCTTCCAGCCCATGTGGCTTCTCTGTAAGCATTGTATACGTCATCCAGTCTCATTCGAGCGTGTCTTTCTTCTCGTGTCAGCTGTACTTCTGCTACCATAGCTTTAGCTTTCAAGTTGACACCCTCATCATCATGCTGGCTCCAATCATACCCCTCATCATCATGGATTATACCACTAGGTGAGTCTGCATCTTTCAAATTTTTTGAAAAATCCAAAACTTGAACCATATCTTCATAGCCATCCTCTAAACTTTCAACATTTTGATCACAATATGACAAAGCAGCTCTCTTTTCTTTGGATGATGCTCCATCAATTTGCTTTCTAATTGGCTGATCCGTGTTCTTGTGATATATAGCCTTTTTGTAATAATCTTCACGAAACGGATTCATACTTTCATCAGCTCTGTTGTTTGAACATTCCCTCTTGAAGTGACCTTTTTCTTTACACTTAAAACAAGTGACTTTATTCTTATCAAAACCCATCTTCGTACTAGGCCCTTCCAAACATTTCCTGCCAGTGATTTCCATAAATCTTTGAGCTCTTCTGATGACACTAGCCATGCACCAACGAATATCCATGAGTTCCATTTCTTCTGGATCCACCTGATCGTAATCCTCTTTCGTCAAATTAGGATTTCCGATCTTTCCAGCTATCAAACCTTCATACGATACCAGAATGGAAGCTAGGAAGCTCATGTGCTGTTGAGCAAATTCATTGTTCAGCAGAGGAGAATTCTTCCAATCAACATTGGAGTTTGAAGTTGACGATGCTGTTGCTGACGATGCATGATACCCCGGATCAAAACTAGAAGAGGTATTCTTTGGCAACTCGTTTGTCTTTTCAGCTGTATACCCTGTTTTGATCCTTGGAGATTCATTGTTTCTTGAGGACTCATTGCTCTGTATCAACCCTTTTCGATAGTACAACCCAACATTCTGTTGATAGTTAGAACTTGACATCTTATTTTGCTTTTGAATCAACAGATCATGTCCCTCTATCTTTTCAATCAATTGATCTAAAGACATAGTATCAAAGTTAATATCATTCTTCAACACAATCACATATGTCTTCCAATCATCTTCATGAGGTAACGCTTCAACCAACTTATCCACCAACTCTTCTCTGTTTTTTCTAATATCAAACCTCTCTAACTCAATCTTCAGATGACAAAAACGTTCAATCATTTGACGAACTGTTTCATTCTTCATACAGCTAAACATATCAAACTCCTTTTTCAGCAGAGATATTTTGTTCTTCTTGATATCTTTTCCTCCTTCAGCTTTCACTTTTAATGCTTCCCAAATTGACTTAGAAGTTTCACCATACTGAAGCAGTGAAAATATATCCTCTCTGATAGACTGTTGAAGAAGTGTCTTCATTCTCAGCTCTGCTGAATGTTCTTTCTTGTCATCCGCTGTGAAATCTTTCAGATTAATCAACTCACGTCTATCATTTCTTGGTTTGTTGTATCCCAGCGTCAAACAAATCCAACTATCATATGCATATGCTTGAACCCAATTCTCAAATCTTTCATACCACCAGTGATAATCTTCAATATTCATGAGCTTTGGTGGTCTTTGATGATTCCCGTACACATTATCATAACTCAAGCTTTCCGATATCACTTTTGTAGCATTCTTTGGAGTAATTGGTACATCTTCCGAAGTAAATGCATTGTAAAATGTGTTATAAAACTCTTCTCCAAAATCTGACATCTTTAATCACTTGAAAACAATGACCTGGAAGCAAAACAAGCAGATTCAATTAGTTCAAACAATATCAAGGAAATTGAAATACACTAACTCTCGATGTCGTGTAATAATCTTGACACTTGAATGAAAACCAGACTGATCGAACAAGCGAAAACCAATTTTGACAAATAAACGAGCCAATTGTTTGACAAATGAGCGAACTAAGAAATGTCACCAAAAGCGATTCAAAAAGAATCCTTTGAGCGAACCAAATGATGTTCAATCGAGCGGATCAAGAACTGTTCGTTCAAGCGGACTGTCTTTCGAGCGATCCAATAATTGTCAAATAAGCGGACCAGAAATGTTCAAATGAGCGGTTCAGGACCAAACGTGTACGATAAGCGGTCCAAGAATGTCCGAAAAAGCGATCCAGACACTAATTTTGAGCAAACCAGGAACAAAATTGTACGAATAAGCGGTCCAAGATGTGTCCTAAAGGCGGTTCATGATGATGTCATATGATCGATCCATACTTCGAACATGTTTTGACCTGTTTTTAGATTGAATTTAAGTCTGAAACTTTCTAGGGTTTATTATTGTCCAATAATACACGTCCTGTGAAAAATTCGTCCAATTTTAACCGTGGAAACTTGTCTAGATTGAAAAAGAAGGTGTAGAAGACAGAAAACGGATCAAGTTTGAGCTGAACTCTTCCTCCTGAGCTCTGATACCACTTGTAGGATCGTCGTTGACCCTGAATGAGTCGATCAGAAGAGTCGTTTTCCAATTCAAAGGCGGAATCAGTGAATTAGACGCTCAAACTAAATATAATGCTTCACTTTATTGATTTTAGCAATGTTTACAACCTGGAAGCAATTCGGCAGCACTTTGTTACAAATTCCGAGCCGTTACAAATGAAATAACCAGTCACCTATTTATAGTGTTCTGGAACCACTTATACGAACATGACATAAAAGCGGTCCAAGAAGTTGTGTGGGTCGCTTTTATGGACAATGTCCATATAAGCGGTCCAACATGCTAATTAACCACTTCTCGTTTCTCGAACCTCGTGCACTGGTTATTCTAAACTATCCTATCCTATAACATGATACAAGACGAAGTCAATAGACGTAATGCACCAACAAGCGGGATCTAATAAAAAGAGTTTTAGACATCATAGGCGTTAAGCTTGAGGAGTTGCAAATTCCTTAGCCTTCATTCTAGCTGACCCGAATTCCTAGCCTATTATAAGGTTCGGCACCTACGGTTCAGTCTTTTGAAAATACGTCAGCTTTCGCTGGTAAAGACAATTAACTGACTCGTTTTGAAAACAATTTTTCAAAAATGGTTTTATACATAGAGAAAACCCGTAGATAATCATTTAATATTTCTTGGGATTTTATCTTGTCACCAGATTTACATACTTGTCATATAATGGAACCCATAGATCAGAGCCGGTCATTTTCAGTGCTATAATGATTAAGGGTACACACCAAAGTTGAATAAACGTGTCTTACAGTCGGCATGCCTACCTTTGCACGCTATTCCGTATGGCCATAATAGTTAATGAGTGGGGACGCCTGGACACGGTACCAATAACCCCCAATTGTTTCAGTTATCAAGTAAAACGAATTAAACCGGGTTCTTACATTTATGAGCAATCATAGGCGGCTCATTTATGTAATACCCGCTAGAAGTGGCATATTCACCATACCCCAAGTTTAAAAACAAAATAAGTTAAGAGTATTTACCTTTTGCTAGCTTCCAATCAAATATGATTATAATTTAGCAAAAGCCGCAAGTAAAAATATTTTTAATCCAAGTCCGATTATCGGGGGGGTTCTATAGTCTGGAATAAATAGAATTATTTATCTGCTAGAATGTATATGAGTCAAAAGATAGTTCCTTTAAACATTGTGACACTTCGGGTTTTCCCGAACAACTTTATTGAATTATACGGATATGCTAATCGAAAATCTATAATTAATGTGAAATTATTAAGTCATACATTGTGTGTTATGTGTATTATGTGTAATATGTGAAATAATATAAATATGTGCAATACATGTGAACCGAAACAACACGGTTCCGACTCGAGACCACCCGGTCTCGACTCAGGACCCCCTTTCGCTGATAAGTGGGCTGCACCCACATACGTGAGCTGGCCCAACCACCGAGCCCACTCGAGGTGGTGGAGTATGCGGTGAGTGAGGGCATAAAACCCTTAAACCTAGCCGACATTCCCCTATTTTGGGCAAGCAATCATCACCTCCAAATCCCCAAACACACACACACACACACTCTCTCTCTCATCCACTCTCTCTCTAACAAACCCTAAAGCTCTCCTCTCGAATCCAACCAACGACAGCTAGGACCCTCGGATCAGCTCGTGTTCATCACTCGGGGGTTCCTTTTCATCAATCCTACACACCCCCACACTTCTGATTACAAATCGGTTAGTACAATATTTTTTATAAGGATTTTGTGTGATTATAGATGCATGATAAGGGTACTAGCTTGATGACTACATTGTGTGTTGAATGATATGAATGGTAAAACTGTTTTTGATGGCTTTATGCTTATGTAGGATAGAAGTGTCTAGTTGTTTGATGATTGACAATGTATCTTTTATGATAATATGTGGACTATTATGATGAGTTAAAGCTGTTCGATGAAATCCGATTCATGTTAAGGTTTTTGTATGATGCAAACATGATTTAGGATGAGAAGTATTGGTTTTTCATATGATAAATGCAAACTGCTAGGCCATTTGGTGATAACTTCAAGTCTGGAACAACAACCTATTTTGAATATGATGTTATGTTTATGTGGTTGATGAAACAATGATGGATATTATTATGTTTTGGACAGTTTTTATAAAAATGTTGAAAGCCCTAATGATGAACTACTTGAAGATGTTATGAATATTTGAAATCTGTTGTTTTGATCCGATTTAATATGTGTACGATATAGGAAACATGTTAATGAAATGTGGTTGGTTCGTACAATCCGGGTAAGGTTCTAGAAAGATTCCATCAGTGGTTGCGAGTCGAGATCATGTGGTTTCGACTCGAGACCACTCAGTGACCACTCAAAACTAGACAACACACAATAGGGGACTCGAGACCGAGCAGGTTGCGACTCGAGATCTCCTGATCTCGACTCAAAGCCTGACTCGAGACCTCAGGGTTGCGAATCAAAAATGCACAACTCGAGACTATCTAGTTGCGACTCGAAACCGCTGATTTAGAGTCGAGACTACATGGTTTCGACTGGTCTGATTCCTTAGTCATTGGGCCAACAATTAATTGGGCCACACAGTTGAATGCTGTGGACTACATGTTAGCTGTTACTGTTTACTGTTCACATGCTAAATTAGGCCCAAAAACCTTGTATGATGTCTTGACATGCATGCTATGTGTTAGATACGTGTAGGATATACGTGAATTATTTGTACCCAAACCTGACCTATACTGGTAACCATATTTGGACATGGTTGACCAGCATACCTGACCAAGTAAACTGTCTGCCGAGCAAACCGAGGTGAGTTCACAACTTTTTTCTAAAAGCATGCGTTCCTGGTGGTTGGGAAAAGGAACGAACAACGCTATCTCCCTGTGTGGGATACAAACAACGCTACCTCCTTGTGTGGGGTACAAACATACTTTTCTCCCCTTGTGCGGGACACACAGTTAATCACTATTTATATTTGATGCAACAAGTGTACTAAACGAAACTCTATCACGGAAGTCCCCACTTACATATGTCGATTAGTCGTCGGGGCCTGGCGAACGGGTTATTAGTTGATAGCGCTATTTAGGTCTCACCAGCCTCACACCGTGCTTGGATAGGGTCGGTCGTGAACTAATAGACTCTTGCAAACCGTCAATGATGATAGACATTAACAAACGGGGCACACTACGGAATCGTACGGTCGCAAGGATTCGGTATAACGTAGTTTAGTAGCTTACATATGGGGTAGCTCCCCATGGCATGATATAAATGAATAACTTAATTAAACAAGTTTTTGGAAATTAAAACTGGACAAACCCGTGAACTCGCCAACTTTATGTTGACACCCTACTACATGCTTTGCAGGTACACAGTGACTTAGGAGCTTGCAGTTTGGGGAAGTGTAGTGGACGTCTTAACCCGTGTGTTGGGTTCTTTAATAATCATGAACTTTGAACTTGTGTTGGAACCACTTTACTTATGCTTCCGCTCTTTACTTAAAACTGCTTTGGACTTAGAAACTTTGGACTTTAACTTTAAATTGTCACTAATCGTATTGGTTTGATGAAACTATTTTGCTATTACTATAATGATTCAATATGATTGGTGGTTGGATCCTGGTCAGTCACATGCCTCGCGTAGTACTCCGCATGTGGATTTTGAGGTGTGACAGACATGACCCGTTACTTAAGAATAGATTCGCGAGATTAAGCGTAGATCAGATAGAATGTGGTTTATACCTATCCGAGTGCAATGCCTCATTGGATAAATGTTATTTAACCAAGCATTCTGATTTGGAGTGGTTTTGAAATGTTTAGACCCGTTACGCCTAAATTATATGAACTAGGTTCATATAACTAGTTATGCGCGTAAAAGCGGGTTCGGAAGGTCGGTCGGGTCTTATGACAATTCCAAGGTGTCAAAACACATTTTATAACATTTATACATTCTGTTTTAAATTCAGAATGTTATCTACCTGGTTTGAAAATCGTTTCTATAGCCTTTAGGATGGAAAGGGCATAATCATCCTTTTTAAAATATAAATACTAGACTTATCATTTAACCTACCAATTAACATGACCAAGGGGTATAACTTCAAAGGGTTATACCTTATACTAATATGGTCATAATATCAGTTCTAAACAAGTCCTAACGTTGACCAAACGGGTCAGAATTAAAAGTCAAAGCAAAAGTCAAACTTCTTGACTTTCGATATTGAATTGAGCTCTATACAAGAAATGACGAGTTAGACATGTTTAGACATGTCCTAATATGTTTTATAAACTGATATGATGTCAAAACTTAAGGTTTTAATAGTTAGAAACTTGATTAGCGTAATTTGGAAAGTTTACTTTTCTTACCTTTTATTTAATATAAAATCGACTTGTCATTTCGCCTAATTAACGTGATCATTAGGAGGTATAATCTCAGTGGATTATAACCTTCATTATTATGATCATGTAGCCATGTTCGAATCGAACATTGGCTTGACCATAATGGTCATAACCGAAAAATAGAAAGTCAAACTGTTTGACTTTCGGCTAACAACTAGCCTAGTAAAATGAAATAGACTAAGGAGAGCACTTACTAGTGTTGAAGAACACTTTCAGAACTCAGTAGGAGGCTTTCAAGTACTGGAAACAAGCTCCAAGGAAGATTAGAGATATGAATGAGAAAGGTGCAAGAAAAATGGGTGCAACTATGGAGCTATTTATAGTTGAATCAAGTTCCTAAGATGATGCCAAGTGTTGGCCATCATTTCCAGATGTTAACATGTGTGTTATGATGTGTAAGAACCAGAGAAAATGGTAGCAAAATGGAGCAAGGTGGCAAAATTGGCAGCCAAGGCAGCTAGCTGCCAAGAAGATGTCTTTAGCATCATTTTACGGACCGTAAGGAACTTAGGCGCACAAACTAGTTTAAACCCTTGCGAACCGTAAGGGCTAAGCCTTGCGGTCCATAAGGGACCTCCAGAAACCATAATTTGAGATTTTTACATTTAGGTCCTTGGACTTTGATTCTTTCGCCATTTGGCATAAATAGCCCCTCTCCTTCCTAGAGTCGGGATCAGTCGGAGATACGTGACACGTTTCAATGTACGTACAGTATGGATCCTTCCTCCTTCCACATAGTTGGGATTAGTCGGAGGATTGGACATGTATCGTTACATAATTGAACGATAAATTTCCCTCTCCTTAGTTGGAGATTCGGGACACGTGTTGTCGCACAATTGGACGAAAATTTTACAGGTGTTACATCCTCACCCCTTAAAGGAAATCTCGTCCTCGAGATTTATTCAAACTAATACGGCTATTCCCGTTTCATTTCAGATTTCAACCTCTCAAGTGTATTCTGGGCCACAATGGGAATCCCATTTTACTTTGACGAGGGAAACTTGTTTTGTCAGACCCTTGCTTTGCGGAAGCGTGGTTAATTTGGTGTGACTTCTTAATACCATAGCTTAATCATAACAAAGCTATATGAAAATAAAACCATGCAAGATCATCCATTGATTTAAGTTTTAAAACATAAGTAACACAACATTGTCTTAAGGCGTTGACTCATGCAACGGACACTACAACCTAACAACATAAAAACATTGTTCGAAAGACACAAACACCAACATGAAATAAACACAGTTTAAGGACTGTGACTCGTCCAGGTAAAAGTCACATCCCCTAAACTTGGATGACCTCGAAACTCTTATGCAGCGGGAAAACGTAGCATACCGCGCCAGATCTTTAGTTCCCTGAAATACATGTAAGTTGGAAAAATCAACAAAAATTGTTGAGCGAGTTCATGTGTAAGTGAGTAATAAAACCTTTGTAAGTATAAAATCCTCGTATGTAGCAAATAAGGAAAAAGAGATCACCAATGGTTTGCAAGGCCATTGATATGTGTGAAGTGCAAGTAGGAAGACTCAAACCTAGCGGATTTTGCGTTGGGTACAAAGTCACCCCGAGGTCCGTTATGCTGGGCCTGGGGCTGGGCTCGCTACACCCAGATAGATCTACCGTTACTGTCCCTCGGTCCTACAATGAGGATTAATGGCCTCAAGTTGCGCCTACCCACTCACATGATCTACGTAGTAACCCTCCTTACGCTAACCATACCATGTAAAAAGTACTTGTAATCATAGTAACATGTATTTCACCCCCACAGTTTTAAAAAACTGAAAACAGTTAAGAGAAAAGGGGGACATGAACTCACAGTGGTGCGTCTCTATCAAGTAAATCTCCTGATCAATCTGCTGTGCGACGACCTACACGTACTAACTTCTATTAGACGGACGGCCGTGCCTTAGCTTAAGGTTTAATGTCTTTTGGGAAATAGTTAGGCAACTATTTCATGTTTACACTTCGTAATTATTTGGTAAATACATTCCTTCCCAAGGATAGGGGTTTTAATACATGTGCGTTTCTGTATCTTCGGAATATATTATTAAGTCTCACTTAATATATATTTTAATTCTAACTCCAAAATATTAATATTTTTCCCAAAAATATTATATTTTATTTCACATAATTTTTCCAAAGTAATATCCTTGTCAAAATACATATTTATGTGTATTTTCTGAAAATACGTAAGTTACGGATAAAGATCGGGTGGTAATAATTACACCGTTGTAACTTAATATTTATTGTGAAGGCGTTCGTATTATTTTGGAATCATTAACATTCGGTAATATTATTTTTACCCTAAAAATAATATTTGTATGGTTCACAAAACAATCATAAAAATTTACACAAGTGTTGTTATGAAATATATATACTATATATATATTTGTCACGTTTTACTTTGTGAAAATCCCACCTCCGACACTAGAAATGTTGTAAATAAAATCGTGGCGAAATTTACATTTTTGAAAACAAGTTAAAAATATATTCATAACACTTGTGATGAAAATATTTCCAAGTGTTAGGTTTTTGGAAAAATTTTGCCAGAGTTTCCCCTGTAACTGGAGGTGGCCACGCTTTCAATCGTATCATTTTCTTTTAAAATTCAAATCAACAATTTTCTCAATCAACAATAAACAATATTCAAACCATCAAACTAGTCAAAATAGATATAAATCGCAAAAAACACATGAACTTGTGGTTTATCTAAAATACGTAGTAACTTTCCATTACTTTTAGTGGATCTTTGTATAAATCAATCTGGTTTCTTGAAAGTCTCGTTTTTAAAGAAAATACATTTCCACATCTTCTTGTCAAAATTTACAAAAAATAGTTCTTTTGTCAAAACTTTGTGTTACACAAGTGTCTTCACACTTGTGTGTTCCCAAAAATCACCTTTATTTAGTAAAGATCCGGTTTAGAAAACCTGATTTCACTTGACACTTGGTTCTTCGAAAATACCACTTGTAGATCCGTAGATCTACTAGTTTACAACTCCATTTCATAAGAAAAATTGTTTTTACACAAGTTCATGTTTAATAGTAGTAGTGTTCTTCATCTAGCCACTTTCACATGTTAACATACTCTAGGTCATGTTACATGAACATGACTTAGCCAGGTTAGATGACGATCCGAGCTACTACTAACATAGATCAACACTAAATAATCACAACAAAACAAGTCTTACAAGTTTTACACAACTCTATAGCTTTTATCCAACATGTTCATTCTTTTACAAGACTTTTAGTATGTCATCTTGTATGTTCATGATTTTTAACCGACAAAGTTCATTTTAACCACTTTAGAATAGATCAAGAAGGCGTTTATAGTCACTTACTACTAGCTCGAGGCTAGGGAAGAAACTAGTCGGAAATCAAGTGGATAAAAGCAATGTAGCGAGGTCCTTCGCAATCCGAGTGCACCGGGCTTCCTTATGCGCGATCCTTAACCCTTGTAGATGTATGGAATGGCTTGATCAAAATCGAAAGGTGGGTGTGTCTGTGCTTGTGTCTTCGGCCGAGAATCAAAGAGAGGGGAGAGAGAGTGATTTTGTGTAATGTGTGGTGAAGGTTATGGTGGGTTAATGATGTTACTTATAGACAATTCTTGCATCATTGTCCAACGGATTTTGTGTTAACTAGATATTAGGCAAAGTAGGATTAAAATAATCAACAAAGGACCAGGGGTGTCCCCTTGGGGATGATTTCGTTGGGGGGGGGGGGGGTGGGGGGTATTCGGTTCCATTTCAACTAAATGGTTAGACATAGTTAGATAATTAGGAGGTTAACCCGGTTACTAGCATGTAGTAAGTTGTGACGGGTGTTAGGGTATTCGAGGACCCCAACAGGCTTAAACAAAGAAAAAACAGTGTTGATGGCAATATTTTTATGTTCCGGGTATAGTCCGGTTGTTCGGTTGGACAGGGATCCGTTAAAGTGCTTAACAAAGCTTTAAAGTGTCGTTAATACTATTTTTAGTGACACGGTTTATTCCCGACACTTTGGAAAGTGTCTAGTAATGTTTTTCTCATGATTTGACACTTTATTAGTTGGCTAAATGCTGAATTTTTATTTAAAGTGCTGAATTTTATACTTAGAGTACGTTTTAGGCACATCCGGTCACTATAACTTATACCTAGTGACGCAGTTCTACAACCCTCATTTGCCTACACTCTCTACTGGTGTAGTAAACTATCTCTGGCTCATACAGGCCTTAGAGGCAGTGCCTGCCTGATGCTGGCTATAACAGCATGTTAAATGGGTTATTCGTTCATTATGCTACTGTGCTTTTGTGCATCAAGGTTGTCACTAAAGTTTTGTATGTAAATAATGGAGTGACAGCAAATAAAGTATGATGCAAGTATGTACATGTATCAGTATTCAAGTAGCAGTTTATCCATAATTGTAAGCAAGCACAGTAATTAAGCAGTAATTAAATATTAGTTTAAGTCGTATGGATACCTGATTTGGTGAGGGTTGTCACATTCTCCCCCCGTTAGAAAAATTTCGTCCCGAAATTTTAAGTTCTGCTTCTAAATGCAGGGTTCTTGGGAAATAAGTGGGGGTACTGTTCTTTCATTCGGTCCTCACGTTCCCAGGTGTATTCTGGACCGTGTCTTGCATTCCATCGGACTTTGACGAGCTTAACACTGCTCCGGCGGGTCTTGTTCACTTTCCAATCTGTAACCTCAACTGGTTCTTTGACAAAATGGAGCGTGTCGTCAATATGAATCTTGTCTGTGGGAATGACAACAGTATCTTGAGTTGGATTCTTCTTCAAATTTGATACATGAAATGTATCGTGAACGCCATTCAGTTCAGCAGGTAAGTCCAGCTTGTAGGCTACTAACCCAATTCTCTCCAAAATTCTGAACGGACCAATATACCGCGGATTCAACTTTCCACGCTTTCCGAAGCGTGCCACACCCTTCTAGGGTGATACTTTCAACAAAACCATATCACCTACCTCAAACTCTAGAGGTTTCCTTCTTCGATCCGCATAACATTTTTGACGATCACGAGCCGCCTTGATGTGATCTCGGATCTGTGCAATCTTATCTGTGGTTTCCTGGACCACATCAGGACCAACCAATTGTTTATCTCCTGCATCAGACCAATAAAGCGGTGATCTGCACTTGCGGCCATATAAAGCTTCAAATGGCGCGGCACCAATACTGGTGTGGTAGCTGTTGTTGTATGAAAATTCGACCAATGACAAATGCTTATCCCAGCTACCGCCCAAATCCATAACACATGCTCTCAGCATATCTTCCAACGTTTGAATCGTCCGTTCGCTTTGTCCGTCGGTCTGCGGGTGAAATGCAGTGCTCAAATTCAGTTGCGAGCCAAAAGCTTCTTGGAAGGATTGCCATATCCTTGATACGAACCTTCCGTCTCTATCAGAGATGATCGAGAGAGGTACTCCATGGCGTGTAACAATTTCTCTCATGTAAATTTCAGCCAATTTGCTCGTATTATCCTTCTCCCTGATAGGTAAGAAGTACGCAGACCTTGTTAATCGGTCACTATTACCAAAATAGTGTCATGACCTCTTGGCGTTCTTGGCAACTTCGTAATAAAATCCATGGAGATTTGTTCCCATTTCCACTTGGGAATCTCAGGTTGTTGCAAAAGTCCTGAAGGCTTCTAGTATTCCGCTTTCACTTTAGCGCATGATAAACATTTGCTCACATAAACAGCAACATCGTCTTTCATCCTAGGCCACCAATAGTAATCCTTAAGATCTTGGTACATCTTATCCGCTCCTGGATGGATAGAGTACCGCGATTTGTGTGCCTCATCAAAAATAACTTTCCTCAAACCTCCAAACAGAGGAACCCAAATCCTTTTCATAAAACATAACGTTCCTTCCTCGTTTGGCACCAATTGCTTCTCCACCCCACGGAGATATTCTTCTTCAAGGTTTCTTTTCTTAAGAGCTTCTTTCTGCGCGCCACGAATGCGCAAGGAAAGATCGGTTTGGATAATCATTTCTAAAGCCCTAACCCTTATGGGCTTGATCCTTTCTTTTCGACTTAGGGCGTCGGCGACCACATTCGCCTTCCCTGGATGATACTTTATCTCGCAGTCGTAATCGTTCAACAACTCAACCCATCTTCTCTGTCTCATATTCAACTCCTTCTGGTTGAATATGCGTTGTAGGCTCTTATGATCTGTGAAGATTGTACACTTTGTACCATATAGGTAGTGTCTCCAGATCTTTAACGCAAATATCACTGCGCCGAGTTCCAAATCATGTGTGGTATAGTTCTTTCATGCACTTTCAATTGGCGGGACGCGTAAGCTATAACTTTTTGGCATTGCATCAACACGCAACCCAATCCTTAACGCGAGGCGTCACAGTATACCACGAAATTCTCGGTACCTTCTGGTAGTGCTAAGATTGGCGCATTGCAGAGCTTATCTTTCAATAGCTGGAACGCTTCTTCCTATTTGATTCCCCAATCAAACTTCTTATCTTTTTGCGTGAGGAGCGTCAATGGTTGAGCGATCTTTGAAAAATCCTCAATGAACCTTCGATAGTAGCTAGCCAAACCCAAGAATTGTCGAATCTCGGTTGGCGTCTTTGGCGTCTCCCAATTCTTGATTGCTTCGATCTTGGTGGGATCCACATGAATCCCATCTCCATTTACTACATGTCCAAGGAATTGGACTTCACGTAGCCAAAACTCGCACTTAGAGAATTTGGCATACAACTGTTCCTTCTTCAGCAGCTCCAAAATAGCTCTTAGATGTTGTTCGTGCTCAGCCTTTGTCTTTGAATAAATCAAAATATCGTCGATAAACACAATCACGAAATTATCCAAGTACGGCTTGCAAACTGTGTTCATTAGATCCATGAAAACTGCAGGCGCGTTTGTCAACCCAAACGGCATAACTAGGAACTCGTAGTGTCCATAACGAGTTTTGAAGGCTGTCTTCGGGATACTTTCCTCTTGTATCCTTAACTGATGGTATCCAGATCGCAAATCGATCTTTGAATAAAAGCTTGAACCTTGCAGTTGGTCGAATAGATCATCGATCCTTGGCAGAGGGTATCTATTCTTGATCGTCAGCTTATTCAACTCCCGGTAGTCGATACACATTCGAAAACTACCGTCCTTGTTCTTGACAAACAGGACCGGAGCTCCCCAAGTCGAGAAGCTTGGTCGGATAAATCCTTTGTCTAGCAACTCTTGAAGTTGTGTCGACAATTCCTGCATCTCAGATGGGGCAAGTCGATAAGGTGCCTTAGCCATAGGCGCGACGCCTGGAACTAAGTCGATGCGAAACTCTACTTGCCTCTGAGGTGGCAATCCAGGCAAGTCCTCTGGGAAGACTTCTGGATATTCCCTCACGATAGGGATGTCTTCGATTTTCGGCTCAGCAGCTTTCTTGTCTACAATGTGTGCCAGGAAGGTAGCACATCCCTTTTGCAAACACTTACGCGCTTTCAGGCAGCTGATAATTCTTAAAGGCGTATCACGCTTCTCTCCATGAACCACAATTGTTTCACCATCTTCGGTTGGGATGCGAACGACCTTTTCGTGACAAATAATTTCTGCCTTGTTGCTTGATAACCAATCCATCCCTACTACCACGTCGAAGCTTCCCAACTGGACTGGTAGTAGATTCAAAGCAAACTCCCGCTCTCCCAACTCGATCACACAACCTCTGACCACTTCATTGGCTTCTACTAACTTTCCATTAGCCAATTCGATTGAGTAGGGAATATCTAACTTACTAGCGACTAACCCAAGCATATTCTTAAACTCTAACGATACGAAGCTATAATCGGCACCAGTATCAAATAAAACGGATGCAAGGCGTTGGTTTACAGGGAACGTACCAGTAACGACATTGGGATCCTGGCGCGCTTCCCTTGCTTCGATATTGAAGATTCTTCCACGGGCTTGATTCAATTCTGGGCAGTTCCTCTTATAGTGCCCAATATCACCACAGTTAAAGCATCCTGGTCTTCGCCCGTTTCCTCCTCCATTTCCAGCTTGATTATTGTTGTTTCGGTTCGCATTTCTAGTACCAACTTGATTTGCGTTGTTTCCACGATTCCCATTTCCTCCATTGTCTCCTTGTGGGCGGTTTCCATTTCCACCCCGGTTATTGTTTCTATTTCCAAATCCTCCTTGGCCTCCCCGGCCAATAGTAGCCCAACAAGAATCCTTCGAGTGACCAGTTTTCCCACACGCTTCACATACTTATAAACCACATCGGCCTGAGTGGTGACGCTGGCAGGTGTTGCATTTGGGATGGGTACCCATATATCCCTTTCCTTTCCTTCCAGTACCAGCTGTAACTTGAGCTGGCGTGCTTGACTCTCCTTTCTTAACAACCCCACTGGTGCCTTGTTTGAAGTTCGAGAATTTTCTTTTGTTACCCCCGGACGACTCGACATGAGTCTCCTTTTTCTTTGGCTTATTGTCAGAAAACTTGTTTAGGCGGATAGCCTCCTCAGTGAGAGCCACGCTCAGATCAATTGCCTCAGTAATTGTTGCCGGCTTTGAAGAAGTCACCATACTTATGATTTGAGGAGCTAAACCCCAAATGAAGCGCTCAATTCGCTTGAATTCTGGAGTGACCATATAAGGTACCACATGTGACAGGTCGTGAAACCTCTGAACATACTCTGCGATTTTCGGACCTTCCATCTTCAGGTGCCAAAATTCAGTTTCCCACTTTTGAATTTCAGCGCGAGAGCAATACTTTCGGCGCATGAGCTCTTTCAGCTCGTTCCATGTCATTGCGTATGCAGCGGCTTCTCCAAGAGTCTGTACTTGTAAATTCCACCAGGACAGGTGATGTGTGTAAAATGCAACATATAAAACACATCATTTAAGGCATAAAACTAACCCTTTTTAAGTACTAATGTTGGAAAAAGAGTGTTTTTGTCTTCCTTTTGTATTTTCAGGATGAAATGAGCTCAAAATAACAAAAGAAGCAAAAAGACCACTAATTCTACCATAAATACAAGAAAAGGAACAGAAGTAAACTGCCCGGACCCTCAACGGCACCTCCCAAGACAAAGAGAAGAGAACAGAGCCTGAACACGCCCCGTGTCCAGTGAACACGGGGGCGTGCCCAGGAAGCAGCAGAAAAGACAAACCAGTAGAAGCTTCCATTGCTCACCACGGGGCCGTGCCCAGCGGACACGGGGGCGTGTTGAAAGTACAGCAGGCGCATTAATTGTAATTCGCAATTACAATTAATGAAGAGAGAGAATGTCAGACGGGCACGGGGCCGTGTTCAGCGAACACGGGGCCGTGTCCAGCGTTCTGTTCAGCCTATAAATAGAGGAGCTTGGCTTCATTCTCTCTCATCCCTTGGCACACCACCTCTCTCACACTTCATCCACCACCCACCACCACCATAACACCATCATCCACCACCATCATCCATTGTCCATCATAGAGTGTGTGAGTCGTCTCGGGATCCAAGATTGATCGTAAGAGTTCTTGACAATCAAGGCCATGTTTGCCTAAGTCTCTTACATCACTTGGTGAAGACAAGTGTTTAGTATAATACTTTTTATTTTTAATCTTTTGCACTTTTTATTTGGTTTTGTATTAATGACTTTAATAACTAGTTACTTATGTTGAAGGTGATCTTTCCTTATCGTTTGTCCGTGGTGTCTTGGCATTATTTTACTGTCTATATAAAATAAAAGATTTTCACCATTCATATCTCCACGGTCTATATGGAGGTATGTTGGCTACCTGGTCGGGGGTTAAGGGAACGGTTTGGTAAAGGTCTTGCCCTTGTTCAGCGTTTAGAGGTCCTGCTTGGGACCTGGGTCAAATTTAGTAGGATCTCCTTCAATGCCCATAGGTATTGGATGGCGGGGATCCAAACTCTTTGACCCCCTCATAAGCTAACTACTATTAATACTATAACCCGGCTATTTAGGACTGTATCCCTGCTGACTCAGACTACTTAGCCGAGGGTAACGTCACCGCCGAAAACGGGGCCTACCATAATTTGCATTAATAACTTAATTCATTATCTTTCAATAATCCGACCCTTTAGGATTGTATCCTTGCTGACTCAAACTACTGGGTTGAGGGTAACGTCACCTCCGAAAAAGGGGCCTACTACAATAACTAAGATAATCTCTTAAACAAGTGCAAAAGTGCGAAAATAATCAAAGGTTATACTAATACACGTGTCGGATCCAAGTGATTCATCTTGTCTATCTGTTTTTATTTTATTTTACTTTTCAGCATTTAGTTAGTTTTTATTTTTCTTAGTTTAAAACATTTTTCTAACTTTTTGATTTGATTAGACGTTGAGGATAAACCGGTATTAAAAGCTCTTGTGTCCTTGGACGACCTCGGTATCTTACCAACACTATACTACGTCCACGATGGGTGCACTTGCCCATATGTGTGTTTAGTGTTAGTAAATATCGTGTTTTATAAATTTAAAACTTGGCTAAAAGTGTAAAAAGGGCTTAAATATATATCTAAAAATATAACACACTTCACGCACATCAAGTTTTTGGCGCCGCTGCCGGGGACACAAGGATTTTAAGAAAGTTAGGAATCAACGGCCTAATCATCTTTTTATTTTTCTTTAATTTTTAGGATTTTTTTTTAGATTTTTCAGCTTCTGCAGAGCTCAGCACGGGGCCGTGCCCGCTGAACACGCCCCCGTGCCCAATCATTGGAACTGGCAATCCTGTTTTATATCAGACAGTAGGCTGAACACGGGGCCGTGTCCACTCAACACGCCCCCGTGCCCAAGATTCAGTTGCTGAAAACAGAACCGTTTGATCCCGGCGGTTGGTAACTTCTGATACAAACATGAGTAATAGTGATTCTTTTTACTTTCGGCACTCTTATGGTTTGTGGTGTCAATTATGTGGAGGCGAACACGAGGAATTAAAATGTTTCTTCCTCACTTATAGGCCACACTATATAGACCCACCAATTCCTTGTAGCCTTAAGAGGGGCGAAAGTAAAAATAAACACTATTTCTCCCTCGAATGCGCCCAACCGGATATTCTAGGAGATATGCTCCTTGACGAGCTATTTCAACTAGAAGAACTACTTCTAAATTGGTCAAAAGAACTTAGGAAGGATTTCTTAGATCCATCCCAAGACGATGACCATGAGGAAATGTTGGAACCGCATTCTGACAACCTCGTTGCTCCCGAAAATACCTTTCTTCCTAGACAAGACGTGGACGATAGTCGTCCCTGTGCCGATTGTGCCATGAAGGACTCCCCATCGACCTCGTTCGGTGCATACATAGACCTGAGCGATTCGGCATACACCTTCTTTAACAAGAGCCCGGGAAAGGGTTGGACTTGTCCACCTAGAATGAAAATAGGAATTACCCTCACCGACAACCTCTTGCGTTCTCGCCTTAGTATAGGACAATTAAGGTATCTTAGGCACTTTGGGGTTGTTCCAACCAGTCAGGAGCCACCCGATATAAGTAAGCGCCTTAGAAAAGACAAAACTCCACGAGACAGCCCTCCGACACGGGGCCGTGTCCGGTCACCACGACCCCGTGTTCGCTCAGAAGATTTTCTGCTGATTCTGTCAGAATACGGACAAAATGTGTCAGGATTTTCTCTGCACACGGGGCCGTGTCCGGCGGACACGGGGCCGTGTTCAGTGTGCTGTCGTTTTCTTTAAATGCAGCCTGAATCCTGCTCATTTTTGACCACTCCACCAAGCAGAGATCCCTGGAATCTTCACATATACCATCCTAGGTAAGTACCAAAAGAAGGTTCCTAAGGACCATCTTATCTTTTCCACTTTTGTTCATTTCCTCTTCTTCCAAAAATTTTTCAAACCCTACCTCCATGGAAGCTTGGAAACCCATGATTCCAACCTTCTATGCAAGGTTTGTAGGAATTTTCGCTATGGATTCTTGTCTAAAGTTAGTTCCATAACTGTGTTTTTAAATTATCTAAGCTCATAACACGACGAAAGTATATAGAAATAATTTAAAAACCTAGAACCATTAGACAAAAATTCCTGCAGACAGTGAACACGGGGCCGTGCTCACTGAGCACGGGGCCGTGTTCGAGGTACTGTTTTGCAAAAATTTAGTTCCTCGGCTTATTTCGCAGAAAATGGCCAGCCGGAACAGCGGAGCATCTTCAAGGAATAACCGAAATGGAAGGAGATCGTCCACCGCAGAAGATTCCCTAGTAAACTACGTTTACGCTTTAAGGGAAGCCGTGGACGAATTGACAAGTGTAGAAGAAGCTTTGGTGGATCGCGTTAATCATCTAACGATAAGTTTGGAGGGCTGCCTGCAAGAAGTAAACCTTCTGCACCAAAGGATAAACCTTCTTGCTTCCCCGCCTTTGGTTCCGGTGATTACACACAGGGCGTGGAATGTGGTACCCGAGGTTATCATCCCAGCAGAATGGCACGCCTTGCACCAAGTATCGCAACCAAGGGTAGTGCAAGGAGTCCCGGTAAGCGCTCCTCCTCAAGATACCGACGAGAATGAAGCTACCTTCTACCTCCCAAGGGAGATAGAAGAATGGCTTTGAGTGAGAACCTAGGAGCCATGGGCTGAAGAATGTTTCTACATCGGGAAGCTATTTCCGAAATTTTCCTAAATAAGTAGAACCTTTATGATAACCTTATGTACCCCTTAGTTAATTAACTATAATTATGTAATCTCTCTATTAGCAATGTTATGATGGTATTTATGATTTATGGACTCATGGTGGTAATGGATGAAAAAGGGAACGAGAAAAAATG
The DNA here is from genome assembly GCF_002127325.2 of Helianthus annuus. Lineage (NCBI taxonomy): Eukaryota > Viridiplantae > Streptophyta > Magnoliopsida > Asterales > Asteraceae > Helianthus > Helianthus annuus. The sequence continues at coordinate 140,350,181 of NC_035437.2, read as the reverse complement.
GAACCATGCAGAAGAACAGAACAAACCGACAAAAATCTCCATAACAGAAGGCTCCACACGGGCCGTGCCCAACCAACACGGCCCCGTGCTGAGCCCCCTGCAGGAAATCACCCAGTTCAGGTAACTGGACACGGGCCGTGTTCAGCGAACACGCCCCCGTGTCCAGGCTTCTGTTTCAATTCTATAATTTTTGTTACTGGCACTTGACCACGGGGCCGTGCCCGGTCAACACGGGGCCGTGTCCAGAGTGCCAGTAACACAAATCTTTGTTTTTAAACACACTTTTACATATTCTAATCAACCAAAAACTCTATTTTTGGACACATTGAGGACAATGTGTAATTTAAGTGTAGGGGGGATGCTAAAACCTTGGAATTTTGCAAAATCCTAAAACAAGCCTTACACAAAACTCTATTGGAACCGCTAAACACCCCAAATTTTTTTCAAAAACTTTTTCAATTTTTTTTATTTATTTACTTGTCTTAGTTTAAGTTGGGAATAACAAGTTATAAAAGGGTTATATTTTTACAAACTTACAACCGATAGCGTCGTGATAAAAAGAACTAACATAAGAAAATTATGAAACGGTATAACAAGTCTAGCTAAAATTCGATTATATATGCTTGGTCACATTAAAAACCCATTCCCACAAAAAAGTGAGTTTTGAGCCTTTATTGAGCATAAAAATACACATATTTAGATTAAATGCTCATTTTTCGTTTCTTGTGTGAATAGCCGCTCGGTCTTTACAAATCTAGAACTTGCCACGACGATACATTCCCGGTCCTTACCAACTTAAACCCAAGTAAGTAAATGATGGAGGCATTAGGACTAACTATTTTTCTTTCAAAACCATTATTTTTCATTTTTTTTCACCTACCCAAAATCCCCCTAGAAAACCCCTTTGAGCCTAAACCTTTCATTTCATTACCCCCAAAACAATTTTCTACCCACCAAAAACCTTTTTCATTTTTTTCACCTTTATTTTAGTGACAAACTCGGTTTTTCATAAACATACCTTTACGTGATCAAAAAAAAAAAAAAAAAAAAAAAATATATGATGAAGTCAAAAACAAACATAGCTACAAAAAGCTTGTTTGGAGAAATACTTCAAAAATAAATGTCACCAAAAATAAGGTATTTTACGAAAACCGACACTTGTTACGATTTTCGCCCTTTTTACTAACCACTAACCAACCACCCACCTTTAAACCCAAGCCTTCACCCCAAAAGACCTCTTGATATTTACAAAGGTAAAAGTTAAAAAGGAGGAGGATTGATCGCTTGGCAAGCATATGGAAAATGTAAATCCGTGCAGCTCTCGAGCGATTCACTTAAATATACACCTTCGGCCGAGTGATTGAGTGATCTCCCGTGAGGTATGTGAACTTGTATATAAATGGAATTTTAATAAGGCATGCTATGCCAAATTAAGTAGTTTATCTTATGAAAAAGTTCAAAATAAACCATGACGAATAAGATTGTAAATAAGGTAAAAATAGAACCTATACAAACCTTGGATTCCCGACACTCTAGGACAAGTTAAAAAAAAAAAAAAAAAAAAAAAAAAAAAAAAAAAATTCTCTTCTACCTATTCCATTTGGGAGTGTAAGCCACATTAAAAGAGTTTTGCTTGAGGACAAGCAAAAGTTCAAGTGTGGGGGTATTTGATGTGTGTAAAATGCAACATATAAAACACATCATTTAAGGCATAAAACTAACCCTTTTTAAGTACTAATGTTGGAAAAAGAGTGTTTTTGTCTTCCTTTTGTATTTTCAGGATGAAATGAGCTCAAAATCACAAAAGAAGCAAAAAGACCACTAATTCTACCATAAATACAAGAAAAGGAACAGAAGTAAACTGCCCGGACCCTCAACGGCACCTCCCAAGACAAAGAGAAGAGAACAGAGCCTGAACACGCCCCGTGTCCAGTGAACACGGGGGCGTGCCCAGGAAGCAGCAGAAAAGACAAACCAGTAGAAGCTTCCATTGCTCACCACGGGGCCGTGCCCAGCGGACACGGGGGCGTGTTGAAAGTACAGCAGGCGCATTAATTGTAATTCGCAATTACAATTAATGAAGAGAGAGAATGTCAGACGGGCACGGGGCCGTGTTCAGCGAACACGGGGCCGTGTCCAGCGTTCTGTTCAGCCTATAAATAGAGGAGCTTGGCTTCATTCTCTCTCATCCCTTGGCACACCACCTCTCTCACACTTCATCCACCACCCACCACCACCATAACACCATCATCCACCACCATCATCCATTGTCCATCATAGAGTGTGTGAGTCGTCTCGGGATCCAAGATTGATCGTAAGAGTTCTTGACAATCAAGGCCATGTTTGCCTAAGTCTCTTACATCACTTGGTGAAGACAAGTGTTTAGTATAATACTTTTTATTTTTAATCTTTTGCACTTTTTATTTGGTTTTGTATTAATGACTTTAATAACTAGTTACTTATGTTGAAGGTGATCTTTCCTTATCGTTTGTCCGTGGTGTCTTGGCATTATTTTACTGTCTATATAAAATAAAAGATTTTCACCATTCATATCTCCACGGTCTATATGGAGGTATGTTGGCTACCTGGTCGGGGGTTAAGGGAACGGTTTGGTAAAGGTCTTGCCCTTGTTCAGCGTTTAGAGGTCCTGCTTGGGACCTGGGTCAAATTTAGTAGGATCTCCTTCAATGCCCATAGGTATTGGATGGCGGGGATCCAAACTCTTTGACCCCCTCATAAGCTAACTACTATTAATACTATAACCCGGCTATTTAGGACTGTATCCCTGCTGACTCAGACTACTTAGCCGAGGGTAACGTCACCGCCGAAAACGGGGCCTACCATAATTTGCATTAATAACTTAATTCATTATCTTTCAATAATCCGACCCTTTAGGATTGTATCCTTGCTGACTCAAACTACTGGGTTGAGGGTAACGTCACCTCCGAAAAAGGGGCCTACTACAATAACTAAGATAATCTCTTAAACAAGTGCAAAAGTGCGAAAATAATCAAAGGTTATACTAATACACGTGTCGGATCCAAGTGATTCATCTTGTCTATCTGTTTTTATTTTATTTTACTTTTCAGCATTTAGTTAGTTTTTATTTTTCTTAGTTTAAAACATTTTTCTAACTTTTTGATTTGATTAGACGTTGAGGATAAACCGGTATTAAAAGCTCTTGTGTCCTTGGACGACCTCGGTATCTTACCAACACTATACTACGTCCACGATGGGTGCACTTGCCCATATGTGTGTTTAGTGTTAGTAAATATCGTGTTTTATAAATTTAAAACTTGGCTAAAAGTGTAAAAAGGGCTTAAATATATATCTAAAAATATAACACACTTCACGCACATCAACAGGGCTCCGTCCAAGAGTAGCCCCGAAATGTAGGTAACTTGCTGGTCTGGAGCACACTTGCTCATGCGGAGAACTGAGTCCGTCTTCTCGGCCCAACGAACAAAAGCGACAGCACCTCCGGTGTCATCAAAATTGACAGGTTTGCAGTCTAGGAACTGCTTGTAGGTGCACCCTGCACATACGTTACAACATATGAATGGCATTAGCATCCTTGCTAGTGATATCCAATTGGATCATGGTATGTCTCAATGACTTAGTATTACCATGAGGCGGATTGTTGTTGCCAGTATTGCCAGAATTACTTCCACTAGTCCCTCCTTGAGAGGCGGCGTACTGTGCGATGGCAGCTGCGATGACTTGCTGAAGCTCTGCCTTATTGGTAGGCATTCGCGTTTGACGTCTCGGCGGCATCTTCTAAACGATGTGTTTACGTGGGTCAGGCCATAGTAAAGCGTACGTATATAATGATAGTAATAGTACATAATATCTCATGTTACAATTATATCAATCACACAACATCCCATGTTATAAACATATCAATCACACAACATCCCATGTTATAAAACATAAATAATCAATCAAAACATCACATATGATGAGAATACTGCGATTACATTGCCATAAATCGAGACCACATGGTAAAGTGTACAAGTACATAACTATAACATACAACATCAACGACTAAGGGCTACATCACCCCAATCCAAAAATATATCAAATCAGTGTCAAACATCCATATACATATCAACAAAAGTCAGGATCAGAATGCAGTCTCCAAAAAGCTGTGCGGTCAGAGCAATCGCCGTCTTCTCACCAAAGTCCACCCATGCTGTACTAAAGAGCTCTACACTAATGGCGGTGGAGGAGGGGGAAAATGGGAATAGAACAAACGACGCAATTGGAGCCATTCCTCCTCCATGGCTCTCTGGGAACGCAACCAGGAAGCCATCTACTGCTCTAGTGCCCAAAGACGTGCAGCAGAGTCCGGTGACAACGGTCGAGGGGGCTGCGAAATAGCAGGGTGGGTCTGACCCTGACACTGGCACGGAGGTGGCTGAGCTCTCTCGAGCTCCTGTATACGCCGTGTGAGTGCCTCCTGCTGGACAACAAACGACATAAGAATGTCCTCATTAGAATACCCCATATGAAAAGGATGGTAGGGGTCGGATGGAGGCATGATAGGTGGTGACGTCCAAAGGAATGGCTCACTCGCTGGGGTAAAAGGTGGCACAGAAAATAGTGGAACAGGGGGAATAGCAGAAGAAAACTGTGGTATAACTGGGACAGATGTCGGCACATGGCTGAAGGGATGAGTCAAGGAACCCTCCCAAGGTCGTGCTGGAGGTGTGTACTGAGCGAATGAAAAAGGGAAATCCATGTGACGTGCATCGGTGGTATGTGGGGGAAAAGGTGGGAGCTCATCATCAGCATCAATCCACCCATTCTGGGTGTGCGCATATCGGGGATCAATATGGGTCGCGAATAGCGCATGATCGGGCTCCAAAGGAACAGGATCAGGAAGAGGAGCGACAACATCAGGCTCGGCGGGTACATCAGCGATGAGAGGGGCATCAGCCTGAGCAGCAACAACAACATGATCACCCTCCAATAGTGGAGCATCAACAGGGTGATCATCAATGGGTAGATCAGCAATCACAGGGTCAACAATGGGTACGCCAGTATGAATAGGGTCATGCTCAAACACAAGGTCAGGAGCGGCTATCGGCTCGGGGGCCATGGCAGGCTCTGGGTCATCGAACTCCATCTCAAAATCTGCGTGGTCAGCAAACGCAGGGTCAACAGGGTCAACTGGGGCAACCGGGTCCTCCATGGGCTAATCCAGGTGTATAAACTCAATGTCCTGGTCCGGATCAAACCCTGGTGGAAAGACAGGGTCGGAATCCTCATCAAGGTCGTGATCGAAGGCGTAGCTCGGGGCAGGGGCAGCAGATGATGCTCTATCAGGATCTGAGGCATGAGAATAGTGTTGCGCACCCTGAGTGTGTGATGGTGCAGAGGCCACAGACTCGAAAGAGTCTGGGACGGGTGAATGAGCAGGTGACTCCTCAGCTGGAGCATCTGCGAGCAGCAAAAGACCACCGTCGGCTATAAGGGCCTCGCCCTCAATATCATCCTCCAGGGGCTCGTCATCAAACAAATCGACGTCGTCATCAGCGTCGGCGTCGAGGAGCATATCAAGAACAGGATAAGCGGCAAGAGGTATAGGGGCAGGGATCTCCACGAGCGGCAAATGCCCGGCAAAAGGGCCATCAGCGGGCTCGGCGACAACATCGGGTAGCGCGAAGGGCTGAAAATCATCCTCATCCATGCTGGTAACATCTGAAGTGTGTACCTCATGCTCCGATGACTCTCGGTCGTCTGATACGATGGGCATAGGACCCGTAGTGTCCGACTCACCAGTGCCTGATGAATCCATGGTGTCTGTATCATAAACACAAATATGCACAAATAATCAATCATATAGTCAGATAAACACATTAGTCACCAATTAATCAATCAAATAGTTCTCCTAGTCCCACTAGCCTCCCAGCCTCCCAGTCTGATCTTCCTAGTCCCACTAGCCTCCCAGACTGATCTTCCTAGTCCCACTAGCCTCCCAGACTGATCTTCCTAGTCCCACTAGCCTCCCAGCCTCCCAGACTGCTCTTCCTAGTCCCACTAGCCAATTCTCCCAGCCTCTCAGACTGACTCCCTAGACCCACTAGACAACTACCTCGGTCTCCCAGACCGAGCCTTGGCCTCCCAGGCCAAGCCTCAGCCTCCCAGACTGAGCCTATAAATAATAAATAAAATGTGCTCAACATTTGTTTGTAAAAACGTTCTGGATCTGGACTTAAGTGGTATGCAGTGTAAAAATGTTTTCGTGAGAGCCCTAGTGATCATAGTCTAGACTCGAGAAGGAATCCTAGTTCGCTATGATCAGAGCTCTAATACCAAGCTGTCACACCCTAGCTTTGCGAAAGCGTGGTTAATTTGGTGTGACTTCTTAATACCATAGCTTAATCATAACAAAGCTATATGAAAATAAAACCATGCAAGATCATCCATTGATTTAAGTTTTAAAACATAAGTAACACAACATTGTCTTAAGGCGTTGACTCATGCAACGGACACTACAACCTAATAACATAAAAACATTGTTCGAAAGACACAAACACCAACATGAAATAAACGCAGTTTAAGGACTGTGACTCGTCCAGGTAAAAGTCACATCCCCTAAACTTGGATGACCTCGAAACTCTTATGCAGCGGGAAAACGTAGCATACCGCGCCAGATCTTTAGTTCCCTGAAATACATGTAAGTTGGAAAAATCAACAAAAATTGTTGAGCGAGTTCATGTGTAAGTGAGTAATAAACCTTTGTAAGTATAAAATCCTAGTATGTAGCAAATAAGGAAAAAGAGATCACCAATGGTTTGCAAGGCCATTGATATGTGTGAAGTGCAAGTAGGAAGACTCAAACCTAGCGGATTTTGCGTTGGGTACAAAGCCACCCCGAGGTCCGTTATGCTGGGCCTGGGGCTGGGCTCGCTACACCCAGATAGATCTACCGCTACTGTCCCTCGGTCCTACAATGAGGATTAATGGCCTCAAGTTGCGCCTACCCACTCACATGATCTAAGTAGTAACCCTCCTTACGCTAACCATACCATGTAAAAAGTACTTGTAATCATAGTAACATGTATTTCACCCCCGCAGTTTTAGAAAACTGAAAACAGTTAAGAGAAAAGGGGGACATGAACTCACAGTGGTGCGTCTCTATCAAGTAAATCTCCTGATCAATCTGCTGTGCGACGACCTACACGTACTAACTTCTATTAGACGGACGGCCGTGCCTTAGCTTAAGGTTTAATGTCTTTTGGGAAATAGTTAGGCAACTATTTCGTGTTTACACTTCGTAATTATTTAGTAAATACATTCCTTCCCAAGGATGGGGGTTTTAATACATGTGCGTTTCTGTATCTTCGGAATATATTATTAAGTGTCACTTAATATATATTTTAATTCTAACTCCAAAATATAAATATTTTTCCCAAAAATATTATATTTTATTTCACATAATTTTTCCAAAGTAATATCCTTGTCAAAATACATATTTATGTGTATTTTCTGAAAATACGTAAGTTACGGATAAAGATCGGGTGGTAATAATTACACCGTTGTAACTTAATATTTATTGTGAAGGCGTTCGTATTATTTTGGAATCATTAACATTCGGTAATATTATTTTTACCCTAAAAATAATATTTGTATGGTTCACAAAACAATCATAAAAATTTACACAAGTGTTGTTATGAAATATATATACTATATATATATTTGTCACGTTTTACTTTGTGAAAATCCCACATCCGACACTTAGAAATGTTGTAAATAAAATCGTGGCGAAATTTACATTTTTGAAAACAAGTTAAAAATATATTCATAACACTTGTGATGAAAATATTCCCAAGTGTTAGGTTTTTGGAAAAATTTCGCCAGAGTTTCCCCTGTAACTGGAGGTGGCCACGCTTTCAAGCGTATCATTTTCTTTTAAAATTCAAATCAACAATTTTCTCAATCAACAATAAACAATATTCAAACCATCAAACTAGTCAAAATATATATAAATCGCAAAAAATACATGAACTTGTGGTTTATCTAAAATACGTAGTAACTTTCCATTACTTTTAGTGGATCTTTGTATAAATCAATCTGGTTTCTTGAAAGTCTCGTTTTTAAAGAAAATACATTTCCACATCTTCTTGTCAAAATTTACAAAAATAGTTCTTTTGTCAAAACTTTGTGTTACACAAGTGTCTTCACACTTGTGTGTTCCCAAAAATCACCTTTATTTAGTAAAGATCCGGTTTAGAAAACATGATTTCACTTGACACTTGGTTCTTCGAAAATACCACTTGTAGATCTGTAGATCTATTAGTTTACAACTCCATTTCATAAGAAAAATTGTTTTTACACAAGTTCATGTTTAATAGTAGTAGTGTTCTTCATCTAACCACTTTCACATGTTAACATACTCTAGGTCATGTTACATGAACATGATTTAGCCGGGTTAGATGACGATCCGAGCTACTACTAACACAGATCAACACTAAATAATCACAACAAAACAAGTCTTACAAGTTTTACACAACTCTATAGCTTTTATCCAACATATTCATTCTTTTACAAGACTTTTAGTATGTCATCTTGTATGTTCATGATTTTTAACCGACAAAGTTCATTTTAACCACTTTAGAATAGATCAAGAAGGCGTTTATAGTCACTTACTACTAGCTCGAGGCTAGGGAAGAAACTAGTCGGAAATCAAGTGGATAAAAGCAATGTAGCGAGGTCCTTCGCAATCCGAGTGCACCGGGCTTCCTTATGCGCGATCCTTAACCCTTGTAGATGTATGGAATGGCTTGATCAAAATCGAAAGGTGGGTGTGTCTGTGCTTGTGTCTTCGGCCGAGAATCAAAGAGAGGGGAGCGAGAGTGATTTTGTGTAATGTGTGGTGAAGGTTATGGTGGGTTAATGATGTTACTTATAGACAATTCTTGCATCATTGTCCAACGGATTTTGTGTTAACTAGATATTAGGCAAAGTAGGATTAAAATAATCAACAAAGGACAAGGGGTGTCCCCTTGGGGACGATTTCGTTGGAGGGGGGGGGGTATTCGGTTCCATTTCAACTAAATGGTTAGACATAGTTAGATAATTAGGAGGTTAACCCGGTTACTAGCATGTAGTAAGTTGTGACGGGTGTTAGGGTATTCAGGGACCCCAACAGGCTTAAACAAAGAAAAAACTGTGTTGATGGCAATATTTTTATGTTCCGGGTATAGTCCGGTTGTTCGGTTGGACAGGGATCCGTTAAAGTGCTTAACAAAGCTTTAAAGTGTCGTTAATACTATTTTTAGTGACACGGTTTATTCCCGACACTTTGGAAAGTGTCTAGTAACGTTTTTCTCCTGTTTTGACACTTTATTAGTTGGCTAAATGCTGAATTTTTATTTAAAGTGCTGAATTTTGTACTTAGAGAACGTTTTAGGCACATCCGGTCACTATAACTTATACCTAGTGACGCAGTTCTACAACCCTCATTTCCCTACAGTCTCTACCGGTGTAGTAAACTATCTCTGGCTCATACAGGCCTTAGAGGCAGTGCCTGCCTGATGCTGGCTATAACAGCATGTTAAATGGGTTATTCGTTCATTGTGCTACTGTGCTTTTGTGCATCAAGGTTGTCACTAAAGTTCTGTATGTAAATAATTGAGTGACAGCAAATAAAGTATGATGCAAGTATGTACATGTATCAGTATTCAAGTAGCAGTTTATCCATAATTGTAAGCAAGCACAGTAATTAAGCAGTAATTAAATATTAATTTAAGTCGTATGGATACCTGATTTGGTGAGGGTTGTCACATGTTTCTTACGGAGCGTTTTTAATTTCATGGTCCTTAATGGACAAAGGGTTTTCAATAAACCTCAAGCCCTCGTAAATTTGAACTTCATGATGAGACATGACAAGTGCTTTATCAGCTAAGCACTTTTCAGATTAGAGGTATGGAATACATCATGAATTCTAGTCAGCTCTATTGGTAGCTTAAGTCTATATGCTACTGAATTGACACATTCTGTTATCTCGAATGGTCAAATTTATCTAGGGCTCAGCTTGCCCTTATTACGTCTTTTCAAATGCAAGACTTTAATTAATATATTATTTCTGATTTGGAATTTTGAGAGGCTTCCGCCCTTTATCATCATAACTCTTCTGTCAATCGTGGGCAACCTTGAGTCTATCTTAGGTTTACAAGATTCTTTTAGTTGATTCAAGGACAATCTTAGGTCTAGAGAGTTGGTTTCTACCAACTTTAGCTCAACAGACAGGTGTTTTACACTTTCTCGTGTATATAGCCTCAAAAGGCGCGGCTTTTATACTAGTGTAATAGCTATTATCATAAGAGAATTCAATCAGGGTAGATGTTCATTTCAACTACTACCTAAGTTAATGGTGTATGCACGTAGCATGTCTTCCAGAGTTTAGATTGTACGCTTATACTGCCCATCAGTCTGCGAAAGGTAAGTCGTACTAATGTTTAAGCGGTACCCGGTACCAAATACTTATTCCTAGGATAGAGTGATAGAGTGAGAGAAGAGAGAATGATAAACGTTTTTAACTTTTTTTACCGACTCATTCTTTAGAAAGTGCGTCACCCTACTACTTAATTTCAACGTACTACAAAACCTTTTAATTTTAAAACTTAGATTTTTCACTATCAGAGATAGTCATCAAACCCAAGAACGGCACGACTTGGATGCATTTTTACACTTATTTTATCATTTTTCTAAAATAAAACTTTCAAAATTAGACCCATTTTGTATTCTATAACTTGGATAATAGTTAAATAACTTTGTCTGATGTACATTATTCCCACAAAAATCTAACAAGAGGAGCATGTCAGAGTCAACCTACGTCGTAGACCTGTGTGCTTTATCGACCCAATTTCCAAGCTATATAAACACTTCAACAAATGTACAACTTCACATGCACAACGTACATACAAACTTTCACCATTTATGAAATAAATTATTTTTTTCTGTAGAAAGCGAAATCACACTATCGATAATCGGGTTCATTGTCCACTCACCCGATATGTAAATGCGTTGCGGCCCCCAACGCCAGACAAATCTCTCTCTCTCTCCTCTCTCTCTCTCTCTCTCTCTCATCACATGGACGATAAGCCCACAAGAATTTATATTTTTATATAATTATTATTATTGTTTATTAGTTGTACATTTTAAAGCCAGACACTTGAAGTCATCTTTTTATCGTAACCGTTCAAGAATTTCGGCTGCCGGAAACTGAACAGAAAAATAATTATGGTGGAAAACGGACACCACCACCACAACCACCACCCACCAGCTGTCGTGGCTGCGCCGCCCATGATACACGCGCCGCTGGGTGCGGCTAGAGGACCTGCTTATCCACCTGCTGAACAGCTTACCTCACTTAATTATTGCATCCATTCTAATCCTTCATGGCGTTAGTGTTTTTTCTTTTTTTTTTTAAATCTTGAACTTTTTTTTGTTAAGTTTGTACCTTGAAAGAATTGATTTTTTTTTTTGTTTGTAATAAAAAGGTGGAACTTTTCTTGATTTGTATATCCTTTTTGCTGGATTTTTTTTTTTTTTTGTTTTTTTTTTTGTTTTTTTTTTTTGTTTTTTTTTGTTTTTTTTTTTTTTTGTAATTTGAAGGTGTGATTTTTATTGATTTGTATACCCTTTTTGCTGTCTTGATGTTTGTGTGTATACTTTTTGATATGTGATGTTTGATATAATTTGATTCTTGAATCTTTTGATTCCCCTTTACAAAATGATTTAATTTTTTTATGTTTTTGATTCTTGAAGAGTTGAGGTGAAGCCCACAAAGATTCAACTTCAAATTAGCCAAAATTTGATTGCTTTGTAAAATATTATTGTTAATTTTGCAATCAAGCCCTATCAAATTTAAATTTATATAATTACTCTTTTTTACTTGTTTATTGAAATTTTATTCTTTTTGTTAATTTTAATCCTTAAAAAGGATTGATTTTTCTTATGTAAAAGTTGTAATCTTTCTTGATTTGTAAACCCTTTTTGCTATCTTTATTCTTGTCGTGTTTGTTTGATTCAATTTGATCCCTCTTGAATCTTTTGACCCCACCCTCAATTTCATGGTTTTGATTCTTGAAGAGTTGAGGTCAAGCCCACAAAGAATTAACCTGAAGTTAATTAAATTTAATTCATTGCTTTGTAGAATCTTATTACTAATATTATAATCAAGGATGATTTTTTTTATTAATTTTGCAATCAATCCATATCAAATTTGAATTAAATATAATTATTGTTTTTTCCTTATTTGTTATTGGTATTATTTTTAATTTGGTTAAATCTTTTATCCTGTTCTTTTACATCACTTTATGTTTCTAATTGTTTGAATAATCTTGTTGACAGCCCAAACTGTTTTGCTTGGATTCCAACACTATATTGTGATGCTGGGAAGTGTTGTTATGATCGCTACTAGGCTTGTTCCTCGAATGGGCGGTAATCATGTGAGTCGGTTAATCTATATATGAAATGAGTGGTTGAATTTGATCTTATTCTTACCAATGTTTGTTACTTTTTATGTTTCATTAGGAAGATAAGGCTCGGGTAATTCAAACCGTGTTATTTATGTCGGGTTTGAACACCCTTTTGCAAACTTTGATCGGTAACAGGCTTCCTACAGTCATGGGACCGTCTTTTGCTTATATCTTATCCGTGCTAGCAATTATAAATGATTTTGCAGATGAAGATTTCTCATCTGAGCATCAGGTATATGTGTACATAACTACATATACGTAATGTACAATTCTAATAATCTAAAATTAGTCGTTGTGTCGTTTGTTATGAAGTATACTGACTAAAGAAACTTTTTGTTTATGCTTTTGAATGATAGAGATTTGAACACACTATAAGGGCTATTCAAGGAGCCTTGATAATATCTTCATTCGTCAATATTATTATCGGATTTAGTAGGGCATGGGGAGACTTCACTAAGTAATGTTTTACTTTTTAAATTTCATGGAACTTCAATTGTATCGCGTTGATGATTTCTTTATTTGACTGTTTTTTGGGCTTTGTTATAGGTTTTTCAGTCCTGTTGTTATCGTTGCATACGTTTGTGTAGTCGGTCTTGGTTTATTTGGAAGGGGGTTTCCTGAGGTAAGAACATCCGGTTCATGAAATCTTGCATACTTTTGAATCCGCATAGTTTAATAATAATCAAACTCATAATCATATGGTCATGATATTGCAGCTTGCCAACTGTGCGGAGATAGGCCTACCTATGCTTGTATTTTTGGTTGTCTTCCAACAGGTATGCGTATATTTGTATGTGTGTGTGTATATATATGTATGTATGTATGTATGTGTGTGTGTATGCATGATGAAAATTGATAATGTTATGTTATAGTATTTGAAGCGGCTCCATCATCGGGCCCACTCTATTCTCGAAAGATTCGCATTGCTTTTTTGTATTGCACTCGTGTGGGCTTTTGCTGCTATCCTCACTGTAGCCGGTGCTTATAATAACGTCGGTCAGCAAACAAAGCTTAGTTGCAGGACGGATCGTTCCTATCTCATTGAATCCGCTCCATGGTAAATACAATTTTTGTCCTTTATGAACCTTTTTTTTTTTTTGTTTTGGAGAACACGTTACCAGAAAACTCACGGGACCCACCAATACCAGCTAACCAATGGGATCAAATAAAATGTAGCTTGAAGGTTCTCTAAGAATCATTTAGCTTAATTATCAGACTGCTTATATTCGGTTTTATAAATATAGGGTAAAAATTTCGTACCCGTTTCAATGGGGTACGCCTATATTCAGAGCAAGTCATGTTTTCGGAATGATGGGGGCCGCTCTTGTTTCGACAGTAGAGGTTTCTTTACTCTTTCTTCTTTATTTATTTATTTATTTATTTATTTTGTTATCTATTTATTTTTACAAGTGGGGTGCTATTATTTGTTTCATTTCATGATATGTTTTAGTTATTTTTGTGCAGTCAACAGGCACGTTTTATGCTGCGTCGCGTTTCGCGGGTGCTACACCGCCACCAGCACATGTCATTAGCCGAAGCATTGGTTTTCAGGTTTTATATATATATACACAATCCACACTCCATACCTTTTGGTTATTTTTGATTATGTGAGTTTAGTTTTAAACGGAAATTGATGTTCATTTTCCGTTTTCATGATAAAGGGCATCGGCCAGTTATTCGACGGGATGTTTGGTTCCATCGTCGGGAATACTGCATCTGTGTAACTACTCGATTTCTTATACAATCCTTTTTACAAGTTACTAGCCGCATTTTATCGTCTGTAAGTTAAAACATGTTATTCTAAATGACTATGCAGAGAAAATGTCGGACTTCTTGGGCTAACTCACGTAGGGAGTCGAAGAGTGGTTCAAGTATCGGCCGCTTTCATGTTATTCTTCTCCATATTCGGTCCGTTTTGTTTTTAACAATTTTCCCAAATAATTTCTCAATATAATACTTGTATTCTGACTGTAAACTAGCCGTTTTCAGGTAAATTCGGGGCGTTCTTTGCATCAATCCCTCTACCGATATTTGCAGCCATTTATTGCGTCCTGTACGGTCTTGTTGGTGAGTGTTCTTCTAACAATCTAATTTTAGTGTTTTTTTCGACTATATCTAACAAGCGTGTTCTTGTTTCACCAGCTGCTGTTGGAGTTACCTTTATTCAATTTACAAACAATAATTCCATGAGAAATATCTACATTTTGGGATCCTCTCTTTTCCTTGGAATATCGATATCACAATATTTTGTTATGAATACTGACTATGCACGCTCGGGTGAGGGACCCGTTCGTTCTAATGGTGGATGGGTAAGTAGATCTCGTCTTTCGTATATACTTTATATTATTGTTATTATTATTAATAATAATTTTTTTTTAAATAACATAACATGTTACTAAATCTTTGTGTGATGTTTTTTGTTCAGTTTAATGATATATTAAACACTATATTTTCTTCGCCTCCAACGGTGGCTATGATGGTGGGGACGTTATTGGACAACACGTTGGATGCTCACGATGCACATGACGATAGAGGTGTGCCATGGTGGAAGCCTTTCCAGCACCGTAAAGGAGATGGCAGAAACGAGGAGTTTTATAGTTTTCCTCTCAGAATCAACGAGTACATGCCTAGAAGATATCTATGATTTGGTATACATACCTGTTTATGGATGTAAGTAACTAAATTTTGAAAGCATGGTAAAATACCTAGTGTTAGATTGAAAGTCTATGAAAACCGGGGTGTAAGTTTTGTATGGTTGTATCGAGGACGTTCAAAGAACCGTCTCAATTGTTTTCTTTGAAAGCCAGGTATAAGTCAAAGAACCGTTTGTTGATGCTCAAGTCTAACGAGAGTTGTTGAACCCCAACGAGGTGTTGTTAACGCACTTGTACACGCAACATGTTCACTGTTGGTTTTGGTGTGTCGATTTCCAAAGAATATTAAGAAATACAAAGAATGTTGAATATATGAAAAATTACTTACCACCTTGGTTTTAAAAAGCGATAGGCATACCAAGGTGATAGGGTTGAGGCGCAAAGCGTGAGTCGCGTTGCATCACGCATGTGAGGCGCAAGGTATCTATATATCTTTTAGTATATAAATAACCTCTATGTACATATTGATGTACACACTCTTCCCACGTACAAGAGGTGCGCCTCGTGTATCGTCGTCGCCTCAAGCAGTCAGAAGCGCTAGGGCTTACGCCTTGCATCTTGGCGCGCTTTGTAACCAAAGCTTACCAGTAATCATTGCACGAACACAAACCATCTTCAAAGTGATGGAACCGATTGACATCTCTCACTACGATTTTCCTTCCATACACTCGAGAAACCAATTTAAATACCGAATGACAATCACTGCAAACTCGAAGGTTCTTATTTATAAAGATAGGCAAACCCGCATCAACATTCATCAGCCCAAACGCCAAAGCAAGCTTTTCACCATGATAGTTAAGCATACCATGCTTATCTTCATCTTCAACATCATGAAACACACAAGACAAATCAGGAACATAACCTTCCATCTTCAACTCAACAACCACTCGCTCCACTTTTTGATAAACGTTTCTCGTGAACGAATCCATATGTTCCCCAGTGCGAAAACCATATAACTCGTTATTAACTTCGATCAAACTAACTGCCGCAGGCTTTCTTAATCCTTTATTTTTCATATCCCGTCGCAAATTTCCAACTTCTTGCCAATTTCTTGAATCCGCGTAGATATTCGACATCAAGACATAATATCCCGTGTGTTGTGGTTCAAGGTGGAAAAGATTATCAGCCGCAACTTCCGCTAAATTGGTATTTCCGTGAATTTTACAAGCCAAAAGCAAAGCTCCCCAAACTTCATCGTTCGCGTGTGATTTCATATCTTTTATAAGCTCATAAGCTTCGTTTAATAACCCTGCTCGACCGTACATATCAACCATACACGCGTAATGTTTCGGCTCTTTTGCCACCGAGAAGATTTCCATTTCCGCAAAACATTTCTTTCCTTCGTTAACGAGTCCCGAGTGGCTACAAGCGGAAAGAACGGAGGTGAATGTAATGTGGTTTGGCTGAAAGTTTTCGTCTTTCATTTGGTTGAAAACGTTAAGTGCGTGTTTTCCATACCCGTGCATTCCATAACCCGCGATCAAAGTGTTCCAGGCGCTAACATCAAGTTGGTTCACGGGTATTTCTTTGAACATTTTTAACGCGGTATCTAAATCTGCACATTTCGCATACATGTCCATTATCGCATTCCGTAATGTTTGGTTAATATCTATTTTGTTTTGCACTATAAAATCATGGATTTTGGCTGCTTGCTGTCGGGAACCCAGATAAGAACACGCAGAAACAACGATTAACACTGTTACTTGATTAAGATTAACGTCTGACGTTTTCATTCGTTCGAAAAGATCAAGAGCTTCACTCGCCAGCCCATTTTGGACGTAGCAAGTAAGCATAGAATTCCAAGTAATAACATTTCTTTCTTCTGCGCGTTCAAAGATCATATCCGCAAATTCAACCTCCCCACATTTAGCATACATTGCAAGAACCGAATTAACAACAGGCACTTCATATAACAGCCCGTTACGAACAGCATACCCATGAACAGCCCGACCTCTTTTCGCATCTCCCAACTGACCAACAGCAGACGCAACTGTAACAGTAGCAACCCAATCCATTACAAAACCCTCTTGCTGCATTTGATCAAGCAAACACAAAGCCGTCTCCGCCCTCTCAGCTTGTTCATAAGCCGTGATCATCGCAGTCCAACACACAACATCTCTCTTAGACATTTTATCAAACACCTTGCGCGCGTCATCAATAATCCCACAACCCGCGTACATATCAACCAACGCGGCTTCAACATAAACATCTGAACCAAACCCAGTCCTTAACACCTCAGAATGAACCAATTTCCCATGTGTAATCAACAAACTAGCCGCACACGACTTGAGAACAAAGGGAAATGTGTAGTTATTCGGCGTAAAGTCCGCTTTTCGCATAAGCGAGTAGAACTCCAATGCATCTGAAGAGAACCCACTGTTTGCATAGGCACGGAGCATGGTGTTCCACAAGAAAGAACTTGTGTCATGATCAGTGGAATCAAACACATGTCTTGCAGTTTGAAGGTGCAGAAAGTTTGAATATTTGATGATGATACGTGCAGTTAAGTGAACACTTTGTTTTATGATGCCGGTGGTGGTGAGAATGGAATGTATTTGTGTGAGGATTTGTAGAGTGTTGCAGGATTGGATGATTTTATCATAATGGTGCTCGATTTTATTGATGGGGTTATTTTTACGTAAGGTTAAACCCCAACGAATCATTGTATGGAGGTAGTTTTAGAATGTCGTTGATGTTACTGGTTAGTGGTTACTAATTAATGCATTGACGTTTGGGCCATTCGGTTAAAGCTCACCGTCGAGTCCGGTGGTTGTGTTCGGCGGCGATACGAGAAACAGGGAATTGGCGGTGGCACAAAGGAAACGTGATGCTACTAGTACTAAGATTTAAAAAATATAAAAATGTTATAAATATAGGGTAAACTTCTTGTACAAATAATCTTTAACATACTAAACATACAAATTGAAGAAAAACTTAAAAAGACAAGGTGACATTTTTGTAATTATCAATAACTATGAAAGTTACGCTACAAATATACCTAAAAAAAACCTAACCCCTCCCCCCCCCACCCAAGCTAAAATACTAAAAACTAAACTACCAAAAAATCTAAAAAAATTAAAAAAGCACACAAATTATTTTATTTTTTTAACATTTTTTATTAAAAAATCGCTACTTTTAGTAGCAGCAAAAAATTTTTTTTTCTAACGGAATGTAGCGATTTTTTAATAAAAAATGTTAATTTTTTTTTTTTGTGTTTTTTAGGTATTTTTTGTTGAGTTCACATTTGTATAGTAATTATATATATATATATGGAACCCATTAAGTCTAACCAACCCTTAACTCAATCTTCACCATTGGATTTGGCTGAGATTAAATCTCAGCCACTTAAACTCCTAAAAATAACTGTTATGGTGGCAGTTCAGGGCAGTTGTGTACTCTCTCATGGTTTGCGGCCCATTTTCTCCACTAGGCTCGGTTGCTATAAAATTGGGACGTGGGTATAAAGCAGTTGCCGATGGGTAGAAAGCAGTTGCCGAGCAGCCTTATATAATGTAAACCCTTGAATCAAAAACGCCGTACCTTCAATCGTGATTTATGGGTAAATATTGATTTGAAGTTTTGAAGGTAATGTGTCTATAATCCTATTTATTGCTCACTTGATTGATTCCCTCGAACAGACTTCTGAAATCTGATTAGTTTCTTCTAATTGAATCCTTTGATAATATCTTCTTAAATCCATTCTGTTAATTACTTGATGGAAGTGTTGAAGGTAATTTTTCTATCATAGATAGTTTCTGCCCTAAATCAATTTGCCCTAATTATGCTCTGGTCTATTCTATTAATTTGCTCAATAAACATTCATAGATGTCAAGTATGTTGAAAGTTTAAATTTATAACTGTTTTTTTTTCAGCGTTAATTTTGTTGTTCAATGTACTGACTGTAGTTGATTTTTTGGTTAGGATGATGAAGAAGAATCCTTAGGCACGAAAAGAACATGTGACAACATTGGGAGGTGTTTTGTAAGCATTAAGTATTCATATAAAGATGGTGAATCTGAAAATTTTGATTGCTGTAGTGATGTTTCTAATAATAATCTTTGTGGTAACTGGTAAGATGCCCTTTGATGGCCCTCTCACGAGCTTCCCAATCGAAAGGTATATCCCACACTATACCATATGAAAGTTTGTACCTTTCAATCTTTAGTTCATCGGTATTGATCATGTTTAAACTAAAATGGGGGATAATATGTTTCTTTTTGTTTCTGTCACTTATGAATACAACACACAGAACGGGCTAAGGCTACAAGGACTCATGTTTTAAGTAGTAAAATTTGAGAAGCACTTTGAAATCAGCCAAAGTTAATTCATTTGTTTAAACTTTTGAAGTTATGTTTGATGTGTTGTGTTATTTTGATTGAAAAGGTTTAAGTATGCTATTCTATCTGCAGTTTCTTTTTGTGTTTGAATCTGGTATTTGGATTTCGAGGTTAATTTTTTATAACATAATTAAAAATTGATTGATTTAACAGATACAGTTTAGTGGTCATTTTTGTAGAAAATTCCACTTAGATTTATCCACAGAGTTGCTCTCATGTTCTGAATCCGGGTTCATTACGAGTATTAGAATTACGTCTACTGTTTACGGTAATTGTTCTAAATTAATGTGATATTAGTTTGCATGTGTTTTCTTGCCTCTATATGTTTTATAAATTGTTATGATTCAAGATGCGAACTTCCTTAATAGATTATCTTTTGGAATTATGATAGTTTTATGACTAAACTTGCAGGGCTCTTTTTTTAAATGCTAAGTGCATGTATTCGGTAGTTGATGGCTATTCTGTTTACATCAAGGGTCTCCCAATGAATGCTACACCTGCTTTGTTGGAGAAAGAGTTCTAGAAATTTGGTCCTATTACGCCAAATGGCATTCAAGTTCGAAACAACATGGTACATATCCATTTTATTTTTTTCTAAGCGTTTGAACCGTTTTTTTTTTGTAACTTTGCAGGGATTTTGTTTTCGATTTGTTGAATTTGAGGTGCCTGATGCAGTTCAAAAGGCGATTCAGGTGTGCACCGGTTTTTGTTTATATGTTACAATAGATAGAAAATGCTAAAAAATTGTCTATTGAATATTTTCATTCATCTCCAAACTTATTGTTATTCTTGTGACATGTGTCTTATGATGTTTTAGGCGTCGCCAGTCGCAATCAATGGATGCAATGCTGTTGTTGAGGAAACACGCTCAACAAACACATATGCAATTAGATTACATGTGGCAAATGGATTAGTTAATGGGTTGAAATATTGAGTAACTTGGATCATAGTAGATAAAAGCATTCAGAACATATTATTAAAGCATATAGGTATAATTTTCTTGAAACAGTAGCGCGTGGGAGATTTCCTATTTGAAGGGGCGGTGGATTCAGAAATGAAGGAATGAGGGGTCGTGGAAACTTCACTGGCGGTAGAGTGTGCAAACGTGATTTTGGGGGCAACAGGTGTGGTGGTCGTGGTGGTGATGGATATCAGGGGAAACCGGGGAATGGGTGTTAATAAGAATATGGCATCACGGGTTCCAGCCAACGCTCGAATGATTGGGGGGGGGGGGTTAATGACTTTGATTTGCTCTTATTGACTTAGTTAGGATTTTTTTGGCTATTTGTCCGGTGTGCAGTTTTTTTAGCGTCATATTGGGTGCAACACCTATGGCTGCATTCCAAATATGCTTGCAGGTGTGGCTGACATCATCACTTCTTGCTGATGGGTTGGTAGTTGCTGAACAGGTAGATGTTTGTTTTGTGTTATGGTTCAAGTGGCAAACGATCTACCAGAACCAAATGGTGTCCAGGAACCTTTAGACCCGCGTAGGACTTGAACGAAGCCTCTGTCATTAATCGGTTTCACTTTTTTTTTTAATCTGTTCTGCTCAAGATTTTGAAGCGTTCATCATGGTTAGTATAAATGTAAATTGGTTGAGGTAGTTTAAAAGTTACAAATTTGGAGAAATAGGTAATACTCTCTATTTTTTGCCTTTGTTTTCACAGAGTTCGTAATCCGCCGTTGGAGAAAAACTGCTTGCGAAACACATCTTAAAGGTTCTTTCATTTTTCAACTTTTGAGGTCATTTTCTCCTTTTAATGTTAATTTTATGTATAAAAAGTTTATTGAAGCTAATCAAATTCTTTTATAGGAATATCATCTGTTGTATCTCAAAGTCAAGAATCTTTGTTAATGGTAGCTGGGTAGGGGATCCACTGCAGAGCTCTTGGTGAGGACCTCATGACCTTGAGACAGTTAAGGCTACAATTTTTTTTTTACTTTGTACAACAAACCCACTCATTAAAATCACGAATATGTGTTAGCCTACTGGCCTCGCCTAAATCCCAAATATATTTAGGCAGGTTGATGCATTTGGAAAAGACTCATTTGAGGAAGGAGAGAAAAGATCTCAAGGAAGTTAACACTCAAGTAGTGGATCAAATAGGGTCTGCTCCTTTATTGTATATGGAAAAATGGACGGGATGACCCATTTTGGTAAAGGGTTCAGGCCAAAATGACTCAGAATGTGTTGTAATAGTAAAACGCAACAAGTAAATATTTGTGTTCATAGATTCATTCACGTTGTTACTATATAATAAATCAACGTAACCCGTCCAACGGACGGGTATTAAACTAGTTTTGATAGTTGGTGGTAATTACAAAAACCACCTTGTCTTTTTGAGTTTTCCTTCAATTTGTATGTTTAGTATGTTAAGATTATTTGTATTTGATCTTTTGCCTATAAATATATTATATTGTTGTGGTTATCAACTCCAGGTTGATTCTTGACAGATACAGAAGTCATGCGAGAATGTTTTTGTCCCGGATATATGCAAGTGGATCCCGAAAAAATTAATGTATTCATTTGGCGGGCGGAGATGAATAGAATTGCAACCACAGATGCATTGTTTAAGCGAAATATTGATGTTGGTAGCTTGGCTTGTGAGCTGTGTGGAGAAGGTAACGAGTCTGTGGAGCATTTGTTTACTTCGTGCTACTTCGCTTCTATGCTTTGGTCTTGGTTAGGGAGGTGGTGCAAGTGCCAGCCGCTGGTGGTGTTCACCTTTAGGGACCTCCTGGACATTCATAAACACGTGGGTCTTGTCGGAATGAAAATGGAAGTCATTAAAGGTCTGGTCAGAATCGGGTGCTGGGCGATATGGAAAATGAGGAACGAAGCAAGATTCAAGAACAAAGAGGTGAAGCTCGAGTACATTTGCGGCAAAGTGAAGAATCTGGGTTTTTTATGGTTCAAAACTAGGAATAAAGGTATTGAAACTTCTTGGAATGATTGGTGTAAATTTGTAAATATTTAACGGTTGTAGTTATTTGGGTTGCATCGGTTTGAGGTAGCGGTTGTGTTAATAAAGTTTACCTTTCAAAAAAAAACCTCCTAAAATAGATTGGCTTGTTCTCCAAGATATTATCTCCTATATATATTCATTGTATTTGAATGTAAACTATATACCAATCAATAAAAACACATCTTTTTCCCTACATCTATTTCTTATATTGTTTTGCTATTAGCCTAGTTTTACAACACGTTATCAGCACGGATTGCTCTCTGAAGGTGGATCGTATTAGCATTAGTGTTGTTGCTTCACAAGGATAGAAGAGTGTTTTCACACGGCTCTTGTATGGTACATTCTTTCACATTCTTCATGTTAATTAATTAATCATTCTCCGTGCACGTCTATATTTATCTTCTTATCATGAATCATATATTTGTGATTACCTAAAAGTATGTTGGATGATTACAATTAACCACTATTATTGTTTTAAAATTGATTGATCTACGTTCTTAACTAAAATAGACATTGATATTTTAGTTTGCGTAAAAAAAAATGATTTGAGTTTATGCAAATTTGTATTAGTTTAGAGAATGTACCATCTTGATGTTTTTTTGTTTTTCTTTCAGTTGGGCATTTAGATTCTCTAAAACAAGTCTAGTTATATTCAATTACCTATTACATCATATTATTGGTATTTCATAATTTATTTGGTTTTATGATAACTTTTATCATATGTAATTTCATGAAATCCATATTGGATATTTTTGTCACGATTTTTTTTAGTTCGTTTCATATTCAAACTTAGAATTTCGTTATTGGAATTTCTAAATCTTTCATATGTTTTGCCAATTGCTTTGAAGAAACCGCCCTACGGAATTGGCGGTGGGTTACGAAAAAAATCATTGGATGGTTACTAATTGAAGTATTTATATGATCTAGAAAAGTTTTTTTTTATTTATTGAACGAAGAGATTTGACATTCCTTTTAATTAACAGCAAAAGTCAATCATATTGCTTTGCTAGGTATTTTTCATCTTTGAATATCGCATGAATATGAAACTTTTATCCATGATATATATTTTAGCTTACAAATTGATTTGTTGATTCTTTTTATTAGACCAGAAAAGCCCACAAAATATTTTAAAAAATTATAGGTTACTTATTATTATAATATCATTTATACAAAAGATATTTGATGTATTTGAAATATTTGAATTAGTCTCTATTAGTTATGAATAATCATTAAATTTAAATTTGTACGTATGATCTCTAACATTGTTGATTTTATCATATTTGATTATTTGCTATGATATTTGTGGATAATACCGTATGCATGTTTGTATTTTAACATCAGTTAATCAATAATTTGTAAGATACTATCATAAATTATAAATGTTTGTGGTAAAAGACATTTTCATAAATTAATTTGAAGAGTGATAAGTGATCATATGTTTGTAAGAAAACGAGAACTTGATGGAATATTTGTTTATGTAAAAGCAAGATGATAAATATTTGGATATATAATATAATATTCTTGTGAATAGTCATACACAAATAATATATATATATGTTTGTTTATTGTTATGAAAAAATATTTTATTTTATAGAGCTTTTATATGTGGCAACTTATAACATGTACTGTATGACTTGACTTTATGTATATCTCATATTTTGTATGATATTATTTACTATATGTATAGTATGAAATAGAAAAACTAAACCAAAGTTGGTTTATTATTACTATCATGAAAGGGCATATATATGCTTAGATATGACACCTGAAGGATCATACTCCCTGAATCTCATTATCAAGTTATAAAAGGTCGTAAGATATTTAATCGATAAATCTTACATGACTCGAACATGTAGTTACTTCTCTATTTGTATTATGTAAAGAGAAGATTATTTACAAGGAAACATCAGATCAAACAATTTCCATTTGTCATATCTCAAATATGCTAAAGTCTCAATATTATGGAACAATGAAACTTTGTTGGTTCTACTCCATTCACTGAAATGAATGTGATTGTATATCATTGACAATGTTGTGAGAAACTTGTAATGAGGCCGAACTATCAGAGAATGTAAGATAACCAAGTTAATAGTGAGACCGACTATTAATATTGTAATGATAGGCATAATGAGATCGACCACTAGAAGTGGCAATGTAAGAGAGTGATAATATGCGAATAAAATGTGGGAATAATGATAGTGATATAACATGATAGTTTCAAATAATCTCTCTCATGTCTTACTTTTGTATTACATACGTGCAAGTAATACAACTACGATTATAAACTAGCAGCTTATGGATCATGATATTTGATTAGCATGACCGATTAGACCACGCCGAGTCAATGATGTTGTGAAACAGAATGAAGAACTCGAAGATTCTTCATGAATTAAAGATATCTTTGCTCTCAAGAAGAAATTAATTATTTACCAACCAAGATAGGGTGTGAATCACTAAATATTCTGGAATAAAGAAAGGATACGTATATCCAAACATGATACCATTTAGTGTTTTAAATTGATGCATCGTCTAAATGGTTATCAAATCCACAACATGAAGTTTGTGTGATTGTGGCTTAGCTAATGTGATAGCAAGCATATTAATCCAGATTAGTATATTTATTTGTTAATAACGAATTTGATTCCCAAGTTATTAATGATCATTGGAATAAGTGTTATTGTTGAGATGACCACTAAACGTCTACTATTGATTACAAAGCCAATGATCATGAGAGGAGCAAAAGTTCATTTAGGTACATGTAATTTTACATATAGTACCATTAATTCACATCAAGCCAATAAGTTATAGTTCTCCCCATACATTTGGTTTTTGGTCAGGAACCAAAGATGTCTCATCAAAGATTATCTTTGGTTGTGCGACATATATTGAAACTCATCCACCACACCGCACAAAGATGGGACTTCTAAAAAGTTTGAGAATATGTTGGGTATAAATAATCGTCTATGATTAAATACTTAAAGACATTGGTGAGAGATTTTCTTACGGCTCATTGGTTTTCACTTTAGTGAATG
Organism: Helianthus annuus; assembly: GCF_002127325.2. Lineage (NCBI taxonomy): Eukaryota > Viridiplantae > Streptophyta > Magnoliopsida > Asterales > Asteraceae > Helianthus > Helianthus annuus. The sequence continues at coordinate 140,324,698 of NC_035437.2, read as the reverse complement.
AATGTTCCCAACATTAGGGGGAGATAACACGCAGTTGAAAAGTGAAAAGTGGAATGGATTATCATGTCATCTTGATCCTCAGACTATGAACGGTGAACCAAAAGCTCAAATGATAATTCATTTACCAATATTAAATAACAAATTACCAGACAAGTTCACTGACCTAAATAGAATGACTAAGTAAGTCATATAATCAACTGCTTATGCTCCAGTCATATTTGTCCCAAGAGGACAACCACATATTTTGTAACGAGTATATTGCACGCGTAAAGTGTGGTAGACTAGTTGATTCCAATAACAAAATGCCTCGAAAATTGGAGCAAGTAATTAAGATGGTCAAGTCGAGGTTATAGTAATAAGATCTCCTGAAGAGACAGTAGACATGATGGTGCAAGAAGAACCTCAGGTACCTGAAAATAAAAAGATCTCGATAAGTTGTATCATGTCTAAGATATGTATGGAATCAAAATAAAAATCGACGTCATTATACTTTTGTATATAATGTAGCGCTTGAAATGATTAAATGATGAGGATCAAGATTTGAGATCTGCCTATGAACGTAAACATAGAAATGATTGGCCAAAATGGAAAGACGCAACTAAGACAAAGTTGAATTCTCTAATGACATGGAAAGTCTCTGGACCAACAATCCATACAACTGAAGTTGTAAAAATGTTGGATATAAACGAGTCTCTATGCGAATTATGTGAAAATCAAAGTGAGTGAGAAAAGGAAAAATTGGTGGCACAAGAATTTCGCAAAGACCTGTGACTGATTATGAGTAGACGTATTCTCCAGTGGTGGATGCATTGACTTTCTAATATTTTTTAGTCAATATAAAGAGAGAATTGATATGCGTCTTATGAATGTTTTGTATCACTTGATACTGAAAGTTTACATGAACATCCCAAAGGGTTAAATTATATAAGTCATGTAAAGTAAGTTCTCGAGAACAATGTGATCATTTATACATATTCGAATTTGAATAGGTTATGATTATTTTACATGTTGGATATAACTGGAACTCCTGATGAGTTTCTAAAGCAATTGAGTGCTTGAAAGGTTAATTGAAACATCTACTTGTGCACCAAGAAACATACATAGAAAACTTGTACCCAGTAATTGTGATATCTCGATAAATAGTGTATACACATGGTACAATATGGATTTTGGAGATAAAAGCAAGTGTTCATGTCAGTTTTGCATATGATACTGAAATCAATGTGTTAAATGAGAAAGCTTATGTAGCAAAACTCTTGAAGAATGAACACACATGCATATTTGGATAAGATGGAAAGAATTCCTCATGGATTGATAATACCAAAAGCATTAATATCAAAATCTCAAGAACATACTATATGAAGTTGACAAAATATGTATGGACTAAAATAGTCGAATCGAATGTGATATAATCGATTAACTAGTGAGCTCAGAAATGAGAAATACATATGGTGAAGTTGGTCCATTTGTTTTCATTAAAAGAACAATATGAGGTTTACAAGTATTACAATTTATGTTGATGATGTCATTGAATCTCCCGAAGAGAAAAAAAATGAGCTCAAATATAAAAGCAAGAATTTGGAAATGAAAGATGATATTGCAAATTTATGGCTTGATATGTAGAACATACATTTGTATTATTATCCATCAATCATAATACATCTAGAAGATTGTGGACATTTTCAAAGGGACAAGGCTTATGGTGTAAGTACGTTTAATGATGTCCAAATATTTGATATAGAAAATGACTTTTATCATCTTCTATCAAAAAAGTAAAGATCATTGGTCCTGAGGTACAAATATATCTTACTAGTCATACACGAACATATATCATTAAATTCATAAATTGTGTATCATGAGGAGATAATTTAATGGATAAAACATATATTTTCTATACCCTTATGGTACGAAAGATATGGGTTCATATTTTACTAACCCATCAACAAGTTTGACTAGTTTTGTAAATGCAGGGATTATAATAAAACACTTTTGTGGATCTTATGGTATTTGTTCGCAAGAGGAAGCATTAGAAGTCTCACAAGAAGTTTACAACATCATTCAACATAAAGGATTGCACTTCAAGGCATCAAACGACAAGTCATTCTACAAAAGTTTTGAGCAACTTTCAAGGAAGATTGACACACGTCACTTAAATGATGCATATTATAATGAAGGGGAGATTTATTCAAGTTGCACTCTTTTTCCCTCACTAAGTTTTGTCCCATTTGGGTTTTCTTAGTAAGGTTTTTAATGAGGAAACATATCTAATCCAAAAGTATCAGGAGAAGAAAATACGCGCTGCACTCTTTTTCCCTTAGCTGAGGTTTTGTCCCACTGGGTTTTCCAAGCAAGGTTTTTAACGAGGCAGCATCTACAAGCGTATTATGTTGATAACCAAGGGGGAGTGTTATAAATATATTATATTGTTGTGGTTATCAACTCCTAAAATAGATTGGCTTGTTCTCCAAGATATTGTCTCCTATATATATTCATTGTATTTCAATGTAAACTATATACCAATCAATGAAAACACATCTTTCTCCCTACTTCTATTTCTCATATTGTTTACGCTATTAGCCTAGTTTTACAACAAAAAAAAAATTAAGAAAAATTGTATTATCAAACAACTTAAGATGGAAGGTATGGAATTGAGCTCATAGGGGTTCATTGTCCCACGTCATCAACACCTTAGCTCCACTTAAGCACGTTAGTGTCACATAAACAATGTCGCCCCCTTTAACAACCTATAAAACTAGGGGCTATTTGTTTACCTCTTAATGAGGCTCTTAATGGTTCAGACCTCTTTCTGCTTCAGCACTTAATGAAGATGATTTTATATTTTTGGTATGTTTTTTAACTTTCTTGCTACTATTAGGATACTACATTAATTTTTGATGTAAGATGTTTGTTAAGTAATGTCGCAGAATATACCACTTGATTTTGAGAGTCTGTTGTGGGGCAAGGAGATCCCTTACGGTCGAATTATAGAACTACTTGATGGTGACAAATCATGGTTAGTACGAGTACGGAAGAAAGATGATCATTGTAGATTTACGAATGGATGGACAAAGTTTGTTAGAGATTATTGTTTGAAAACCAAAGATGCTGTATTGGTAAAAGCTATTGGAAGTTTGTCATTCGTTGTCTCATGTTTTAAAGAAAATGCCTACGAGAACTCTTACATTTCAGCAAATATTAGACCTGAACTTGGCATGAATGTAAGTAACAATATATTATTTTGTTACTTACTGTAAACATTTTTTGCTAGCTCAACAACTTGCTAACATCTGTTTGCCCTTTTAACGTCCGTTTCCTTATAATCTTAACGTCTGTTGACTAACCTTTTTAACTTCTGCTGACCAAGTCTTTTAACCTCGGTTGACTAACATCTGATATTTAAGATCTGTCCACGTTGCAACCTCTGCTGGACATAATGAATGACAGTTGTTACGAAACCTCTGTTGGATAGCAACAGAGGTATGTAATAGTTGATAGCCAACAGTGGTTAGGTTGTGTGTAAATACTGTAACTACTGTTGACTAACCCTGTTGAGTAATTCTCATTTTTACTTTTGTTGACTAACCCGTTGTAACTTCTGTTGATCATTAGTTCATATCAAATTTGTAAGTCTGCACTAATTATTCCTTTGCTTCTTTTATAGCTAATTGCTGACAAATTTTGGAAAGAATTCTATGGTAAAAATTACGATGGATGCGGATTTACTAATGGATGGTTAAAATTGATTGAAGAACTTCCGATAGCAGTTGAATCTTGGCTGGTTTTCACCATGATTGCATCTAAAACGTTTGAGCTTTCCGTTTTCTATCCCGAGACTGGAACTGAGGTTTCCTTCAAGAAAGCTGATGTTGTTGTGCTGGATGATTCAGTTTATGGAGATGATGGGTTTGATTTATTGGTTGCGGTATAAAATTTTGATGATAAAATACATTGTTTGATAACATGATGGTGATAAGTAACTTTTATTATATTATGCTAATAACTTTTGAAATCCCATATTGTAGGCTAAACACAAACAAGTTCTGAATTCCGGGGAAGTTGCTTTAGATGATGATGACACTGGAGCTTCGGTTGGTAATTCTAAGCAGTTTACGAGTTTTGAGGATATTTTTAATGTATATATACACATGTAATATTTACTTATTATTATGATTTAAAATATGGTTTCTTATATATGATCATTCTTATAAAGATAGTTTGTTGATGATGGGCTATTTGATTCAAAGATTGCGCTTCTGGTTGATCAGTTAGATGTTAAAAATGTTGTAAGTTTATAATTTCCTACGCATATATTTTATTGTATAATAAGTATAACAAGGTTTTTTAAAATTTTGTTGTAGCCTGAAGATCATTCTGTAAAAATAGCTGATGATGTTAACGATCCTCAAGTTCAGTCTAAAGATTTTTCTGTTCGTGACATTTCTGCCTCTTCAAGTGTTGTATCTAATGTAAGCGTTTATTAGTTTTATATTGTCCATTTTATTATTATCTCAATATATTGATATTCTTCTGTATGATTGAGTTTAAACTTCAAAGCTGAGTTGAGAAGATAGTTTGTGTTGATAAAGAAAGTTACAAAATTTCAAGAATTTAGAGTAGTTATATTCTAAATTAATTTACTTAGGTTGAAAAGATGCACAATCTTCGTGGCAAGACAATTGTAGAGGAAAACCAAGCTGTTGATAGACCGTGTAAAGTTCAAAAGGTTCGTTTAGTATCATCCACTTCAGAATCAGTCTTACACTTCACCACAGATGCTGAAGACAGGCTTGTAAGTTTTGCAGTCGTTACTTTGTTTCGTTATTTTAACAATTTCAGTTATATATCAATATTTTATAAAATTCATTATTTAATTTTCTGTTTTTTAGCATCTTCCATCAGATGTATCTTCCCGTTGGATCTGCATACTGATAATCCTAAGCCTATCAAGATCCAGAATCTCAAATGTGAAGTCCAGGAACCGTTTACAACATCTCAAAAAACCAATACTGGATTCAACTACGTTATTGTTGGATGGTCTTTTTATCTGAGATCATGCAATATTGCTTTTGGTGATGAACTTTCGTTAGAATTTCACAAGTCTATACAATTGCTGAAGTTAACAAAAGTTGTGCATTTCATGACAAAGATAAAGTCCTCTTAGTTTGTCTTGCGTTGATTGAACATTTATAGACAACATTTCATGTCATGATTGTTTGTGGTTGTACATTTGGTTCATCGGTGGTACTAATTTTGCTTCTTAGACATGTTCTATATGTAGTTATGTTTTGTGACAACTCGAACTTTTAAGGTTAGTGTTGCAATCCGACACTTGAGCAGATTCCTTGCATCGGATGGTGATCCGAGACTTGATAACAAACAAAGTGTCGGATAGTGATCCGAGACTTGCCACTCGACGATTTGACTTCAAAATGAAATAGTAATCAACTTCCTTTTTGGACTGGTTGTATCACATGCATTCTTGATAAAACTTTCTGACAAACATTAAATGTGCCGTTAGGTACACGAGATTCACTGTCAAAGATGATCTGTTATTGGACCTCAAATGTGATTTCATGCAATCTACATTGATATAATTGAACCAAACATTTGATAGTGGGCTGATGCTTATTCACTTGGGCCGAGAACCATGATTAGATCACATGCAATTGAATGGATTAATATTCACAATCTGAAAGTGGCCGACACTATTATTCATATGCAAATTGTTAAAAACTTCAAAGTCACGTGCAACAAAAATGAATTCACATCCCAACACAATTATGAATACTAAACTATGATTGGACCAAAGAAATTGGTGGGCCGATAAAAGATTAAGATCACATGGAAGTTACAAACTGATCTCATGAGCTGACAATCAACTTCACATTCACTCACATAGACCTAAGTCATTAAATTGTGACAACCCAATTAAATGGGCTTAAGCCCATTTCGGCCAAAGAGGGTAACCGCCCCCCCCCCCCCCAAACCCTTACCAATTATAATGCACGTAATTTATTGTTTAACGAAAAACTCAAAACAAAATAAACCCTATCTTTTCCAAGGTTGTGTGCGGCAGGGGACCCCCCTTATCATCATCGAGACATCATCTCTTGCACCTGAATCCTTGGTTAGTGTGATAATACTTGCTTAAATTTATGGTTGATCATATTTGCTTAAATGTAAACCTTCGCTGATTGTGATGATGAACAAGTGAACCTTTATGTGGTAATTTCTGGTCGAAACCATATGTGTTATAATGAACCATGATGATTACGTGAACTCTCATGAAGTTGTTATACATGGTTACTGTTTGCATGATATGTGTTATTTGATGTGAGGATTAATGATTTATATGATGATCTATGAGTATGCGACAAACGATAATGAATAATGCTTGCCATGATACCATAGCCGGATCGATTTAATTATATGTTGAAACTATTACAAAGGTTGTGTTGTGCTCGAAGTGGGCGGCAAACCCGGTATGCGGACCACTAGTTTGGGCCGTTGCACACCACCCTAAGAACTGCGTTGGGCTGTGATTGGTTGTTAGGATGATTATAGTGGTAGGTTAAGTCCAGGTATGAGTCATGATGAAACTGTGATTACTAGGACAATGGGAAAATCTTGATGGTTATTATAAGTTGTTATAGAACTGATTAGTTCAAATTAACATGTATGTATGAAGGAGGGTATTCACGATGTGTTCGAATTGTATGTTTGGGTTGTATAGATAGGAAAAATTATTAATGCGGACGAGTTCAAGGTTTAGGGTTGCATGATCATGTTGTTGATTTGCTTGTTATGTAAATAATAATTGATGTTGTGTAATGTGTTGCTGCTGGTTACTTAGTTGTTGCTAGGATTGTATGACAATATATAATGGAGTGGGTACAAAACAAAGCACATATTGTTCGATGATTGAATAACTTGGGACCTCTTGGCAAATTCATAACTTGCACAAGTTGAATTTGGTTGTTAAATTAAATGGATATAATCTGGTAATGTATGCGGATGGTTTTCACTAATGGGCTGCACACACACACACGTTTAGATAAGTAGTTGGGCCACAATTGCATAATAAGATTGTACATGAATGATGAAACTGTTGGGCCGCTCACATGAAACACGAACTAATCAGCCGGTGGGCCGCCGCACATAGGGTGCGAGTGGGCTCCGGGAAATAAACAATTGGGCTGGTTCGGGTGGGTCAGGAGCTGAAACGATAATTGCACCTGGGTTGCGGACCAGGACGGTTTGGCCGGGGTCTCGCACAATGGGCCTACGGGCCACGAGTGGTAAATAAATTTGCACATTTTTGTATGATGATATGTGATGTCATTTGGATATTTGAAACGTGGTAGGCGAGGTATAGTTCTATACGTGTAGCACCAAGTGTGTGAATGAACTTTAGATGAAGGAATTCGTACACAATTAAGTGTTATATCATGACTGCTTGATGGATGTATACTATGTGTGTAAACGTGAACAACGTATAAGTAAACTTAAAACTGATTGATACTGGTACTCATGCTAGGGCATGCTTGATCCACTGGTAAACGGGTGGTTAGTCTTACCGAGCAAACCAAAGGTGACTTCACTACATTCGAGCATGCGTCCCAGTGGTTGGGGACTGTCAGTGGGTATCTCGTGGAGGGATAAGTCTTTTGGGTAAAAACGGGTATATTGGTTAATATTCTCACCTATCATTCTTGTAAGTCCCTTATGTTGTTACCTGGAGGGTAACGGGTATTAGTTGGTAGCGCTACTTAGGTTTGACACCCTCACACCGCTCCTAGAGAGGACGGGTGTGAACTAATGACCCAGTCGGGCCCAGTACTGGATAGGAGTACGTGGGAAAGGGCAGTCATGTACTTCAGGAGCCGTCTTGTTCGGAATTGAGATATTAACAATATTACTTGCATTGGTTATTGAACTGTTTTACATTCAACTGGTAACAAACGTTTTCTTAAACTGTGGACTCGCCAGCTTTGTCTGATACACTTGTTGCATGCTCGCAGGTCGTTAGGTTTCTTGGATGTGGAACTTGCTGTTTGGAGCGGTTCGAGTGGTCATGGATTGTGCTGATTGGATACACTTATTGGGATATTGGTTTTTCGTACATTTGCTTTGAGAATATTTAAATTATAGTTTTGATAACGCTTCCGCTGAACTTAGTGGTTTTTCGTATAAACTCTTGTTGAGATTTTTATAATTAAATTGGAAATTTTATTTCGAGACTTGTAGATTCAATGTAATTAGTGGCTCATTGTCAGTCCGTCGCACGCCTTTCAGGGACACTCCCGAGGTGGTAATTTGAGGGTGTGACAGTTTGGTATCAGAGCCACTGGTTATAGTGAACTTGGTTTTAAAGCGTTTTTATAAAACCAGACTATAACCGAACAGTACCGAAATCGACCATAACACTCAGCTCCAGACTGCAAGGTTCGTTTCTCACTTACTACTGCATAGTATATCTAGTGTTTGCTTATGAATAACATCACACGTGAATGTACACTTAGCACTGCAGTATGAACTTCTATGTTACCAACCCATGTTACGTGTTTTAAGAGTGCGACTCTTCTTGAACTTTCATGATCTATGTTGTGGCGTCATCTGTCTCATTGCTCGAATTCGGGGAACCTTTTAGCGCGAGTTAAGAGGCACTGAGATAAGCATGCAAATTGCCTTATTATTATGGGTGCACACATAATAATAATGTGGGGTGCATGTGAGTCCCAGTGAGGCTTAACGAGTGTGAGAGGGGTTCCGCTCTATTAATTGATGTTATGTTAGAACTCAACAGTCTATAGGAGTCATAACAGTGATTGTCTCCTACTCAAACATGATCTTTTCACTCTTTTCTGAACTCTTACGAATCTTGATGCTATTGAGTATTACTTGAACACGCATCTGAACGCCTAGCGAAACGTGTAGAATGTTAGGTGCTTGCGCGAACGTCCTTGAGTTGGTTTATACCTTCCTCGCTTCTCTTCATTTGATAGAACTCTATGTATTGGCGTCTTAGACTCCGAAGTGTGACCACTTCTGCAACACTCTCGCGACATACTGTGTATTACTCAGTCAACTTGCAAGAGCGATGGACCAGAAGATGAGCATAGTACTTTACCGACCTCAGTATTTGGACGACCCTGATTACCGGCAACTAACACCAGCGAATTGACCTCAATTGAATCCTTAACCCTAGTCAGCGACTGTTGGGAGTCGACTCTTACGAATCAATCAGGACATAAGCGATGACAACAGATTATAGTGTGGAATGAGTGACTACTAGCACAGTGAGTAGCACATTAGGACGTGGCCCAGAATGTGAAAGGATGGATTTGGTTGGTGAAGATCGTAGGACTCTGTTTCAAGCAACGACAATAGAGGCAACAGTCATGGCAACATCAAGGTACTTGTAATCGTAGCCTACGGTATGGAAATGAAGGTGCCTACGACATGGATTAGCCGTTGATAATTCAAGACAACAACCAAGGGGATGACGACAGTACCGGGAATTCTCGTAACGAAAACAACAACACTAGAAGTGGTGTTCGTGGAAGAGCATTCAGGATTGGCGTGGGCGACGCCAGGATTTTAGCAACGTGGTAGCTAGTATGAGTAGCTAGTCGCTTCGTCTCTGTTCTATCTAACCCTGATGCTCCTTGAATCTGAACCTGTGGTGGAGTCGGCTGATGTCAAGTCAATTGAAACTACATGTGTTTGTTGGGATGCAAACTCGACCTTGTGGGACAAGAGTACGACATCGACCTTCTAAAACTCTTGATAGTTTTGATGCAGGGGTCAGTGTGGATTGGTTATCCAGATATCGTGCAGATATACCATGTGAGGAGAAAGTGGTCTTCTGTCATAAAGTATACGAGTGGTGCAGAGGTTACCATCAGTTCAGCAATGAAGGCTGGAAGTGTCCACAGAAGGATTACCCCGCTGTGTTAGGCTACGGAAAAGAGGATTGAGGATCCATCAATTGTTCGTGATTTCTCCCTATGTGCTACCAGAAGAATTATCAGGTTTACCTCCACATCGCCAGGTGGAATTTCAAATCGACCTCATGCCAGGAGCAGCCTCAATTGTTCGTGCTCCTTATCGTCTTGCGCCAGGAGACTTACAGGAGTTATCGAATCAACCCCAAGAGCTGTTGGACAAGAGTTTTATCGGACCCAGCTTTTCGGTTTGGGGAGCCCCAATTATATTCATGAAGATAAGCCTTTTCGTATTTGTGCTGATTATTAAGAACAAGGCGACAGTCTAGAACCGTTCGCCTCGACCATGTATTGACAGCCTATTGACCAACTGCAAGGGTTAAGCTCCTATTCAAGGGATGACTAACGAACGAACTACCATCAGATGGAAGTCCAAGGGGGAATGTTTCCACAACGGCATATCGAACGCAATGCGACCAGTGCGACTGGAGTTAATCAACACACCAGCAGCTCTATGGACCACATGAATCGATCGTGTTTATTGATAATGTTTTGTAACATTTCCAGGGGGAAGGAACATCATGGGCGGCATTCACACCTTATTTTAGAGCTCCTAAGGGAGGAGCCACTTCGCGCGGAATCTTGATTAGATGTAATTTCTGGATTCGAGAGGTACCTTTTGGTCATATAATCAACGAAGTGGGAGTACACGTGGATCTCGCTAAGATCCATTTGGTTAGAAACTGATCGACGCCAAAGATTCCTTCGGGGATATAGCAATTTCTTGGTTTCGCTTGATACTATCGCAGATTCATCAGGGTTTTTTCGAAGATAGTGCAGCTTTAACTTCCTTAGCATAGCAGGGTGTTGTGCATTCGTGGGATACAAAACGGGAGAACGTCTTTTCAGCTTCCGATCCAAACTCTACAACACACTAAACATCATCCTTACCCGAGGGTGCGGGTGATTTAGTGGTATATCATGATGGTTCGAATCAGAGTCTCAGTTATACGCCGATGCAACACGAGAAGGTGATAGCCTATGTAGCGGACTTACAAGAAGAATTGCACGAGTCACAACTGGCGGTGGAAGCCATAGTTCTTGGAATCAAATTAGAGGCATCTCTTGGGCGATACCAAATGCACTACTTAGATCGACCACAAGAGCCTCTCGTATGCCCTGGTTTTGAAAGAGCTAATCAAATGATGGCCTCGCTGGATGGAACCTTCGAATGAATTCGACTACGGACCCTAAGTGTGTATGAGTTTGCAGTTCACTATCGACTCTAACTTACCTGATTAGACCCGCTCTGTTCAAACTTGAGAACTGAAGGAAGAGAAATTGCAAGTTAAACCCATGCGGGGCATGGGGAAGCAACCTTTGGCAGGTCGGACGATATTTGCTACCTCGTGGAACGAACGTGGGTCTCGTTATACGGAAACTTAAGGGAATTTGTGTTGAGCAAAGCACACCGACCTTGATATTCCAGTCGTCTGAGTTTGATGGGAGATGTTAGGGTCTATGAATCTCGTACTAGTGATTGGGCATGAAGGCCCACCTAGCTATATATGTGAATGATGGTTGACTTGTGGGAAAGTCAAAGTGAATTATCAGCAACCAGTAATACCCGCATGGAAATGAGAACAGACTGACATGGATTCTGTCGCTAATCTACTTACAACTCGAAACGGAACCAGTATCACCTGGGTGATCGTTGATTGTCTCACGTTACCAGCACACTATCTCGCAATCAAGGAAACTGACGAGTCTTCACGGTTGTGAATGTTCCTTTGAGAGAGGCGGTTTTAGGCACGAGGTGCCAACTTCTGCTACCTTTGATTTTGAGTTATACCTGATTTATGACAATCAATACACTGCACCCTTGGCTTACGTCTAGGCATGAGCATTACTTATCACTGTAGGACAACTAGACAGAGTAACGAATCATCCTGACACTCGAAGACATGCTGCGAGCATGTGCGTGATTGACTTTAGTAAGAATAAAAGGACATTTACCTTGGGTTGAGTTCTACTGTAGCAGTCACCATTCTAGTATTCAGACAGCTCTGTTTGAGGCATTTCATGGACATTAATGCTCATCTCCTTGTTGAATTAAGGTGGGTGACAACCTAATCGCAGGTCCAGGACTTCTATTCGAAACTCTTGAGAAGATTGTTTGGATCGGAAATCGTTTGGCGGACGCGAGTGGCCGTCAGGAAATCGTTTGAGGAATCTACTGAAATCATGGACTAGGACATTTGTTTTTGAAACAGAGGTTAGGATTTCAAACAGTGGTATGAGAAACATATGTTTGAAACTTCTGTTTGGTTACAAACAGAGTCTTGAGAAACAGTGATTTGGTGAAACAGAAATTACCCTTTTCCAACAATGGTTGACTTTAGTCAAACAGAGTTTTAGATACCTCAAACAAATGATACACTCTTTTGAAACCTAAAATCTGTTTATTAAACAGTGGTATGAGAACATATGTTTGAAAGCTCTGTTTGGTTACAAACAGAGTCTTGTATTTGTTTTTGAAACAGAGGTTAGGATTTCAAACAGTGGTATGAAAAACATATGTTTGAAACCTCTGTTTGGTTACAAACAGAGTCTTGAGAAACAGTGATTTGGTGAAAAATAAATTACCCTTTACCAACAGTGGTTGACTTTAGTCAAACAGAGTTTTAGATACCTCAAACAAATGATACACTCTTTTGAAACCTAAAATATGTTTATTAAACAGGGGTATGAGAAACATATGTTTGAAACCTCTGTTTGGTTACAAACAGAGTCTTGAGAAACAGTGATTTGGTGAAACAGAGATTACCCTTTACCAACAGTGGTTGACTTTAGTCAAACAGAGTTTTAAATACCTCAAACACATGATATACTCTTTTGAAACCTAAAATCTATTTATTAATCAGAGGTTTGGTTTTTAAAAACAAAGGTTAAATGTCTGTTCACTTTTGGTCAATCAGATGTTTAGGGTCTAGTGTGTGATCAAGGTCATATGAAAACGCAAAAGGTTACTTATATTTAACCTTTTGGAAAACAAAAACTAAATATTTTATAATGAAAATGTGTTATGGATGGTTTTCTAAGAAACCACCCGTGTTTGCACCACTAGTACTATATAATAAAAGAAACCATGTTCGGGACACATGGCACTCTATGAGGCGGTCTTAATTATTTTTCTAAATATTTATTATGGAAAGTCAATTATTGATAATATTAAATTTAAAATTTGTAGAAGAGATTTTAATAATAAAGACAAAGATAACAGATAATAATATATTAATTATTATAATCATATATTAGTTATTAAAACCTAAAAATAATATATTAGCGTTTTAAATATTTATAAAGATAAAGATTTTATTTAATTGGTAGTTTTAATTGTTTTTATATTTTGATGATAAGGACAAGGATAACTGATAATCACATATTAAAAAAAAATATTTATTTTAATCAACTGTTTCGTTAAAAGGATTTATTCAATACAAGTAGAACATACATATTATTTTATACATGTGGTATATTTAGAATTCTACTTCTAATAAAGGATCCCATTATCCCGTTTTACACTCCAATAAAATAATAATATTAAATCATAATATCCAGCTTATCTCTTGTATATTTAATATTTTTTACTAAAATATTTCTTTTCTTTTCTTTTTCTGTTGATTATCCAACATTAGGTAATACGTAAGTTTCTAACCTAATAATAAATTAAAAAAACAAAGTAAAATGTTATAAACCATGTAATACATAACTCTCTAACCTAATAAAAGATAAAGTGAAATGTTACAATAACTAAATAGTATCTCAAAGTTCATTTTGTTGGAAAACACACCGCCGCACCGGGGAGAGAGAGCATACCGCATGGGCGCGAGAGAGAGGATGAATGGACAAGATCTGGTGGGCGCTGATGAGGACGATGATGGTGGATTCGAGGTAACAGTGAGGGTTTACAAGCAAGAGGAACATCAGCCACCTAATCTAGGGTTTCTGGAAGGGTTGGTTGTCTGGCAAGGGTTCCAACAACTCCGACGAAGGTTTGCATGTTTCCAAACTGGTCATATCTTGTATAACTAACTGTATGTTAAGCTTAGGTTTTTTTTTTAATTTGCCAGTAAATTAGGGTTTATTGGGTATAGCAGTGTGAGACCTGGACGACAGTGGCAAAGGGGATTTGCATAAGCTTTGATTTGTTATATGAAAAATGCTTTATTTTTCAACTTTACCTTTTTTATGCACTTGTGCGTTGTTTTTATTTCGCTTAAATTTGTTCTAAATCAGCATGGTGCCTTGAAATATGGACAACGCTGCTCGAATTTGGTCGGAATTCAAGAATAGGTATGTTTGATTTTGTTGAAATTTGTTTGGGTTTTGCAATTGAGCAACTACGCTTGGATGTTTATAATTATCAAGTACCAATAATTTTAGATATAGATTTGTGATTTACATTTGGCTAATTTATCTGTTTGGTTCTAGAAAATTCATTTATAGTGGCAACTTAGAGTTGGATTTTACTATAGATCTTTGATGAAAATCCATTTAAAACAAGAATCACGTAATAATATATTTACTTGTGTAACGCCCTGCTTTTCCACACTTTCCCTAATTAGAAAACTTGTCGTATATTTCTACTTTCGGAAATCCGTCTCCTTTGTAATCATAATTCATTTTAAGTCATTGTAAATCCGAGACTTCGGTTGTAGTAAAAAAATGATCTTTTATATGAAATTTATGTTGTTTATCCTTAATGCATACTTACGAAGATTAACTCGCAAACAACTACCATGTGTTCGTGATTCTTAAACAAATATTTGGTCATATTTTCGAAAACGCAAATTCATGTTCTTTACTCTTATTTGACACCTCAAGTCACATATCGTATATACTTGTCATATTGGTTTCTTACACATACTTATGCATAACATATTTTTTTTTACTCTTACTTTAATTCATGTTTGATATACCTTTAGGCCTTGATACATGTCCAATACACACTAGACATTGTAGGACATGTTAACCATATATAAAATACATCTTATTTATACACTTTACATCATTTAAACAACAACAAAAAAAAAATAATATAAAAGCTGCCAAACAGCCCTTGCAAATCAGCCATATATTGCTAAATTACCTCTTTTTTTTATTGCTTAAACTCTCATCTACTTGTATTAAATGCCAACCCAACTTAACCCTAATCCTTCCCCCTATAAATACCACTTATAAACAGCCTCCCTACCACTTTTGCGACACTAAAACACTCTCAAAACCCCCAAATCGTAGCTGCAAATCAGGGTTCGAGCAGATTGACACCTCTTCACGAAAATGCGCATAACTCACTCAATTCTTATCCGATTCACTCAATTCTTTTTGCCACTTCTTTGTATTGACCTTAGCTACATTTCCATGGGTTTTCCCTGGAAAATCAGAGCCTGGAACGTCGCCAAAAGGGATCCAAAGTTGACTGATTTTTCTGTTCATGTTTCAATCTTTGATAAACTTGTTTAAACTTGAGGAAACTCATCTCAAACCTATGTCCTTATGCTTATAACCACATCTATGGTTAGTTAGGTTTAAAAACAAGGTTGAGATATTCAAAATCAGAGGTATAAACATCACAAACTTTCTGTTTTGTTCAAGGGTTTAACCCACAAGTGATGTTCAAGTTCAAGACTTGATGTTTGTGTGATTTAGGATTAACTTGGGTTATCCTACTTAAAAATCCACACATTACTTGATGATTTCTCTTAGATTAGTGTTTAATATTCTTGTATTATTTATAGTTCATGACCCTCCTTGAATGTTCTTACATCAAGTGTAGTGGTGAACACTTAGAGGTACCTAAATAGGAGCTTGTTCTTCCTACCTCCTGTCACACCCCGACCACGTAAAACAACAAATCGTGGTGGAAACGTCGGGGAGTGTTGTAACAGAATCATTGTTTCACAACCATGGATCAAATAGTTTTGTTTTATTGAATTATTGAACTCAATGTTTTGATACAATTCAGATAAATACAAATAATTGTTTCTCAGTTTTAAAGTCGCTAAGGCACAAGTCCATCCTATGTGTAGCATGCATCAACAATCATCACATAGCAGTACCTGAAACATATATGAAAATAGGTACATCAGCATAAAAATGCCTGTGAGTAACATAGGATTTTATGTATTAGATTCATGGCTTTGGATAATGGAGGAAAAAGGTTTTATGTTTTCAAAATAGCCATGAATCCAATGTAAAAGTTTTGTTTCTGAAAACGTGTTGTTTTGGGAAAAATGGTTTATAGTATAGACAAAAATATACTTTGGTTTTGAAAAGTTTGTATAAATAGTATAACAAAGTATACTTTAGTTTTGAAATAGTTAAATGGGTAGTATATCGAAATACACTTTAGTAATTACAATAATAGTTTTGGTAGTATATCTCAAATATACTTTGGTTTAAGGATAAAGTATTGGTAGTATATCAAATTATACTTGGGTTTGAAAATAGCATATCAATTATGCTTTGGTTTAAAAATAGCATATCAACTATGCCTTTGGTAGTATATCAAGTTATACTTTAGTTTATGAAATAACAAGGTAGGTAGCATATCAAACTATGCTTCGGATAGTATATCAAAATATACTTTAGTTTAAAATAACAAAGTTGGTAGTGTATCAAACTATACTTTGGTAAAACAGTAGCATATCAAACTATGCTTTGGTAAATAACAAAGTAGTATGTTAAAACATATGTTGGATTTTGTACTTAGTATATCAAAATATACTTTGGTAGATCACATTTGAGAGCACATCAAACTGTACTTTTGTAGTATATCAACATATACAAAGAAAGTGTGATTTGGTATTCAATCAAGCCTTAGTGTATCAAACTACACTTTGGAGACTATAGAAATACCACAAAGGCAATTTCTATTTGGTTAAAATTTGGTTTCTGACATTCCATACAACAGGAATGGGGTGTCTAGTCCTATAGCGCTATATCATACTACCAATCGGCTGGGTGAATGTATAAAAATAGGTACAATCCAACAATTAGTTTTATAAGTTTTGGAAAATCAGTGTTTAAACCATAGGTAATCGTTTAATTTATCAAAAGTATATGTATTAAGCAGGTGTAATCATATAGTTTAAAATCAGGAAAATAACAGATAGGCATATATGTTTCACCCCAAAACAATTGAAAACTGTAAAAGAGGGGACTATGTACTCACTTGAGATAGCAAGTATCCTTGATTAAGTGTCCTAACAAAGCTCGGGAAATCAAGGAATCAAGTGGCACCTAGTATGGATCACTATGTCAAACAATCGGATCCTAAATCGGGAGATAGGATAGAATGAAGTTCTATAAATCAAATGAGTATTGAAACTCATATGGCATGATTTAATAGACCTAACATTCTGATGTGGAAGTCTACCTAAGTGCTTTTGACCCGTTTCGACCCATATGGTAGTGTAAGCCACTATAATGCGTCGTTTGCGTAAAACTATGTTCGGATGGTTAACTATGTGCTATGTCAAGTCTTACATGCCCAATTATCCCTAAACATGTTACAAAATCAGTTTGTATGTCAAAAATATGTTCACATAGTCAAAATACAGATTTATACTTCAAAAGGGCATTTTGGTCATTTCCTATGGGCATACAAGCTAACTAGCATACGACTAACCAATCCTAGGTGATCATAAGGTATAACCTCAGTGGTTATTCCCTATGCAACTATGATCACTAACTAAGATTGGTCGGATCCTGAAGATCGACCAAACGGGTCGGATTCGAAAGTGTAAGCGGTTGTTTAGACCGCTTAACTTACGACCCTAAACAAGCACTAACTAATAGTGACGAGTTAAACATGTCAAAACATGTTTAACCTACTGATTTGGTATCAAAACAAAGTGTTTTGATACCTAAAAGTAGTTCCGAGGCAAAATGCGTGTTAAAACGCATTTTCACCGAAACTTTGACTCGTCACTACACCTAGTTAACGTGGTAATCAGTGGGTATAATCACTAAGGATTATAACCAACGTGATTACAATCACGTTGCAAAGTTCAACCGAACTTTGCGTTAACCAAAGACTGGTCAAACTGAAAGTCAAACACTGTTTGACTTTTTTAATTAGTAAGCAATAAAAAGAATGAAAGAATGCTCACTAAGGGTCCTTGCTATCTTTTCTACAAAGAAGACAAAGTCCCAAATGCTTGAGAGAGCTCCCAAGTCAGATGTAGAGAAGAGAAATGAGAGGAATGAGCAAATGAAACAATGGATGGCTTGGCTATTTATACTTGTTGGTGATCAACAAGATCAAGACATGTGGATTGTGTGTTAATCAAGGAAAAATCATGGCCATACAAGTGTTGCAAGCAGGTTAGAAGCCTTGGAGAAGAGATAACTTGTTCCCCAAAACATGGAAATTGCATACAAGGGCCTGATCTTACACAACAGCAGCAAATTTCAAGTTTCTGGTCGCTGGGCATGCCTTACGGACCGTAAGGACATGCATACGGTCCGTAAGGGACCTGCAGACCAGCAACTTTCACTTATTTGCAGTTTAGCCCCTGCACCTTGTTTCGTCGAGTTTCGGCACTTCTAACACCCGTCAAACCCATTTTCAAGCTCCATAATGAAGTTAAAGTATGGGTAACATGAAACATGCTCAAAAACATGTCGGATGTTGGTTCGTTTGGCCGTACGGTTGCGTTGTTCGGCTAATCACGACGGAAATCGTAACGTCGCGAAAACGATCCAAATTGCGAAACGAACGAAGTTTTTGCATGCCGATCACTAAAATAAAAATATTTTAGTGTGTACAAAAATTTTGGATGTCCAGATGTGGTCAGAACGTAAGATATACGCGAAAATGCAAACTTACGCCGATTTTGACACTTTTAGTCCATGTAAGATCAAATAAGCATATTTTCGCACACCGAACCACCCAAAGCTTATTTCTAAGCTATGTTTAGGTTATTCATGGTGTGTTTAGCTTATGATCAAGTTCCGGACTATTCGTTACTATACAAATTGGTATAGTTTCGCAGTTTGACGTAAATAGTCCCTACGATCGAATAAACTTGCTCTTGCCATACCAAACCTTCCAAAACTTATTTCTAAGTTATGTAAAGGTCATTTAAGGTATGTTAAGCCTATTTCACTATTCCGGAGTGTTTGTCGCGTTAAACTGATTACGTTTACGCACCAGTGCGCGTATAACTTTCCAGAAAGCGATTTAAAGCTCGGAATTGAACAAGAATTGATATGTGTAAAAGATACACATATTTATACAAATCCCAAGTATGAAACACAATATTTCATTGGTTTGGCATTTGTTTGATGTTCGTGGTGACATAGGTGTCACAGTCTCCCATACTTCAGGAAATTTCGTCCCGAAATTTTATTCTAGAGGAAACTTGTGAAGACAACTGTGATTGTTTCACTTTCGAATGAATCCTCCATTTCCCAAGTAAAACTCTAGGTCACGTTTGGATTCTTAGCGAATCTTCTAACTGCCAAAATGCCGTTGTTTCAATAACAAAAACATGGAGTTTCGAATAATGGATAGGAGGAGGTTTCCTATGAAGACTGTCATAGGAAACTTGTGTGTGCTCGAAATCAGAGTCGGAGATTGCAGAATAAAATGACATTGGCCAAAGTAAAGGACTTCTAGTAATTTAAATAACGCTACTTTCGCAATGTAATAAGGAACACTTATATATAGGAAGTACCAACGGCGTATCCACCATGCCCTTTTTACATTGTTCCCATCTCGTTATTCTCATCACTATAGGTCTTAACACATGACAAAACTTGTTGTGGTTTCTGTGCACCGAATTCCATAATTACGTATGCATCCATAATTATGTAATTCCTTGCACAGTCCGCACAGTTCGTATGATAATGTGTAGGGTAAAATCAATTGAACAAACATGAAATGACTTGACTAGACCACCAAAGGATCTTTTTAACTAGTTCAACGAACGATCTTTTTAGACAGATCAACACATGATCTTCCTTAACTAGACCGTTGTATGATATCTTTAAATAGATCATTTACGGGATCTTTATAACTCAGAACCAAATAATCGTTTTGATACAGCACATTGGAATCCAAGGTTCTTACTATTTGCATAGAAGCCCCTTAAGGATTTAAGACAGTACTTTGAGCATCCTTCTGAGAATCTAACATATGAAAATACGGAAGGTTCCACCAGGACTTAGATAACGAGCTTTAGAATATAACACAAAATCACCAAATTGTGTATTCGTTAATTTAGTTATTAGCTCATTTGTGAATTAATGCATTTGAAGTACACCTGAAATCCAATCACAGACTTCATTTAGTACTTTGAAATATCCTCAAGAATCTAACTATGAAGATAGGAAGATCTTATAAGGATTTGGAATTTGTTTCTGTCGTGTTATAACATTCGTATTAGGACACATAAAGAATCCAATTAAGGACTTACGATAACACCTTTATCAAATCAAAGATTTGAAATGGTACTTCAAGTATCTGATTAAGAAATTTGAAATTTGTACCTGTACTTTGTTTCTTAAAAGAAACTAGTACTTAGGATTTTTTGGGAGATCATAAATGATCATAGAATGAAGGAACCACACGAGTAGTTTGCTTTGTTAGGAACACAGTTCCTTGGCGTGAATATCGTAGGGGTATGTCAACACACACACCATCGGATTAGTCTTGGAAATAAAATTGGAACAACCATTTTATTTATAATAACTGAAT
Source organism: Helianthus annuus (assembly GCF_002127325.2). Taxonomy (NCBI): domain Eukaryota; kingdom Viridiplantae; phylum Streptophyta; class Magnoliopsida; order Asterales; family Asteraceae; genus Helianthus; species Helianthus annuus. The sequence continues at coordinate 140,303,983 of NC_035437.2, read as the reverse complement.
TGTCTCAAATGTCAAAAGATAATAAACAAAGGAAATACAAAAGTCTAATTGTTCACTGCTGCATTGCCATTTGCATTTGCCTCGTTTATGTTAAATGCTCGTCCACGTGCTGGATTTGCGTTAACAAGTCTCGGGCAATTGTTCCGGTAGTGAGTAAGATCACCACAGTTATAGCACGATCCAGGTGGAAAATGTGCTTGAACAGCAGCAGGATTTGCAGCATTCCGGTTTTGGATAACATGGCGAGATGTATTGACCAAGTGTCCCAATCGCCCACAGTGGGTACATTTGTGACACGGTGTCTGATTCACATGATGACGGTTGCATTTGTTGCACAAGGGTGCAGTACCAATATAGTTCTTCCTAGCACGAGGCTGTGATGGCTGATTTGGCGCAACCTGATCATTCTGAGCGACCACTGCGAAGTTTTGTGAAGCCTTACGCTTCTTCGACTTCTTAGAGGACTCGGTCTGTTTATCCTTTGGTTTTTCTTGTGCTGTCTTGTCAGATGGTTTCGGATCGCCTTTTCGGAAAAGCTTACCCTTCCTGATTTGAGATTCAGTCAGGGTGGCAGATAGTTGAATGGCTTGTTTGACGGTAGTAGGGTTGCTACCAGTAACAATATCCTGAACTGGGTCAGGAAGGCCATCGATGTATCTTTCAATCGCCTTATCCAAAGGCGTAACCATGGTAGGACATAACAGACTCAATTCCTCGTAACGATCAGTGTAGGCTCGATGTTCACCGCTGTCTTGTTTGAGATCATCAAATTCCCATTCTAAAGCCCTAAGCTCATGACGAGGACATAATTCCTTCATCATTAGAGACCGAAGCTCTTCCCAGGTTTGTGCCATTGCCACATCGGCACCTCGAGCCCTCATTATCCCGTTCCACCATGTGAGTGCTCTTTTCTGGAATACACTCGACGCAAACTCAACTTTTCGCTCGTTTGGGCATTGTACATGAAGAAACGTGCTTTCGAGACTCTCGAACCACTGTAGGAGCCCAGTGGCCCCTTCAGACCCAGTAAACGTAAGTGGCTTGGCTGAGTTGAATGTCTTAAAGGTGCACTGAACATTGTTATTGTTATTGTTATTATTTGCCTGATTTATCTAGGTGATAAGGTTCGGGAGCACAGCAGCGAATTACTGAGTGATTAAGGCTGCCAAAGCGGCATCCTAAGCTTGATCACGTCGAGGAGGCATATTCTAAAAGAACAACGAAACAAGAGGGAAAACGAGTGAGATGTTATTGGATATTCAAAACTAGATGTTAAGAATATCAACAAGGCATAAGGATTGTGACCATTTGTTCGTTACTTAAAACAAACAAACGACACTGTGACAAATCAAAGTAAATGGGTCAATATAATGTATCACTGAAGACATGCTCGCCTATAAGTGAACACTCACCCCAAGAGTTCCCAGGTAAGAGTGACTGGTCCGATACTGCGGATTTGTACGAACACTCTAGCCTTAGACAGAAAACTCAGGGTACAGACATTCACTCTTCCAGTTTGCACGTGTTCACATTATTTAGACCCAAACTTTGATGAGATTTTGAAAAACACCAAAGGCTTAAAAGCCTAAAATCAAATCATCTAAGGATAGATGACTTCTTGTGATGTTTTGAAAGATTTTGACTCGAGAGAATGAATTGTGTTTTGTTTTTGTTAATCACCTAAGGATAGGTGAAGTGTATTGTTTTAAGACTAAACACAAGGTAACTTGTGTTAGGGTCCTAGGAAGGTTATAGTCTAGGTCAAAGCATTACTAATAACCTAATTCCCTATAACCATTGGCTCTGATACCAACTTTTCTGTCACACCCCGACCACGTAAAACAACAAATCGTGGCGGAAACGTCGGGGAGTGTTGTAACAGAATCATTGTTTCACAACCATGGATCAAATAGTTTTGTTTTATTGAATTATTGAACTCAATTTTTTGGTACAATTCAGATAAATACAAATAATTGTTTCTCAGTTTTAAAGTCGCTAAGGCACAAGTCCATCCTATGTGTAGCATGCATCAACAATCATCACATAGCAGTACCTGAAACATATATGAAAATAGGTACGTCAGCATAAAAATGCATGTGAGTAACATAGGATTTTATGTATTAGATTCATGGCTTTGGATAATGGAGGAAAAAGGTTTTATGTTTTCAAAATAGCCATGAATCCAATGTAAAAGTTTTGTTTCTGAAAACGTGTTGTTTTGGGAAAAAGGGTTTATAGTATAGACAAAAATATACGTTGGTTTTAAAAAGTTTGTACAAATAGTATAACAAAGTATACTTTAGTTTTGAAATAGTTAAATGGGTAGTATATCGAAATATACTTTAGTAATTAAAATAATAGTTTTGGTAGTATATCTCAAATATACGTTGGTTTAAGGATAAAGTATTGGTAGTATATCAAATTATACTAGGGTTTGAAAATAGCATATCAACTATGCTTTGGTTTAAATATAGCATATCAACTATGCCTTTGGTAGAATATCAAGTTATACTTTAGTTTATGAAATAACAAGGTAGGTAGTATATCAAACTATACTTTGGTATACGGTAGCATATCAAACTATGCTTTGGATTGTATATTAAAATATACTTTAGTTTAAAATAACAAAGTTAGTAGTGTATCAAACTATACTTTGGTAAAACAGTAGCATATCAAACTATGCTTTGGTAAATAACAAAGTAGTATGTTAAAACATATGTTGGATTTTGTACTTAGTATATCAAAATATACTTTGGTAGATCACATTTGAGAGCACATCAAACTGTACTTTTGTAGTATATCAACATATACAAAGAAAGTGTGATTTTGGTATTCAATCAAGCCTTAGTGTATCAAACAACACTTTAGAGACTATAGAAATACCACAAAGGCAATTTCTATTTGGTTAAAATTTGGTTTCTGACATTCCATACAACAGGAATGGGGTGTCTAGTCCTATAGCGCTATATCATACTACCAATCGGCTGAGTGAATGTATAAAAATAGGTACAATCCAACAATTAGTTTTATAAGTTTTGGAAAATCAGTGTTTAAACCATAGGTAATCGTTTAATTTATCAAAAGTATATGTATTAAGCAGGTGTAATCATATAGTTTAAAATCAGGAAAATAACAGATAGGCATATTTGTTTCACCCCAAAACAATTGAAAACTGCAAAAGAGGGGACTATGTACTCACTTGAGATTGCAAGTATCCTTGATTAAGTGTCCTAACAAAGCTCGGGAAATCAAGGAATCAAGTGGCACCTAGTATGGATCACTATGTCAAACAATCGGATCCTAAATCGGGAGATAGGATAGAATGAAGTTCTATAAATCAAATGAGTATTGAAACTCATATGGCATGATTTAATAGACCTAACATTCTGATTTGGAAGTCTACCTAAGTGCTTTTGACCCGTTTCGACCCATTATGGTAGTGTAAGCCACTATAATGCGTCGTTTGCGTAAAACTATGTTCGGATGGTTAACTATGTGCTATGTCAAGTCTTACATGCCCAATTATCCCTAAACATGTTACTAAATCAGTTTGTATGTCAAAAATATGTTCACATACTCAAAATACGGATTTATGCTTCAAAAGGGCATTTTGGTCATTTCCTATGGGCATACAAGCTAACTAGCATACGACTAACCAATCCTAGGTGATCATAAGGTATAACCTCAGTGGTTATTCCCTATGCAACTATGATCACTAACTAAGCTTGGTCGGATCCTTAAGATCGACCGAATGGGTCAGGTTCGAAAGTGTAAGCGGTTGTTTAGACCGCTTAACTTACGACCCTAAACAAGCACTAACTAATAATGACGAGTTAAACATGTCAAAACATGTTTAACCTACTGATTTGGTATCAAAACAAAGTGTTTTGATACCTAAAAGTAGTTCCGAGGCAAAATGCGTGTTAAAACGCATTTTGACCGAAACTTTGACTCGTCACTACACCTAGTTAACGTGGTAATCAGTGGGTATAATCACTAAGGATTATAACCAACGTGATTACAATCACGTTGCAAAGTTCAACCGAACTTTGCGTTGACCAAAGACTGGTCAAACTGAAAGTCAAACACTGTTTGACTTTTTAAATTAGTAAGCAATAAAAAGAATGAAAGAATGCTCACTAAGGGTCCTTGCTATCTTTTCTACAAAGAAGACAAAGTCCCAAATGCTTGAGAGAGCTCCCAAGTCAGATGTAGAGAAGAGAAATGAGAGGAATGAGCAAATGAAACAATGGATGGCTTGGCTATTTATACTTGTTGGTGATCAACAAGATCAAGACATGTGGATTGTGTGTTGATCAAGGAAAAATCATGGCCATACAAGTGTTGCAAGCAGGTTAGAAGCCTTGGAGAAGAGATAACTTGTTCCCCAAAACATGGAAATTGCATACAAGGGCCTGATCTTACACAACAGCAGCAAATTTCAAGTTTCTGGTCGCTGGGCATGCCTTACGGACCGTAAGGACATGCATACGGTCCGTAAGGGACCTGCAGACCAGCAACTTTCACTTATTTGCAGTTTAGCCCCTGCACCTTGTTTCGTCGAGTTTCGGCACTTCTAACACCCGTCAAACCCATTTTCAAGCTCCATGATGAAGTTAAAGTATTGGGAACATGAAACATGCTCAAAAATATGTGGGATGTTGGTTCGTTTGGCTGTACGGTTGCGTTGTTCGGCTAATCACGACGGAAATCGTAACGGACGCGAAAACGATCCAAATTGCGAAACGAACGAAGTTTTTGCATGCGGATCACTAAAATAAAAATATTTTAGTGTGTACAAAAATTTTGGATGTCCTGATGTGGTCAGAACGTAAGATATGCGCGAAAATGCAAACTTACGCCGATTTTGACACTTTTAGTCCCTGTAAGATCAAATAAGCATATTTTCGCACACCGAACCACCCAAAGCTTATTTCTAAGCTATGTTTAGGTTATTTATGGTGTGTTTAGCTTATGATCAAGTTCCGGACTATTCGTTACTATACAAATCGGTATAGTTTCGCAGTTTGACGCAAATAGTCCCTGCGATCGAATAAATTGTTCTTGCCATACCAAACCTTCCAAAACTTATTTCTAAGTTATGTAAAGGTCATTTAAGGTATGTTAAGCCTATTTCACTATTCCGGAGTGTTTGTTGCGTTAAACTGATTACGTTTACGCACCAGTGCGCGTATAACTTTCCAGAAAGCGATTTAAAGCTCGGAATTAAACAAGAATTGATATGTGTAAAAGATACACATATTTATACAAATCCCAAGTATGAAACACAATATTTCATTGGTTTGGCATTTGTTTGATGTTCGTGGTGACACAGGTGTCACACCTCCTACATGAATTCTATGACACAATGGAGGTACCTAAATGAAGATTTATCTTCTACCTCATGCTTGACTAATGGACTAAATAATACCTATAATACTTCTACATATACATACTATTCGAACTCTTGATGGTGGACTTGTGTTCATTTGTCAAGGTATTAGAATAACGTCATATAAGGCATAAGACCTGTTACGATTCTAATGAGTATATTACTCATGAAAACATTAACCTTTGAGGTTTCATAGTGTCAAGAACAAGTACTTAGTGTTAAAAGATGATTACTTTTGAATACTTATATTCTTATGTTTTAACTTCCTAAATCCCTAAACAAACACATTCAACCTTCTAACCTCATCAACTTCGTCACAGTGGATAATCGAAAAGCATATGCAAATTTGTGAGTATACTCGCAACCCCCTTTTTATGTTTACCACTTTTGGGGTGTAACATGTTTAACTATTAAACTACACTTAAACTTATTCTTTATGCAATGCACGAAAACAATCCTTATACATGAATACTATGTTGTTATACTTGATGCTTACATGGACCATACTTATGTGATATGTTTTAGTCATTAGCTTTCACGAGCCTCCATTTGTCATGTATAGCGCTATAGGAGTAACGCACCGCCCCCCTTAAACTTGTGGTCATGTCGAATTAACTAAACTTTCTTGCGTAAACAGAGGATTGGCTAGAAATATTGCATGCCATGTTGGGTTGATCTTATATAAACTAAGTTGCCATGTGGATTCGTTTTAAACTTTTATACTTATACTTATGCTAAAACTTGTATACTAGCCTTTGCTTTTGCATTGAATTGTATTTTAAACATGTTACAGGTTGAGGATTGATGATGCTACGAAAATGGATTAGCAAAGATGCGTAGATACTCATTTAGACGTTTAGGTTTAAAGTGTTGTATAACTTTTGTTATGTTATGTTGAACAATGTTGTTATTTGAATTTGTTGTAATGCTTTGACAATTTATCTATGAAATGAAAATGGTTGAATTAAATATTGTCACAGTTAGTGTTATGAAGTCTCTTGCGATCTATTTCGTCTCACTCCGATGTTTCCGCCATCGGTTGGGGTGTGACAGACTGGTATCAGAGCCATAACTATAGGGAATTAGGTAGAATTGCCATGCCTTTTACCTAGTCTATAGTTCTAGAGTCTTATTCTTATGTTTTGCTTGAACCAGTTGCATGGTACATTATTTACTCCTTATTTATTTGCTTTTGGCCTTTTAAACATATATGTCACTTTTGTGTTAATACTTGCTTTGTTTGTTAATACTTGTGGTATCATTCCATCCTTTATGTGCTACCCTTGAAATGTCTTTTACGTATTATTTCTTGAGATACTTATTATGCTTATACTTATTATTATTTTGAACGTGCGTGTTTTACTCGTTTATACTAATATCAAAACCACTCGCATTATACAAACGAGACAACTTCACCAAGCTAGGCGTGAAACCCACAATTTGGTGAATAACTCTCAATCCATCTACTTTTCCTTTTTACGTGAAATTCACCATCAAGTTAGGAGTGAAATCCTCACCTTGATGGAGAAATTCAAATTTCAAATTCTAGTGGACCCTCGTCAAAGTGTTGAAATTAAATTTTGACCCGACGAGTACCAACCACACTTAGGATACGAAATCGCCAAGTTAGGGGTGAAACCCGCACCTTGTCGACTAGTTCCACTCCTTGATTTTCATTAATCTCGCCAAGTCTCGAAATTTCAATTGATTTGGGGACATGTAGTAACCGGAAGGGTAAATGCCGTTAACCGACTTGTCGGCGAGAGTATTTCACCTATTAGGCCAAAGCATGCTCCTCAAACTCGAAATACTTTTCGACCACTTTGGTTAGTCAAAGTTCCGTTTTGGAACCATCCCAAATTTCAACCAAACATGTGTTCTACTATTTATCTTATACGATGCAATTTTTCAAATTCAAATTTACTTTCGATATTTTCTTCTCACACACACAACTTATTAAATCTTTTTCATACATTTATACATATGCATGATTTCAAAACGTCACTCAATTTTGTTTACATTCTTTGTAACGCCAAAATGGAGGCATACCATCGAGATATGAGTGATTTCCTTACTTTGACGATTAGCTCCACTCCTTCTTTTCTTAAAACGACCTCACCGACGAGTTAGGGGTGATTCCCTTACCTAGGTGATTGTTGCCAAAACTTTACCTCAAAATGTCCTATTATGCAAATCCGATCATGTTTAATACATAAGTCATTTATCATTTATCGAAATACCTACCTATATTAAATTTAAAATACATTGTTTTATCAAACGTACTTCTTATCCTACAACCTATTTTCACTTAACTCATATACACGAGATTCTTAATCATGTCTTAAATGATTTACTACACGAATTTCCAAACCTTACGAAATGCTACCTATCAATTTAATCGGTCCAGTGAATCTCTTGCCCATGAACTTCATATTCGACTTAATCACTAAAACGCACTCACGTTATATCACCATACTAAAGACTTTCATTCTCAAACGGAATTCAAACCAACTTTCCCATATACTTATAAGGTCCTATAGGTATTATACAAACGTTTTACCAAAGAATTTTTTTTACATCAACAAATCATTTGTTAAAACTCTTTCCAATGATCACCAAGTCCGTTTTGCTAAATTTTTTTTCTAAGGATCAAAGTTTTCATAAGAACCTTCAAAATTCAAAATTTCTTGTTTGGATGCAATCAAAACGAACCCGTATTTTCGAAAACCTTTTTCCACACTGCGTAATTCGCCATTCAAATTTCAAACACGTGGGCTAGAAGACTTCATGGAGACCGACAACCTCCGACGCACATAAACTCTTTTAAAACAAAAGTAGCATTTCCATCCATTACAAAACACGTTACGCATAACCAATGAATACTTTATACTGTCCTACATTTACAAACTATATTCTACATTCCAAAATCAAACTCGATCTATTTTGATCCAATAAACTCGACTTTTCGCTTAAACAACTATACATGTAAATCATCATACACGTTTTAATCGATACCTCGCGACGAAATCGCTTATATCATTCGTTTTACATATTCAAATTTCTCAAGCGTTTTATATGTCCAAATTCGTTATGCTCTAACGTACACTATATACGTAATTCTTATTATTCGTACCTACGCTTATACTCATACGTTTTATGTTTATACTTATACTCATACTACTCGTACGTTTTATGTCTATACTCATACTTATGTGAATGTTCATACTTAAACTTATATTTATGCTCATACTTTCATACATACTCATGATTCATACATTCGTACCCGTACGCAAGCAGAATCCGAGGGATTCGCTTACGTGGGTCCCATGCATACTTAAGCATGGACTTGCTTACATACTATATTCTTATACGTACACATTCTTATTCTTTTTTATGTATACCCTGATTTATACACAACTAGTACAAGCTATGCGGATCATGCGACGATCAAAATAATCGCGGGTGCACACGGGATTATAGTGATAGGCGTATGAGAACCATAGAGTGTACTACAGTGTATGGTAAGATACGGAATGTAACCTGACACCGGATACGAGACAGACATGACATGGTCAAAACATGGTGGATACGCCGCTGGTACTTCCTATATATAAGTGTTTCACCATGTTACCAAACTTTTGTAAAACGTGCCATGAGAAATTCAGTGTTTTGCAGACCTTTTAGACCTAATACAAACTTTGACAACTCACATATGCATTATATCCAATTATCCATGACGAGACCTTATTCTCAACACTCATATTCCCATTGTATCCAACCTTCAAACCATTCTTGTACTAGCATTCACCTACTAGATCGTTCGTTCACTCTCATACCTCCATTCTTCCCAGTTATTCTTTGGTTTTTATACAAACCTCATTTACAAGAAATTGGTTTAAACGCTCGAAACATAAAATACTTTTGCTTTTAAAGCTTTCTTACAACCTACGAAGCGACCACACTTTTCATCAAAATGCATACCATTTTATACGAAAGTTTTCTTTCTTAGATACTATATTTTAAATACCTCTCCATTTGGATAATTTAAAATTGTTTAAGCCCACTTTGCTTATGATTAATGTCTCAAAACTTATTTTGAACAAACTCTTTTCACGACCCTATCCCTTCGTTCCTCAACGATTTTATACATCCTTCCCAACACGTCTCAAACTTCAAAATCTCAATTTTAGTCAATCATTCTTTTAACCAAAATGCCTTTTTCAAAGTCTTCCTCATGAATAAATTTCGGGACGAAATTTCCTAAAGGAGGGAAGACTGTAACGCCCTGCTTTCCCACACTTTCCCTAATTAGAAAACTTGTCGTATATTTCTACTTTCGGAAATTCGTCTCCTTTGTAATCATAATTCATTTTAAGTCATTGTAAATCCGAGACTTCGGTTGTAGTAAAAAATGATCTTTTATATGAAATTCATTGTTTATCCTTAATGCATACTTACGAAGATTAACTCGCAAACAACTACCATGTGTTCGTGATTCTTAAACAAACATTTGGTCATATTTTTGAAGACGCAAATTCATGTTCTTTACGCTTATTTGACACCTCAAGTCACATATCGTATATACTTGTCATATTGGTTTGTTACACATACTTATGCATAACATATTTTTTTTACTCTTACTTTAATTCGTGTTTAATATACCTTTAGGCCTTGATACATGTCCAATACACACTAGACATTGTAGGACATGTTAACCATATATAAAATACATCTTATTTATACACTTTACATCATTTAAACAACAAAAAGAAAATATAAAAGCTGCCAAACAGCCCTTGCAAATCAGCCATATATTGCTAAATTACCTATTTTTTATTGCTTAAACTCTCACCTACTTGTATTAAATGCCAACCCAACTTAACCCTAATCCTTCCCCCTATAAATACCACTTATACCCAGCCTCCCTACCACTTTTGCAACAATAAAACACTCTCAAAACCCCCCAAATCGTAGCTGCAAATCAGGGTTCGAGCAGATTGACACCTCTTCACGAAAATGAGCATAACTCACTCAATTCTTATCCGATTCACTCGATTCTTTTTGCTACTTCTTTGTATTGACCTTAGCTACGTTTCCATGGGTTTTCCCTAGAAAATCAGAGCCTGGAACGTCGCCAAAAGGGATCCAAAGTTGACTGATTTTTCTGTTCATGTTTCAATCTTTGATAAACTTGTTTAAACTTGAGGAAACTCATCTCAAACCTATGTCCTTATGCTTATCACCACATCTATGGTTAGTTAGGCTTAAAAACAAGGTTGAGACAATCAAAATCAGATGTATAAACCTCACAAACTTTCTGTTTTGTTCAAGGGTTTAACCCACAAGTGATGTTCTAGTTCAAAATTTGATGTTTGTGTGATTTAGGATTAACTTGGGTTATCCTACTTAAAAATCCACACATTACTTGATGATTTCTTTTAGATTAGTGTTTAATATTCTTGTATTATTTATAGTTCATGACCCTCCTTGAATGTTCTTACATCAAGTGTAGTGGTGAACACTTAGAGGTACCTAAATGGGAGCTTGTTCTTCCTACCTCCTACATGAATTCTATGACACAATAGAGGTACCTCAATGAAGATTTATCTTCTACCTCATGCTTGACTAATGGACTAAATAATACCTATAATACTTATACCTATACATACTATTCGAACTCTTGATGGTGGACTTGTGTTCATTTGTCAAGATATTAGAATAACATCATCTAAGGCATAAGACTTGTTACGATTCTAATGAGTATATTACTCATGAAAACATTAACCCTTGAGGTTTCATAGTGTCAAGAACAAGTACTTAGTGTTAAAAGATGATTACTTTTGAATACTTATATTCTTGTGTTTTAACTTCCTAAATCCCTAAACAAACACATTCAACCTTCTAACCTCATCAACTTCGTCACAGTGGATAATCGGAAAGCATATGCAAATTTGTGAGTATACTCGCAACCCCCTTTTTATGTTTACCACTTTTGGGGTGCAACATGTTTAACTATTAAACTACACTTAAACTTATTCTTTATGCAATGCATGAAAACAATCCTTATACATGAATACTATGTTGTTATACTTGATGCTTACGTGGACCATACTTATGTGATATGTTTTAGTCATTAGCTTTCACGAGCCTCCATTTGTCATGTATAGCGCTATAGGAGTAATGCACCACCCCCCTTAAACTTGTGGTCATGTCGAATTAACTAAACTTTCTTGCGTAAACAGAGGATTGGCTAGAAATATTGCATGCCATGTTAGGTTGATCTTGTATAAACTAAGTTGCCATGGGATTCGTTTTAAACTTTTATACTTATACTTATACTTATGCTTAAACTTGTATACTCGCCTTTGCTTTTGCATTGAATTGTATTTTAAACATGTTACAGGTTGAGGATTGATGATGCTACGAAAATGGATTAGCAAAGATGCCTAGATACTCATTTAGACATTTAGGTTTAAAGTGTTGTATAAATTTTGTTACATTATGTTGAACAATGTTGTTATTTGAATTTGTTGTAATGCTTTGACAATTTATCTATGAAATGAAAATCGTTGAATTAAATATTGTCACCATTAGTGTTATGTAGTCTCTTGCAATCTATTTCGTCTCACTCCGATGTTTCCGCCATCGGTTGGGGTGTGACAACTTGAACGTTCATTGGATAAATGCTGACGACGATGATGATAGTGGTTGTATCAGTGGCAGCGATTGTAACACCCCAAATTTTTGTATGTTATTATATAATATCATGTAGTGATGCTTAGATAATAGAAAATGGTAAATATAGATTTATACCATAAGAAAAGTTAAAGAAATGATACTAAGTTTAAAACATATCTATATAACTAAAGTTAACAGAAAGAAAGATGACCAAGTTAGTATGGGAAATAAGAATATGAACATGCTCTAAAAGATAAGGGGCTGGATGTGTAAATATGAATAAGTTTTGATAAAAAAAATTGGTCAGTGTTTGGTGTTGGGTATGTGCGATCGAGAGAGAGAGAGAGAGAGAGAGAGAGAGACCAGGAGAACCCTTCTCCTCAAAAACCTAGCAAGAAAATCATCAAATTAAGAAGCTTTACGGCTGAATTGCTATGCATGAGTTAGGAACTATGATCACCTAAGTGTTCTTGACATCAAGTAAGTTTAATTTCATGTATTGGTAATGTTTGATGAAATGGGTTGTGTGTAATCCGTGATTATGTGTGTGATTTAACATGAATGCTAGATGATATGAACGTATAGAAGTTGTATTATGTGTAATTTTGATTGTATTGATAGTTTGGGGGTAAAACCCACTTGTAATTGTAAGATAATAGAGTTGAGAGAAGACTATGGATGAGTTGTGTAATGTTGTTGTTAAATTAGTGTCATAGAAAGAGTTTAGATGGATAATTTGATGGAAAACATATGTTGAAGGGTTATAATAATGAATGTGAAAGATTTGATTAATCCATGGATGAATTAGGAAGAATGTGTTATAACCACTTGTACTTTATGCTTATTTGATAGTACGCACACAACGTGTTCGATGAAAGGCCTTAATTGATGTTGTAGAATGAAAAATGGATGTATGTATAGTCGTTTAACACCATGATGAATAAAGAAAAACACATATATAATGGATAATGCGAAAGCTAAACGTGTGAAGTTGTAACATACAGGCACGAAGAAAGAAGAAGGCACAGGTCATTCTAAGACGCAAGCATCGCAAGATCACGGTAAGTTCATATGAACTTTGTTATCCTTCATGTAGTGTATAAATGTTAATTTTAATATATGAGTCCTAGTGTAAAGTTGTATTGTAATTATGGCAAATTTGATGCGTCAAGTATTAAATGATGATTAGGAAATGAAAGTGAAGTGAATGTGTAATGACCCGCCATGAATGGGTCAAAATATCAGAAAGTACGTTGATGGAATGGTTTAAGTAAAGACTCGTTATAACAGGTCAAAATAATGAAGGTGCGACAATAATGTAAGGTACATATTGAGCCATTATGAATGGGTCAAATAATGACTTGTATGATGATTTAGGATGTTGATGAAATCTTGAGTCACTTCGGATAGGTCGAAAGGTTACTATATTTAAAGGTTAGCTAAATGATAAGAATCAATGTATATAACGGAGTTTGATGTTAGTATAGAAAGTATGACTTCAACAAGAAAGTTATCAAAATGTGAACTTTGTTAATGGGTCGAATAAAGACAAACATATGAAAGTGATGAATTATGTTAGTATAATTAACTAATGAACGTTTCGGTGATTGTTTATGACAGGTAAATCACATACTTGATGACGGCGAGCTAGGATCGAACACCCTACAAATCATGCCCAAAATACGCTTCCGCTTATGTTTTTGTGTCAAACGGGTCAAAATTCTTTCTGGGATATATAATGTTATTTCGTGTCTAAGGTCTTTTGTAAGTAAATTAGTTGATGGTTATGGTAAGTTAGTTTTGAACAAATGTAGTTTAAAATGTTTTGATGGTCGTAAATGTTATATTTAACCGTAATGGGGATTTTGGTGAAACATTATGAAATGGAATGAAAGTTTTAAATTTTCGTCATCTTTTTGACCCTATGTAAATGTGGATGTTACAACGATGGTAATGACTGGTAATACCTATGATGGTAAGAGGTTTGAGACGAATGGTGGCGACGGTAAAGGTTATGTTGGATTTAGTTGACGACGGTGGTTTAGATCGACCCCGACGTGTTTTCAGACTATCATCGGTAAGAGCCATCCCACGTTTGAAATATATTCCAATTATAGAAACCTAAACATAAGTTTGAAATCTGACCATTGATGCTTTACAGGATATTAGAGGCTATTGATGGTGAATTCCGGATCGTGATAGTGTTCTGCGTAGTTAATAACAACCGTATAACAGTCGTTATTGGGAGAAACGATGATGGAGTTCTGGTGACTGGTTGTGATTGTACCTGCTGAAATAAGTGGTGGTTACTTGGTGATTAGAGATGTCAAACATCGGGTCAAAGCCGGATTCAACATGGTCAACAAAAGTTAACTCGGGTCAACCGAGTCAACTCAGTTAAAGCTGGTCAACATGGTCAGACTGAAACTCGAGTACCCGGTACTAACTCGAACTCGATAACATAATTATTTATAATACGTTATAGATTACATTGATGTCACGTGTGGGACAAGTGAGCTTACTGAACCTCACCGACAAAATTAGGTCTGGATAACTCAAACAGAAATATATACGAATATAGGCCACAAAATTATAATTTGTTTGGTTTTTGGTAGTGGCTTTTTTATTTGTGGGACTTATTGGTGGCATTTATGGAACTAGCTTATGCTTAATATGGAATTAGCTTATACTTAATACGGATTTAGCTTATAGTGACTCATTGTTAGTATAAATCTTCTAACTTACTCTCGAAATTTATGTAATGGTAGGAAAGTGAAAGCATTTCTCACCGTGGCTCAACGCATGATACCTGAAAGTGAACACACCATTGAAGTTGCTAATATTTGAAAAAAGTTGGAAATCCGCTGCAATGCTTCACTAATAAACTTTGTTACGATATTCGTCACTCCCAGAAACCATTGTTTATATTTCTGTTGTCAATAATCTCGTCTAACTAGTGATACATAATTAATTACCACCAAGGCATCAAAAATAGTGTAGTAACGTGTTATATTTTATTTTAGTATCTAAAAATTATGTGATATACATATACCTATAATGTGGTCTGCCTTTCGAGAATTCAGATGTTATATTTCAAATCAAGATTCCATACTTTTATACATTCTTCCAACAAAAAACAAGATTACATACAAAATGTGCGCAATTGTTACTTATTTATAGTTGAACACCATGATTGTAGATATATGTACATGTACATATATACCCATCTTTTTAAACAACTTTTGTATGTATAGATATTCTGACATCACAAAAGTTTACTACTTATGACGCCATGCTATTATTTCTAAAAGTAGATGCTTTCTTAGTAGACTTCTTGGTCTTTGTAATGGTTTATTTCGTGTTTCTGGCTTTCACGGTTCTCTCTCTCTCCGACACCTTCTTATTTAATTCCGGATACTGGATACCTGATTTTGGTATAAATTTCATTTCTTTTTAGGGCATCCACTTGAATGATTCTGATATAATGACTATCACATGTTGGATGCCTTCTTATCTTCTCATTCAATGAAACAATCATCCTTTGTAAACATATTCTATATCTTCAAAGACCGAACATATGCCATGTATATGGTTTCCACATATTCTTCAAAAAGCTTCTTTCCTTTTAAAATAAGATTCAATACAAAGTTATGCGAAGGTGTCAGATTAAATTTATGATGAATAACTTATGACTTTGTTGTAATATACCTACTTATTTAAATGTATAGAAGACACCAAACACCATTTATATATATAGGTTGCAAACAGATCGAGTTGGACAGTTAAAAATATAAAATAGATTGATGATGTAACTAAATAATATTTTAGTAAAAATAGATTAATGTTAATAAATTTCTAAATGGGTTAATAATTACCATTGGTAAAACCTCCAATAGTTCTTGTATACCATACATCTGTTAATCAAAGAAATGTATATTAAATACTTAATAAAAAGATGTACAAATTATAAAATAATATTTTTTATATCAAAAATTAGAATACGAATGATTGAAACAATAGAAGTGGAATGATTGAACAAGAGAAGCAGAAAAGAATTTCGAACTCACATAATTGTAACACATATATGATGCAACCAGTTATTTATTTCTTTGATATAAACTTGCTTTAATGACCCACTAACTATTGTTCTAATGGCCACAATATTTTGGAATTTAAAATATTATAGCTCAATTATCAGCATACACGTCATCAAAATCGATTATCTATTATATTGATGTAAAAGACCTTAAATCTCACTAATGGGCATTTTATTTCTTAATTGAATTACATTCTATATGTATTTGATATGGTATAGACTTTTACTAAAGTGATTAATTCTGATCTTCTCCAATGTCTTTCTTTAAGAGAAAATGTATTAAAAACAAGGATGATAGGTTATTAATGGTACATATATTGTTAACAAGGGTTTACAATTACTAAAGTAAAAAAAACATGCAATGCGGTTTTAAATTACCAAGAAGGGACTTAGGGAGAATGCACGCACGCTAATGACATACTCAACATAATAGGTGTTGAAATGGTACGAAACACAAAAAAATATGATGACTAGATTTGTAACGCTTCACTTTTTGTACTTTCCTTATTCAGAAAGTGTAACTCGTATTTCGATTTTTGGAAACTTGTAATCATATTGTATTCGTAATTCTTTTCTATACTTGTACTTTGAGACTTCGATCGTAATGAAAAATCATTTTTATTCATATACTTGCTATACTTGTATTATACACAATCAAACTTTGGATACACATTTTCCTACAACCAAGACTTATTACATGCTAAGTTTAACGTTTATACGTGGCACGATACTTATAAAACACTTACAAACACGTTCCATGCTAAAAAGAAGCCAAAATATGAACTTTCAGGATGAAATAACAAACAATTGGAAGTTCAGGGGCCAGTGGAATAAAATGAAGTTTGCTGGCGAAGGAGGCGCCGGTCACGCGACCCCCCTTCCCCTTTGCCGTCGCGTGACGCCACGGGAGCTAATCCGCAGTGAGTTGTTTCCTTCAAGCTGGTTGGCCATCCTTTTTCCTACCATTTCTTCCCCAATCACCATTTAACCTTCATTAAACACAAACCCTACCTCCTCTCTATATAAACAAGCATCCATCCTCCCATTTTCACTTTCCTAACTCACTTACACTCTCAAAAACCTTCTCAATTAGTTGCAACATCAAGTTCTTAGCAAATTTGTCTAAGAATCAAAAGTGAACATCTACCTCACTTTCTTTATATTTTCTTCACCATTTCTTCCACATGAAAGCTTGGAACACCTTTAGGAGTGTTTCCACAAGTTTACCATGGTAAATTAAGGTGGAAAATGTAACACCCCGAAAACATATAGTTTTATATTAGAATTACAAAGTATTATATAAACGAAAACAAACTGATTAGGATTGTATAACCCAGTTAATTATAAGTCTTGTAGTGACTCGCAAGTGGGTTAAAACACTTAAATTATGAACTAAGGAAAATGGAGGGGCCAAACTTGTTAAACTTGAAACTTGATTTAATTAAAACAAATAAAACCCACCAAACACACACAAGAGTGTGTGTGTCCGGTCGATTGAAGTAGAGGGTGACCAAATGAAAACCCCCAACCCTAGTTCATGCCAAATCTCTCAAACTGAAGGTCCAAATCAATTCTAAATCAAAATCCGAGCACGAAATAGTGATCTCCACTGAAAAAGGAGTCACAAGGTATGTAAATTTCTTAAGAAATCTCTAGTTGAAATTCTGAGTGAACCTAGAGAATTCGAATTAGATGATTTCATGTTCGTTATATGATGAAATAGGAACCTTGTAGTGTCTAGGAGTAAACCCTAGACAAGCATATGATGAAATTAAGTCTAATTCTTGTGAATTCATGATCACCTTTGAAGGTGATAAGTGGGTTTTTGTATGAGCATGCTAAACACTAGAAATTGATAGTTGTTCTAGTGTAATTTGAATTTTAATACGTAAATTCTGATGTTGTAGATGCGAAAATCGATATGAACATGCTAATTGATGTTAAACGGCTAAATAACAAGCCATGAACATAATAATAAAGTGTATAAAATTATGCCTTTGAAGTGTTTGTAAAAATGCCTAAAAGAAGGCGTTAAAACTGAAAAATTTGGGTTAAAACGCGTATTTGTAAATTTCGGCAAGTTATGCATTACATGTTATGGAAAGAGTTCTAAAAAAGTTGTGATTGAACTCTATAGGAAAAGATACTGGGGCGTCAAGTGGACAAGCCGGAGGCGACATGCGTTTGAAGGGCGTGCTTTAAAGGTATGTAACTTGTTACGTTACAATATGTAAATTAGATATGTTAATTATGCATAATCGTGCTTTGGTATAAAGGTTGATATTAGTTGAAGTGATATTGTTCGCTATTAATTGAATGAGTCGTAAATAGACTAGGAAGCGTTTGGTAGTCATTATAAAGAAACGAAGGATTCCGTAAATGAGCCAAACAGGTCAAATAATTGGTTAGTAGTAATAAAACTTTGTTTAGATTAACACTTGGCGAAGACGGATCACAAGAGCGTGAAGCCATAAGTGTGGTAATGAAACGCCAGTGGTCGTAAGCCTCGAAAGTTGGGGTAAATACGCCTTGTCGTTATAAAATGTTGCTAGTTAAAATAGTGTAATAACTATACGGGTCAAACGGATACATTGTGAATTTATTGGTTCACAACCGTACATTCCATTTTTGACTCAATGGTTAAGATTGACGTGTCAGTAATTTTATTACGGACGCATAGGAAAAAGAATCGGCTAAAACGGACGCTTGAGTCAAAAGTTATGATAGTTTAAAGTTTTCGATGTGAAAATGGTGATGCTGGGCTGATATACAACACCAGCTAACGAACCTTCTACCCAAAACGTGTCTTCGTGCCATGCCACGACGAAGCACCATCACCGTCGTGCGATGTGACGACCGCGGCGGGCCGCGACGGCTGATGCCAACTCGGTCACGGGGCGCGACCGCCCCAATCCACTGAAATTTTTGTTTGTTTTTCATTTTTAACCATGGAACTTGTTTATACTTGATTCTAAGGTGTCAAAACTAATATTTTATGTGGTTTTGACCATAGGTGACGATGGACTTAATCCGGATGGTGATCAAGCACAATTCCAAGAACCGAACATGATCTTTTGAAGCTTCCGCGATTACTTAATTATGTTTAAAACAATGTCTATGTAGTTAACTCTTAAATACTTGTTTTGGGGTTGTCAAACTAGTAGTGCTTATCTAAAATGTTAACTCGATGAAAATTTCTTTATGTTCGATATGTAAATCAAAGTTTGGTTTACAAATGCTTAGTTTACGTTAAATTATTATAAAAACGAGTGGAGTGTTACAAGTTGATAATCAGAGCTCAAGGTTGTCAACAAAGTGTTCGGTTCAAGCTTGATCGAGCGTCCGGTAAGGATTAATTATTTATTTTAGTAGAATCTTATCTTATGCATGTAAAAGAAATCAGAATTTAAGTGCACGGGAAGGGTGTGTTAACACACTCAAACCCTGAAGGTGCACCAAATAAGAACGGTCAAAGCAAGTTACGCACTTGGCTAAACCAAAGTAAATAAAGCTAAGTTATAAATGAAATGTTTAATAATTGAAGTAAATGTTTTAGTTTCGAGATGACGGAAAGGAATGACGATGATCCGGTGCTGACAAGCACCGAACAAATAAAAGAAATAATTGCCAAAGAAGTGGGAAAGGCAATCGAGGGTAGTCTATCCGGGTTCATAGACAAAATCCAAAACACGGTTGATGCGTGCAAGTGTGTATATGTTTTAGATGTATATTTTAAGCCCTTTTTACACTTTTAGCCAAGTTTTAAATTTATAAAACACGATATTTACTAACACTAAACACACATATGGGCAAGTGCACCCATCGTGGACGTAGTATAGTGTTGGTAAGATACCGAGGTCGTCCAAGGACACAAGAGCTTTTAGTACCGGTTTATCCTCAACGTCTAACCAAATCAAAATGTTAGAAAAGATTTTTAAACTAAGAAAATAAAAACTAACTAAATGCTGAAAAATAAAATAAAAATAAAAACAGATAGACAAGATGAATCACTTAGATCCGACTCGTGTATTAGTATAACATTTAATTATTTTCGCACTGTTGCACTTGTTTAAGAGATTATCTTAGTTATTGTAGTAGGCCCCTCTTTTGAAGGCGACGTTACCCTCAACCCAGTAGTTTGAGTCAGCAAGGATACAATCCTAAAGGGTCGGATTATTGAAAGATAATGAATTAAGTTATTAATGCAAATTATGGTAGGCCCCTCTTTTGGAGGTGACGTTACCCTCGACTAAGTAGTCTGAGTCAGCAGGGATACAGTCCTAAATAGCCGGGTTATAGTATTAATAGTAGTTAACTTATGAGGGGGTCAAAGAGTTTGGATCCCCGCCATCCAATACCTTTGGGTATTGAAGGAGATCCTACTAAATTTGACCCAGGTCCCTTGCAGGACCTCTAAACGCTGAACAAGGGCAAGACCCTTACCAAACCGTTCCCTTAACCCCCGACCAGGTAGCCAACATACCTCCATATAGACCGTGGAGATATGAATGGTGAAAATCTTTTATTTTATATAGACAGTAAAATAATGCCAAGATACCACGGACAAACGATAAGGAAGAATCACCTTCAACATAAGCAACTAGTTATTAAAGTCATTAATAGAAAACCAAATAAAAAGTGCAAAAGATTAAAAATAAAAAGTATTATACTAAACACTTGTCTTCACCAAGTGATGTAAAAGACTTAGGCAAACATGGCCTTGATTGTCAAGAACTCTTACGATCAATCTTGGATCCCGAGATGACTCACACACTCTATGATGGACAATGGATGATGGTGGTGGATGATGGTGTTGTGATGGTGGTGGGTGGTGGATGAAGTGTGAGAGAGGTGGTGTGCTAAGGGATGAGTTGCAATGAAACCAAGCACTCCTATTTATAGGCTGAACAGAAGCCTGGGCACGGCCCCGTGTCCGCAGGACACGGCCCCGTGCCCGTCTGACAATCTCTCTCCTCATTAATTGTAATTCGCAATTACAATTAATGCGCCTGCAGTACTTTCGCCACGCCCCCGTGTTCACTGGGCACGACCCTGTGGTGGGCAATAGAAGCTTCTATAGGTTTGTCTTATCTGCTGCTTCTTGGGCACGGCCCCGTGCTGGCTGAGCACGGGGCGTGTTCAGTCTTCTGCCTTCTCTGTTTTGCTTGGGAGGATGCTGTCGAGGGGTCGCGCAATCCACTTATGTTCATTTTCTTGTATTTATGTTAGATTTAGCTGCCTTTTTGCTTCTTTTGTTAATTTTAGCTCATTTAATCCTGAAAATACAAAAGGAAGACAAAAACACTCTTTTTCCAACATTAGTACATAAAAAGGGTTAGTTTTATGCCTTATTTGATGTAATTTATATGTTGCATTTTACACACATCAAATATCCCCACACTTGAATTTTTGCTTGTCCTCAAGCAAAACTCTTTAATATGTGGCTTACACTCCCAAATGGAACGGGTAGAAGAGAAGGTTTTGGCTTGTCATAGAGTGTCGGGAATCCAAGATCTTTATTGGGCTTTATTTTTATTTATTTACAATCCTATTCGTTATGATTTATTTAGAACGTTTCATAAGAGAAATTACTTATTTGGGCATAACATGCCTTTTTAAATTTCCATTTATATACAAGTTCACATACCTCACGGGAGAAATCACTCACACTCGGCCGAAGGTGTCTTTTTTTTAGTGAATCACTCGAGAGCGGCATGGAACTTATTCCTACCATAGGCTTGCCAAGTAATCAATCCTCCTCCTTTTTAACTTTTTACCTTTGTAAATATCAAGAGGACTTTTTTGGGTAAAGACTTGGGCTAAAGGTGGGTAGTTGGGTTAGTGGTTAGTAGAAATGGGCGAAAATCGTAAAAAGCGTCGATTTTCGTAAAACATTTTGTTTTAGTGACTTTTTATTCTCAATGAAGTATTTCTTCAAACAAGCTTTTTATGAGCTTTGTTTGTTTATTTCTAACTTCATTGTATTTTTTTTTTAAGTCATACAAAAACCGAGCTTGATACTAAAATAAAGGGTAAAAATAAAAAGGGATTTTTTTTTTTTGTAGGTAAAAAGGGTTTTGGGTTAAGAAATGAAAAGGTTTAGGCTCAAAGGGGTTAACTAGGGGGAGTTTTTGGGTAGGTGAAAAGAAAAATAAAAATAATGGTTTTGAAAAAAAAAGGGTCAGTCCTAATGCCTCCATCATTTACTTACTTGGGTTTAAGTTGGTAAAGACCGGGAATAAATTGTCGTGGCAAATTCTAGAGTCGTAAGAACCAAGCGGATATTCACACAAGAAACGAAAAATGAGCATTTAGCGTAAAGATGTATATTTGTATGCTCAATAAAGGCTCAAAGCTCACTTTTGTGGGAATGGGTTTTTTCTATGTGATCAGGTATATATAATCGAATTTTAACTAAGCTTGTCGTGCCGTTTTCATAATTTTCTTATGTTTGTTCTTTTTATCACGACGCTATCAGTTGTAAATTTGTAAAAATATAACCTTATTAGTCTTAGAATTCCCAACTTAAACTTTAGACAAGTAAAAAAAATGAAATTTTTTTTTGAAAAAATTTGGGGTGATTAGCGGTTCCAATAGAGTTTTGTGTAAGGCTTGTTATTAGGACTTGCAAAATTCAAGGTTTTAGCATCCCCCCACACTTAAATTACACATTGTCCTCAATGTGTCCCAAAAATAAATTTTTAGGTTGATTGAATGTGTGACCTGGTGTTAAAAGCAAAAATTTATGTTACTGGCAGTCTGGACACGGCCCCGTGGGGACCGGGCACGGCCCCGTGTTCAGGTGCCAGTAACGATAATTAAAGAAAATAAACAGAAGCCTGGACACGGGGGCGTGTCCGGTGAACACGGCCCGTGTCCAGTTACCTGAACTGGGCATTTTTCTGCAGGGTGTTCAGCACGGGGCCGTGTTGGCTGGGCACGGCCCGTGCTGAACCTACTGTAATGGAGAAATTGATGTCGGATGGCCTCGTTCTTGTGCATGGGGCCATGTTTCTCATTTCCCTTATCATCCTTTACCACCATGAGTGTGTTTTATTTATTATGACCCATTCAAACCTTAAAACCATCATTCCATTAAAACCATAGAGAGATACATAACATTCCTAAATTTATATTAAGCTAGATAAGAAAACACAAGAAGCATTAAACCATGGAGTTCTAGCCTACACGTTATTTTAATTAGCAAAATTTCTAAGAAGTTAATAGTGTTGGTTAGATATGGCCTTATAGAACTCCTTCTTCCGGGTGTGGCTTTCCTCATATGTCGGCGAGCCACTCCTCCACCTCCCTTGGAAGGAGAAAAGAGGGCTCATTAGCGTTAGTTTGAGGAGTTGCGATTTCCACTGTGATCTCTTGTTGATGCTCCATGGGAGGTTCCGCCGGAATGTCGTCCCACCCGGTAGGGTTGTTAACTTCGAGCGCCAGGTTCCAATCCTGTTGAGGGAGGACCGGTTCCATTGGGGGTGTTACAAGAATATTTAACCCCTGGTGCAAGAGGTTAATCTCTTGGAAGCTACTCTCAAGTCCCACCGTAAGATCGTTAATACGGTCGATTAGGACCTCCTCTTCTGACGTCATTTCATCGAGAGCCTCCCTTAATACTATGACATAGTGCACAAGTGTAGCTTCAATGGAGGGCCTCCTTCCTCTTCGGCTGTTTGATGAATGCACGGAAGATGTTTTGCTGTTTTCACTCGAGATTCTACGAAAAATAAACTGAAAATAGTTTATTTGCTGAAACAGTAGACCGGATACGGCCCCGTGCCCATTGAGCACGGCCCCGTGTTCATCTGTCTGCAGAGTTTTGGAGCAAGGAAACTTGAAGTTTTATGTTATTTTCTGAACTTGTGGGGTCTTTTTAAACATTAGTAACTTAAAACAATGTTATACAACATATTTTTGTTAAGACTCCTTGAACAAAACTCAACAATCCCTACCACAAAGCTTGAAAATTCAAACTTTAATGGAAGTTCTTGGAGAAAGATGAAGAAGAAGGAAATGGTTAAAAGAGGAAAGGACAAGATGAGTTGTTGGAACCTTCTTTTAGAACATACCTAGGATAGTTGAGAGAAGATTCCTTCAAATCTCTATCCCAAGTTGGTCCAAATGTGCAGAATTCTTGGCTACATTTATATAAAACGACAGCATCCTGGACACGGCCCCGTGCTCAGTGGGCACGGCCCCGTGTGCAGATAGAATTCTGACACTGTTTGTCCGTATTCTGACGTAAGGGTCAGAAGTGAATCTTTTGGTGAACACGGGGGCGTGTTGGCTGGACACGGCCCCGTGTCGAGAGGCTGGTTATAAAGTTTGTCTAGTTTTTAAGGAACTTAATCATATCGGGTGGTTCCTGACTGGTTGGAACAACCCCAAAGTGCCTAAGATACATTAATTGTCCTAGACTAAGGCGAGAACGCAAGAGGTTGTCGGTGAGGGTAATTCCTATTTTTATTCTAGGTGGACAAGTCCAACCCTTTCCCGGGCTCTCGTTAAAGAAGGTATATGCCGAATCGCTTAGGTCTATGTATGCACCAAACGAAGTCGATGGAGAGTCCTTCACGACACAATCGGCACAGGGACGACTATCGTCCAAGTCTTCGCTAGGTATGAAGGTATTTTTGGGAGCAACGAGGTTGTTGGAATGCGATCCCAACATTTCTTCATGGTCATCGTCTTGGGGTGCATTAATGAAATCCTTCCTAAGCTCTTTTAACCAATTTAAAATTAGATTTTCTAGTTGAAATAACTCGTCAAGGAGCATTTCTCCTAGAATATCTGGCTGGGCGCATTCGGGGGAGAGATAGTGATTATTTTTACTTTCGCCCCTCTTAAGGTTATAGGGAGTCGGTGGGTCTATGTAGTGGGGCTTATAATTTAGAAAGTAACATTCTAATTCTTTATGTTCGCCTCAACATAATTGACATCACGTACCATAAGAGTGCCGAAAGTAAAAAGAATTACCATCACTCATGTTTGTGTCAGAAATTACCAACCACCGGGATCTAACGGTTCTGTTTTCAGTAAGTGAATCTTGGGCACGGGGGCGTGTTGAGTGAGCACGGCCCCGTGTTCAGCTTACTGTCTGACTTAAAACAAGATTGCCACTTCCAATGATTGAGCACGGGGGCGTGTTCAGCAGGCACGGCCCGTGCTGAGCTCTACAGAAGCTGAAAAACTAAGAAAATCCTAAAAGTTAAAAAAAATAAAAAAAATGATTAGGCCGTTGATTCCTAACTTTCTTAAAATCCTTGTGTCCCCGGCAACGGCGCCAAAAACTTGATGCGTGCAGGTGTGTATATGTTTTAGATGCATATTTTAAGCCCTTTTTACACTTTTAGCCAAGTTTTAAATTTATAAAACACGATATTTACTAACACTAAACACACATATGGGCAAGTGCACCTATCGTGGACGTAGTATAGTGTTGGTAAGATACCGAGGTCGTCCAAGGACACAAGAGCTTTTAGTACCGGTTTATCCTCAACGTCTAACCAAATCAAAATCTTAGAAAAGATTTTTAAACTAAGAAAATAAAAACTAACTAAATGCTGAAAAATAAAATAAAAATAAAAACAGATAGACAAGATGAATCACTTGGATCCGACTCGTGTATTAGTATAACCTTTGATTATTTTCGCACTTTTGCACTTGTTTAAGAGATTATCTTAGTTATTGTAGTAGGCCCCTCTTTTGAAGGTGACGTTACCCTCAACTCAGTAGTTTGAGTCAGCAAGGATACAATCCTAAAGGGTCGGATTATTGAAAGATAATGAATTAAGTTATTAATGCAAATTATGGTAGGCCCCTCTTTTGGAGGTGACGTTACCCTCGACTAAGTAGTCTGAGTCAGCAGGGATACAGTCCTAAATAGCCGGGTTATAGTATTAATAGTAGTTAACTTATGAGGGGGTCAAAGAGTTTGGATTCCCGCCATCCAATACCTTTGGGTATTGAAGGAGATCCTACTAAATTTGACCCAGGTCCCTTGCAGGACCTCTAAACGCTGAACAAGGGCAAGACCCTTACAAAACCGTTCCCTTAACCCCCAACCAGGTAGCCAACATACCTCCATATAGACCGTGGAGATATGAATGGTGAAAATCTTTTATTTTATATAGACAGTAAAATAATGCCAAGAAACCACGGACAAACAATAAGGAAGAATCACCTTCAACATAAGCAACTAGTTATTAAAGTCATTAATACAAAACCAAATAAAAAGTGCAAAAGATTAAAAATAAAAAGTATTATACTAAACACTTGTCTTCACCAAGTGATGTAAGAGACTTAGGCAAACATGGCCTTGATTGTCAAGAACTCTTACGATCAATCTTGGATCCCGAGACGACTCATACACTCTATGATGGACAATGGATGATGGTGTTGTGATGGTGGTGGGTGGTGGATGAAGTGTGAGAGAGGTGGTGTGCCAAGGGATGAGTTGCAATGAAACCAAGCACTCCTATTTATAGGCTGAACAGAAGCTTGGGCACGGCCCCGTGCCCGTCTAACAATCTCTCTCCTCATTAATTGTAATTCGCAATTACAATTAATGCGCCTGTAGTACTTTCGCCACGCCCCCGTGTTCACTGGGCACGACCCCATGGTGGGTAATAGAAGCTTCTATAGGTTTGTCTTATCTGCTGCTTCTTGGGCACGGCCCCGTGCTGGCTGAGCACGGGGCGTGTTCAGTCTTCTTCCTTCTCTGTTTTGCTTGGGAGGATGCTGTCGAGGGGTCGGGCAATCCACTTATGTTCCTTTTCTTGTATTTATGTTAGATTTAGCTGCCTTTTTGCTTCTTTTGTTAATTTGAGCTCATTTAATCCTGAAAATACAAAAGGAAGACAAAAACACTCTTTTTCCAACATTAGTACTTAAAAAGGGTTAGTTTTATGCCTTATTTGATGTAATTTATATGTTGCATTTTACACACATCAACGGTCTTATCATTAGTCGAAGAACAAGTTAAAAGGTTGGAAGATAGTGTCAACCTTATGAAAGAGAAATCGGGAGAACGTAAAGGATGTTCGTACAAAGAGTTTATGGTATGTAAACCGCCAATCTACAACGGGGAGGTTGACCATATAATTTGCCAAAGATGGCTAAGTGACGTCGAAGGGGTATTTGAAAGGACCCACTGTGACGTGAGTGATTTTGTTGCTTACGGAACAGGTCAGTTGAGGGGTCAAGCCAAGGATTGGTGGGATAACAAAAAGAAGGAGATAGGAGCCGAATAGGCAAGGGTCATGACATGGGATGAGTTTAAGGTGCCATTCCTCAAACATCATAGTCCCAAGGCAGTCATCAACAGGATTAAGGAAGAGTTCATCCAGTTAAGACAGAAGGGTGAGACAATTGATTAAATCATGGGCATCTTTATGGATAAGCTGAGATTCTGTGACGAGTTAGTCACCACTAAAGAGTAGAAGATATATTACTACTACAACATGTTGAGCGCTGAATACCGGGAGTTCATGACTCCCTCAAAGTACGAAACCCTCACGGAAATTATTAAGACCGCCCAGGAGCGGGAAATCGAGTTGAAGAAACAAATTAAGAGGGGCGAGCGAAGGGCACAGGATGTGAATCCAAGCCCTACAAAGAAGGCTTGAACGGCAGAGTCGGCAAAGAAAACAGATGCGAAGGGAGGATCGCCGAGTTGCAAGGTGTGTTGAAAGGGGCACTAGGGTGAGTGCCGCTTCAAGGACAAACCGTGTCCTATATGCGGGAAAACGGGGCACACAGCATCTCTATGTCCGGGTAAAGTCTCAGTCTGTTACAAATGCTATCAGTCCGGCCACAAAAAGTCTGAATGCCCAGACTTAGTTGGAAAGAAAGATACTAAAGAATCACCAACAAAAGCTCCAAAGGCAAAGGATAGGTCCTTCCAACTAACAGCGGCTGAAGCGAAAATAGAATCCGTTGTGGTCTCAGGTATATTTGCAATAAACTCGATCCCTGCACGTGTATTATTTGATACGGGTGCGAATAACTCCTTTATTTCATATGGACTTATTTGACATCCTTCATTTATATTGACGAAATTATCTATGCCTTTAGAGGTTGAGATAGGAGATAACAGAAGTTTCATAGTGTGTGATGTTTGTCAAGATTGTAAATTGAGAATTGATGACGAGGAGTACCCACTAGATTTAATCCCGATGTTGATGGGAGAATTTCAAGTGGTGGTCAGGATGGATTGATTATCTCGGCACCACGCCAAAGTCGTGTGTTCCCGTAAAGAAATAAAACTAACATCTCCGAGCGGAAAACACGTCACTATCTTTGGCGAAAAGGAGGGGGAGTAATCCTATGATAAGTTCGATGTTGAAGGCTTATAAGCTCATGAGGCATGGATGTAAAGCATTTATGATATACGCGAATGAGCCCGACAAAGAATTACTGAAGATTGGAGACGTACCGGTGGTATGTGACTTTGAAGATGTGTTTCCGGAAGATTTAGTGGGAATGCCGCCCGAGCGGGAGGTAGAGTTCGGAATCGAATTGGTTCCAGGCGCGAAACCCGTAGCAAAAGCGCTATACCGACTTGCGCCATTAGAATTACAAGAATTAATATCGAAGATTCAAGACTTGCTCGATAAGGATTCATAAGGCCGAGTGTGTCTCCTTGGGGCGCACTCGTGCTATTCGTGAAAAAGAAAGACGGAAGCATGCGCATGTGTATCGATTACTGGGAGTTAAACAAACTCACGGTAAAGAATCGATACCCACTTCCGAGAATAGACGATCTATTTGACCAATTACACGGGGCGAATTGGTTTTCGAAAATCGACCTTAGATCGGGATATCACCAATTAAAGGTCAAGGAAGAGGATGTACTGAAGACGGCCTTCTGCACGCGATACGAACATCACGAGTTCCTCGTGATGTCATTCGGGCTAACGAATGCACCTGCGGCTTTCATAGACCTAATGAACCGGGTCTGCAAGCCAATGTTAGATAAGTCGGTAATCGTGTTTATCGATGACATTTTGGTATACTCGAAAAGTGAAATAGATCACGCACGACATTTACAAGAGGTGTTAGAGACACTCAGGCGAGAAAAGTTATATGCAAAATTCTCAAAATGCGCCTTCTGGTTACGAGAGGTGCAATTCCTCGGCCACATTATAAGTGCCGATGGGATAATGGTGGATTCGTCGAAGATAGAGGCCGTGTCGAAATGGAGCCCTCCGAAGAATCCTTAGGAAATTAGAAGCTTCTTAGGGCTTGCGGGATACTATAGGAGATTCATTCAAGATTTCTCCAAGATTGCGATGCCGCTAACTAAGTTAACCCGGAAAGAGGAGAAATTCATTTGGGGTGTCGAAGACTTGGTGGTTTATTTGGATGCCTCACTTTCGGGGCTCGGATGTGTTTTAATGTAACGGGGCAAAGTTATATCTTATGCCTCGAGGCAATTAAAAATGCATGAAAAGAAATATCCCACGCACGATCTCGAATTGGCAGCGGTGGTGTTTGCGTTAAAAATATGGAGGTACTATTTATATGGGATAAAGTGCACCATATTCACCGATCACGAGAGCTTAAAATACTTCTTCGATCAGAAGGAGTTAAATATGCGACAAAGGCGATGGTTAGAAACAGTGAATGATTTTGACTGTGAAATTTTACCACCCTGGAAGGGCAAATGTGGTGGCGGATGCTCTGAGCAAAAAATCGGATTATGCCCCGATACGAGTAAGGTCGATGCAGCTTGTTGTAACCTCGGGTATACTTGAACGTATCCGGGAGGCACAAGTAGAAGCAGTAAAGGAGGAAAACTTGAAAAAGGAAAGGATAATCGGTCAGTTGAAGGATTAGGCGGACGGTAACAACGGGTTGAAGACTCGATCTGGAAGAATATGGGTCCCAAATTCCTGTGGAGTTAAGACGCTTCTACTCGACGAAGCTCATAAATCTCGTTATTCTATTCATCCGGATGCAACCAAGATGTATAACGATCTGAAACAAAATTATTGGTGGCCCGGGATGAAGAGGGATGTGGTAAAGTATGTGGAGAAGTGCTTGACTTGTTTACAAGTCAAGGCGGAACACCAGAAACTATATGGGAAACTGCAACCATTGGAAATCCCGGTTTGGAAATGGGAACATATTACTATGGACCTGTTGACCAAACTGCCTTGAACGAGCCAGGGATTCGATGCTATATGGGTGGTCGTGGATAGACTGACGAAGAGTGCACACTTTATTCCTATACGTGAGACATATACTTCGAAAAAGATGTCGGAGGTATACACGAACGAGATAGTGGCACGTCACGGAGTACCGGTATCCATTGTGTCGGACAGAGATACCCGGTTTACTTCAAATTTCTGGAGAGATTTTCAAGAACAGATGGGAACAAAACTATTTATCAGCACCGCATACCATCCTTAGAGGGATGGGCAGAGTGAAAGAACAATACAAACCCTGGAGGATATGCTGAGAGCGTGTATTATCGATTTTGGGGGCAGTTGGGATGTGTATCTACCATTAGCAGAATTCTCTTATAACAACAGTTACCATGCCAGCATCGGCATGGCCCCGTATGAGATGTTGTATGGTAGGAAGTGTAGAACCCCGGTGTGTTGGGGGTGAAGTGGGTCCACGTGAACTAGCCCACAAAGAAGTTGTCCAAGCCACTAACGAGAAAATTGATGTAGTTCGAGCTCACTTGAAGGCGGCTCAGGATCGACAAAAGTTGTATGCAGATAAACGAAGGAGACTAATCGAATTTCAAGTTGGTGACATGGTTTTGTTAAAGGTTTCCCCATGGAAGGGCGTTATCCGATTCAGAAAGAGAGGGAAACTAAGCCCGTGGTTTATCGGGCCATTTAAAATCATTGAACGGGTCGGCAAGGTGGCGTATCACCTTAAATTACCAGAAGAATTGAGCGGAATTCATGGCACGTTTCACGTGTCACAACTCCATAAATGTTTAGCTGAGGAAACGGCTTATATCCATTATGACGACATTGAAGTGGATAATAGTCTTAATTACGCAGTGAAGCCGATTGCGATTCTAGATCGTAAAGTAAAAAGCTTGAGAAACAAGGTGATTAATCAAGTAAAGGTTAAATGGGAACACAGAAAGGGCTCGGATACCACATGGGAGTCCGAAGAAGAGATGCAACGGCTCTACCCTACACTGTTTGGTACGTACTCTGGTTTCGGGGACGAAACCCTTTTAAGGAGGGTGGACTTGTAACACCCCGAAAACATAAAGTTTTATATTAGAATTACAAAGTATTATATAAACGAAAACAAACTGATTATGATTTAATAACCCAGTTAATTATAAGTCTTGTAGTGACTCGCAAGTGGGTTAAAACACTTAAATTGAGGGGCCAAACTTTTTAAACTTGAAACATGATTTAATTAAAACAAATAAAACCCACAAAACACACATAAGAGTGTGTGTGTGTCTGGTCGATTGAAGCAGAGGGCGGCCAAAGGAAAACCCCCAACCCTAGTTCATGCTAGATCTCTCAAATTGAAGGTCCAAATCAATTCTAAATCAAAATCTGAGCACGGAATAGTGATCTCCACTGAAAAAGGAGTCACAAGGCATGTAAATTTCGTAAGAAATCTCTAGTTGAAATTCTGAGTGAACCTAGAGAATTCGAATTAGATGATTTCATGTTCGTTATATGATGAAATAGGAACCTTGTAGTGTCTAGGAGTAAAACCTAGACAAGCATATGATGAAATTAGGTCTAATTCTTGTGAATTCATAATCACCTTTGAAGGTGATAAGTGGGTTTTTGTATGAGCATGCTAAACACTAGAAATTGATAGTTGTTCTAGTGTAATTTGAATTTTAATAAGTAAATTCTGATGTTGTAGATGTGAAAATCAATATGAATATGCTAATTGATGTTAAAAACGGCTAAATAACAAGCCATGAACATGATAATAAAGTGTATAAAATTCTGCCTTTGAAGTATTTGTAAAATTGCCTAAAAGAAGGCTTTAAAACTGAAAAATTTGGGTTAAAACGCGTATTTGTAAATTTCGGAAAGTTATGCGTTACATGTTATGGAAAGAGTTCTAAACAAGTTGTGATTGAACTCTATAGGAAAAGATACCGGCCGTCAAGTGGACAAGCCGGAGGCGACTTGCGTTTGAAGGGCGTGCTTTAAAGGTATGTAACTTGTTACGTTACAATATGTAAATTAGATATGTTAATTGTGCATAATCGTGCTTTGGTATAAAGGTTGATATTAGTTGAAGTGATATTGTTCGCTATTAGTTGAATGCGTCGTAAATAGACTAGGAAGCGTTTGGT
The DNA here is from genome assembly GCF_002127325.2 of Helianthus annuus. NCBI lineage: Eukaryota > Viridiplantae > Streptophyta > Magnoliopsida > Asterales > Asteraceae > Helianthus > Helianthus annuus. The sequence goes on along the minus strand of NC_035437.2, from coordinate 140,271,505 downwards.
AGTCATTAGAAACGGAGGATTCCGTAAATGAGCCAAACATGTCAAATAATTGGTTAGTAGTAATAAAACTTTGTTTAGATTGACATTTGGTGAAGACGGATCACAAGAGCGTGAAGCCATAAGTGTGGTAATGAAACGCCAGTGGTCGTAAGCCTCGGAAGTTGGGCTAAATACGCCTTATCGTCATAAAATGTTACTAGTTAATATAGTGTAATAACTATACGGGTCAAATGGATACATTGTGCATTTATTGGTTCACAACCGTACATTCCATTTTTGACTCAATGGTTAAGATTGACGCGTCGGTAATTTTATTACGGACGCATAGGAAAAAGAATCAGCTAAAACGGACGCTCGAGTCAAAAGTTATGATAGTTTAAAGTTTTAGATGTGAAAATGGTGATGCTGGGCTGATATACATCACCAAATAACGAACTTTCTGCCCAAAACGTGGCTTCGCGCCACGCCACGACGAAGCACCGTCGCGCAACGCGACGGCTGTGGCGGGCCGCGATGGCTGGTGCCAACTCGGTCGCGGGGCGCAACCGCCCCAATCTGCTGAAATTTTTGTTTGTTTCTCATTTTTAACCATGGAACTTGTTTATACTTGATTCTAAGGTGTCAAAACTAATCTTTTATGTGGTTTTGACCATAGGTGATGATGGACTTAATCCGGATGGCGATCAAGCACAATTCTAAGAACCGAGCACGATCTTTTGAAGCTTCCGCTATTAATTAATTATGTTTAAAACAATGTCTATGTAGTTAACTCTTAAATACTTGTTTTGGGGTTGTTAAACTAGTAGTACTTATCTAAAATGTTAACTCGATGAAAATTTCTTTATATTCGATATATAAATCAAAGTTTTGGTTTACAAATGCTTAGTTTACGTTAAATTATTATAAAAACGAGTGGAGTGTTACAGAAAATCACCATTTTAAGGTCCAAACTTTCTGTTTTGGAAGAATCTTTATGATTATGTTTATAAACTTATGATTTCTCATTCAAACTTACACCTACCTTACTTCTAACCAAGCCTATAGTTATGGAGTTGGTTTAGGGATGAATCTTTTGAGTTTAAAGATCTAAACACCCTATAAACTTTCTGTTTTGAACAAGGTTTGTACAACCTACAAGTGATGAAACCATACAAGTCTACCATAGTTCATATGGCAAGACTTATGTTTTGGTAAAGGTGTAAACCTTGGAAGCCTTGGCTAATCTAAACTTGTTCCACCAACTCACTTGATGTTTTTATCCACTTAGTAGTTTTCTAGTCCCAAAATAAGTTAACCCCGCCTCGCCTCCAACATTTGCCATGTTGGGTATGACATGCCCGGGTTGTTCTTATTTGGCTACTTAGTATGTTAATAGATTAGTTGTACTTTACTTTCATTCATGACCAACCGGGTTTACCAACTCAGTTGGTAAACTTTGTGCTTTGGTGAATCATACAACGAGTTTTAATGGATGACTATCATCCTACCTCCATGCTTGACATTACATGACTTATATGATTATACATGACGGACTTATTATAAGATATACTATATAATATATATATATACACACACATAACCGAGTTCTTGATGTTAACCAGATTATGGTTACATGTCACAAATCTAGGTTACATTATCTATGTTTTAAGCCTCTCGTTACAATTCTTATGGGTAAGTTTCGACCCATGAAATCACATGAAATTAATAGTATCAAAAACGGGTGTTTAAGACTAGATAATTATTTTTCGTACACATACTTTTATATACTAAGAAATTCGAATCCGAACTCTCCGCAAACGCTGAATACTCACACACCTTCGTTTCCCCATGTAGGGTAACTTCGGTGTTCTCGACTCTCCAACGCATCACTCACGTACGCGGGATTTATACGCAAAATCGTGAGTATACTCGATCCCATTTTCCGTTTTATACACTTTGGGTGCAACATGTACAGTTTATACAAATCACGAAATCATGATTAAACCTATTATAATCACACTCTATCCGTTAAAACATGATACTTGTATTATTCTTGTTATCGCATGCTATGTATACTTGTGCCTATATGCTCATTAACTTAGCTAGCCTACCTTAACAATTATAGCGCTATAGGATTAACGCACCGCCCGTATTCTTGTGGTATTGTTAAATAAACTATTTTACAACCTTGCCATTTCGACGACAATGGTATGCACGATTGCGTTAAACTTGGGTTTGACATATAGTTAACACATGTTTGTATAATAGTAACAATATATGCAAATTACCATGTTGGATATGAGACAACTTTTCAATATTATTCTATGTAATAAAACTTGTATATTCGCCAACTTTTGTTGATCATTATTTTAATACATGTTGCAGGAAAGTAGTTGATGTCGATGAAGAAATATATTTAGGGTGGATTAGAAACACACCTAGATTTAAGTTTATGTACTTTGTGTCTCGTTGTTTCGTTATTTGTTACTTGTTGTACTTTCCTTTCAAGACAATGCATCATCATTCTAGTATCAATGAAATTTTGACTTATTAAATATTGTCACAATTAGTGTTATGAAGTCTCTTGCAATCTCGTTTTCGTCTCACTCGAATGTTTTCGCCATCGGTTGAGGTGTGACAAGATTGGTGCAGTGTCAAATGTCATCATGGTGACAAAGTGCAAATATTTGTCTATCATTGTCTCGCGTCTCTACTCCATTTGTTGATGTTGTTGTCAATATGAGTTCAGAGGCCTCGTTAACCATATTAAACCCACACAATATCAAGAAATATTGTAAGGCCTCCTAATCCAAGATCTCACTCACCAAAAGCAACCAACAGGTGTGCGGAATCCACCTGATGATCAACCACTGTAGATGAACACAAGAATGCAAGGATTTGAGAGAGAAATCAAGAATACACTAAGTATTCTTGATGAAGATGAATGACGTCACTCACACAAAGCGCCGCCAGACAAAAAGCACAATGATTAGGGCACAGAAATTCACACAGAAATCGTTACCTTGTCTATTCCATATTAAAGTATATATACAAGGTGAACCCCGGACTTTCCACACCAAATAGAAAGCTCGGACAAAGCACAAAGCAAGCACAGAGTTTTTCTACAAAACTCAGACAAAACTAGACTATACAAACTCTTTCTAAAATAAACTCTGTCCAAATTAAACTCTTTCCAAAAAAACTCTTTCCAAATAAACTCTTTCCAAATAAACTCTTTCCATAAACTCCTTCTAGAAGAAACTCTTTCTAGACTTTGGACAATGTTCAATAAAGACCCTAGATGTTGGAAGCCTTGCACTTATCACCCAAAAGTGCATTAACAAACTCCCCCTTGATCAGTGCATGGTCTTCATTGAACTTGAGATCTTCAAACTTCCATTGGTAACATGGGAGTCATGCACTTATCACCTAAAGTGCATTAACAAACTCCCCCTTGATCAGTGCATGGTCTTCATTGGACTTGAGATCTTCATCCTTTCTTCGAGAGCTGCTTCCTGCCCAGACCTTGTTCTTCACACAGAACTGAACCAACTTGATGGACTGGTCAGCTAGAACACGATCTTCTTCATTGTATTTTAGAGGCAGGCGCCGAAGCTTCTTCAGATGTGCTCCCCTTAAGTTTGCAAGCCAAATCAGATCCAGCACCTTAGCAATCTCCTCCGTCACTTTCGTTTTAGAAATCACTGATTCCCCAGTCTTGAGATGCACGAGCCAGATGCACACAGCTTCTCCAAATATTCCATCTTGAGATGAACAATCCAGATGCACACAGCTTCTCCAATCTTTCATCTTGAGATGAACGATCCAGACCTGAAACACTTAACCCATGATTAAGAAACTTGACCCCGAAGACATCGGCCCAAACCTGGATCCCAAAAATAAATTCCAACACCCCAGAATAAACAATTGAAATATTAAACAACCAACATTTAATAACTTATTTAAACGAACTTTCACAACCCTAGAGTATTTTTTCAGAATGATAACTCGCACATAGAAACAAGAAAGCAAAATCTTTTTGTGATTTTTCAATTTAAACTAAACTAAGAATTTAACCTAGAACGTATTTACACTAATTATCCTTTTGTGAAGTCGGAGCAAGGAATCATATCGATTTTTCTGTCGGTATCCAACACCGAAACCACAGCATTTAGCTTTAATGTTTTAGACTAATGTTGACAGTTCAAGACGTTCAACGGTATTGTGGTCCACTTAAGTTTTAGCACGCTTTCGAACACAGTTTTCGAGATATGGAATTAAGTGTATTAAGCTGACATTAACTGTGTTTACCCACCTCAGAATATACTCCCGTATCAAGGTATGCGCGAGAGATCATCTTACTGGTGAGTATACCATTTATCATCTGTTTTTGACGTATAGGCGAATGTGAGATACTCACTTATTTGGATTTTCAGATGCAAAGGGCACAGGAGCAAGTCATTTGTGATAGAATCACTTATTGAGGATAGACTTGACTCCCACAAGATCTTGAGGGACATGTGATTGTTTATCACTTATTCGGGTCGGATGCATCATATTTTGAAGATATTTACACGTATGTATGGTATCATGGAAGATCTAGACTTGCGTCCCCGTTATTTTCGGTAAAAGAAGCAACCATGATACCCAGATGATAAACAGCATAAAGACCACGTATCTCAGAACCTCGGCAATCTATCAAACGAAATTACGGTACCAAGACCATATATCCGAGAGATGCGCCACACGAGTTACGCAGATCATTATGTTTATATACCAAAAACAGGTTCTTAATTACGCGTAAAACCTACCGATGCAACGTATAATGAAGCTGTCACATTTAACAGTTAATCTCATATATATATAGCCATAGTCCTGCACCAGATACGACTAACCAATGTACTATCATTTCCCTTATATCTCAACACGACTTCATTTTAGATTTTTCATATGTTTTTGTATTTTTCTGAAATTTTATCCTACAACTAAGTAAAATATTTTTGGAGTTTTTCAATTTTTCGAAAGCAGTAAGAACTGTACAGAAAAGATAAAATAAAGTTTCTATGCGAGTTTTGAAAGCATTTTACTCTGGGTTGATCATGCCAATCATTCGGACCAGATTTTCAAATCTAGCCCGATCGAATGTTTTCGTAAACAGGTCGGCAAGATTATCCAAGGTGTCTACCCTAACCACTTCAATTAAACCCTTCTCAGCACAGTCGCGAATAAAGTGATGCCTAACATCTATGTGCTTAGTGCGTGAGTGATTTACCGGATTGTTTGTTATGGAAATGGCAGAGTTATTATCAACAAGGATAGGAGTTCGAGTAAAATTCAAACCGTAGTCCCTCATTTGCTGCTGAATCCACAAAACCTGAGCACAACAGCTTGAAGCAGCAATGTACTCGGCCTCGCACGTGGATAGAGAAACGGCAACTTGCTTTTTGCATTGCCAAGAGACAAGACGGTTTCCAAGAAGTTGTGCGCCGCCAGAGGTTGACTTTCTGTTCATCCGGCACCCTCCGAAATCTGCGTCAGCATACGCCATCAAATCCAGACCACCTTCAGCTGGATACCACAATCCAAGCTTAGGCGTTCCTTTCAGATATCTGAAAATACGCTTGACAGCTTTCAAGTGCGATTCCTTCGGAGTTGATTGGTACCTAGCACACAAACAAACAGAGAACATAATATCTGGTCGTGAAGCAGTAAGATACATCAATGAACCTATCATTGCTCGATATAGAGTCGGATCCACTTCAGGATCTTTCTCATCATCGGGTGAAAGCTTGAGATTTGTCGGTAGAGGCGTGTCATAGGGTAAGCTATCTTCCAATCCAAATCTTTTGAGAATCTCGTGGACATACTTTGTCTGGTGCACGTACGTCCCGGTTTTTTCTTGACTCACTTGAAGACCTAGAAAGAATGATAACTCGCCCATCGCGCTCATTTCAAACTTTGACTTCATCACCTTCTCAAACTCGCGACACAACTCTTCATTTGAAGAACCAAAGATTATGTCATCAACGTAAATTTGCACGATCAGAAAATCTCCCCCTTTCTTCAAAATGAACAGTGTGGAGTCGATTGCACCACGCGAGAACCCATGCTCCAAAAGATGCTTTGACAACGTCTCGTACCAAGCTCGAGGGGCCTGATGGAGACCGTAGAGAGCCTTGTCCAACAAATAGACCTTGTTGTCTGACCCTGGAGCTTCGAAACCCGGCGGTTGGGACACATACACAGTTTCATGCAATTTCCCGTAAAGGAAGGCGCTTTTCACATCCAACTGATAGACTTTGATGCGCATATGTGCAGCAAAGGCTAGAAACAAACGAATAGCTTCCAGTCTTGCCACCGGTGCATAAACTTCTGTATAGTCAATCCCTTCTTCCTGATTGAATCCTTGAACAACCAACCGTGCCTTGTTTCTGACGACGACACCCTTATCGTCTTTCTTGCACTTGAAAACCCATTTCGTGTTGATTGCATGCTGGCCCTTAGGAAGATCGACCAAATTCCACACTTTTAACTTGTCGAACTGAGCTAACTCTTCTTGCATCGCCTCACACCAAGAATTATCCTTCAGAGCCATTTGATAGTTCTTCGGCTCTATCTGAGAGATAAAACATTCATGTAGGCTAAGATTGTAGATTTCCTCTTTCTTGATAGCAGAGAACAGACATTGCATCTCTGAAATACTCCTTCGCGTTTGCACTCCCGCAGTTGGATTCCCAATAATATTATCAACAGGATGATGAATATTTGTTCTTAGAACTGGGATTGCCGGAGCTTGAAGATTGTTTCCCAAATTCGATTGAATCTCCCCCTCAACATTTGCATTACTACTAGAAGCTTCACCATTACCAGAAGACGCAACAACATTTGGATATGCTGAAAAGTCAACGTATAGATCTCCACTTGTAGTTTGAGCAGCTGCATTGGGGATCTGCTCAGCAGCAACATCACTTACGGACGAAGAATCAGCGACTGGAACATTCGAAGACACATTAGTAGGAATACTTGCTCTCCAGCTCGCATCCACTTCATCTTGGTTCACAAGATGTGTGTATACAACCTCCGAATCTTCTTCTGAAACATCAGGAAGATCAAACGAATCAAATAATTTATCATAATCATAACCGCTTTTGGGACCGAATTCGGACGGTGGAGGATCAAAACTCAAAGGAGTTATATCAAACACGATCTCCACTGTTCGTTTCTTGATGTTATAAACGCGTTTGTTTGGAGTTCCATTGGCATAACCCAAGAAGAACCCAATTTCACCAACTTCCCCCATTTTTGGAGTATCTTTGGTGCGTTTGATAACACACTTAATCCCAAAAGGCTGAAAACCAGAAAGGTTCGGTTTCTTGTTTTCAAGTAATTCATAACAAGTTTTATCTTCTCTTTTGACAGTAAGCACATGATTTAACACATAACATGCAGTGTTCACCGCCTCGGCCCAGAAGAAAATTGGCAATTTTGATTCAGAAAGCATAGTGCGGGCCGCCTCAATTAGGGTACGATTCTTCCGTTCTGCAACTCCGTTCTGTTGAGGAACATATGGAGCGCTGAACTGATGAATTATTCCCATTTCCCGACATAACTCATCCATATACTGATTTTTAAACTCAGTGCCGTTGTCACTTCGGATTTTCTTAATAGGAAGTGAATAATTTTTCTCAAGTTGTTTGAATAAATCTCTTAAAATACCAGCGGTTTGATCCTTTGTTTTTAAGAAAAATACCCATGAGTAACGTGAGAAATCGTCAGTGACAACTAAGCAATAAGACATACCACCAATGCTAGCAACATGGATCGGGCCGAAAAGATCCATGTGAAGCAACTCAAGTGGTTTTTGGATTGAGTTAACTGTTTTCGGTTTGTGAGGCTTTCGTTTGATTTTTCCTTTTTCACATGATTCACATTTGTTGTGCATATTAAAACTACGTAAAGGAACCCCCAACACCAAGTTGTTTTTCACTAAGTGGTTCATTTTTCGCAGATGCACGTGGCCCATTCTCCTATGCCAGAGATACGATTGATCTTCAGTCGCCTTTGAAAGTAGACAAGTCACTGGAGCAGACGAGTTAACCAACGGGCGCATGTCCATGACATATGTGTTATTCACCCTTGGAGCCCTCATAACGATCCAATCTTCAGGAACAACAAATCCCGGACGCAGTACGAAGCAAGCTTTATCAGTGAACAACATCATGTACTTGTTATCACAGATTTGAGAAACCGACATCAAGTTATGCTTCAGTTCTTCAACGTAGTTCACTTTATGCAGCGTGATTTTTCCATTTGACACAGAGCCTTCACCGGTGATGTAACCACCCTTTTCACCGGCAAAGTTCACATAACCACCACGAATTTGTTTAAAATTGTTCAGTAACTCTTTATTTCCTGTCATGTGTCTGGAACAGCCACTATCGATATACCAAATATAGATAGCCCTCTTCAGCTGCTCCTACACTCCCCAACAAAAATTTAGTTAGAGTGTGGGACCCAAGCCATGATGGTCTTGGGTCGTCCTGATTCGTCAACATAAGAAAACTCTTTGAAATAACCATCATCGCCTCTGTGTCCACCATTTCCATTTCGGAAATTGTTGGAATGAGTCCCCGCAAATCGTGGATTGTACGGAGTTGACGATCTGTTGGTATAACCAGAGTTTCCATACCCTCGGCTTCCATAGTTTTGGTAATTGTAATTTTGATTCCTGGATGGCTCAAAATTCCTACCAAATCTGGGAGCATCTTCGTGTCTTGAGAATGATCGTGGATGATTATCCGAATGCGGTCTTTGATTTGGAAATCGGGGGGGTGACGCATTTCGATCATTCACGAATCTGTTCTGTGCATGAGGTCTAGCATAGTTGTTGTTCGAACCTCCAGAACGTTTGTCATTCTCAACTCCTTGAAAAGTGACATGATTTTGTCGTCTGTGAGGGGTTTTCTCACGAGTATCATGTCTTTGAGGGACGTTTTCTGATCTGTCCCCACGGTTAATAACAGCGGGTTTCTCTTCTTGATCCTGATTTTGTTGTGATTTAACATTTGGTTTAACAACTGGTTTTACTTCATGTTTAATCACTTTGGTTTTCTCAACCTTTTGATTTTTACCATTTTTCTTTTCAACATTAACTGATTCATTTTGAGGTTTGTCAACAAAAGGTTTCTTTTGATCAGGATCAACAAGTAATTTACCCCTGTCATCTGGACAGTCTGCTGCTAAGTGTCCTTTCCCACGACACTTGTAGCATTTGCGAATTTTCGCAGCGTTCTTCGGATGTTCCTCATGATCGGTCGAAGATGAAGACGCATTGGTGGGATTTTTCAAAATTTGGTTCACAAACTGTGAGTTGGAACCTGTTTCAATTTTTACTTCTTCTTTGGTAAAATCCTCCCCTTTAACAAACTCTGTTTTAGGGACATTTTTCAAAGCCTTTTTGTTTTTCCCACGTGACTTAGGTTTTGATTTTTCATTTTGAACTTGATTGAAAATTTCCAAAATCTTGTTGCTTATCAAATTTTCAATGTTTTCAAGGTTCACTTCATTTTTCTTAGACAAGCCACTCTTCTTCGACTGATCTGAGTCTGTAACTTCATCTGGTTCAGATTCTGACTCACTTTGTGGTTCAACTGTCAGAGGAGTCTTTGGCACAAAATTTGCCAATTCAGGGTCAATGCTTGGCATTGATGTATAATTATGGTTTACCGGTGGAGGCACCTTATTATAACCAACACCGAACATTTCTTCCTCAGATTCTTTGAGACGTTGGCTATTAATACAGAAATTCATCACTTCAGATGAATCCCTGAACTTTTCAATCTTTCGTTGCAAATCCAAAATCTGATTATCTTTTTCCAAAATGATTTTGTTCTTTTCCAAAACAGAATTTTGACTTGTTTCAAGTTCAGATTTTAATTCCTGATTTCTAAGATTACCCTTAGCCACCAGTCTCTCAAATTCAGAGATATCATTTTTCAGCGCTTTTATCTTAATTCGGTGTTCTTTATCCGAATTAGACAAAACCGCAATGAGTTCTCTGGATTTTTCTAAATCTGCAATTAAGTTTGTGTTATGAAGTGCATATCTATCAATCTTAGTCACAAACTCAACACATCTAGCACATCGCTTATCTACAGAAGATGATTTTACCTCAATGCCAGCCATGAATGCACAAGCCTCGTTTTCTACGGAATTTTCTTCCAACCTTTTAGCTTCTGCATCCGCAAATTGCTGCATTTCAGCTGTGGAGATGTTGAATTCAAAGCGTTCTCCTTTTTCTCCATCTTCTGTCTTGCTAGGCTTCTCAACAGTCTCTTCGATCGAAGGACTTTCATTCTCAGTAACATTTCCCGAATCCAACTCTTCCCCAAGAACTTCAGCTACAACTGCAAGCTCCTCAATGCTTGTCTCTTCAACAACCTCTTCAAACACTTCTTCGTTCACAATTTCAGCTATGAAAGCTTGTGACACAATAGCTCCTGAAATGTCTTCCAAAGCACAACCCCAGTCATAAGGCTCAGTCACACTCTGTAAAGGTTGAGCCACCATAGCATTGTTTGTCGAAGATGTGGTATTTTCAGACCCACTTGAACGAGCACTTGAGTTGGAGGCAGCATTTGATGTATTGTTTTGAGGTCTTGAGTTGTTTCCTCGGGAGTTGTTGTCAGATCTTTCCATCTTCGGCTTTCGACAATCACGTGCGAAATGCCCGTAGATCCCGCAGTTGTAACATTTTACCTTTGACATGTCGACCCCCATTCGAGTCTTTGTCTGACCTCCTATGAACTTCTTACCCGTCTTCAGCAGAAACTTCTTCGCTCTACGGACTAACAGAGCCATATTGAGCTGTAGATCAAGTTCTTCCATCTTGTCTTGATCTATCTGATCGAAGTCTTCATCGAGACTTGACGGTTCAACGAGTTTCCCAAGACAGAAATTCTCGTATGCAGTCATGAAGGATGCCAACAGACTCATGTTTTCTTCAATCATCTTTAAACAGCTTGCATCAATCTTAGGAATGTTCACACTTGTTCCTTGAGATTTCTGAGCGCCACTAGAAGAGTACTGTAACATTCCTATTTTTATCATATAATAATCATAGGTTATTTAAATTATTACCCACTAGTAACTAGTTATTTTAATATAAATATTCAACCCAAATAGTTTTAAACATTATTTTATATAGTTGGTTGAAATATTATTGGCTTGCATATGAGTGCCCTTTGTAATAAAATAAAAGTCTATAAAAAATTTATACTATTAGACAGGTAACTTACGGGTAGGTTGACAGTAAGAAATATGAAATTCTTAGACGGGCCTAGGAACCGTATAATAATTAAAATATAAAAATACATTGTATTTTGAACCTACTCTATTTTTAATAAAACTTAAACCCAAATGTAGATACAAATATTCTCATCCTAATGACATAATCATTATTTTATAAAACGTCATATCTTATAAATTATACATACCAAATAAGTGAAGCAGGTAAATTAATTATAAGAATAAAATAATAAACTAATAATACCTAAATTTAAATCTAGAAGGTATGCATAACACCTACCTGTCCATTTTGAAAATATGTATGCATGAGTTGAAATGCTACGTGTCCTATTTTGATAAACTAATAATAAAACTTAATATTTGAAATTTGTTGGTCATGTAATGCTACTACGTGTCTATTCCTGACAAATGTTGCGTGCTTTCCAAGTTGAAGGAATTTCAACTATAAATAGGCTATAGTGGAGCTTGAGTTTTGACACACACTTTTTCCTTCTACTACCCATCTCGCCAAATTTTACCTCTTTACAAATCTATATTTTTATTTTTATTTTTATCTATAATAATAATAAGGCTCTGCCTTGTTTTAAGTATTATAACTCCCAATCACCGCTACCCTTTCCGATTGATCCGAGTCCCATAACGCATGTCAAGGCTCTGCCCGACTAAGTTCGTTTGGGTTCTGTCTCGGGACATCGGGACAAGGTTGAATTAGGGGTACTATACTTACCACGAGTGCATTATATATTTTTCTATATCTTAAAAGTTATACCCAAAATTTATACCAGGAGTCCTTCTAGTTGAACCCTAAAATTACACAGTGAGTCCATTCCTTTTTCTCACTATTTTATTCTCTTTTTGTAAGTTACCCAAAACTATTATTTATTATTTATTATTTCTATTTTATAAACAAACTTTCATCAAAAGTCATGCCTATTATTTTATTTACCCAATAGGGAACCATAGTTGAGACACCCAAGTAATTCTGCACTAACCCTAGAATTTCCAGAGCAATCAGAATCAGGATCAGGGGCCCTAAAACTCAGGGGGGGGGCAAAACCCTAATAACGATTATCTTCATAACTCATTATAAAATTCGAAATTTATAAAACCATCGACACAGCAAGCCTACATGCACGAAGAGCTACTCTATGAAAATAGGGTGGTCACTCGCGTAGCGCGACGGCTAAGGGGGTACCCCTCGCGCTACGCGACGGTGTCAAAATTTCAGTATAAATAGCAGGGGTTGGGATTTGAATTTTGGCACTTGAACGACGAAAATCGGAGTTACGTAGGTCGAGTTATAAGCAAAACAGTCCAACACACACACACAATTATCGAATCGCTGCCGCAAAACAGGGTAATTAGTCAATTGCTATTACGATTCAGTTTCCGGGATCAATATACCCAAAGAATGTCTAAGTGCCGCCCACATTGGGCTATGCTTTATCGTTGTCGATAATTCGATAATGAGCCGAAGCATTGTACTTTGTCGTTGTCGATAATTCGATATACGAGTTGAAGTACTATACTTTGTCGTTTGTCATTTTGATAAATGAGTTGAAGTATTGCACTTGGACATTCATTGTAAAAAAAATTGATCTCGGGGAATTATCGTAACTGCTGTATTGATCATTAACCTGGTTCTTGTAAAATTCGTTGATTTAGGTTTTTCACCAATACGTATTCCATTCTATTAAACTACCAAAAATACTCCCAACTACACCTTTACAATCAAACAAACTATTAAATCATCAGAAGATCTAGAATAATAAAGTGCATGCTTAATTATCGGAAGAAATAGAATCAAGAAGTTTGTTAACTCAATCCTGCATGCTGATTTGTGAGTCATTCTCTTTTATCAACTGTTTTACAATACTCCAAATCATTTTCCAAAAGTTATAATTACAGTGATTAAGTTTATGTAATCACCAAATTACAGCCGGTATGTGGGGTATTGTGCACAGTATTGTTATTATTGTTTCCTTCACATTAGGTGGGCGAGCCTAATTGTGACATACGTCACTCATTGGGCCAGCCAATGGTGATATGACCACAGTCACAGAGCTGGTCTGTGACAAATACCTATTCTTGAAATGTTGGTTGATAATAAACAAATGTAAAAACTCTTAATACTGTAAATTATAACAAATGTGTCGTTTTCAGTAAAATGAATGAACTCACTCAGTATTTCCCGCTGACAAAATCTTTTTAAAACGCGTTTCAGGTAATTACAGTAGATTGGAGTAAGGATTGGATCCGGCACTAAAAGACTTCAAGAAGTGGCTTATTTTATTAATTAAATCAACTTAAGAAATATTGTTTTCATTAAAAGCTACCTTTGTAAAACTTGGAATGTATTCCATCCATTTAAATAAAATCCGGTGTTTCTAAACTCTGATATTTTTCCTAACTCACGGTCCTGATGAAATTTCCGCTGCAATGTTTTTCAAAATAATCACCGGTACCACTGGACTGCTCACAACACCGATTCCGGCTAGATGGGGTCGGGGGTCGTGACAGTAAAGGTGGTATCAGAGCTAAGCCACTACTTTAAGCCTATAAGTGTTGTGATAACAATACTTAAGCTTAAATATAAGAGTTAGGAAATTGTTATTAACTTAACTGGTAGCACATCTGATAGAATTTAGACTTGAACATAAGAAAAGATGCCTTAGTATAAGCTAAGCCACTTGTTTACGCAAATAGGTGTTATAATAATACCTAAGCTTAAACGGAAAGTTAGAAACTTAATATTATTTGATAGCACTCTGAATGATATTTAGACTCGAACTTAAGAATTTTGTCTTAATATAAGCTTCAAGATAAAATTACTTATATGAGTATAAATAAGTATAATTGGTATTCAATAAGAATAACGACTAGCAGGCAATAACATTTAATTACTATTTATTCTTGTTTATTGGTATTACTGGGTCAAGAATAAAAAAAAAATATATTATGGAAATACAAATTTCCTTGATTCTGGATAAAAATCCTAATAAAAGAGACACTTTTAAAAATCTTGAAAAGATACTATTTATGGGAAATAGGAAATTTTCTCCGGCAAAACTGGGTATAGAGTAGCAGACTCTCCAGCTTGTCCGGATATACTGAGATTACCTCTCCGGCGCGAACCGGGTAAGATGGGGTATATAAAATGTCAAACAAGTGACAAGATTTCCCTAAATAGTATCATGACCAAATATCTGACTGGTTTTTGGAAATATGAATCTATTATATACCTTTAACCCTATGAAAGGTATGTATATTACAACATGTGAATATATAATATAGATATGTATATCTATAAGAAATTCCAAAATTCAATTAAGAATAAAGCACGAGCATATGTATATAGATTTCTTTATCAGAAATCCTTCGCATATATCTTTAATTTTGATATCAAACATTCTTTCGTTTGATCATCTACTTCATAACTCGTGCAACAAAATACTACTGGAAACCCATTAAGTTGGAACACCATCAAAAATATAAGAATTTCCAATACGTTACCATAAACTACTAACGCCAGTAAGAAGCTGGTAAAGTTAATGCACAAGAAAACACATGAAACTTAAATTATACATCCACAGATGTCGAAGTTTATCACACACGACTTCCAAAGGCAAGATCTTTGAAAAATATAAATTAGGCACGATGATACCTACACTAATTCCATCAGTAAAAGAACTCCTAAATCAAAAAAATCGGCACTTTGCCACATGATCTTACAAACGATCAAAATGTCGCTGAGGTACGTTGGAACAATATTTCACAAACATCGGTGCATAGTTTAACCTGAGTCATAATTATTAGCACTACAAAAGAAGTCATATAGTTTTGCAAATTTTCTATTTCATTTCACTTCATTCGGCATTCTCTGAAATAGTTATCACACAAAATTCCAGATAAGAAGTTCTTATATTTCTTTCGTTGCAATTCTAACTTCTGCCTATAATAAGTTGACTTTCGTGTTCTTTTAATGGTCATCATACCATAAAGAATTCTTTCATAATAGCAAATATTGATCCATTTCGTTTCTTGTGTAAATCCACACGATACACATGCACTATTTGTTGCATGTGGTTCATTTGACACTAGGAAGGCATCCTTTCAATTTGTTTTATCAAAAGCTCAAATATCATTTCGCTATACTTGATCTTTGCATTTATAAACCATGGTTATTGCAAAACATTGACTCTTTGATATCGAGTCAATAAGTTTCTTGAAAAACTCAATTTCCTTTAACATACATGGATTTTGTTGTAACCATATCCAAAAATTCTTATTAATACATGAACTCGTTTTGTTTACACCAAATTCAATTGTTTGAATTTGCTCGTATTACGTATTCAATTCAAAATCCCATATGATGGATTGAAGCCATCATATTCAAAATAATCCTAACAAGCACTTCAATTCTCTTAAACCATAATATGCTTGTTTAGTCTTCGAATTCATCAAATCATCTCTTTGATCACGATCACTTTGTGATGACATTTTCACAAAATTTAAGATTGCGCTAATCTAAGATTTAATTATTCATTTATATTAAATCCGCTTTATTGGTTTATTTTATAAAAGCAATCTTAACACAATTATATGCTAAAATAATTATCCACCATTTCATGTCCTAAATTCCGTAGTCCTTACAACCAATCGAGCCTTTCATGATATTTCTTACCTTTCATTAGTCGAAAAACGTTGTATAAACTTAATTGATTATATATAGAAACTTACAATATAGTATTTCTGTAATTATCATTTCTATTAAAACCATTAAGGTAAAGAATTTATATTTTTACGTATAAAATTTTGTTTAAAGTATATTCTCATTTAAGTTTATGCATTTTTGGCAATTATTATTAATATTATTAGTATTATTATTTTTTTTTAGATACTAGAGTTATTATCAGGGGCATGTATTGGATAGCCTAGCCTTAGTTAGGCATGGACTGGCCACCTATGCTTAAACAAGGCAGCGCTAACCAATATCCGCCATGATAATGACTAGTTAATTAAGTCATCATACTTATTTAATAAATCTTAATTATATATTTTACTTTGTACTGTAAAGAGAAAACATATTTTCATAAAACAATACCAGAATTAGAGAGACGAATAAAATTATATAAATAATAATGTATCACATATTTTGTGGTAACTATGTACTATAACACTCTAATAAGAAAATAACCATATAAGAATAATATAGTAGTCAGCAACTACATTGGGTTAGAAGAACATTGTAATACATAAAGAATAGTCACCACAACATTTGTAACTACATTTTACAATGCTATATGGTTTCAAAATAAAAATCACATAGAATTGACCCAGTGTTATATAAAATATTTTACAAATACTTTTACCCCTTTTATTCACAACTTTCATTTAAACGTTATAAATAAAAGTGAATCTTTTACAAAATCATAATACTAAAATATTTTGTAAAATGTAATAACTTCACTATAGTATTTTGTAATCTATATTACATAATAAATGTAAGCTATTTTACATAATATAATACAATACTAAAATAATATTTATTTTAAAGTGGTAACCATTTACATATAATATATATTACATTTGTTTTAGTAATATAATATAATAGTTGGTCATGCCAAAACAACTTATTTTATTATATTTCCATCTCTATGACATAGTATGAAAGATATAATCATTAATAATATACTATCACATTATTTCACAATTTAAAACAACTTGAAACTCTAAATAATAATACACTAGCTCTATTGTCTTTTGGTATCTTTGCAAATTCACTCATCTCAACACATAGAATTTCTTATATCATAATTTACTATTTGACAAGTCATTTTCATGCTTTTATTTCCTTTTTGAACCCGTCAATTCTAAGTCTTCCTCAGATCTCAATCAAGTAAGATTTCTTTTAATAAAGAATTTTATTAATTCTAAAAGTCTTTCATATTTATTTTAAACTCTATTTATCATATATCTTTTGGCCTGAACCTAGTCACTTTGAAAACTATACCATTTCATCTCATTCGTTTGTCATCGAATTCATACACTAATTCAGTTGAACCGTTGAGTCATATCTATAGTACAACTCATAGTCACACAATTAGATATTTTGATTTGGTATCATTTACCTTAATATTATTTTTTTTATCAAAAAGTAACATAATTCTAAAAGAAATATCATAACCCAAATCTCGAGGACGAGATTTAAAACAAGGTGGGGAGGATGTAACATTCCTATTTTTATCATATAATAATCATAGGTTATTTAAATTATTACCCACTAGTAACTAGTTATTTTAATATAAATATTCAACCCAAATAGTTTTAAACATTATTTTATATAGTTGGTTGAAATATTATTGGCTTGCATATGAGTGCCCTTTGTAATAAAATAAAAGTCTATAAAAAATTTATACTATTAGACAGGTAACTTACGGGTAGGTTGACAGTAAGAAATATGAAATTCTTAGACGGGCCTAGGAACCGTATAATAATTAAAATATAAAAATACATTGTATTTTGAACCTACTCTATTTTTAATAAAACTTAAACCCAAATGTAGATACAAATATTCTCATCCTAATGACATAATCATTATTTTATAAAACGTCATATCTTATAAATTATACATACCAAATAAGTGAAGCAGGTAAATTAATTATAAGAATAAAATAATAAACTAATAATACCTAAATTTAAATCTAGAAGGTATGCATAACACCTACCTGTCCATTTTGAAAATATGTATGCATGAGTTGAAATGCTACGTGTCCTATTTTGATAAACTAATAATAAAACTTAATATTTGAAATTTGTTGGTCATGTAATGCTACTACGTGTCTATTCCTGACAAATGTTGCGTGCTTTCCAAGTTGAAGGAATTTCAACTATAAATAGGCTATAGTGGAGCTTGAGTTTTGACACACACTTTTTCCTTCTACTACCCATCTCGCCAAATTTTACCTCTTTACAAATCTATATTTTTATTTTTATTTTTATCTATAATAATAATAAGGCTCTGCCTTGTTTTAAGTATTATAACTCCCAATCACCGCTACCCTTTCCGATTGATCCGAGTCCCATAACGCATGTCAAGGCTCTGCCCGACTAAGTTCGTTTGGGTTCTGTCTCGGGACATCGGGACAAGGTTGAATTAGGGGTACTATACTTACCACGAGTGCATTATATATTTTTCTATATCTTAAAAGTTATACCCAAAATTTATACCAGGAGTCCTTCTAGTTGAACCCTAAAATTACACAGTGAGTCCATTCCTTTTTCTCACTATTTTATTCTCTTTTTGTAAGTTACCCAAAACTATTATTTATTATTTATTATTTCTATTTTATAAACAAACTTTCATCAAAAGTCATGCCTATTATTTTATTTACCCAATAGGGAACCATAGTTGAGACACCCAAGTAATTCTGCACTAACCCTAGAATTTCCAGAGCAATCAGAATCAGGATCAGGGGCCCTAAAACTCAGGGGGGGGCAAAACCCTAATAACGATTATCTTCATAACTCATTATAAAATTCGAAATTTATAAAACCATCGACACAGCAAGCCTACATGCACGAAGAGCTACTCTATGAAAATAGGGTGGTCACTCGCGTAGCGCGACGGCTAAGGGGGTACCCCTCGCGCTACGCGACGGTGTCAAAATTTCAGTATAAATAGCAGGGGTTGGGATTTGAATTTTGGCACTTGAACGACGAAAATCGGAGTTACGTAGGTCGAGTTATAAGCAAAACAGTCCAACACACACACACAATTATCGAATCGCTGCCGCAAAACAGGGTAATTAGTCAATTGCTATTACGATTCAGTTTCCGGGATCAATATACCCAAAGAATGTCTAAGTGCCGCCCACATTGGGCTATGCTTTATCGTTGTCGATAATTCGATAATGAGCCGAAGCATTGTACTTTGTCGTTGTCGATAATTCGATATACGAGTTGAAGTACTATACTTTGTCGTTTGTCATTTTGATAAATGAGCTGAAGTATTGCACTTGGACATTCATTGTAAAAAAAATTGATCTCGGGGAATTATCGTAACTGCTGTATTGATCATTAACCTGGTTCTTGTAAAATTCGTTGATTTAGGTTTTTCACCAATACGTATTCCATTCTATTAAACTACCAAAAATACTCCCAACTACACCTTTACAATCAAACAAACTATTAAATCATCAGAAGATCTAGAATAATAAAGTGCATGCTTAATTATCGGAAGAAATAGAATCAAGAAGTTTGTTAACTCAATCCTGCATGCTGATTTGTGAGTCATTCTCTTTTATCAACTGTTTTACAATACTCCAAATCATTTTCCAAAAGTTATAATTACAGTGATTAAGTTTATGTAATCACCAAATTACAGCCGGTATGTGGGGTATTGTGCACAGTATTGTTATTATTGTTTCCTTCACATTAGGTGGGCGAGCCTAATTGTGACATACGTCACTCATTGGGCCAGCCAATGGTGATATGACCACAGTCACAGAGCTGGTCTGTGACAAATACCTATTCTTGAAATGTTGGTTGATAATAAACATATGTAAAAACTCTTAATACTGTAAATTATAACAAATGTGTCGTTTTCAGTAAAATGAATGAACTCACTCAGTATTTCCCGCTGACAAAATCTTTTTAAAACGCGTTTCAGGTAATTACAGTAGATTGGAGTAAGGATTGGATCCGGCACTAAAAGACTTCAAGAAGTGGCTTATTTTATTAATTAAATCAACTTAAGAAATATTGTTTTCATTAAAAGCTACCTTTGTAAAACTTGGAATGTATTCCATCCATTTAAATAAAATCCGGTGTTTCTAAACTCTGATATTTTTCCTAACTCACGGTCCTGATGAAATTTCCGCTGCAATGTTTTTCAAAATAATCACCGGTACCACTGGACTGCTCACAACACCGATTCCGGCTAGATGGGGTCGGGGGTCGTGACAAGTACATCCCTTGATTTGAATTGGTTGTTCCACTTGAACTGACATTGGTGCTTATGAAGGCGTGTTCACTTGCAGGACCTTCATTTTCCGAATACAAAGCAACACCGACTCCACCATTACTACCCTTATCCGTCGGTTTCGAAGCCTTATACAACTGAGGATCTTGGATCTTCTCGAATTCAGATGCTTGATCTTCCATATTCCAAGCGTAACCCCTGAGCTTCTGAACAACTTCTTCCAATGTAAGCTCTTCGTAGAGAACACCCTCTCTGATCAAAGCGGTGTACATATTCCATTCTCTCGAAAGACAATTCAGAAACTTCTCAACCTTCTCGAATTCAGTGTAGATACCCTCTTTACTTCTATCAAGTTCGCTCAGCAGATGATAAAATCGATTCACTGTGTCATCAAATGACTCATTCTTCAAAGCCTTGAACACAACGAATTGAGTCTTCAAACGTTCGAGACGTCGTTTCTTGTACATTTCGTTTCCTTCATATCGCTGGATCATACTATCCCACAATTCCTTTGAGCTATTTCTCTTACGGAACGTATGAAGTATAGATTGTGTCATTGCCATCGTTATCATTGACATAGCTTTCTCTTCACAGTCATAAAACTTTTTCTGATCGTCAGTAAGCGCCAAGTACGTATCAATCGTCAACGTACGTACTGGAGTAGCTCCACATCCTTTAACGATGCACAACCAGATTTTGATGTCTTTTGCTCGAACATATCTTTCGAAACGCTCCTTCCACTCAGGAAAATCAAGTTCGTTGATCAACAAAGGAGGTTTGTCGTTACTTCCTACCTCAGCATTGTGCTTGAGGCTTTGCACCATTGTAGTGAGATTGTTGTTTGCCATTGTAGACAACAACAGAGAACTTCAAAACAGTGGTGAAGTGAGCTTCAATCAGAGTGTGAATCCCGGATCACAGAACCTGAAATTAAACACAGACAAACAAAGCTCGGACACAACACTGTTAGAAATATTTAAAACTCAGACACCCTTACTGATTGAAAAATTTGAACACACTGCACTTGAACCTCAGACTAGAGTGAGAGTATTAAACTCGGACTCCAACCACAGGATAAAAGTAAACTCAGAATCGAATAAACTCGGACTTAAAAGAGTGTTGATAAACTCGGACTCAAGGACATGTAAAAAAAAAAAAACTCGGATTCAAAAAGCTTTAAACTCGACACTTAATAAAACAAATTAAATTCGGACTAAGAGGAACAATTAAAATCGGACCTATATGTTGTATCTATTAAACTCGGACCACAATATTCATATAAACTCAGACTCTAAATATATATCAAGTAATTCGGACTATATATATAATAAACTCGGTTTAAATTTTAGTATTTAAATTCGGACTAGACAATGTTTTAAAAAAAAACTCGGACTAACTATGAATCTAATTAAACTCGGACTTCAAACTAGGGACTAACTAAATAAACAATAAACTCGGACTCAAAAACAAATTAAACTCAGACAAAGTAAAACTCAGACACAATTTTCCTAAAAATAGAAAAATTTGGACAAACCAAAACACAAACTCAGACTCTACTATCCCTAAATGGAAAACTCAGACTAGAGAAAAAAACTCAGACTGGTTTGAAACTCAGACAAGTTTCAAAACTCAGAAAGAAACCAATCTTCGGAGTATCTCCCCAATGTGACTACACACTGGTTCAACAATACCTCGGAGACACAAACACAAAGTGTAAAACTCAGACCAAGCTTCCAAAGATCAAAACTCAGGAATTTTTATCTCCTTCAAAGCTCTGTATGAACAAGAACAAAAACCCTGTAAAAACCCAGATGAAGAAAACACTAAAAACTCACTAAACTACTCAAAATCCATCATCCACACACTAGAAATGAATGAAGAATCATGAATAACACACAAAAACACACTAATATCTCACTAAACCCAATCAAAGTATGAACTAATCTCACCAAAACCTTCAAACTAAGAAACACCTACAGTAGTATGAGCACACTGCTCTGATACCACTTGTAAGGCCTCCTAATCCAAGATCTCACTCACCAAAAGCAACCAACAGGTGTGCGGAATCCACCTGATGATCAACCACTGTAGATGAACACAAGAATGCAAGGATTTGAGAGAGAAATCAAGAATACACTAAGTATTCTTGATGAAGATGAATGACGTCACTCACACAAAGCGCCGCCAGACAAAAAGCACAATGATTAGGGCACAGAAATTCACACAGAAATCGTTACCTTGTCTATTCCATATTAAAGTATATATACAAGGTGAACCCCGGACTTTCCACACCAAATAGAAAGCTCGGACAAAGCACAAAGCAAGCACAGAGTTTTTCTACAAAACTCAGACAAAACTAGACTATACAAACTCTTTCTAAAATAAACTCTGTCCAAATTAAACTCTTTCCAAATAAACTCTTTCCAAATAAACTCTTTCCATAAACTCCTTCTAGAAGAAACTCTTTCTAGACTTTGGACAATGTTCAATAAAGACCCTAGATGTTGGAAGCCTTGCACTTATCACCCAAAAGTGCATTAACAAATATGATTATATTACCAAAGGGAAAGAAAATCCATCTTTTTTGTCAACAAGCATAGGTCTTGAAGAGGACTTAGGGTATCCGGAGTGGGCGGTAAAGGGGGCGGCAAACTCGATTTGCCGAGCGGGAACACCGCCGCCGACCCCTTTACCGATCGGCAAAGTTAAAGGGGCGGGGATGGCATACCGATTCGGGGAAGAAGATGATTGAGAGAGAGAGGGTATTGTGGGTGGGGTCCATTGCTATCTCAACCAATCACATCTTTTTCCTTTTTTTTAAATAGTTTACCACTTCACCAAGTGTTTAAATCATAGCCAACAATTTTTAGCAAAGTTTAAACACTTTTGCCTGATTGACATGGCGCGCTCTGATTGATCGGTTTTTTAGTTTACCACTCCAAAGTGTTTAACCACTCCTTACGCCCTTATGTTTTTCTGTCCTTTGTGTCAGGAACACTGTAGCTATAGTATAATAATTGTTATCCTTTAATTTTTTGATAAGTTGAAAATGTTGCAAACGCCAGTCTCATGATTTATTGAAGAGAAAAGTGTCCAGATAATCAATGTGGTTTGCTTCGTTCTCGGATACACTGCGTTCTCGGATAATTCCTGACGTGGACGAGTGTTAGTTTTTAGTGTTAAGTAGATGTGAAATGACTAAAATACTCTTGTTCATAAAAAATATTTATAATTTGAAAAACATCTAATTAAATCATGGTGGGCCCACTAACATGATTTAATTAGATATTTTTCAAATCATAAATATTTTTGTATGAACAAGTGTATTTTAGTCATTTCACACCTATTTAACACTAAAAACTAACCCTAATCCACATCGGGGACTATGTGAGAACGAAAGTGTAAAAGTTAGAGAACGAAAGGACACACTTGGCAATTCAATGTCAACATAAATGACGAGTTTTATAATTTACTCATAACTTTTTTTAGTGAAACAATGATTTTAAATCGTACAAGACCTGATCACATGGAATTAATTAATAATTTTAATAAAAGCAAGTTTTGATGTCTCCATATACTGATGCATGAATTCAAATCTTGAACTTTTGACTAATCATTCGTTTGCATCTTCAACTTTTGGTGACTTTTCGCGTACAAATCTTCGTCTGCACTCGTGCTTTCATCTTCATCCTTTGACAGTTCTTCGTGTACAAATCTAATACACGAATACATGACTATGTTGTGTATCGATCGTAGCTAATTAAGAATTTGTTTTTATTATTACTATACAGGTAACATGTGATAATATATGAGTTTTTTCATGTTTTTCTCTCATTTTAATTGCTGACACAGGTAAATTAGTTATCGTGCAACCAAAAAAATAAAGACAATAAGGTTCGTATTGCTCATTTATCATGCTTTAGCGTTAATATACAATAAAACGACACATATGATGATAAAAAAGTCATTATTGTAGTTGACCTTCTCAACACATTCCAGTGGGGTAATTACACATATTCGTAACCTATTATTTTCTTTAATTATACTGATCGAGTATAAGATACCTGTTTAACAAGACAAACAAGAATAATGCATAACACATATATGTATATCATTTATCAAAAAGCTTTACACTAAAGAGAACAAAGAGTTAATCAATAAGATAAACATGCGGCCAAGGCCGGGTTGCAACACTCCAACCACTTTTGACGGGATTACGTCCTTTTGTCATAAACCAGTTACAAAAACACGCAATGTTGAGAAACTTCACATCAAGCTCAACGAACAAGAAATCTTAGCTTTCTTCAAGAAACATGAAGTCAATAAAAACGGAAAGCTTTCATGGGATGAGTTAAAACGAGCTTTTAGTGAGCTTGGTGTGACTTGGGTGACGTGGGCTACATCTCGTGCATTCGCGAAAGCAGATGAAGATGAAGACGGGCACATCAGTGAGCGGGAGATGTACAAACTTGTTCAGTTTGCTCTCAAACGTAAACTTAACATTCAACAACTTAGTTTGGCTTGGTAAAAGGTTTTAGTTTACATATGGTATATGGAGCTTCTTCTCTCTGTGTAGTGTTGGGACCTGATGACATGCTACTAACTAACATGCCTCGTCTCATATGAATAAATATTATAAATAAAAAACTGAGAAGAAGTTTATGAATCAAAGTTTTATATCTTATGATAACACTTCTTACCCGAGCTAATAACTTTCACGATGATTTTAGCTAGGTTTATCACCCTAGCCGCGTTGTGACGAACTTATTTTGTTATTTAGTCTGTGTTTACATGTGTTTTGAAATCACTACGAGCGCATTGCACGCGGAACCACTAACAAGAATAAAAAGAAAATGTAAAAAACAGTGAAAAATAATCGAAAGAAAATCAACCAAAAAAGTTGTATGTTAATGATGTTGTTCGTATGAAACCCGTGGTCAGAGATGAGTAAATAATACTGGGTACCGGTACCGAATTTCCCAAACCGAAGGATCCTAAGTACCAATTCGGTACCGACTTTTGGCGTTCCTAGTACCGGTTCGCTACCGATTTTTATCTTCATATGCCGGTACCGTAACTGGTATTTTCGGTATCGGTTGCCACCGAGCTCATCCCTACCCCTGAAACTAAAAAAAGAAATCACTAAAAGTTGAAGAAAATCAACAAGAAAAAGTTGTACAATACCTTTGTTGTTTATACGGCACCCGTGATCAGGAATAAGGAAATGGTACCGTATAGCGCGTACCAAATTCACGAACTAAAAGATTTTCAAACTCAATACGGTACCGACTTTTGGCGTTTTCTGTATCAGGCTGGTACCGATTTTTACCTTCATGCACCGATAATGAACCGGACCGTACCTGTATTTTTGATACTAGTATTGGTTGACACCAAACTTATCCAACTGAGAAAGTATAGAAGATGATAATAATAATAATAATAATAATAATAATAATAATAATAATAATAATAATAATAATAATAATAATAATAATAAAATTACTGTTTATTTCATTTGTAAGAGCATTCACATCCAATCCATTATATTTTCACCCTAAATTACACTAAAAAACACTACATTTTCTCTCTCATTTTCAATTAAATAATATTTTTTTATACCTTTATCATTACCTTTTCTCTCTGTACCACTCACAACCACTTTCAAAATATATTAAAAAATTATAGGGGGTGAACAGTGTCCCCCCAAATATACAGATGAACAGTAACATTTTCTTTCTCCTCCACTCATAACCACTTTTTATATTTTTTACATTCTAAAAACAACACACACATAATTTAATTCCTTGGATGTGAATGCTCTAATAGTAATATATAGTAATAATAATAATAATTTTGTCATGTTTACTTGTAACTTCAAATTGCTTTTGTAGATCCATCAACAACACAGATACACGGGTCACTTTTGGCAACCATTTTCTTTACACGCATTTGGGCATAATATACATAATTTTGTAGGATCTGAGATGATCAACGTATTTTGTGAAATCAGTTTGATAAGAACATTAAAGTGTAGGAGATGGGTGTGTATGATGATGAACAACAAGCTAGAACAATCGTAGATTCAATGATATAGAAAGGAAATAACGAAAAATGTAGAAGGGAAAATTATCTTATGTCATATATTTCATCAACATCTTGGATGTAAACAATCAGATCAGCCCATGGATATGAACAATTCATGGGGGAACTACATCATCTCAAGAATCCATGGAAGACCTAACATACTCACACAAACTACATCGTGAAGACTCCTCACTATTTATAATGTACAAGACTCAAAACCCTAGAAGTAACCATAAGGGGACCCGGGGTGGACGCGTGCTGGGGATTTTCCACGCGTTGAACATAATCAAACACCACCGCCACCCGTGTTTTTCACGCGTTAACTTTCACTACAAATGGACCACCTTTAGCGGCGACAGCTGTCGCCGGTATTGATGGAAAATGTCGCCGGTATTGATGGAAAATGTCGCCGGTATTGACCTTTAGCGGCGATAAAAGGTCGCCGGTATTGATCGGCCGCTATTGGCCTGCTGTCGTCGCTAAAGGTCTTCGTCGCCGGTATTGATCTCAGACCTTTAGCGACGACAAGTGTCGTCGCTAAAAGGTCGCCGGTATTAGTTATGGTCGGTAAAGGGTTAAAGCCAACAGCGGCGACAGGTAGCGACGACAAGTGTCGTCGCTAAATGGTCGCCGGTATTAGTTATGGTCGGTAAAGGGTTAAAGGCAATAGCGGCGACACCTGTCGCCGCTAAAAGCCTTTTTTTTTTAATACAGCAGCTGTATATACAGCAACCAGCCAGTTTTACGGCCGAAAAAACAGAACCTGCCTATTTCAAACAACGCAAACATACGCCATGAACATATACTAAAGGTAATATAATTAAAAACTACGTTTAAGTCGTACATTATAATCCTACAACGTTTAATTAAATGGCTTTGGGCCTGTGCAAGAGGTGCCATCGCACAGGGCCCAAAGCATTTAGGGGCCCAAAATCTTTTAAAAGTTAATATATATTTTATATATAAATTTGTTGTAGGAAAAATTATACATGTTACTCCTTTGTCTCAATGGATGCAGCAATTAATTTTAAAGTTGCACGTTCCAGGTTCGATTCCCCCCGTCGGTTCTTTCATATTTTGTTTCTCAGTTTTAATTGATGATTTATTTTTCCTTTTTTATTTTTCATTTCTAATTGATATTTTGTTTTTGTTTGAGCCTCAAGGGGCTGATTTAGCTTGTTTTATCAATAGGGGAAAAAATCCTATGTGCTCACACCAATTGCAACTTTGCAAGTTTATTTTTTAGTTTTTAATTTTGATATATGCTCACACCAATTGCAACTTTCCAAGTTTATTTTTTAGTTTTAATTTTGATTTTTCACATCTAAATTTAGGCCTCCACAAATTTGCAAGTTCATTCATTTTTTCTTCTCACTGAATCATTTACGTAACAAACTTTACATGTTTTCTTGTACGTTTTTTATTTCTCATTTAGCCATTGACAATATAAACTTAAAAGAACTCAGTATCTAGTTCTATTTTTTTATATGAAAAGGTTCGTGTTATCAAACTAATTTGGGTATGTTTAGATATATTCAGCTTTTTTTTGCTACGCTATTTTTGTTTTGTTTATTTTATAACAAATATAGTCGTATTGTGGTTTTTTGATATATGATTGGTGAGTTTATAATATATGGAGGGGCCCAATATTTTTTTTTGTTTCGCACAGGGCCCAAAAGTATTTTATCATTCTCGGGGACGGCCCTGATTAAATCATACATTAAAAACAACAAGTCACTCGTTGTCGGAATCATTATCGAATAAGTCATCAGAATCGTAGTCGTTTGACTTTCCTTTTCCTTTTCCTTGTCCTTGTGAAGCAAGATAGTTGTTAAGTTGGTTAAAAAAGGACGGGGTTTGGAACAAGCTGTTAACAAAATCCTACAATAATAGATATCAAAACGTATATTAGCATATTAATTAACGCTACCAACATATATTTAACAAGAAAACATGCGTTCGTTTGTCATTTTATAAATTGCGTAGTTTACCTCGAAAAAGGGTTCTTGCGTCCGAGCTTGCAAAGACAACATGTTCGAGGACGTGTTGGAAGAAGGTTTAGGCCCCATCACGCGGTACCATCCTCGCCGCTCTCCTAACGCTTCCTGTTACGGGGCAATTGGAGGACCATCACCGCTCCATTCATTTGTGGCCTGTTGTATGTTCCGCTGTATTTTACAAAGATGATTAAATATATGTGTGTGTGTGTATATATATATATATATATATTTGTAATAGAAAATAATACTTAAAAGAAATACTTACGTAATTTTGTTCAACAACCGGATCAACCAAATTCCCTTGATTGTCCGTGTGGGTTTTAGCATACGTAGGTACCCAATCCATATCCTGTTTAACATTAAACTTAGATTAGACATTAAATAAACAAAAGCTTACACACATGCACACATACATAAAACATTACATTTTTATAGGCGGTACTACCGTACGACGATGTCCCCTCACGGTATGGGAATTGTTGTTTCTCACGTACTAGGGTGTTGGCCTTGCTTCTTTTAATATATTTTGCGTCCCGGAAACTGATGTGTGTAAAATGCAACATATAAATTACATCAATTGTGGCATAAAACTAACCCTTTTTTAGTACTAATGTTGGAAAAAGTGTGCTTTTGTCTTCCTTTTTGTATTCTCAGGATTAAATGAGCTCAAATGAACAAAAGAAGCAAAAAGACAGCTAAATCTAACATAAATACAAGAAACGGAACAAAAGTGGCAAGCCTGACCTCCCGACAGCATCTTCCCAAGCAAAACAAAGAAGACAGAAGACTGAACACGCCCCGTGCTCAGTGAGCACGGGGCCGTGCCCAAGTGTCAGCAGAAAAGACAAAGTCATAGAAGCTTATGTTGCCCACCACGAGGCCGTGCCCAGCGGACACGGGGGCGTGGTCAACTTCCTGCAGACGCATTTAATGAAATTGCGAATTACAATTAATGAAGAGAGAGACGCGGATGGACACGGGGCCGTGCCCAGCGGACATGGGGCCGTGCCCGAGCTTCTGTTCAGCCTATAAATAGGAGTGTTTGGAGCTCTTGCAACTCATCCCTTGGCACACCACCTCTCTCACACTTCACCCACCACCCACCACCCACCACCATCACAACACCATCATCCACCACCATCATCCATTGTCCATCATAGAGTGTGTGAGTCGTCTCGGGATCCAAGATTGATCGTAAGAGTTCTTGACAATCAAAGGCCATGTTTGCCTAAGTCTCTTACATCACTTGGTGAATACAAGTGTTTAGTGTAATACTTTTTATTTTTAATTTTTTGCACTTTTTAATTGGTTTTGTATTAATGACTTTAATTACTAGTTTCTTATCTTGAAGGTGATTCTTCCTTATCGTTTGTCCGTGGTGTTTTGGCATTATTTTACTGTCTATATAAAATAAAAGATTTTCACCATTAATATCTCCACGGTCTATATGGAGGTATGTTGGCTACCTGGTCGGGGGTTAAGGGAACGGTTTGGTAAGAGTCTTGCCATTGTTCAGTGTATAGATCCGGCAAAGGACCTGGGTCAAATTTAGTAGGACCTCCTTCAATACCCAAAGGTATTGGATGGCGGGGGTCCAAACTCTTTGATCCCCTCATAAGTTAAACTACTATTAAAACTTTAACCCGGCTACTTAGGACTGTATCCCTGCTGACTCAGACTACTTAGCCGAGGGTAACGTCGCCTTCAAAAGAGGGGCCTACCACATTATGCATTAATAACTTAATTAATTATCTTTCAATAATCCGACCCTTTAGGATTGTATCCTTGCTGACTCAAACTACTGGGTTGAGGGTAACGTCGCCTTCAAAAGAGAGGCCTACTACAATAACTAAGATAATCTCTTAAACAAGTGCAAAAGTGCAAAAATAATCAAATGTTACACTATACACGAGTCGGATCCAAGTGATTCATCTTGTCTATCTGTTTTATTTTTATTTTTATTTTATTTTTCAGCATTTTAGTTAGTTTTATTTTCTTAGTTTAAAAACCTTTTTCTAACATTGTGATTGATTAGACGTTGAGGATAAACCAGTACTAAAAGCTCTTGTGTCCTTGGACGACCTCGGTATCTTACCAACACTATACTACGTCCACGATGGGTGCACTTGCCCATATGTGTGTTTAGTGTTAGTAAATATCGTGTTTTATTAATTTAAAACTTGGCTAAAAAGTGTAAAAAGGACTTAAAATATATACCTAAAACATATACACACTGACACGCATCAGAAACCTTCGATGGTTCTCAACCAGTTATCATAGGGCATATCCGCGGGATGGTATGTCCTTGCCCTCTCAATATCATTGTAACCTCCCTGGCTCTTAAATGATTTTTTAGCTTTGTACTTGCGGTCAGAGTGCCACTTCATAAGCATAGTCCTAATACCACCCGTCAAGTTTCTCGCCTCTAAATCACGTTCCACTTCATCAAAATTGAAATTTTCCTACAAATTTAATAAAAAAGTTAAAATATCATATATAAATTAGATTTGCATGTGCTTAAATATTTGATAAAATTTTATGCATATAACTTATTTACCCGTAAGTGGTTCATGAGGGCATCCTTGTGCGATTGTGAAACGTTATCCCCTCCAATTTTATCGAACGGGATGGTCCGCCACAAATACAGGCCGGCCTCCCTTGAAAACAGATCTCTTGATTTACCAACAGGGGTATACGTGACCTGTCTGTTAAACGTAAGCGATACAGCCCCCCCCCCCCCCCCGCTTTTACCAGACGCCATAGTTTCTCGTTTTTGGCTTTCCCCCTAACCCTCTTCGGGGGAACCGCTGCAATTAAAACAAAAATAATTAGTAACAACATTTATAATATATAAAATATAAGGACTACAAAATAATTTAGTAAAAAAACATATCGTCAGTCTCGTGCGTGCCACGAAATCCACCAGGAGGCGGTGGATCACCAGCGCCGTCACCCCCATGTCCCCATGGGGCCACATCCGCCATCAGGTAAGCGAATATAAGCAATACCAAAAACATAATCCCTTAAACATAATTTATGCACATTAACACATACTTACATACACAAAGTTACATACTTTATACACACATATTAACATACTACTAACACACATACATACTTAAAAACACATGTCAATATTTACACATACACATACATACTTACAAACACATATTTTGATCAAAAACACAAAATTTATACATACACATTTGCATATTTTATACAAACATACATACTAACATACACATTTTTCACCAATTGCAAACAATTACATGCACAATTATTCATCATTTACATACACCTACATACATGCATTCAATCATAGACTTACATACCCACATACATGCTTACATACACCTACATACACCTACACCTACATACACTCATTTTCACCAATTACACCTACATTATACATTTTCATAAACATTTACATACAAATATACATCCTTACATACACATACATACACCTACATACACAAATACATACACCTACATATACTCATTTTCACCAAATACACCTACATTATACATTTTCACAAACATTTACATACAAATATACATCCTTACATACACCTACATACACATACATACACAAATACATACACAAATACATACACCTACATATACTCATTTTCACCAAAAACACCTACATTATACATTTTCACAAACATTTACATACAAACATACATTCTTACATATACATTTACATAACTAAACAAAAAATTATACAACTTCTAAACTTTGAAAAAATTCATATAAAACTAACCGTAATTTCAAGCTTTCAAGTAGATGTAGACCGCGGAGACGAGGTGGTGACCGGAGAAGTGATGGTGGTGACCAGAGAGGTGATGGTGGTGATCCGAATTTTCTTCCATAAACATAAATATACACAAAAACGAGCAAAAATTAAAGTCTATAACATGTAAATAACAAAATAGAGAAGAGATTTAACAAAAAATAAGTTAAACTAACCGATTTGGTGAAAAATGCGGTTCTCCGGCGATAAGATGAAGAGATTTGGGGGGAAAAGTGAAGGAGGAGGGAAGAAATCACGCTGTATAGGCTTTTTACGGAAAGAGTTTTACCGGCGATGGGCTGTCGCCGCTACTGATCGATTGTCGCCGCTATTAGGTTAACCAGGGTTAACCAGGATAAGATATGTGTGGCTGGGGATTAAAGTGGGACACCTACCTTTAGCGGAGAAAGAATGTCGCTGCTATTGATCCTATACTGTCACTGGTATTGCCTTTTTAATCCCCAACCGTTAGATCAGAATAATGATCAACGGCTGGGGTTTGGGTTTGACGCGGATCGACCAATAGCGGCGACAGCTGGCCTGTCGCCGCAAATGGTGTCGTCGCTAATAGTGGTCTTTTCTTGTAGTGTTTGTAACGCGTTGAGTTTATGACGCTTTGAAAAAACCCAAAAGTTACCGTTTATGACGGTTGGGGGTTGAATATTTGAAAGGTTTTTATATAAATCCACAAAATATTATTCCAACTCAATCCAAAAAATCAAAAAATTCTCCAACTCAATCCAAAAAATTTTCAAACAAAGATGGATGGTTCAAGCAAGAGAGGTTCAGGTTCTAGCAAAAGAGGTTTAGGTTCGAAGAAAAATCTCATACGACCCAAGGTTCGAGCGAATCTTGGCGAGCCGACGCGCTTTAGGTTGCAAGAATAACCCGACCAAACCCACATTTTCAAACCCAACAATTTTCGACCTTTCAAACCCAACAATTTCCACACTTTCAATCACAACCGTATCAAAACCCACCGTTCGTTCCACCATTTCAACCTCAACAATTTCATTCCCAACCGGTCCACAATTTCAACCCCAATCCCACCAAGTCGACCCGCTAGAAGATGACACGCTCATCCATCGTTTTGCACGTGCGTACCGCGAAACACAACAAAGTCTTGATGACGATTTCAACCCCAATCCCACCGATGTTTATTAGTATTTTTTTGTAATTTTAGTATGTAATTTAGGTTTTATTTAAATGAATTTTATAATTTATAATTTTAGTGTTTTATTGTTAATTTAATTTAAAAAAAATAAAAAAAAAATTGTGAGTGATGGAATTCCATCAAGTAATGACCATTTCCACTAAAAAAAGTTGTGAGTGATGGAATAATGGTTGATGAAATGGCGGAACTTGATTGGATGTTGTAAGTGATGGAATTTGTACAAGTGATGACCACCTCTACCCCCCTAACAATTTAAATACAACAATTGTAAGACCCTAAATTATTTGAAGTGAAGACACGCAACGGAAAATGTGAACCATAAAATTTCTTTCTTTATAATCGTTCTAGCATACTTAGAAAACATTTATAATGATTCTTTAGAAAGGACTACATCCTTCATTCTCATTTAATAGATAAAATATAACCCACTTTTACAAATCTACAAGACTTCGCCCCCCGTACAATCCATGTTCTGACTCGATCTTCACCAGTTGGCATTCCATGAGGATGACCCGTGTACTGCAATCACCATACACATCAATGTCATTAGTATTTAGTGACATCATAAATTAAATATACATAATTAAACGACCACGTCGCGTTCTATCTACTTATACAATCCATTCGGCTATCTTTCAGAATTCAATCATTGCATCCTAGTGTCTAATCTTCAAAGGGCCAACAATAATGTACCTAAACTTCATTCTATTCTCAAAAACAACCCGGTCAACATCTATCGTTAATACTCGTATGTATTAAAAACCACGTATAAATGCATACAAGTCCCATTCATTCGTGTATATATAGTTTCCAATACGTGCATACATATCATTATATCCTAACTCTTACATACATCTTCATTCTACATATTCATAGATAGAAATCCTAGCCACAAACATTCATTCATACAAAATCCGTACATACAAGCCTATGTACATGCTCATTACTATTCATGTTTACCTAAGCGTTCCATCTACTAACATACAAGTAAATCCATACATACATGCAAACATACTTATTTCATTCCCACACATACGTGCATACATGTTCCACTCTCACCCGCACCTCATAAACACTCTTTGGTAAGTTTGGGATACATTTCGGGAGCTTAAAAACGAGTCCCATACTCACCCATACCTCACACAACAATTTGGTAAGGTTTGGATACATTATGGAAGTTTAATAGGTATTGGGAATGGGTCTACGGGGTCTTGGATCAAAGAAAACGTAGAAACGGGGAATGCCGACGTCGAATGGGGCGTAGACAACCCTGTAAGGCGTCTACCAACCCCAGGACGTCGGTGTAACGCCCTGTGTTTTGTACTTTCTATTTATAGCTTGTCTTACTCGTGTTGCTAATTTTGGAAGCTTTGTATCATTGTACTCGTTCCTTCTAGTACTCGTTGTAAACTCGAGATTTTGATCATGAATGAAAACTTGCATTTCCTTGTTACATACTATACATACACCATAATACGATTAATCATGAGATCATTTGATACTTCTTTGTGATACTTACAAACATATGTTGAACTTGTAAATATGTGACATATACTTGTTACTTACAAACATGTTACATACTTGTACATTACACTTTTTGCCTAGTTAAATCATGTTTTATTTCATATTTCACCTTATTACAAGTTAGGGGAAACATTGTTGCATATTATTACACAACTTAACTAACAAAATTACTCATTATAATGTTTTAAAAAAATAAAAAAATAAAGAAACATGGCAGCCCAAATTCAGCAAAATTCAGCCCCATATAGTTGGGTTTTGTGGGCTAGTTTCAAGGTGTAACCCCTTCTAAACACTTCCAAAGCCCAACCCATTGAAACCCTAATCCTTCCCCCTATAAATACCACTTATAACCAGCCTCCCTACCACTTTTGCAACACTAAAAACTCTCAAAACATCCTCCAAACCGTAGCTGAAAGCAAAGGTTCGAGTAGATTGACACCCCTTCACGAAAATGAGCATAACTCACTCAATTCTTATCCGATTCACTCGATTCTTTTTCCTACTTGCTTGTATAATCATGGGGTTCGATTCCTAGACTTCTCCTTGGAGAAATCAGACCTGGAATTGCTCCGAAATTGACCAAAAACTTTCTGTTTTGTTTCAAACTTATGCAAACTTCATCTAACTTGTGTGAAACACATCTCAAACCAATGTCCTAATGCTTACAACCCCTCTTATGGTTGGTTAAGCTTAAAAACATGGTTGAGACATCTAAATCAGAGGTTAAAACCTCATAAACTTTCTGTTTTTAATTAGGGTTTTACCCACAAGTAATGTTCAAGTGTGAAACTTGTTGAATGTGTGATGGTTGGATTAGCTTGGGCTATCCTTCATAAGAATCCACTCATTACTTGATGTTTTGCTATAGATTAGTTGTTGTTAATACCTTGATACTTGTATGTTCATGACCCTCCTTGTTGTTTATAACAACAAGTGTAGTGGTGAACAATAGAGGTGCCTAAATGGAAGCTTGTTCTTCCTACCTCATGTATGTATTCTATGACACAAAGAGGTACCTAAATGGAGACATTAATCTCCTACCTCATGCTTGAATCTTAAGACTTGTAAACTATATAATATCTAAGTTATTCTATATGTATACATCTAAGTAACTAAGACTTGATGATGACTTAATAGTTATTTGTTAAGTGGACGTTACATCATCTATGACCATGCCCTTGTTACGACTCTAATGGATCTTAGAATCCATGAAATCATACCAACTCTTTTGAGTTTCAATAGTGTCAAGAACAAGAGTTATGTGTACAAGATGATTATTTTCACCTATGTTACTTTCTATATTTTAAAAACCCCGAATCTATAATCTTCCGTTATACGCCAAACTCACACACCTACGTTTCCTTGTGTAGAAGGACAAGGTGCTCCGAACTAATTCATCCACAAACTTGCTCTCGGAACTTCAAGTCACCACTTGTAAACCGTGAGTATACTCGTACTTCCCCCTTTTTTTTTACTTTTACCACTTTTGGGGTGTAACATGTTTACTATTGAAAAACTTACACATGAACACTTTGTTAAACACATGAACGTTCCTATAACATGCTTGTATACGTGATGACTTGATACTTTAAACTTGGGTTATTCTTATGTGTTGAACTTATCATTAACTTCGTACGAGCCAAACCTTGACATATGTAGCGCTATAGGATTAACGACCCGCCCGTAAACTTGAGGTTATGTCTTGAGCATATTGCGTTTTCTTGGTTTGATATGTTAGACACATGCCATATTTAATGTTTATCTTGAATCATATGCTTGCCATGAGGAATTGTTCACACTTTTTATCTTATGCTATGTACGTACCAAACTTGTATACTCGCCTTTGCTTTTGCATTGAATTGTATTTTAAACATGTTACAGGTTGATGATGATGCTATAAAAGAAGTAGCGTTGATGCCTAGATACACATGTAGACGTTAGGGTTGAATATGTTGTATCAAATTTTGTTATGTTATCATGTTGTATTGGTTAAACTTGTTGTATTTGGAATTTCTTGTAATGTTGACTAGTTGTAGTTATGAAATGAAACTTGGATTATTAAATTATTGTCACAAATAGTGTTATGATGTCTCGAGCAATCTTCACACTTCGTCTCATCCCGATGTTTCCGCCATTGGTTGGGGTGTGACAGATTGGTATCAGAGCCATAACTATAGGGAATTAGGAAACTTTTGCCCTAGTCTATAGTTTTAGGAACTTTGTCTCTTATTTGTTGTTTAAAACATTTGTGCTCTATCTTACATGCTTCCTAGCTACACTTCTTGTTAATAAATTTATGTGCCTTTCCTAAGGCTAACACGAATACACTTTTGCTATTTTATACTCTTGTAACATCAACGAGACAACTTTACCAAAATAGGCGTGAAACCCACAATTTGGTAAACGACTCTCACTCTACCTTTAATCTATTTTTGCACGAAATTTCACCATTAAGCTAGGAGTGACATCCACAACTTAATGGTAATTTCCATTTCAACTCTAGTGGACCCTTGTCAAAGTGTCAAAATTTTATTTTGGCCGACAAGTACCAACCACATTTAGGGTACGAAATCGTCAAGTTAGGGGTGAAACCCGCATCTTGTCGATTAAGTCCCATTCCTTGATTTTTTTTTATTCTCGCCAAAGTCCCGAATGTTCCAATCATTTAGAGATGTGTAGTAACCGGAAGGGTAAGATACCGTTAATCGCTTCTCGACGAGAGTATCTTACTTATAGGCCAAAGCACAATATCTCTAAATCGAAAGGACTTTCGACCCACTTTGGAATTGTCGACGTTTCTCTACCCGAAACATTCCTATGTTTTATTGAGCCTCTCTTTTATGTATCTCAATTTATATGTGATTTTATACTTGAACGTTCATTCATTTCGAAATGTCGTTTTAATCATGTCGCACATTATCGCAATCACAAACAATAATAATTCTCATGAACCAACTAAATTTATATTTTCCTATTCGCAACTTATGTGCTATACATGTTGAATGTGTGTTGGAAACTTATGCTTTATGTGAACTTTACTTGGTACTTGAACATCTACTTGCTTTGCATACACAAACCTTGTTTTCAATTAATGATCAAAGTCTCATCCTTTCCCTTCTCTTTCAAATCTTTTAGATGTCTTCTAGTTCATCCAAGAAACTCAAGTCAAAGAAGGGTTCGACCTCCTCCGCCATGTCCCAAAAGGATTGTATGAAGTTTATGGCTAAACAATTTGCAAAGGTCCTACCCGACATTGTTAGCAAGATCCAAACCGATTCACCACATGGTTCGGTCGACTCAAAGGCCGACAAACCCAAAGCCACCTTCCAATTCAAGCAATTCATGGCTTGCAAACCCTTAGAATTTACCGGCAAGAATGGCGCTACCGCCATGATGAATTGGTTTGACTCCATCGAGCTTACCTTCTTACAAAGTGGTTGCCCTGACGAGTTGAGAACATTGAATGCAACCGGTGTGTTTCGTGAAAAGGCACTTGAGTGGTGGACAACTGAGCGTAACAAGAGAGGAAACGAGGTCGCACACGCTATGCCGTGGGACGATCTCAAACAACTTATGAAGGATCACTTTTGTCCCCCTCACGAACTCCAAAAGTTGGAAAATGAATTCTGGAACCTCACGCAAAAAGGGAGTGACATGGATGGTTTGATTACACGCTTCAA
Source organism: Helianthus annuus (assembly GCF_002127325.2). Taxonomy (NCBI): domain Eukaryota; kingdom Viridiplantae; phylum Streptophyta; class Magnoliopsida; order Asterales; family Asteraceae; genus Helianthus; species Helianthus annuus. The sequence goes on along the minus strand of NC_035437.2, from coordinate 140,232,981 downwards.
ACAGCTTAGTGTTCTATGCCCTGGTCAAGTAGAAACCGCCCCCAAAACCGTGGCCAAATTCATTCGTTGTGTTGCACCTTCTTTAACAAACCATCTTGCATCTGCCAACCCTCAAACCATTGAAGACGCGTACCGCATAGCTACCGAACTTAACAACAATTGTGTTCTTCATGGAACCTTTGACAAGGTTTCAACAAAGAATGCGCACCAAGCCACCATTGACTCCCCTAATGAGTCTAAACCCTCCCAGCAATCTAAGAGAAACCAAGGCAAGAAGCGGAAGGCTTCAAGCCAAAACTGCGCGGTCGTCACTCCGCCAAACCCACAACCCCTTCAAACTGTGCCTGCTTTCGATGGTGAACGCAAGGTTTATACTGGAACGCACCCAAAGTGCGACAAATGCCGATATCATCACCCCCCAAACGCTCATTGTCGAAAGTGTGACAAACGTGGCCGGTATGGGCATCTCTCGCCATACTGTCGTATCCCCCCACAGGCCTACCAAAACCAAGCTCTTTTGGCTCCAAATCAAGTCGCCCCTGTGCGAGCATGCTGTGTGGTGATACCAACCACATGGCCAATGTGTGTCCTCAACGATATCAACCACAACAACCTCGACAGCAACAACCACAGCCACAACCCCAACAACAACAACAGGTTCAAGAACCCGCTAGGGGTCGAGCTTTCCTTCTCACCACAGCTCAGGCTCAAAATGCAAACGACGTCATCACTGGTACGTTTCTCATTAACCATGTCTATGCTTCATGCCTATTTGATACTGGTGCCGATAAAAGTTTTGTGTCGTTAGAATTCGAGTCTTTGCTCAAGTGTAAACGCTCTAAGTTGCCAAAATCTTTCGCTGTCGAAGTTGCTAATGGTAAAACCGTCAAAGTCAATTCTGTTCTCTCCAATTGTTCACTAATCCTTAACGATCATACGTTCTCAATCGATCTCATACCTATGCAAATGGGTAGTTTCGACGTCATAGTAGGTATGGACTGGCTTAGGCGAGTTCGTGCTGAAGTTGTCTGTTCTGAGAAGTTTATTCGCTTGCCTCTTCCAAATGGTGATTCTTTACACGTCTATGGTGAAAAGCCTTCTCAAGGCCTTAAGCTTATGTCATGCATCAAGGCAAACAAGTGCTTACGCAAGGGTACCTTCGCCTTTCTCGCCCACATCGTGGAAAAGAAGGATAAAGGCCCAAGCATAAGTGACGTTCCTGTTGTACGTGACTTTCCGGATGTATTTCCCGAAGACCTTCCTGGTCCTCCTCCTGCTCGTTCTGTCGATTTTCGCATCGATTTAGTGCCTGGCGCTACGCCTGTCGCTAAGTCCCCCTATCGTTTAGCACCCTCTGAGATGCAAGAGCTCTCGAGTCAACTTCAAGAGCTTCTTAACAAAGGCTTCATACGCCCTAGTACTTCTCCTTGGGGCGCTCCCGTTTTATTCGTCAAGAAGAAAGATGGGTCCTTTCGTATGTGTATTGACTATCGTGAGCTCAACAAGCTTACTATCAAGAATCGATACCCTCTTCCTCGCATTGATGACCTCTTCGATCAATTGCAAGGCGCAACCTGCTTTTCAAAGATCGATCTTCGTTCTGGGTATCATCAACTTCGAGTACTCGAAGAAGATGTGCCTAAAACCGCCTTTCGTACGCGTTATGGTCATTATGAGTTCGTGGTCATGCCCTTTGGTTTGACCAACGCACCTGCTGTCTTTATGGACTTAATGAACCGCGTGTGCAAAGCATACTTGGACCGTTTTGTGATCGTCTTCATCGACGATATCCTCATCTATTCCAAGACGCAAGCAGAGCATGAGCAACACTTGCGCCTTATTCTTGAACTCCTTCGTACTGAACACCTATATGCCAAATTCTCCAAGTGTGAATTTTGGTTACAAGAAGTTCAATTCCTTGGTCACACTGTCAACAAACTTGGTATTCACGTTGATCCCGCAAAAATCGAAGCTGTGAAAAATTGGGTCGCACCTAAATCTCCGTCCGAAATCCGTTCGTTTCTTGGTCTTGCTGGTTACTACCGTCGTTTTATCTCCAACTTTTCGAAAATCGCTGTTCCTTTGACCTCCTTGACTCAAAAAGAGAGACCTTTTGTTTGGGGTCCCGAACAAGAAGAGTCTTTTCAAACGCTCAAGGACATGCTTTGCAATGCTCCTATCCTAACGCTTCCTGATGGTAACGATGATTTTGTCGTGTATTGCGACGCTTCAAACCTTGGTCTTGGTTGTGTCCTTATGCAACGTGACAAAGTTATCGCTTACGCATCGAGGCAACTCAAAATTCATGAGAAAAACTATACTACTCACGACCTTGAACTTGGTGCGGTCGTTTTTGCATTGAAGATTTGGCGACACTACCTTTATGGTACTAAATGTGTAGTCTTCACCGACCATAAGAGCCTTCAACACATCTTCAATCAAAAAGAACTAAACATGCGTCAACGTCGTTGGGTGGAATTGTTAAACGACTATGACTGCGAAATCAAATACCACCCGGGTAAGGCGAATGTAGTAGCCGACGCCCTGAGTCGTAAAACTCACGTCCAAAGTATCCGTTGTTTCCAACTCGTCCACGATCTTCAAAATCGCATACGTAACGCCCAGTATACATCCGTTAATGAGGGTAACCTCTACAACGAAATGCAATGTGGTGCTGAGAATAGTCTTGTGTCCAAACCCGATGGTATTCTATACTATCTCAATCGCATCTGGATTCCCAATCGTGACGATCTTCGCAATTTCCTGATGAAGGAGGCCCATAACACGAAATATTCTATTCACCCTGGTGCCGATAAGATGTACCATGATATGCGTACTTCCTATTGGTGGCCTGGAATGAAGAAGGATATAGCCACCTTCGTTTCTAAATGTCTTACGTGTTCCAAAGTAAAAGCCGAACATCAACGTCCCTCTGGCTTGCTCGAACAACCAATAATTCCCGTTTGGAAGTGGGAGAGCATTGCCATGGATTTCATCACTAAGCTTCCTCGCACTACAGCTGGTCATGACAGCATATGGGTCGTCGTTGACCGATTGACCAAATCAGCTCACTTCCTCCCCATTCGTGAAGACTTCAAAGTCGAGAAATTGGCTAAGGTCTACATGAAGGAAATCATCTGTCGTCATGGGACGCCCATTGATATCATTTCTGACCGTGATGCTCGTTTTACGTCTCGTCTTTGGGAAACTTTTCAATCTGCTATGGGTACTAAGCTTAACCTTAGCACCGCCTTCCATCCTCAGACTGACGGTCAAACCGAGCGTACTATCCAAACCTTAGAGGATATGCTTCGTTCATGCGTAATAGATTTTGGTGGCAACTGGGATTCATACTTGCCCTTGGCTGAATTCTCGTACAATAACAACTATCACACGAGTATCCAAATGGCTCCTTTCGAAGCATTGTATGGTCGCAAGTGCCGTTCGCCTATTTCTTGGCACGAGATTGGTCAAGCCCAAATCACCGGTCCCGAGCTTATACAAGAGGCTACGGACAAGATTTTACAGGTTCGAGACAACTTATTGAAAGCCAGGAACCGACAGAAGAGTTACGCTGACAAAGGACGCAAACCTATGGAATTCGAGACAGGTGACAACGTGCTTCTCAAGGTATCCCCTTGGAAAGGCGTGGTTCGATTTGGCAAGAAAGGGAAACTCGCACCTCGCTACGTTGGTCCTTTCAAGATTCTCGAAAGGATTGGCAAGGTTGCGTATAGACTGGACCTGCCTGAAGGACTCAGCAATGTACACCCTGTCTTCCATGTGTCCAACTTAAAGAAATGCCTAGCTGACGAAGGACTCCACGTTCCTCTCGAAGACTTGCAAGTCAACGAAACACTTCACTTTGTAGAAAAACCGGTCGAAATCATGGACCAAGGAACCAAGCAATTGAGGCGCAGTCGAATTCCTATTGTCAAAGTTCGATGGGAAGGAAAACGTGGCGCTGAATTTACTTGGGAGCTCAAAAGCGAAATGAAATCGAAATATCCTCATCTTTTCCCTGAGTCTTCCTAAATTTCGGGACGAAATTTCCTAAAGGAGGGGAGACTGTAACGCCCTGTGTTTTGTACTTTCTATTTATAGCTTGTCTTACTCGTGTTGCTAATTTTGGAAGCTTTGTATCATTGTACTCGTTCCTTCTAGTACTCGTTGTAAACTCGAGATTTTGATCATGAATGAAAACTTGCATTTCCTTGTTACATACTATACATACACCATAATACGATTAATCATGAGATCATTTGATACTTCTTTGTGATACTTACAAACATATGTTGAACTTGTAAATATGTGACATATACTTGTTACTTACAAACATGTTACATACTTGTACATTACACTTTTTGCCTAGTTAAATCATGTTTTATTTCATATTTCACCTTATTACAAGTTAGGGGAAACATTGTTGCATATTATTACACAACTTAACTAACAAAATTACTCATTATAATGTTTTAAAAAAATAAAAAAATAAAGAAACATGGCAGCCCAAATTCAGCAAAATTCAGCCCCATATAGTTGGGTTTTGTGGGCTAGTTTCAAGGTGTAACCCCTTCTAAACACTTCCAAAGCCCAACCCATTGAAACCCTAATCCTTCCCCCTATAAATACCACTTATAACCAGCCTCCCTACCACTTTTGCAACACTAAAAACTCTCAAAACATCCTCCAAACCGTAGCTGAAAGCAAAGGTTCGAGTAGATTGACACCCCTTCACGAAAATGAGCATAACTCACTCAATTCTTATCCGATTCACTCGATTCTTTTTCCTACTTGCTTGTATAATCATGGGGTTCGATTCCTAGACTTCTCCTTGGAGAAATCAGACCTGGAATTGCTCCGAAATTGACCAAAAACTTTCTGTTTTGTTTCAAACTTATGCAAACTTCATCTAACTTGTGTGAAACACATCTCAAACCAATGTCCTAATGCTTACAACCCCTCTTATGGTTGGTTAAGCTTAAAAACATGGTTGAGACATCTAAATCAGAGGTTAAAACCTCATAAACTTTCTGTTTTTAATTAGGGTTTTACCCACAAGTAATGTTCAAGTGTGAAACTTGTTGAATGTGTGATGGTTGGATTAGCTTGGGCTATCCTTCATAAGAATCCACTCATTACTTGATGTTTTGCTATAGATTAGTTGTTGTTAATACCTTGATACTTGTATGTTCATGACCCTCCTTGTTGTTTATAACAACAAGTGTAGTGGTGAACAATAGAGGTGCCTAAATGGAAGCTTGTTCTTCCTACCTCATGTATGTATTCTATGACACAAAGAGGTACCTAAATGGAGACATTAATCTCCTACCTCATGCTTGAATCTTAAGACTTGTAAACTATATAATATCTAAGTTATTCTATATGTATACATCTAAGTAACTAAGACTTGATGATGACTTAATAGTTATTTGTTAAGTGGACGTTACATCATCTATGACCATGCCCTTGTTACGACTCTAATGGATCTTAGAATCCATGAAATCATACCAACTCTTTTGAGTTTCAATAGTGTCAAGAACAAGAGTTATGTGTACAAGATGATTATTTTCACCTATGTTACTTTCTATATTTTAAAAACCCCGAATCTATAATCTTCCGTTATACGCCAAACTCACACACCTACGTTTCCTTGTGTAGAAGGACAAGGTGCTCCGAACTAATTCATCCACAAACTTGCTCTCGGAACTTCAAGTCACCACTTGTAAACCGTGAGTATACTCGTACTTCCCCCTTTTTTTTTACTTTTACCACTTTTGGGGTGTAACATGTTTACCTATTGAAAAACTTACACATGAACACTTTGTTAAACACATGAACGTTCCTATAACATGCTTGTATACGTGATGACTTGATACTTTAAACTTGGGTTATTCTTATGTGTTGAACTTATCATTAACTTCGTACGAGCCAAACCTTGACATATGTAGCGCTATAGGATTAACGACCCGCCCGTAAACTTGAGGTTATGTCTTGAGCATATTGCGTTTTCTTGGTTTGATATGTTAGACACATGCCATATTTAATGTTTATCTTGAATCATATGCTTGCCATGAGGAATTGTTCACACTTTTTATCTTATGCTATGTACGTACCAAACTTGTATACTCGCCTTTGCTTTTGCATTGAATTGTATTTTAAACATGTTACAGGTTGATGATGATGCTATAAAAGAAGTAGCGTTGATGCCTAGATACACATGTAGACGTTAGGGTTGAATATGTTGTATCAAATTTTGTTATGTTATCATGTTGTATTGGTTAAACTTGTTGTATTTGGAATTTCTTGTAATGTTGACTAGTTGTAGTTATGAAATGAAACTTGGATTATTAAATTATTGTCACAAATAGTGTTATGATGTCTCGAGCAATCTTCACACTTCGTCTCATCCCGATGTTTCCGCCATTGGTTGGGGTGTGACAGTCGGCGACTGTCACACCCTCAAATCCACATGCGGGGTTTTACCGCGAGGCGTGCGATTGACAAGGATTATGCCGCCAATCATGTTGAACAATTATTTAAAATAATGAAATCCATCACCATCAACACGATCAGTAGCTAAGTATTCAAAAGTCTCAAAACAAAGTCTAAGTTAACATCGGGAGCAAAATGTTTAAATTCCAGACAATAGTTTAAAACCATAATTGCTTGATAAAACCCAATTAAATAGTTCTTCGCAACCACGACACTCCCAGAGTGCAAGCTCCTAAGCTTTACCTAACCTACAAAGCATGCACAAGTGTGTCAACATAAAGTTGGCGAGTTCACGGTTTTTAGTATTGTTATAGAAACAGGTTTGCTCAAATACTTAGTTTATAAAACATGCCATGGGGAGCTACCCCATCGTTAAGCTAGTAAACTGTGTGGTACCGAAACTTGAGTGTTGTAGTTGTTTGTGCCCCGTGTCAATGTCTATCATCATTGACCAGTTAGGCAAAGTTCATGCCCGTCCTCCTCGACACGGTGTCAGGTTTGTCAAACCTAATAGCGCTATCAACTAATACTCCGTTCGCCAAACCCGGTGACTAATCGGTATAATGTGTGGGGACTTTCAGATAGAGTTTGTTTAGTCCGCTAAAGACATGAAGTATAAAATACAGTATTTAACAATATTCCAAACTAGGTGGTCCCAATCCAGGAATAGTGTGGTTCCCAACATGTCACACCCTCAAATTCCACACACGGAGTACTACCGCGAGGTGTGTGACTGACCAGGATGAAGCCACCAATCATACGAACAATTATAATAATAATAAAATGATTTCACCAAGCCAATACAATTAGTGACAATTAAAGTTTAAGTCCAAAGTTTTTAAATTCAAAAGATCATTTTAAGAGAACAGCGGAAGCATAAGTGAGATGGTTCTAACATAACTTCACAGTTCATATTTATTAAAAGAACCCAACACGGGTTAGGGCGACCACTACGCTCCCAAGCTGCAAGCTACTTTCCATTACTGAATACACTTGACCCATTTACCTTTAAAAACACTTTGGTTTGTAACATGTTATGATACAAACTTCAAATTCACACATTTAAAACATACTTTAGATTCTCAATCTGTTATACATGCTAGTTGTTTATTTAGGTTCATGCTAGATTATACATGTTGTATGTCATTAACTTTGCTAAGCCCCCAACTTAACATATATAGCGCTATAGGAGTAGCACACCACCCGTCGGGGTCTTGTTAAGTCTTTATTCTAAAACGGTCTCGTTATGTTTGTGGCGAGGGATGCTAAATACTAGTGGACACTTGGGTTTGACATATTTTGATGCATACTAGTTACCTTGTTTACAAAATTGCCATGTGAATTCGAGAAAATGCTTTTATACTTATTCTATATTTATTCAAACCTTGTGTACTCACCTTTGCTCTTGCATTGAACATTATTTTAAACATGTTACAAGTTGGGGATGATGATGCTATGAAACGAAGTAGCGATAATGCGTAGATACACATTTAGACGTATTAGGTTTAAAATATTGTATCAATTTTGTTTGTTATGTTATGAACATGTTGTTATTTGAATTATTATGTAATGTTTACAATTTGAAGTTATGAAATGAAAACGGTTGATTTAAATATTGTCACAAATAGTGTTATGAAGTCTCTTGCAATCTTTTTCGTCTCACTCCGATGTTTCCGCCATCGGTTGGGGTGTGACAACATGTGTTTGTGTACTACACATGTGTATTATTACACATGCATTACAATTTTTTTTTTTGAAAAAAAAGTTTTTTTATTATATATACAAAAACTAGCGATTTTTAATAAAAAAAAATGTGCAAAAAAATGGTGTGTTTTTAAGGCTTTTTTAGTTAGTTTTCAAGTTTTCACGTTAAAAGTGGTTTTCATTTGAACCATCCCATATATATATATATATATATATATATATATATATATATAAATCTACATTAACAAAATAACATATAGGTTAATTTTTTGTTAACTTTATTGTTTAAGTTTAGGTTTAAAATAAAACCTAAATGGCTTAAACATGTGGCTCTGATACCACCTTCTGTCACAGCCCCCGACCCCACCCTGGGCGGGTGCCGTGAATGCAGTTACAGGTGGTACCGGTATTTATTAAATACGCAACGGAAAATTTTTCATCAGGACCGTAGTTAGGAAATTTTTAGAGTTGGTGAAACACCATATTTTTAATGTTAAACAACTAGGATAACCCATATTACAAACAAAGGTTTTTATAGAGATAAACCCTATTTTGACAAAACGTAATTTCCTTTCTTTAATCTGGTGACATAGCCACTTTAATTAAGCCTTCAGTGCTTCATAACATGTTCCTTTACTTTCACAATAAGTTACCTGAAAAGTGTTTAAAAATATTTGATCAGTAGGAAATACTGGTGAGTTCATTCATTTGTATAAAGCATATTCTTATAATTCAACATTTAGAGTTTTTACATTTGCTTATCTTACCAAATTACTATTGGCTAACTCATTCTCCAGTAGTAAAGAAATTATTTTAAAAAGTATTTGTCACACGGTGGCAGTTCTTGTGACTGTGGTCATATCACTCATTGACTAACCCATTGAATAATAGTGATGCATAACAAGTAATGTATAAAAAACCCACATACTGACAGTAGTTTCCCAGTAAGAATACAAAGACTTAATCACTGTAATATAACTGAAAAACATTTAGGGTTTTGCAAAGCATTTTGTAAAAAGAAATAATGACTAACTTTGTAGATTTAGAGTTTTGATTATTATAGCCTCCTGGTATTTGGCTTGGGTTCCTAATAAAACCACAATGCAACACGTATCAGTGCATCAACCCAAATCATAATTTAACGATACATCACGAGATAAAAACCCCAACGTAGTTAACAAAGTATAGCCTTTTCCAGGCAGCACTTTGGCATTCATTGTTGGGTTTCAGATCGATCGGACAGGGTAACGAATTAGTTATCAGGGTTAAAACACTTACAATGGGGCAGAGTTTCGCAGTTTAGGGGGGATATTGTTGCAAAGAAAGGCAGAACGAGAGATCAGAAGATCATAAAATTCAATCGTAAATTTGCAGAAACTTCAGTCCCAAGCTGCTGCATTTATAGCCTAACTAGGCTTCTCCCACGCGTCGCGGAAGGAAAAAAAGATTCTCCCGCGTGTCTCCGGGAGGGTCGGCCTGGCTTAGACTTCCACGTGTCCAACATAGGTCTGACACGTGGCGCGATGTCGTGACATATGTCCTTGGCCACCTTTTTCGTCCAATCGTGCATTTTCCTCGATTTTTGTGCTGATACTTATTGCATATGCTCGGGTCTTGATATCAATTGGTTCGGTTTATAATTGTGAATCTAATAAGGGTACTTTTGTGTGGGTTGGTTCATTAACCGTCATGTTTTCTTAACCGCTAAGTTGGGTATATAAGTTTCGTCGCACGACTTCTGGTTTTGATTACAGGTTATCGTTGGGAATATTTTTGAGGGTTGTTACATCTTTATACTAAATTTTAGGCGGTATCTTTTTCCTTTAAAACTGTCGAGTTTTGTGGTTAATGTCTCAAAATCCTACACAGTTTGTCCAGTAACCCTAACCCAGTTCATTTTAACCATGAAGTAAAGAGTAAATTGGTCTTTTTACCTAATTATTTAAAAATCCTTTTCAATGATTAAAAAAAATAATGTATCTCTTTACACAAATACCCTTTATTCTCTCTTTAAACCTCTATCTTTATTTACTCCTCTCTTTATCCAGCTTGCAAGCGAGATACAACCACTACCACTGTCGCAACCCCCGACCCCTACCTTGGGAGGTGGGCGGTCGCGACCTACTCAGAGATGGTGGTATCCGTGTTTATCATTATTTGGCAGCGGAAATTTCATCGGGACCGTAGCTAGGAAATATTTTATCAGAGTAAAACACCACATTTTATAATAATAAATACATTGGGATAAAACCCAAGTTTCCATTACAAACGTGTTTTTAAGGGTAACCCCAAATTATTAAAATAAAACATCTTCTTTATTTAGGTAACTTTTTATAGCCACTTTTCCAAGCCTTTAGTGCTGTCCAGCTGGCTTCTATTTGGTTTTCACATTTTGTTACCTGAAACACGTTTAAAAACATTTTGTCAGTGGGAAATACTGGTGATTGAATCCCAATTTAATCAAAACCGGTTTTATCAGTTATAGCATTGAGGGCGATCTCGCAATTACATTTTTTTATATTTCTACTTTAATTACCACCCATGGTACTGTCAACCCGACTTGTGGTCATGTTACTACTCACAATGTAGTAACAAATTTTGTATACAAAACCCCAACATACCGATCATAATTGTAGAATAACAAATACTCAATCACCGTGAAATATAATTTAAAACATTGAGGCTTTCTAAAACAGTTTGCAAAAAGGAGGATTACTCACATTGCTATCCTAGGTAATTTCCTGTGGCTTCTTGGTTATAATCTATAAATTTTAAATAATGCACACGCGTAAGTATAATAACCCAATTTTACATTAGTTATATATACCCTCCCCGAGACAGAACTCCAACGACTACGTTGGGCAGAGCCTCAACAGCCGTTACGGAGCACTAGATCAATCGGGCAGCGTATCTAATACGTAACCGGGGGTTATGATACTTACATAGAGGCAGAACTTCGCAATTTTAGTGGGTATTATACCCGATATAATGTCTATAATTCAGAAATTGAGAGAGAATCATGAGAATTGAACGACGAAAATGAACTGCCGAGGATCCCAATTTATAGGATCTGTTCTCGGCTTCCTCGCGCCCCGCGAAAGAGACCGCAAGGGTCTTCGCGGCCCGCGACGTAGGGTGTGTAGGGCCTAGCTATGCTGATTCAGACCACTAGCCTCGACACGATTAAGACACGTGGCGGCTCAAGGGCTCGCCTGGTGGTCTAGCTGTCGCGGCCTGCGTCAGCCGAAGACCAAGTCTTCGCAGACCGCGAGCGCCCTCTGGATTTGGTTTTTCTTGATTTTTGTTAATTTTTAAGGTATTTTGGGTCCATTTTCGTATACGGGGTATATTTTCGGGCGTATACGGATATTCTAATTATTTTAGGAAGGGTTGTTATATCCTCCCTACCTTGTTTTAGAACTCTTCCTCGAGGTCTACTGGAATAGGTGTGGATATTTCATCTGCATTTCAGATTCAAGTTCCCATGTGTACTCTGGTCCTCTCTTGGAATCCCATTTTACTTTGACTAGAACTAGTCTCTTGTGTTTGAGATTTTTAATCTTTCTGTCTTCAATCTGTAGAGGCTTCTCTAAAAATTTAAGCTTTTCATTTACCTCTATATCTTTGAGAGGTACTACTAATGATTCATCGGATAAACACTTTTTGAGATTACATACATAAAATACATCATGTATTCTTGCCATTTCTTCTGGCAGTTGTAGCTGATAAGCTACTGGTCCTATCCTTCTGATAATCTCAAAGGGTCCAACATACCTGTGGCTTAGCTTTCCTCTCTTGATAAATCTCACCACTCCTTTCCAAGGAGAAACTTTTAATAAGACCTTATCTCCTACCTGAAATTCCAACGGCTTTCGCTTGTTATCAGCATAACTCTTTTGTCGATCACGTGCTGCTTTCAGTCTTTCCTTGACTTGAATTATCTTGTCTGTTGTTTCTTGTACTATCTCGGGTCCAGATAGTTGCTTTTCTCCAATTTCCGCCCAACTGACTGGAGTTCGGCACTTTCGACCATAAAGTGCTTCGAATGGTGCATCATTGATACTAGTATGATAGTTGTTATTGTAAGAAAATTCTATTAATGGTAGATGATCGTTCCAATTTCCTCCGAAATCAATTACACAAGCTCTAAGCATATCTTCCATTGTCTGAATTGCCCTTTCGCTTTATCCGTCCGTTTGAGGATGATACGCGATGCTTAGATTTTGCTTGGTTCCCAATTGCTTTTTGGAAACTAGTCCAAAAATGAGAGGTAAAACGGCTATCTCTATCAGAAACAATAGATAAAGGAATTCCATGTAATGAAACTATTTTATTTACATACAACTTGGCTAACTGTTCCATACTGAAAGTTTCTTTCATTGATAAGAAATGAGCAGACTTAGTTAATCTATCTACAATCACCCAGATTGTATCATTACCTTTTCTTGTCTTGGGTAATTTGGTAACAAAACCCATTGTTATCAATTCCCATTTCCATACCGGCATTTCTAATTGCTGCAATAAACCTGAAGGTTTCTGATGTTCAGTTTTAACTTGTGAACAAGTTAGACACTTGGCAACATAAGCTGCTATATCCTTTTTCATTTCTATCCACCAGAAATTCTTTCTTAAGTCTTGGTACATTTTGTCCCTTCCAGGATGTATCGTGTACTTAGACTTATGGAATTTCTAAATTCGGTGGCGTAGGTTCCCTCGTTTAGGTATCCAAATCCTTTCCTTATGGAATTTCCAAATTCCATCTGTTTCTTGTTCTAATTCCTTAATCATTCCTTTCAATTTTTCAGTATCATCCTTGATTACTGATTCCTGTGCTTCTTTAATCTGTTCATTTAAATCTATCTGCATGTTTAATTTAAGAGAACGTACTCTTTTTAGCTTTCATGATACTTTTGTGACAACTCGTATTTCGAACCTATCTTTGTATAACGTTATGTAATTACGTGAATTTTATTAATTGAATGTTATGATTATGTGTTGTGTGTATTGAATGTTTGTATAATGAACGGGTCCAAAACACACAACATGAACCGACCGCACAACTATTGGCCGATCGCACAAGCCCATTCGGGCCTTACTCATAGTATTCGGATCAAGGGCAGCCCATGATGGGTTCGGCTCACTTCAATTGCACGCATAACACTAGGAGGTAGGGGTATACTCCTCATTAGTTGCAACATACACAAACCCTAACACTCTCTTTCTCTCCTCTCAAAGCCGACGGCGAGCATCCCCTTTCGGATCGTAGATTATTATTGTTCGGGTCATTCCCATCACACTCTCTTAATCGGTTAGTGTTTCATGTTATTTGTTGTAAATGATGTTATGGTTCCATGTTTTGATTAAACGATTAGGGTTGCATGTATGATGAACAATGATGTACTATATAATGATGTTCTTGTGAATCGGATTTGTGTAATGATGTTAATCGGCTATTATAGCTTGTTTTCGGATTGGTTTACATGATGACTTAGGATCTAATGCATGTTAATCGGCTGTGGGGTAATTGGGTTCGGATGGTTAGTATGTTTTATCTTGGGTTATTTCTTGTTTGGTCAAGAAGATGATGATGATTATTATGATAATAGGGTTCATATAAATCTCATGATAACAACCCTTGTTTGATCGAATATTGGCTTGAATGGAAACTGTTAATTGATAATTGTAAATACGGAAGTTATTTAGTTGGTCAAACGAATTGATTGAAAATTTGTAACTGATGTGCATGATTTTTGGAATGTTATAACTAACCGCACAAGGCTCCTGGTCGCACAAGATCAGATCGTGCAAGGTCTAATCTGATCACACAAGGAGTCTAGTCGCACAAGACCGAACACACGAGTGCAGTCGCACAAGAGGTCCCCAGTCGCACAAGACTGTTGGATCGCACAAGTTGTTTAACGTTTGGGCCAGGTAGACAAGTTGGGCTGGACTAGTTCTAATCGCACAACCCAAAATGGATCGCACAAGTCGACCGGATCGTACAAGCCGTCCGGATCGCACAAGACCTATATTTATTTATTGGGTCGTATTCTGTTGGGATTGATCATTGGGCCGGGTTATTCTATTGGGCTTCTAAGGGTGTATCGCACAAGGCAGTCAGACTTGTGCGAGCCCAATCCCTTGAATCGTACATGAGTGATTATGTTATGTAATTATCTATTAAAGTGTTGCCATGATCTATACGTGCTCGTAACATGTTAACTTGTGTTTAACTTATATGCATTACTTGAAAACCAAAACCTGACTTGTATGGTAACCATGTTAGGACGTGGTTGACCTCTAGCAGCTAGACTTGACCTTTCTATGTATCTGCCGAGCAAACCAAGGTGAGTTCACACTCTTACCAAGGCATGGGATTCCCGGGGTTGGGAATGAGTTTGGATGATTACTTATGCTTAAATTGTTTTCGGAATTACATACCATAGGCCTCGGGAGAGGAAGGTTATTGGTAGATACTGCTAGACTAGTGATACAAATATTTCTCTTCGCACACACGCCGGGAATGGCTGCGATATTAGAACCAATCTTCGCACACATGCCTGGAATGGCTGCGAACCATATACTAAACTTCGCACACATGCCGGGAGGGCTGCGATACAAATATACCTAGTCTAGAAAACATGGGAAACACACCATAAATCTTTGCACACATGTCTAGGAGACTGTGATTCAAGTACATACGATATATGGGTTACTAAACGAACATATGGTTTACAATACAATTACTATAACTTAACAACCAACTGTGAACTCGCTCAACTTTGTTGTTGACTCTCTGTTACATGCCTTGCAGGACCTTAGGTATACATAGAGCTTGCACGGGAGGCGTGGTCGTTGTGGACATGGATCGTGGATGTTTTGCTAAACACTTATGCCAGTTGAAAACTTAATAATTACGTTGGATTTTTATACTATGCTTCCGCTACATAAACTATGTTATTTGAACACCTTTCATATTGTGGGTTGATATACATTTATGTTTACTAATTACTTATATGTTCAATATGATTGGTGGCTTGATCCTGGTCATGTCACGCCTCCAAGCGGTGGTACTCCGCGTGTGGATTTTGGGGGTGTGACAGATTGGTATCAGAGCCATTGGTTATAGAGAACTTGGTTTTAATAAGGGAAAAACGTTTTTTATTAAAACCAGACTATAACCAGAACCGTGCTCAACGATCCACAACGACGCTTCGCTCCACGTGCAAGACTCAACATACTAGGTAATATGGTATATGTTATATTGCCTACTTGCTAGATTGCATAGAACTTTGCTCAGGGTATGCTTAGATACACATAACCACTATTGCTTGAGAACACTTGCGTGCTTACTCTTTTCTGTCATCGCATTTTCGCGAACCTCTCTCTCACTTACATTACCCTTGCTATCAAGGTCATGTCTGGATGTATTAACATGACTCAAGCCCAGTTGACGGCTCTAATTAACGAACGAGTTGCTGTGGCACTTACAGCCGCACAGGCAGGAGCAGACCAAAACGCTCAGTCACCCGTAGGCACGATCATGGATTGCCGACCTAGTACCTTCAGTGGTACTGAGGGAGTTGTAGGCCTCCACCATTGGTTCGAGAGGCTCGAAACTGACTTCGAGATACATGAATGCCCTGAGGCACGTAGGGTAAAGTTCGCTGTTGGAACACTCGAAGGTGCCGCGTTAACATGGTGGCAGGCACAGGTTCAAATGTTAGGGCTGGCAGCTGCTAATGCCACCCCCTGGAACGAATTCAAGGATCTAATTAAGGAAGAGCTTTGCAGTCGGGATGACATCCACCAACTAGAGGTGGAGTTTCGCAACTTACAGATGACGGGGTCGGAAATTGAGGCTTATACGAGGAGATCAAATGAATTAGCCATATTGTGTCCCACTATGGTAGACCCTCCCACCAAACGTATCGAGCTGTATCTCAAGGGTCTGGTGCCAGAAATTCGGAGTCATGTGACCGCGGCTAATCTTGGCACTATCCAGCAAGTTACTCGGCTTGCTCATCGTCTCACAGACCAGGTGGTAGAACAAAGCAAACTACCAAAACGTGTTAATGTTGCTACAACTTGTACTCCCAGTGACAACAAACGCAAGTGGGATGGAAACCTGAGCAAGGGTTCTCTACGATTCAGTCCCGAGCGCAGCAGCGAAAGATAGATGATTACCAGAGCCCCAGCCAGCAGTCTTCTGGTAGTCGCGGGCAGAAAAGATATCGAGGAAATCACCCATGGTGCAGCAATTGTAACAGACACCACAGTGGCCAGTGCAATAAGGGTCGTTGCCAGAGGTGTCTCAAGATAGGTCATGAAGCAAAGGATTGCCGAAACTCACGTCCTGTAAGCCAGGAACAACGACAACAGCCTCAAGCTCCACAGGATCAGCAGCAGCAGCAGCAAAGTTTTAGAGGATGTTTTCAGTATGGTGCTAAAGATCACTATGAGAGACACTGTCCACAATTGAACAGGAACCAGAATAAAAACCACGACCATGGAAGCAGGAACGACAATGGGGATAGCAACGGGGGAAACAATGGAAACAATGACGCTCAAGGCCGTGTGTTCAGGATGGGTCAGGGTGATGCAAGAGATGATTCTAACGTGGTAATGGGTAAGTCCCTCTTCGACGACTTTTATGTTACTGTTTTGTTTGATTCGGGTGCGGATACAAGTTATATGTCTTTGAAAGTTAGCCAGATGTTAAAACGTGCACCAACTCCCTTAATCACCAAACATGTCGTAGAGTTAGCTAACGGTAAAAGTCTAGAGGCCACACACCTAGTTCAGGGTTGTAATCTTATCCTCGCTGGTCAGACTTTCTCTATCGATCTCATTCCCATAGCTCTGGGTAGTTTCGACGTCGTCATTGGAATGGACTGGTTATCCCAACAACACGCAGAGATCCTATGTAAGGAGAAGATCGTTCGTATTCCCCGTGCTGGTAAAGAACCTCTCGAAGTTCAAGGCGACAAGAGTGGTGCTGTGGTAGGCATCATCTCCTTTCTAAAGGCTCAGAAGTGTTTGCGTAAGGGCCACACTGCCATTCTGGCACTTGTTACCGATGCATCAGCAAAAGAAAAGAAATTGGAAATAATTCCAGTTGTACGCGACTTTCCTCAGGTGTTCCCTGAAGATTTACCTGGTCTACCGCCTCATCGCCAGGTCGAGTTTCAAATCGAGCTAGCACTAGGAGCAGCACCGATAACACGTGCACCGTATCACTTAGCTCCATCAGAGTTGGAAAAACTATCTACACAGCTACAAGAACTCTTGGATAAGGGATTTATCCGACCTAGCTCTTCGCCCTGGGGAGCTCCAGTATTATTTGTGAAAAAGAAGGACGGTACCTTCTGCATGTGCATTGACTTCCGTGAACTGAACAAGGTGACAGTGAAGAACCACTATCCTCTTCCACGAATTGATGACTTATTCGACCAGTTGCAAGGGTCGAGCTACTACTCCAAGATAGACTTGAGGTCAGGTTACCATCAGCTGAGAGTCCGGGATGAGGACGTCTCCAAAACAGCATTCAGAACTCGCTACGACCACTACGAGTTTCTAGTCATGCCATTCGGGATAATAAACGCACCTGCAGTCTTTATGGATCTTATGAACAGGGTGTGCAAACCCTACCTAGACAAGTTTGCCATTGTCTTCATCGACGACATCCTGATCTATTCCAAGAGTCAGGAGGAACATGAGCAGCATTTACGACTTATTTTGAAGCTCCTTCGAACAGAACAGTTATACGCCAAGTTTTCGAAATGCGACTTCTGGCTTCGTGAAGTCCACTTTCTAGGCCATGTGGTAAACAAGGATGGGATTCATGTGGATCCATCCAAGGTAGACTCGATTAGGAGCTGGCCTGCACCGCGTACACCAACAGAAATTCGTCAGTTCTTGTGTTTGGCAGGTTACTACAGGAGGTTTATCAAAGATTTCTCGAAAATTGCGCAGCCGCTTACACTACTGACACAGAAGGGTGTCACTTATCGTTGGGGTAATACTCAGGAAACAGCTTTCCAACACTTAAAGGATAGGCTCTGCAGCGCACCTATTCTTTCATTGCCAGAGGGCACGGACGATTTCGTAGTTTATTGCGACGCATCCATTCAAGGTCTTGGATGTGTGTTAATGCAACGTGACAAGGTCATTGCTTATGCGTCACGTCAACTTAAGGTTCATGAACGGAACTATACAACGCACAATTTAGAGCTGGGAGTTGTTGTTTTTGCACTTAAGATATGGCGACACTACCTGTACGGTACCAAGTGCACTATCTACACCGATCACAGGAGTCTCGAGCATATCTTCAAGCAGAAGGAATTGAACATGCGTCAACGTCGGTGGGTCGAGCTACTTAATGATTACGAATGCGCTATCAAATACCATCCAGGCAAAGCCAATGTTGTGGCTGACGCCCTCAGTCGAAAGGATACTACGCCTAGGCGCGTACGAGCACTACAACTTACTATTCAGTCTGGTCTTCCTGCATAGATACGAGATGCTCAGGTAGAAGCATTGAAACCAGAAAACGTAAGGGCTGAAGCCTTACGCGGCTCAAGGCAACGATTAGAACAGAAGGAAGACGGTGCCTATTATGTAACCGGGCGTATTTGGGTCCCACTATATGGCGGTTTACGAGAACTTGTAATGGACGAAGCACATAAGTCTCGCTACTCGGTACATCCAGGTTCGGATAAAATGTACCACGATCTTAGAACAACGTATTGGTGGCCTAGTATGAAGGCCCACATAGCAACTTACGTTGGCAAGTGTTTGACCTGTGCGAGAGTCAAAACGGAATATCAGAAGCCATCAGGCCTACTTCAGCAACCCAAGATACCACAGTGGAAATGGGAGGAAATTTCCATGGATTTTGTTACTGGCTTGCCTAGATCTCAACGTGGAAATGATACTATTTGGGTGATCGTGGATCGACTCACAAAGTCTGCACATTTCCTAGCTATTAAGGAAACGGACAAGTTCTCCACTTAAGCAGACATATACTTGAAGGAAGTTGTCTCGAGGCATGGAGTGCCAACCTCTATTATTTCGGATCGTGATGCACGATTCACTTCAGAACTATGGCAAGCTATGCACAAATCTTTTGGCTCACGGCTAGACATGAGCACAGCTTATCACCCTCAGACGGTTGGGCAGTCTGAGCGCACTATTCAAACTTTAGAAGATATGCTTCGGGCATGTGTTATCGATTTCGGCAACAGCTGGGAAAAGCATCTCCTGTTAGTGGAATTTTCGTACAATAACAGTTACCACACCAGGATTCAAGCCGCTCCATTCGAGGCATTGTACGGACGTAAATGCCGGTCACCTCTCTTTTGAGCAGAGGTGGGGGATAGTCAAATCACAGGTCCAGAAATGGTAGTTGATGCTACTAAACGGATTGCTCAGATACGGCAACGCATGGCGGCGGCTCGTGACCATCAGAAAAGTTACGCTGATAAGCGCAGGAAACCACTCGAATTCCAAGTTGGGGATCGAGTGCTACTCAAAGTCTCACCCTGGAAGGGTGTGGTTCGTTTTGGCAAAAGGGGCAAACTCAATCCGCGGTATGTCGGACCGTTCGAAATCATAGAAAGAATAGGAAAAGTAGCCTACAGACTAAACCTACCAGCAGAACTCGGTGCAGTTCACAACGTTTTCCACGTGTCGAATCTGAAGAAGTGTCTGTCAGATGAGACCCTCATAGTTCCTTTGAAGGAGCTCACTATCGACGAGCAGATGCGATTCGTTGAGGAACCTGTTGAAATCACGGACCGGGATGTTAAGGTCCTCAAGCACACCAGAATACCTCTTGTTCGAGTCCGTTGGAACTCCCGTCGTGGCCCAGAGTTCACCTGGGAACGAGTAGACCAAATGAAAGAAAAGTATCCCCAATTGTTCGCGAACAGTACAACCACTACTGAGGCTGAAGCTACCACGGAATTTCGGGACGAAATTCCAGATCAACGGGGGGAGGATGTGACACCCCAGGAAAACCATGCAACTTAACTAGCTTCCTCAGTGAGTACGTACCAAATTTCGGGACGAAATTTCTTTTAAGTTGGGGATAATGTGACAACTCGTATTTCGAACCTATCTTTGTGCAACGTTATGTAATTACGTGAATTTTATTAATTGAATGTTATGATTATGTGCTGTGTGTATTGAATGTTTGTATAATGAACGGGTCCAAAACGCACAACATGAACCGCCCGCACAACTATTGGCCGATCGCACAAGCCCATCCGGGCCTTACTCATTGTATTCGGATCAAGGGCAGCCCATGATGGGTTCGGCCCACTTCAATTGCACGCATAACACTAGGAGGTAGGGGTATACTCCTCATTAGTTGCAACATACACAAACCCTAACACTCTCTTTCTCTCCTCTCAAAGTCGACGGCGAGCATCCCCTTTCGGATCGTAGATTATTATTGTTCAGGTCATTCCCATCACACTCTCTTAATCGGTTAGTGTTTCATGTTATTTGTTGTAAATGATGTTATGGTTCCATGTTTTGATTAAACGATTACGGTTGCATGTATGATGAACAATGATGTACTATATAATGATGTTCTTGTGAATCGGATTTGTGTGATGATGTTAATCGGCTATTATAGCTTGTTTTCGGATTGGTTTACATGATGTCTTAGGATCTAATGCATGTTAATCGGCTGTGGGGTAATTGGGTTCGGATGGTTAGTATGTTTTATCTTGGGTTATTGCTTGTTGGGTCAAGAAGATGATGATGATTATTATGATAATAGGGTTCATATGAATCTCATGATAACAACCCTTGTTTGATCGAATATTGGCTTGAATGGAAACTGTTAATTGATAATTGTAAATACGGAAGTTATTTAGTTGGTCAAACGAATTGATTGAAAATTTGTAACTGGTGTGCATGATTTTTGGAATGTTATAACTAACCGCACAAGGCTCCTGGTCGCACAAGATCAGATCGTACAAGGTCTGATCTGATCACACAAGGAGTCTAGTCGCACAAGACCGAACACACGAGTGCAGTCGCACAAGAGGTCCCCAGTCGCACAAGACTGTTGGATCGCACAAGTTTTTTAACGTTTGGGCCAGGTAGATAAGTTGGGTTGGGCTAGTTCCAATCGCACAACCCAAAATGGATCGCACAAGTCGACCAGATCGTACAAGCCGTCCGGATCGCACAAGATCTATATTTATTTATTGGACCGTATTCTGTTGGGATTGATCATTGGGCCGGGTTATTCTATTGGGCTTCTAAGGGTGTATCGCACAAGGCAGTCAGACTTGTGCGAGCCCAGTCCCTTGAATCGTACATGAGTGATTATGTTATGTAATTATCTATTAAAGTGTTGCCATGATCTATACGTGCTCGTAACATGTTAACTTGTGTTTAACTTATGTGCGTTACTTGAAAACCAAAACCTGACTTGTATGGTAACCATGTTAGGACGTGGTTGACCTCTAGCAGCTAGACTTGACCTTTCTGTGTATCTGCCGAGCAAACCAAGGTGAGTTCACACTCTTACCAAGGCATGGGATTCCCGGGGTTGGGAATGAGTTTGGATGATTACTTATGCTTAAATTGTTATCGGAATTACATACCATAGGCCTCGGGAGAGGAAGGTTATTGGTAGATACTGCTAGACTAGTGATACAAATATTTCTCTTCGCACACACGCCGGGAATGGCTGCGATATTAGAACCAATCTTCGCACACATGCCTGGAATGGCTGCGAACCATATACTAAACTTCGCACACATGCCAGGAGGGCTGCGATACAAATATACCTAGTCTAGAAAACATGGGAAACACACCACAAATCTTCGCACACATGTCTAGGAGACTGCGATTCAAGTACATACGATATATGGGTTACTAAACGAACATATGGTTTACAATACAATTACTATAACTGAACAACCAACTGTGAACTTGCTCAACTTTGTTGTTGACTCTCTGTTACATGCCTTGCAGGACCTTAGGTATACATGGAGCTTGCATGGGAGGCGTGGTCGTTGTGGACATGGATCGTGGATGTTTTGCTAAACACTTATGCCAGTTGAAAACTTAATAATTACGTTGGATTTTTATACTATGCTTCCGCTACATAAACTATATTATTTGAACACCTTTCATATTGTGGGTTGATATACATTTACGTTTACTAATTACTTATATGTTCAATATGATTGGTGGCTTGATTCTGGTCATGTCACGCCTCCAAGCGGTGGTACTCCGCGTGTGGATTTTGGGGGTGTGACAACTTTCGACTTAAGGCATCGGCTACTAGATTAGCCTTTCCTGCATAAGAATTTCCATCCATCGTCTTTGCCTCATATTTAATTCCTTTTGCCCAAAAATATATCTTAAACTCTTATGTTCGGTGAAAATGGTAAACTTACTACCATAAAGGTAATGTCTCCAAATTTTAAGGGCAAATATTATGGCTCCTAATTCTAGATCATGGGTTGTATAATTCTCTTCATGATTCTTAAGTTGTCTAGAGGCATAGGCTATAACCTTTTGATGTTGCATCAACACACATCCATAACCTAACTTAGAAACGTCATAATAGACTACAAAGTCTTCTATTCCTTCTGGTAATGCTAATATGGGTGCGTTCCATAGTCTTTGCTTAAGAATTCTAAAGGCTTCTTCTTGTTTTGGTCCTCATTCAAACTTAACAGATTTACAGGTCAGTTTTGTTAAGGGAATGGCTATTCTAGAAAAATTTCGGATAAATAACCGGCCAGTCCTAGAAAACTTCTAACCTCTGTTGGTGATTCTAGGGTTTTCCATTTAGTAATTGCCTCGATCTTTGTGGGATCCACATGAATTCCTTCATGATTGACTAAATGTCCAAGAAATTGCACTTCTTCTAATCAAAATTTGAATTTCGAAAATTTAGCATAAAGCTTTTCTTTTCTTAATAAATTTAGGAGTGCATGTAGGTGTGCTGCATGTTCCTCTTTACTCTTAGAGTAAATGAGAATATCATCTATAAAGACAATTATGAATTTATCCAGATATGGTTTACATATTCTATTCATCATGTGCATAAATGCGGCTGGGGCATTGGTTAAACAAAATGGCATGACGGTAAATTCATAATGGCCATACCTTGTTCTGAAGGTGGTCTTAGGAATGTCCTCTTCATGCACCTTTAACTGATGATATCATGAGCGTAAATCGATTTTAGAAAATAATCGAGCTCCTTGTAACTGGTCAAACAAATCATCGGTTCTCGGTAATGGGTACCGATTTTTAATCGTAACTTTGTTCAATTCTCGGTAATCAATGCACATACGCATTGACCTGTCTTTCTTTTTTTACGAATAAGATCGGTGCTCCCCATGGAGATGAGCTTGGCTGTATGAATCCTTTCTCCAACAGTTCGTCTAACTGCTTCTTTAGCTCTTGCATTTCTGTGGGTGCCAAACGGTAAGGTGCTTTGGCGATTGGTGTTGTTCCTGGTAGCAAATGAATTCTGAATTCGACTTCTCTGTTCGGCGGTAGTCCTAATAGTTCTTCTGGAAATACTTCTGAAAATTGGGATACTACAGGAATATCTTTCAATTCTTTTCCTTTAGTGTTAATGATTATGGAAATCCACTAGTGACCCTTTTCTTGCACAGCTTGCTGTTTTCATCACAGAGATGAATTTCGTGGATCTAGTTGGCTTATCTCCTTTAATTGTGATCTTTTCACCTTTTGGTGAATTTACTTGTATTGACTTTTGATCACATAGAATACTGGCTTTATTGGCTATTAACCAATCCATTCCTAATACAATATCAAATCCTGCCAAATTCATTGGGTAAAGATTTGCAATAAACTTTTGATTTAAAAATTCTATTCTTGCTCCCTGCAAGATTTCAGTAATCTTAATGGATTCTCCATTTGCTGTTTCTACTAGACATTCTTGTTGAGGTTTAGTTAATGGTTGATTGAGAAGTTTGCAAAATGAAGTATTAATAAAACTTTGGTTCGCACTAGGGCTGTAAACGAGCCGAGTCGAGCCAAGCTAGACCCAGTTCGAGCTCGGCTCGAACTCGATTCAAGCTGGCTCGGCTCGAGCTCGAATTTTAAATCGAGCTAAGATTTGAGGCTCGAGCTCGACTCGATTAGAATTCGAGCTAGCTTGGCTTGGCTCGAACTAACAACGAACCGCAAAATTTACTACTTAAAAAGTCCTTAAAAATGAATTTCTTCATGGACTAAGGGCCATAATTGCCATTTAATTTAATCATATGGCTAAATATGCAAGTATAAATAGTTAATTCACTTTGTACATTGTTTATACCTTCTTTTATATTGGAGATACTCCCTTAGTTTTTGTTTTTTAAGCGATGTGGGACAAAAAATGAAGGATGTAAACCTTATCGAGTCAGCTCACGAGCTCACGAGCCGAGCCAGGTCAAGCTCGAGCTCGGCTCGTTTACAAACTGAGCCGAGCCGAGCTGGCTCGTTTATAACCGAGCCAATTTCAAGCCGAGCTTTCTTCGAGCTTTTTTCGAGCGAGTTTGGAGCGAGTTGCGAGCCACGAGTTTTTTGAACACCCCTAGTTCGCACCAGAGTCAAATAATACTTTGGCAAAAACATCATTAACTAAAAACGTACCGGCAATCACGTCCGGAATCATTTTGGCTTCTTCTGCAGTCAGAACAAATGCTCTAGCATTATTAGTAGTTTTGTTGTTCATGGCTGGAGCTAGTTTCGGACAATTTGGCTTGATGTGGCATTTTTCTCCACAACTGAAGCATACTCCGTTACTGGGTTTCTTCCTACAGTCTTCTTCCTTATGTCCGGGTATCTTGCAGAAATTGCAGTAGGTGGAGCATCTTCCTGAATGCTTCTTCTTACAGGCTTTAAAGTAAGGTGTAGAGGTAGAACCTATATTTTCCCATGGTTGGAATTAGCGTAGTGAAATTCCTGGGTAAGCCTTTGAGCTAGGTTCTTTCTTTGGTTTTCTTCTTGTGTACGTACCAGTTCACCAGTCAAGGTATTTGCTAGTTCTACAACTTCTTCTATGGTTTGTGGTCTAGCTGCCTTGACTACATGTCTAATTTCACTGATTAATCCCCAGATGTAACGGAAGATTAATAATGGTTCTGGTGATGCTAGGGTTGGCACTATTCTAGCATATTCAAAGAATGTAGTAGTGTAACCCTTGCTGTCTACTCCAGTCATTCTAAGGTTTAAGAATTTATTAGCTATCTGTTCCTTTTCATTGGGAGGACAAAATTTTCTTTCCACCATGTTCTTAAACTCATTCCATTCCATATTGTAGACACTGTCACTTCCCCTATACTGGAGAATAGTGTTCCACTATTCTAGAGCTGCATTCTTAAATAAATTGGAAGCAAACATGATTTTATCTTCTTCTGCGCACTTGCTTATTTTTAAGACTGCCTCAGTCTTTTCTATCCAGCGTAAAGCTGCAGTGGCTCCTTCATTGCCAGAGAATTCTATTGGTTTACAGGATCAGAATTCTTTGTAAGAACAACCATAAGACATGGTTCTTCTTCTTTTTGGAATTGGCAATTGAAGTAAGGGTCCATTGTTTACGATGTGACCGGGTTTAGTAGGTGGACGTTTACTTCCACTATTACTTTTATTATTTTCCGCTTCCTTAACCGTTTTGATAATATATGGCATTGCGTCTATAATCTCTTGTGCCACTATGTGTTGGATGGCACTGTTATCTACTTGGTTTCCGTTATTATCGTTATTCGGATTTTCTTGATTCACTTCGTTGTCCATCTGGATTATAAACATTTACCACATATTAATATCACAGGACAATATCTAATGCAAATAATCACACAATAAGCACATTGATCAAAATCGTCGTACATTGCGACCTTTACTCTATTTTATATATATATATGCGTCTATTACAAACTGTAACTGAAATTTAAAGTACAATACTAGTATGCATCAGTAGCTATTATCTATTTTAGGGGATTTTTTTTTTCAACTTACAAACATATATGTATATATTAATATTAATATTATTATTATTATTATTATTATTATTATTATTATTACTACTATTACTGATAGGGGTTCATCCAAAATTGCATGTTGCGCTCGTCATATTTCCAAACGAGCCTCTCACCTATCTGTCTTATTCTTTCACTTTCATCTAACAATTCCTCACCAAACGTTCGGAGTTCCTGCACATTCTCAGTACTCATGGGTGGGGCTGGTGCTGGTATCGGGTCAGGAAACTGGGGCATCGGTTCTTCGTGTGGGTATGGGTTCTCTAGGATTTCCCTGATATACTGGTCATTATCCCAATATGGATCTAGAGGGTCCAGGTTGGGACAGGGTGCTACTGGGTTTTGCATGGGTTCCTCTATTGGGTAAAGTTCTTGATAATCTCTGTGGTCGTTGTTCCATGGGTCGTAGGCTAAAGGGTTTGGAGCTGGGACTCTAGGGATTTCAGCTGGGTCAAAAGCAGGTACTGGAAGCTGGTCTACTGGGTTTGGTTCAATTTCCACGGGTTGTGTGGGAAACAGTGGTAACGGCTGAGGTGCAATAAGTTGTTCTAAATTTGGATCTGTAGCTGTGGTAGCTAATATGTGAAAATTAGCTAATCTCCTATTGAGTATATCCTGGGTTTGAGCATTCATTTCTCTATTTGCCGCTGCTAAGGCCCGCTGTTGCTGCAACTTCCTCATTCTTTTCCTACGCTCGTACGCTCCCCGACTGAACCATCCTCTCTTTGGGGGGGGGGGGATGGTTCTTCGGACTGTGCCTTAAATACAAAGATCCCTTCTTCTGTGTCAGCTGAGTACCCCGAGGGGGTAGGCTGGGAAGAAATTCCTTCGTCCTTAGGTGAACTAGACAGTTGACGGTAAGCGTCCGAAGGTCCTTGATCACTCATACTGTAAACTAACAAATTGTCAAATAACACAAAACAATAATACACGCACATAATCCCGTAGATAAGTTCCTAACATGACAGATAAAATTTTGGTGTCAGCAGAACACTTCTATGGCTGAAATTAGTGGCTGTAGCTCTGATACCACCTTCTGTCGCAACTCACGACCCCTACCTTGGGAGGCGGGCGGCCGTGGCCTACTCAGAGATGGTGGTATTGGTGTTTATCATTATTTGGCAGGCGGAAATTTCATCAGGACCATAGTTAGGAAATATTATATCAGAGTAAAACACCACATTTTATAATAATAAATACATTGGGATAAAACCCAAGTTTCCATTACAAACGTGTTTTTAGGGGTAAATTATTGAAATAAAACATCTTCTTTATTTAGGTAACTTTTTATAGCCACTTTTCCAAGCCTTCAGTGCTGTCCAGCTATTTCTATCTGGCTTTCACATTTTGTTACCTGAAACGCGTTTAAAAACATTTTGTCAGTGGGAAATACTGGTGACTGAATCCCAATTTAATCAAAACCGGTTTTATCAGTTACAGCATTGAGGGCGGTCTCGCAATTACATTTGCTTATATTTCTACTTTAATTACCACCCACGGTACTGTCGACCCGACTTGTGGTCATGTTACTACTCACAGTGTAGTAACAAATTTTGTATACAAAACCCCAACATACCAACGATAATTGTAGAATTACAAATACTCAATCACTGTGGAATATAATTTAAAACATTGAGGCTTTGTAAAACAGTTTGCAAAAAGGAGGATTACTCACATTGCTATCTTAGGTAATTTCTTGTTGCTTCCTGGTTATAATCTATAAATTTTAAATAATGCACACGCCTTAGTATAATAACCCAATTTTACATTAGTTATACCCTCCCCGAGACAGAACTCCAACGACTACGTCGGGCAGAGCCTCAACAGCTGTTACGGAGCACTAGATCAATCGGGCAGCATATCTAATACGTAACCAGGGGTTATGATACTTACATCGAGGCAGAACTTCGCTATTTTAGTGGGTATTATAGCCGATATAGTGTAGATAATTCAGAAATTGAGAGAGAATCACGAGAATTGAACGACGAAAATGAACTGCCGAGGATCCAAATTTATAGGATCTGATCTCGGCTTCCTCGCGCCCCGCGAAAGAGAACGCAAGGATCTTCGCGGCCCACGACGTAGGGTGTGTAGGGCCTATCTATGTTGATTCGGACCACTAGCCTCGACACGATTATGACACGTGGCGGCTCAGGGCTCGCCTGGTGGTCTAGCTGTCGCGGCCCGCGTAAACCGAAGACAAAGTCTTCGCGGCCCGCAAGCGTCCCCTGGATTTGGTTTTTCTTGATTTTTGTTAATTTTTAAGGTGTTTTGGGTCCATTTTCGTATACGGGGTATATTTTAGGGCGTATAGGGATATATTCTAATTATTTTAGGAAGGGTTGTTATAACCACCGCCTCCTTCCACCTTACCTGAACCCTAACCTACAACCACTTCCTTTCCCAGCCCGCCCCCACCAGAACCTACCACCAGCAGCCGCTGACCACCACCACTAAACCACCCCTTCTCTAACATTATAACTCACGAATTTATATCCAATAATCCAGTTCTCTAGCAATAAGTCAACATCATAATTTGAGCACGATCTATAATAATACTATAATTTGAACAAACTACTCTATTCAAAACTATACACCACTTGTTACCTTCAACCAAAAATAATATCATTCCTCTCTCTCTATATATATATTTATTTATTTTTTAAAACAAAAATGTAACTTAAAGCAGAGACAATTACAGACTAATGGCAGGTAGACGAGCAACAAGTTGCGCCGCTACCCCCTTCTGAATAGCAAACCCTACCCTGCTAAACACAAAATTATGCCCCTTAACATGCGCGGTGTCACTGCTTACCACCTGCTGAAACCCGCTTGAGGAACCGCCTCGCGTCAGGGGCAAGAGCGCCAAAGGTATCGAAAGCGAACGGGACGAACACGTGTTGATTCTCTATGCAAGCTTTTTCATGCTTAGCTACTTTTCCCGCCTCTGCCTTGGTTATCGGCTGGCCCGCCACAAACTCGTGGTCCCTTAAACAACTAAAATTAATCATCATTCTACCGTTACACATCCGTGGTCCCTTAAACAACTAAAATTAATCATCATTCTACCGTTACACATAACATAAAAGTGTTACGAAAGATGCAAATTTATTAACACAGATTCTATCCTTACATAAACTCAATTACTCATCATTCTACGATTACTAGATTTATCAACACCAGATTCATTGTGGAAGAACTACAACGCATCAAGTGCAGGAAACTCTTCACCGTTATACGCAGGATCATGCTAACGTCCAGCTAACACACGATGACGTAAGGGGTGGTGGGTCCACATCCTAACGGTCCAACCAACACATGATGTGGAAGTGGGGGTGCGATGAATGATGGTTGTTGCACAGTGGTCTGTTTCAGAGGTGGTTAATGAGGCTACATGGTATGGTGATTATCCTCACTTGGAGGATGATCCGTCACCTAGGCGACATATCATAGTCCTCTTGAGGATGGTCCATCCCACAAAAACAATGGAAATGGGAGGATGATCCTACCCCACCATTTTAGTTGTGTTTTTTTTAACATCCTCTTTTTTTTAACATTTAACAAATAAAATAAGAAATTATTTTCATTAATATTAAAAAATATTACATAAACTTAAAAAAACATAAACTTTAAAAAAATCCAAATAACTTAAAAAAACACAAACTTAAAAAAATCCTAAGTATTAAAAAATTATTAAAAAACCTACTAGTCTTCATCCTGCATGTGGTCATCTGGTTCGTTTTGAGCGTTGTTCCAAATGTACTCCACCAAGTCCGCTTGTAGGTTATGATGTGTGTACTTGTTACGTAGAGAGAACATATTCAAATCTTGTTGTTCCAAACTAACTTGAACAGAATTCCCAGTAGACGCATTTTCGTCGTACTCGCATATCGCTCTACTTTCGTCTTCAATGACCATATTATGAAGGATGATACAAGCGTACATAATGTGTCGTAACCTCTTTGGTGTAGCCGAACGTGCTGGATGTTCAATGATATGTCATTTATTTGTAGAACCCCAAAACACCGTTCAATATCTTTTCTCACACTCTCATGATACTTCGCAAATTTCTTTCTTTTATCGTCTGTCAGATGCGGAATAGATTTAACGATTGTCGAGTACGTTGGGTATATTCCATCTGCAAGGTAGTAACCCCGCCTGTATTCCACCCCTGAAACCATAAAACTTGTGTCTGGACCTGTTCCCGCCACTACATCGTTAAATATCTGTGACTGGTATATGATGTTAAGGTCATTAAGCGAACCAGGTAGACCAAAAAAAAAGCATGCCAGATCCAGAGATCCTGTGATGCAACAGCCTCTAGAATAATAGTGGGATGACCATGATATCCCCGAGTATACTGACCTTGTCAGGCAGTAGGGCAGTTCTGCCACGGCCAGTTCATGCAATCAATGCTCCCAAGCATTCCTGGAAAACCATGTCTTTGTTCGTGTGCTTGATATTATTTTTGAACGTCGTTTGCGTTTGGTTTCCGCAGGTATCTCTTGCTATATAATCTGATGACCCATTCGCAAAACCTGTGCAAACATAGATGTGTGGTTCTTTCGGACATCCTTAAATACTCGTCCAATGCATCGGGTGCGTACCCATATGCCAGTTGGCGAATGGCCGACATACATTTTTTTAAAGTAGTGAAACCCCTTTGCCCCCTAGCGGCGTATCGCAGTGTGAAAAACGGATCAGACTGGGCCATGCCGTCTGCGATACGTAAAAAAAGTCGACGAATCATTCGGAACCGACGTCGAAACATCTCGTCCGTGTACACGGGTTCGTCGGCAAAATAATTGGCCACTAGTTTATCGTGGGCAACTATATATTTAAAACGAAAAATAAATCAAATTCATTATTAAATTTAAATAAACATACGGTAAAAAATAATTAAAGTACCTTTTTTGTCTCGGTTTAATTTTACTCTCCTAGTTTGCCGTTGGGACGACGCTTCAGGGTTTTCATCCTCCACCATGAAGATCTGAGCCGCGTACATAATCATGTTTTCGAAAAATGCGTCATTCTCGCCCGAAGATGACGAATACCACGTCGACGAAGAAGATGAAGAAAGTGAAGAAGGTGAAGACATGATTAATTTTGAGTGCGAGATGGGGTGGTAGTGGGTAAAAATGGTATAAAAATATTGAGTTTATATAAAAATTGGAAGGTTTTGGGTGGGTTTTGAGAATATAGCCGTTATTTTAAAATTAAGGAAATCATTTTTTCTTAATTTTCAAACGGTCAAAAAGGAGATGGAAAGGCGTGATTTTTTTGTCTTTTAGTGCTTCGTCTCCAACGTCTAGCACTCGATGGGGAGGACGAGGACCGGGGGGGGGGGGGGGGGGACGGTGTTTGGGTCGACGCCGGGTGAGACGCTCGTGGGGGCGTTCCCCATACCGGTTAGCCTGATGTTTTTTGGTGGAGATCAATAGGATGGGTGGTGTACGGTGAAGGGATCCACGTATAAGTTGTGGTGGTGGTGGTGGTTAGATATAAATAGATAATATAATATATAGTTTATTTTATTTTAAACATTAAAATGGTTTTGTTTTATAAATGGATAAAACAACCAATTTACGGTTAAAAATAGATGAGTCATGGCTAAAGAGACAAATTATGTAGGATTTTAATATACTAAACATAAAATTTATCAATTTTAAAGACAAAAAATATCGTCTAAAATTTGGTATAAAAATAAAGAAAAAAACTTACAATTCAATCCATAAAATATGACTGTGGTGGACCAAAGTTTGTACTTTTTAAAATAAAAATATTATATCATTTAGAGACCGAAGTTTATAAATTTTTTTATATGTTTCAGTTTTTGAGACATGACATTAATTTCACATTTCTTAACTTTTTAAGACTAAATATATATTGGTTTTTATTCTATTTTTTATGACCATTTTGCGCTTGGATGTCAAACTTTATAATTTATTAACATTTATATTATTTTGTTGTAAAACCATGCTATTGAATGGAAACTTACAAGATATCAAACTTTATAATTTATTAATATTTATATTATTCAATTGGAAAACCATGCTACAAGCCTACAATTAGAAAAAAAGAAAAAAAAACTAGGATTTAAAATTAGCAAAATCTATATTGCAAATGTCGAGAAAAGAGAATTAATAGTAAGCTTCAAAACGGTTAAAAAATAAAATAAAAAACCAGTCACAAAAACGATTTTGAAATATGATAAGAATAAATGAATTTCGGTAGCAACATGTTCGAAAAACGAAAAAAAAAATTATAAAATTTAAAATCTAATCAATTTTTTTAAATACATAAAACTAAGATTAAGTTTTAGTCACAAAACAGTTACAAAATGTATAAAAAATTCAAATTATGAAAATAATTTGAGGTCGTTAAAGTTTGGGGCAAATTAAATAAAATTTAGATCATAAATAAATAACACACTAAATTTAAAAACTAGATTTTGGTCGAAAGAATTGTCAAAATTATAATATATTCAGTTTAAATGTTCTATTTTTGGCTATTTATTTGTTCCCTTTTATTTTTTCTAACCGTTGCTCTTATATGTCTCATTTTGAGGTTTTGTTCGTTTGGGCTTGGAGCTTCTGGCTGGGCTGCTTATGCTTGTGAGCTTAAACGTCTTGTGCTATTTAAGAGGGGCTCTGCCACGGGATCAGGCGTACCGCCTCTCATTGTTTCTCCTTCTCAAACCCTTCTATCTACAGATCCCTCACACGTACATACATGAGGAATCATTTGGTTCTTGTTCAAATCATTTGATTCAGTTGTAAAGCCCGTCAATCTGTGATGACTGGCTAGTGTCCTTGTACTGTTATTTGAAGAAGTCTTGTAATAAATCTGCATTTTATCTTGTTTTGTGATTCAATCTTTGAAGTTCTGACATGGTATCAGAGCTCCAAGGTTAATTTGGTGCTCTGGTGATCTTCCGCTGCACTCGCCGTTGCCTGCTTCATCGGTTGAATCGGTCCAAGGACTCCGATTGAAGGTTGTTTTGTGGTGATGGTTTCTTGATGGTCTTGTGGTCCACCGTATCTATCTCCTGGTTCCATTTCATTGTGGTTGTTGCGCCGCTGTTGGGAATACGAAACCCTATTTTTAGGGTTTTCTCATCCGGTTGTTTGAAGAATTTCTTGTTGGTCCTTTTTAGGGCAAACCAACAGATCTGGTCCTCTGTCTTCTGATCAAGTTCTTGTAACCCTAAGTGAAGGTTACAAGTCTTGATCCCTTGGATTTTGCAAGCACCCACTGTGAGATTGTTCTATCTATGTTCTTTATTTACTTATTTTTCATTTCCTGCATCACTGAATTAGTGTGTCTAAGCATCCTCTGTTTACCAGACTAGTCGGGCCGGCACTTGATTGAGTTTTATTTGCTTATTTGTTGCATTTGTCCGTGTCATTAAGCTCCCTGAATATTGTGTGCGGAGGCACCCTTTGAGTGATGAACCTCTGATCGGACATCTGTTCAGGCTTCGCTCTGTCCCCTTCTATTTTTCCTGTTGCTTTTTGCTGTGGTGTTTCTGTGATTATCTGTTCTCTTGTGACTGTGTGATTATCTGCCATACTGTTCCTTGCTGTTGCTGTGTTTATCTGCTTATTTGTAACTGTGTGCTATAATGCCTGATACAGAAAAACAAGGTGAATCCTCTGTCACCTTGATTAGTAAATTGGATGCAAGTGATCCGTTATATCTTCATGCTAGTGACTCTAGTAGTCTCTCTATTTTCAATATTAAACTTAAAGAAACTGAGAATTATGTGGTTTGGTCAAATGCTATGAAACTTGCTTTAACTGCTAAAAATAAACTAGGGTTTATAAATGGCACTTGCACCAAGTCTACTAAAGATGATGTGTTAGCAAGTGGGATAGGTGTAATTCAGTTGTCTTAACTTGGATTCTCAACTTTGTCTCTGAAGAATTATATGTTGGTCAAGTCTACTCTAGTCTTGCTAGTGAAGTCTGGAGTGACTTAAAAGACACCTATGATAGGGTTGATAGGTCGGTTGTGTTTGGGTTATACCAAAAGATTAATTGTGTTAGCCAAAATGGCACTAGTGTCTTTGAATATTATCATAGACTCAACACTATGTGGAAACAATTTGATGCCATGGTTCAATTGCCTTCCTGTACTTGTGATGCTTCATCTAAATACAATGAGTTCAGTCAATTGATCAAACTTATGTAGTTCCTAATGGGATCAGATGACATTTATCAACCTGTTAGAACAAACCTGTTAACCAGGGATCCCTTACCTACTGTTAAAACTGCCTTTTCTGTCATCTCTAGAGAAGAATCTCACGGAGATTCAAATAAATCCTCAAAAACTCCAAATGTTGGTTTTGTTGCCAAGGCAACACAATATAATGATAACAAAAAACGTTTTAACAAAGGTCCTAATCTCAACTTAAAATGCACACACTGCAATAAGGTTGGTCATGTGATTGAAAAGTGTTTTGAACTTCATGGCTATCCATCAAATTATAGAAATAAATCTAATCAAAACAATTCTCAAAGGTTTAAAACCAACTTGTCTGCTAATAACTCTGTTGCCAATACTATGAATGATCAACCTGCTACTTCCTCCTTGAATACTTTAACTGCTGATCAATTTTCTAAGTTGCTAGGCCTTCTAAATGAAAATAAGCTAGAAGATTCTCACAAATCTAATATGAGTGGTAAGTGCTATAATGCTTTCACTTCTCTAGAGTCTTATAAAAACACCTATTTGCTTTAACTCCAGTTTTTTCCATCAAAATAAACTAAAATGGATCGTTGATTCGGGGGCTAATCAACATATGGTTATGAACAATGACAACATGTTTAATCTTGTTGATGTGTCTGAGTATGATATCACTATTAAACATCCTAATGGAACCGATGCTAAAGTTAAACAAATAGGATGCTTTAAACTGTCTGAAGATGTGATTTTGAAAGATGTTTTCGTTGTCCCTGAATATTGTGTGAATCTTATCTCTGTTCACAAACTTGCTAAAGATAATAAACTTAAAGTTGTTTTTGACGAACGTAATTGTTATATTCAGGATGTATCCTTAAAGAAAAACCTGGTGATTGGTAGGCAAACTGATGGGCTCTATTTCTGTGGTAACTCTAGTATACCTGTTATTGCTTGCTTTAATAAGACTGAAATGATAAAGCTTTGGCATTCCAGACTTGGTCATCCCTCAGACTAAGTCTTACATGTTCTAAATCTTAAAAATGAATCAGGTCAAGCTGAACCATGTGACACTTGTCACAAGGCCAAACAGCATAGAATTCCTTTTCCATTAAGTGACCATAAGTCTAAAAGGGTTGGTGACCTTGTTCATTTTGATGTTTGGGGTCCATACAAGCGACCCAGTCTTGATGTGTATAAATTTTTTCTCACTATTGTAGACGACTACACCAGGTATGTCTGGGTCTACCTAATGAAATCCAAAACTGAAGTGTTTGAAAATATTAAAATTTCTATGATCTGATCCTAACTCAATTTGAAACAAAAATCAAAGTTTTTAGAAGTGACAATGGGTCTGAATTTATTAACACTCAAATGGAAAATTTTATTAAAACTCATGGCATTATCCATCAAACTTCTTGTACTTACACTCCCCAACAAAATGGGATTGCTAAAAGAAAACATGGGCACCTTCTGAATGTTACAAGAGCTTTATTGTTTCAATCTAGTATTCCTTTAAGGTTCTGGTCTGAATGTGTTCTCACTGCAGCTTATCTGATTAACAGGACTCCCTCTTCTGTGTTAGGTGGTAGAACCCCTTATGAATTACTTTATGGTTTT
The DNA here is from genome assembly GCF_002127325.2 of Helianthus annuus. Taxonomy (NCBI): domain Eukaryota; kingdom Viridiplantae; phylum Streptophyta; class Magnoliopsida; order Asterales; family Asteraceae; genus Helianthus; species Helianthus annuus. The sequence continues at coordinate 140,196,952 of NC_035437.2, read as the reverse complement.
AAACCTTCTCTTGATTACTTGAAAGTCTTTGGATGTCTATGTTATTTTACTGTTTTAACCAATACCGATAAACTTGAAGAGAGAGTTGAACGATGTGTCTTTATGGGTTACTCAAATCTAAAAAAGGGATACAAACTCTGGAGTTTGGATCAAAGGACATTCTCCTTCTCACGAGATGTCAATTTTAATGAAAGCGTTTTCCCTTTTAAAACCAAACTATTTACTGAAACTGACCTAGACAAAACAAACATTTTGAATCATTCAAATTTTTTTGACATCTATGAGTCTTCAAGTGATACAAATCCCAATGATGAAAAGAAGGAGTTGTCTGATTCTGTACCTGAGACACAGCAACACAGTAGCTCGAATGAGCCAGTTGATGTTGTTGACGCTCACCAGTCATTTACCCCTGATAACATGGCTAATGTTCAGCATCATAGTGAGTCTCAAAGTGAGTACGTGAGGGTTGAGTCCAGTGGTACAAATGACGAATCAATCCTTCCTGAGGGTAACCAATCTAACCTTAGAAAGTCAACTAGACATGTGTCTGCCCCTAAAAGTTTCAATGACTTCATTGTTGGAAATGCTAAATATAGTTATAATAATGTTGTTAACTATGCAAATCTATCTAGTGAAAATATATGCTTTGCTGCCAACTTAGATAAGACCTCGGAACCTATTAACTATAAAGAAGCATGTAAAGATAAAAGGTGGATAGATGCAATGAATGATGAACTTTCTGCTTTATATAGTAACGATACTTAGGACATTGTTGATCTTCCAAATGGGAAGAAACCCATTGGGAGTAAATGGGTTTACAAAGTCAAATACAAATCAAATGGTGAAATAGATAGGTTTAAAGCCAGGCTAGGCTGGTTGCCAAAGGCTTTAGTCAAATTGAGGGCATAGACTTTGAGGAGACCTTTTCTCCTGTTGTCAAAATGGTCACAGTCAGATGTATTATCAGTCTCTATGTGCAAAATGACTGGCACATCTATCAACTTGATGTCAACAATGCCTTCCTTTATGGTAACCTAAAGGAAGAAGTCTATATAACCCCTCCTGGTGGATTAAATATAAATAATAAAAATAAGGTTTGCAAATTAAAACGGTCCTTATATGGCTTAAAACAGGCTCCACGCATGTGGAATGAAAAACATGTTCAAGTTCTTGTTAAAATTGGTTTCGTTCAGTCTAAGTGTGATCATTCTATGTTTGTTAAGTCTGATAACTCTGTGTTTACTGTTTTATTAGTCTATGTGGATGATATTTTGTTAACAGGAAACAACTCTAATGAAATTAACAAAGTCAAATCCTTCTTGAAGAAGGAATTTCAAATCAAAGATCTTGGTTTTTTGAAATACTTTCTTGGTATTGAAGTCATTATCAACAATGATGGTATTTGTCTCACCTAAAGAAAATATTGTATGGATCTTTTAAATGAATATGGGATGAGCGGATGTAAACCGGTTAACTGTCCCATAGAGCAAAATCATATTTTGACAAAAATGAGTAAAAATGAAGAATTAAAGGAAGTTAGTATCACTGAATATCAAAAACTTGTAGGCAAACTTATTTATCTTTCCCACACACGCGCTGACATTGCCTACACTGTTCATTATCTGTCCCAATACATGCATAAACCAAACGAAGCTCACTCTCAGATTGCCTTTAGGCTGCTGAGATACCTAAAAAATGCTCCCGGTTGCGGAATCATGTTTAAACAACGTGATTCGTTTAAATTATCTGCGTATGCTGATTCAGACTGGGCTAAGTGCATTGACAGTAGAGGAACTGTCACAGGGTTCTGTATTTTTCTTAGGAACTCTTTAGTTTCTTGGAAAAGCAAGAAACAAAGTGTTGTCTCTCGTTCCTCGGCGGAAGCTGAGTATAGGTCTATGTGCAGTGTTTCATGTGAAATTTTGTGGCTAATAAATATCTTAAGGGAATTAAAGATAAAGGTTGACCTTCCGGTAACTCTCAGGTGTGACAATACGACAGCTTTATCTATAGCTGCTAATCATGTATTTCATGATAAGACCAACCATTTTGAGGTAGACCTATTTTTTCTCTTGCTGCTGGCATTATCAAGACAGCCGGTATAAAAACAGAGTTTCAACTCGCGGATATGTTTACAAAAGGGTTGCTCCCAAGAAATCATGACGAAATGTGTAAGTCCTTAGGGCTTGCAAATCTGTTTAAACATTTAAACTGAGGGGGGTGTCAAAATTATAATATATTCAGTTTAAATGTTCTATTTTTGGCTATTTATTTGTTCCCTTTTATTTTTTCTAACCGTTGCTCTTATATGTCTCATTTTGAGGTTTAGTTCGTTTGGGCTTGGAGCTTCTTGCTGGGCTGCTTATGCTTGTGGGCTTAAAGGTCTTGTGCTATTTAAGAGGGGCTCTGCCTCGGGATCAGGGGTACCGCCTCTCATTGTTTCTCCTTCTCAAAATCTTCTATCTACAGATCCCTCACACGTACATACGTGAGGAATCATTAGGTTTTTGTTCAAATCTTTTGATTCAGTTGTAAAGCCTGTCAATCTGTGATGACTGGCTAGTGTCCTTGTACTGTTATTCGAAGAAGTCTTGTAATAAATCTACATTTTATCTTGTTTTGTGATTCAATCTTTGAAGTTCTGACAAGAATTGCAAAAACAAGAATTAAGGATACAAAAAATGTTAGACAACCCTCCAGTGGAGGAGCTAGCCCAAAAAGTTAGGGATATTCCAATTTTTTTTAGGATCAGGGGTATCATTTATATAACGGAAACGAAGTTCAGGGGTATTTTTACACTATTAAAATGAAGTTAAGGGGTATTTTTATACTATGGAGACGGGGTTGAGGGGTAACCCGTGCTACCCCTATTAACACTATAAGCCCCCCCCCCCCTCCCCCAACCAAGCCCAACCTATGTTAAAAGAGAGTAAAAGATAAGTACTATTTATGTAATTAGCTAAACTCTTAACATTAAAAAACTTCTTTTTTTTGAACAATGAGTTTCTTTTTTTAGTGACCCAATGTCACACCGTCAATCGGCGGCCCTAGCCAAGTTTACCCAGACTTACGTTGTGTTAACCTGGCCCGCGCTGTGTTGGCCGGACTTGGTTACAGCGTTCCCCCGGAAACCGTACTACCTCCATATGAGAAGCCTCGCTGAAGTAACAGCCGGATGAAAACCGGGGTGGGGCTCAGGATCGAACCCCCCTCGGTGGGTTTGTCACGATCATTGCCCAATATCCACCCAATATGACACAAGTGGAATTGAACTTGAGTCTCCATTAGAAAATCCAATTCTTCTACCACTAGGCCACAAGTGGGGTGTGTTTAACAAAAGTTACTTAGGTAATGTTAGACCCTAATCATATAACCAATTTAAATTCCTAGATACCAAACATGTTAATTACCTTTTAAAGCTATATCCCAAACCTGATATTTTTTTCCAGACCAAAGGACAATTCATGCAATTAACATTTCTTAATAAATGGGTTAGATTAGGCTTACTGCAAACATTTTTATTGTTACATATAGTTAATAAATGGGTTAGATTAGGCTTACTGCAAACATTTTTATCGTTACATATAGTTAATTTGTAACAAAACTTTATTATATGAAAATAATAATACACTTTCATTGCTTTAAATATTTTGTGAAGTTACATGATATTCGTTGATTAATAAATATGTAGTTCAAATCAAGCCACGTTGAGTTAAATGGTGTTTCTATCCACACCTCTAACCTCAATAAAAAAGTATTAAAAGGCATCTTTGGATCCCCAGATGATAGGATATCGATGACTATTATTACACGACCAAACGAACCATCTGATTTAGACTTGCACGTTTTATAAGCATAAGTCCTTGGTAAATATCTTGCTAACTACTGTTACGTCTTTATAAAGAACAAAATACCTCATGCTAGTCCTATATATATGCAATCCCTTAACTAATAGTCACATATACTTAAATATCATCAAGAAAGAAAGAAAGAATAGCGTTAAAGATGGTGCATAGGACTCAATATAAAACTGGGGGTCGTCCGGATGGAAAGACGCAGATGACAATGACGGAGTTCAAAAAATTCATAGACACACTCGACACAAATAAGGATGGAGTTATTAGCGCAGAAGAACTTAGTCAAGCAGTCCGCAAGAGAGGAGGTTGGTTTGCCACATGGAAGGGTAACCGCGCTTTGAAGTCTGCAGATGCCAATGTCAATGGTTATGTTGATGAGAACGAATTTCCAAAGCTTGTGGCCTTTGCGGAGAAAGAGCTGAATGTGGTAATTGTGGAATACTAGTCAAGAGCCATGCATGCAAAAGATGAGATATATCATAATTGGTTTCTTGCCAGTTTATACCGATATTCTTATCTTATATATATAGTTATGTGTCATGGCAATTCACTCTGGTTTTATGTCGTATGGATATTAACAAAGTAGTGGAAACGAATAAAAAAATCAACAATTATGATTTCATTCTTTTTTTGTTCTTTTATTCATAACTATTTTATTCATAACTAACGCAAGGTTAATTACGAAATTGTCAGCATCACAACTTAGCCACTGATTTGCCAGTCAGATCTACACTTCTGGAGACATGTGTCAAACTCTAATTCTTATTGATTATATCACAAAACTCATCATCATACAATGAAGTCAAATAAGTTTCTTTCCAGGGCCGAAAACTATATCACAGTTGAACAGATCTGTGAAGGACAATATCATCTATATATGATATGATCAAATCATCAAAGTGCCTTTATAGTTTAAGATAAATGTGCTATTGGAAAATTTAAAGTTTTCTCACTACGTAATCGGATCAACAATATATTCCAGCCTTATAATATATTGTGTAATGATTTATTAATTTTTTGTGTTTTATAATATAGGGGAAAGTTCATTGGGGAATACTAAAAAGTGGGGAACAGCGGGGCATCGACTCAAACGAACTCCGATTGGACTCATTCCAACGGCGTTGGAACCGGCTCGTCGAACCTTAACTAGGATCTCTTAACCCTAAACCCTAAATCCTAACTCCAAAACTCTAAACCCTAAATCCTAACTCCAAAACTCTAAACGAACTCCGATTGGACTCATTCCAACGGCGTTGGAACCGGCTCGTCGAACCTTAACTAGGATCTCTTAACCCTAAACCCTAAATCCTAACTCCAAAACTCTAAACCCTAAATCCTAACTCCAAAACTCTAAACCCTAAAGCTAAAAAAATAAGGCTAAAACCTATGCTAAACCGTAAAATCTAAACTATAAACCCTAAAAGCTAAACCCTAAAGGCTAAACCTAAAGCTAAACCCAAAACACTAAAGTTAAACCCTAAACCCTAAACCTAAACCCTAAAGGCCAAACCCTAAAGCAAAACCCTAATATATTTAGGGTTTAGGGGTTATGATTTAGGGTTTATGGTTAAGAGATCCTAGTTAGGGTTCGACGCGTCGGTTCCAACGCCACTGGAATGAGTCTAATCGGAGTTCGTTTGAGTCGGTTCCCCACTGTTCCCCACTTTTTTAGTGTTCCCCAATGAACTTCACACTTATAATATATATAGAAACAGGATCAGGAGAAAACGCTCAAAAGTGTGAGAACGGTGAGAACGCATCCTGACCCAACACGTGTCACGCGGCATAGAGAAGGGTGGAGGGGCTTTTTTGTCCTTTCATCTTCTGCTTTTCTAGTTCCGCTTTTCCCAATGCTGTTTTATTTTTTGGGGTTTAAGATTTTTGATGTTAACCAAATTCAATAATTAATGGCGTTTAATGGTTTCATCGTATTAACATTTTGGCGTTTATGGCGTTTTTCAAATCGTATGCCATTGGAACCCCAGGGTGGTCAGGAATCTATCTGAATGGCGTTTTAAACAAGATGGCCCATGGTTCTATTATTTTTTATATACACTTTGGCGTTTGTGGTATCTTGGCGTTTTACAATTGTTAGGTTATATTTCAGCCACAGGAAAAAAAATACAAGCGAAGAAAATAAATTAAAAATCCTAATCGGATCTCTCTTCACAATCTTCACTGTCATTAGTCTCTCTCTTCTTTAATAGTACAAGAATTGTCACCAAATATATGGCATTTTATGTAAAACTTAACAAACCCATCGGTTTGATTATTTTGCCTGCTCGTCTGTTGAAGTGGCTTTTTTGTGGATATTTGGAGACATAGATCTATGACGTGTGGGTGGGTTTTTCGCTTTTTCTTCATCTTGATCTCCATCTTTATAATCATCCCACTCTTCAGTGTCATTGATCTTTTCTCCTCATCTAAGCCTTCTTCAAGAACAAAAAAAATACAAAATGCCATATGGCTGGCATCAATATCTTTTTCTTGAATTTTTGTCCATCTCACGCAGCTAAATCTTACTGAGTTACTCGCCTCTGCTAACAATTCATTCAGTGAAACTTCACGAAGAACAATACTGAATATCCAAGAAAGTATATTAGCCATCTTTGATTTTTTTTATTTTTTGGCGTTTTACAGTGAGTGGTATTTAGTAGTATTGGCGTTTGTTTTTTTGGTTTGATCAAATGGAAGTTGCTGAGAAGTATCATTTTATAGGATGTCTTTTTGGCGCCTAAGTTAGGCGGTGCATTATTATAATAAAGTATTCGTCTTTTCAGTTACTGTTTGTAATTATTGTTTTTGATAAGCTTTATCTCTGAAGTTTGTAACACGTCCCATCTTTTAAGTTTGGCGTTTTAGATCATTATCGGGGTGCTCCGCCACCCCTCGTTCTAATATAATAAATTTTCCCTATCTTCAGTATTACTGATTTGTAGTTACTGTTTCTGGTTACATTTTCAAGTTTGTTTTTTATTTATTTTATTTTATTTTTTTGGTTTTTTATAATACTTGTCCAAAGTAATTTTATTATGGTTTGGTAATTTTTGTGGCCTTTTATGGCATGTTGGCGTTTTGACAAGCATTTGGTTTTTTGGCGTTTTTATTAGATATGGCGTTTTTATTATATAACAATCAACTGAAAAAGAAAATTAAACAAAATAAATATTGATCTTCCAAATCTTCACTGTCACCAGTCTCTTTCTTCTTTTGAAGCATCTTCACTGGCTGTTTCGACTTTCGTATGATTTTTTTTATTTTTGTTTTTTGAAGTAGTTTTTTTGTCGCCGTTTAGAATCACAAAGTCTGAAATCAGCCTCTTTTTCTATAATATTTGTTCATCTCATGCAGCAAAATACTATTGAGTTTACACCCTTTCAGCCAAAATATTATCTTTTTTGGCGTTTTACCGAGAAAAAGAACGCCACTAAATAAACCATCTTAAAACTTAAAACTGTAAATTTGATCATGCTAAAATCAATAAAGTGGTTGCTGTATGGTGATGTACAATATTGTTAATCCTCAGTTAAGAAAGATAACTGACAATGTTGTCCACCCCATAAAGCTAAACTTTATTGACAACAAACCTCAGTAATGTTTTTGTATGTTTTGGCGCTATAAATTGGATGGAAGTTGAGGATAAGTCAATAAGATTTTACTCAATGAAATGGACAATATCTTTACTTAATTATTTTGTCCATTACATTGAGCGAAAGCTTACAGACAAACCAAACTGAATTTCTAATAAACATTTTGGGTTAGAAGATATTTTATGTTTGGGTTTTCTGGCGTTTATCAGAGGAATGGTATATATAATATGGTGTATGGGTTTTTGTGTGTGTTTTTAATTGAAGGTCTGAGTTGTTGTATATATAGGATTTTTTGGCCCTTTTTTTAGGCGGGATTTTACTATAATTAAGTTTGGAGTTTTATATCTAATGGCGTTTTTAGTTAGAATGGTGTGTGATTTTTGTTTGCCGTTTTATTTTCATGACATGGCGTTTTGTTTGGAGTAGTCAAAAGACGCTTTTACCCTTAATGAAGCGCGTCCACGTAATAAAATTGATGTTATTTACGAAAACGCCACCTCGCCAATCTAGTCCATAGATTGTTTTGATCGAACGATCTATAAGCGTTCTCACCGTTCTCACACTTTCCACCGTTTTCTCTAAATCCTGACCCTATATATATATATATATATAGAATAAGTATAATGTACTTCACGGCTTAACGTACGCGACAAATTTACGCACGTTAATATGAAAATCACGCACGTACAAAACTGATAAAACCTAATCACGCTTTCAGCAACTTGGATATAATCACGCATACATGTGTGTAATCACGCATGGGATTTTGATCAAATATATAATCACGCACGTTATAAACTTAATCACGCATGTTGTTTTTCGTCGCGTACGTTAAGCAGTTTTGTACGTTAACCTTTCTCTCTCTCTCTCTCTCTCTCTATATATATATATATATATATATATATATATAGGGTAGGGTTCATTCGAGAACCACCCTTATTGCGAGAACCGCGAGAACCAATGTGAACAGGGGGCAATTTTGTAAATACCCAAACAACTTTTAAAACAGGCGCATATTATCGGACTTCAATCAGAAAATTAACTATATCTAATAATATCATTCACATCCAAGAAATATCCCCAATCTATCTCCCCAATCTGAATCTGATTCTCTTTCTCGATTATCTCTACATTTCATCATCATATAGAATCAGTTCGTCTGTTTCAAATACATAATCACATTCACGATCATCAGTTCACCTTCACCAATTCGAAGCATTTGGAGTGACATTTTCTCGGAGATTTGATATTTTACAAGCATATATTTCAGATTTCGTCATATAATTGACGTTAGTTCCTAAAATCCGTCCATAATGAGTCGTATAATTTATATTAGGAACATAATTATCGATCGTATATTCTTCATCCATTTGTAATTACAGTAACGTGATTAAAAACATCGTGGATCTCTAATTCGTTCGTAATTAGGGCAACGTGATTATAATAATAGTCAATATGGCAGTATAGTCGGAAATCACCGTCATAATCACCGTTACGTATGCGGTTTAACATAGATATTGTGCAATTTGGTGATTCAAACTTCATTCTGTATTGTGATATATTTTGTTATGCACATGTGCATATGTTTACATCATAGATTTAACTAGGTTTAATAGTGTTGGTGCAGTTGTCTGTCGACTACATCTTCGTTCGAGTCTTAGGGTAGGGCAGATCGTATTGTGAACAGAAAATGAGATTGTATAGATATTAGGCTTAGGATCGCTTATATAACCCAATTAGATGATAGGATCGCTCGAATGGCATAACAACTGGACCGCTCGAGTGGCAAGTGTTTGGATCGCTCATATGGACATGTCCATATAAGCGACCCATGACTTCTATAAATAGGTGTCCGGATGAGCGATCCATGTGTGTTTTTCAAGGTGTAACGGCGAAGCCCTGCCCGTTTGTCTCCAAGAACTTGTAATTTGGCAGATTATCAATAAAGGAGACATTAAGTAGTGAAATCAAGCTTTACGAAGACTAATTCAATGAATTCCGCCTCTGAATTAGTCTAAGCGCTCTTCTGAACGACTCGTCAGGTCGGAAAACGTTCCTACAAGTGGTATCAGAGCTCAGGAGGAAGAGTTCTTACCGTTTAGCTCGATTTTCGCTCAAAATTCTGATTTCTACACCTTCTTTTCTCATTTCAAAGAGATTTTACGGTCGGAATTAGCTCAAATTTTCACAGATTGTGCATAATAGTACCGAGACAAATCCTGGAAAGTTTCGTGTCAAAATTCGAAGTCTTAGTGGGTCAAATCATGTTCGTTTTATGGTCCGCTCGTAGTGACGTCATCATGGATCGCTCATAGATCATAGTCTGGACCGCTCTTAGGTACAATATTTCTGGATCGCTCGAACGAACATCCTCTGGTCCGCTCAAAGGATTCTCTTTGGACCGCTCTTGTGACAATTTGAACCATCCGGACCGCTCATTCATACATTTTTGATCCGCTCATTCGAACAGTGATTGGAACCGCTCGAACGGACGTTGATTGAAACCGCTCATACGGTCGGTTTGAATCACTTATTTGTCCATCCGGACCGCTGATTTGATGGATCGCTCATACAGTTGGTCCGCTCCAACGACATCTGATTGGTCCGCTTATCTGAACATTGTTCGGATCGCTTCAAAGACAGTTGTTGGATCACTTATTTGATCGATCTGATCCGTTCATTTGGTCATCAGTGGTTCGCTTTTTAGTCAACAAACACGTGTTGGGTTTTTGTGAAAAATGACGATGTTATTTGATGAACAAGAAAATCATAAGCTTGAAAGCTTGAATAATTGGTATATGAGAACTGTGGATACTAGTTTTAGGAATGTGAGTACGGACATTTGGGTTAAAAGTTTTGAACTTTTCATATGTCAAAAGGATGAGAGTTTGATTGAGTTGGAAGCACGGTTTAAAATTCTAACAGACAATATGAGGAGAATGGGTATTAAAATGTCAAATGATGAATATCTATCAAAATTGACAACTGCATTACCTGCTAAATGGGATGAGTTTATGGTTGAACTAAAACAGAAAGATTTCTTTCCAGAGCTTTTTCCATACCAGTTCTTTAATGAAGTTAGAGGAGAGTTTTATAAGGAAGAAAGGAAAAGGAAAGAGTTTTTAGCCAAGATGGAAAAGAATTTGAATAAATTGGAGCTGGATGTACTCATTGAAGTTGATAAAAGAATTTGTGATTTTATTGCAACAAAGAGTACTCTGAAATATGATATCAAAAGGAAATGTTATATTGATGATAATATGAATCATGTTGATTTTGTTAAACTCTTTTGTGCAGGAACATACAAGATGGAAACAAAGGACGCTCCAAAGGATGAGGAATCTGTAGAGTCTGGATCTTAAAGTTCTGCATTAGTGTGCTCAAAATGTGAGAGCTTCAAGACAGAAAATGACAAACTATTGAAGGATGCGGAAAGTTTGACATCGAAAGTCAAGAAGTTGGAAGACGAGAAGCAAGCTGATATTAAACAGATTCTTATGTTGAAAGAAAATTGTGAGAAAATAAAAGCTGAAAATGACAAACTGTTGGATGGTTTGAACAGTTTGAAATTTGAAAACAAAATTTTGAAAGAAAAAGAAAAAGATTTTGAAAGCAGACAGAAATCCTCAGAAAATAAAGATTTCTGGATTAAGCTGGAAAACAAAAACCTGAAAGTAAATGAAGCAAAATTTCAAGAACAGATAAAAGTTTTGGAAAATGAAAAATCTGTTCTTGAAAATTTGAAAAATGAGAATGAAAAATCTATCGAGTGTCATCTTGTTAGAATATCTCAGCTTGAAGACGAAGCTAAGAGTTCAAGAAACAAGATTGATGAACTTGAAAAGAAATTGATGGGTTTTGCGACTGTATCAGATAGTTTGAAATTTCCCTGTCCAAAACCAATCAATTCTGTTCCAATAAGTGACAATGTCACAAACTTTGACAATGTCAAAGTTGAAGATTGCGATGAAAAATCTGATGATGTAAACAAAAAACTTGAAAAACAAAAGTTATTTTTGAAAACTAAAGAAAAGTTTTAGAAAACTGTTCTACAATCGACTGAAAAAGGAGAATGCTCTAAGCAAAAACCTTTGAAGAAGAAAGTAGAACAGAGGCAAAAAGATAATAAAAGTTCATCAGATCGATCATCCAATCGCAATGAAAAATTACAAAAAATGAAAAATGAAAACTCAAAAACTGTTGGTAATAAGTGGTGCAGGTCGGACCACAGTGCTCAAAAGCAAAATCCAGCAAACTTGAGGAAAGAATATCACCAAGCCAAACAATGCTTTGATCTGAGCGTTTGGACTCAAAATGGTGATAGGTATGATAACAGAGTGTGTTATAGCTGCGGATATCACGGACACATTGCTGTTAACTGCCAGTATTGGAATTATGAGACCAGGAGGTGCTTTAACTGCAACATCAAAGGTCACGTTGCCCGAGATTGCCCAAGGAGATCGAATGAAAGATTGAGGGCTAATTCTCAGAAAGTGGCAAAGATTCCAGTCAAAGTCAAGCCCCAGGAACAGAAGGTTCTGAAACCTAAAGTTCAAGAACAGTCATTTCAAGAAAAGAAAGTTAAACTTTCACAGGGGCAGAAAGACAGACTGAGGAAGAAAAGAAAGAAAGCAAGAGAATATCTGGAGAAGATATTGTCCTCGGGTTCATCCGTTGGAAAGAATAAGAGTTCTGATAAATCAACTTCTTTGGCTGCAAAGTCAAGCAAGACGAATTCATCAGATACAAATCTGTGGACAGAACAGAGAGAGAAAAAGAAGAAAATGGTCGGCGATGAATCTGACAGGTCAAAGTCAGACAAGCCACCTGCAGGCAATGATTCTGGTTCATCAAAGCCAGAGGAGCCATTGGTTGAGGTAAAAAAGGAGAATTCAGGTTTAACAATGGATGATGCAAATTTTCCATCATTGTTGAACAAGAATTCGAAATCACCCAAAGACCGTCAGGCTTGGGTGAATTTGTTTAAATGAAAAACCTGACTTGCCGGAGATCCCAAGATGGTATCGTGGATCATGTATCGGCACATTTCTTGAGAAATTTCACTTTGGTGATTTTTCGCCTCAAAATGGTAAATCAGGGATATTAAGTTGTACTTGATTTTCTACTGATGGTTTATGATAAAACTGGAAATGATAAATCTTTCAAATGTTTGAAGAAAACAAGTTGATGAGATAACCCCGAACCTACAAATGGTTGTTACACAAACTAATTTTTCCGGAAAAACCATTTTGATTGAAACAAACTTAAGTGTTTTGAAATCACTATGGGAAAATAGTTTGTTATGAGGGGGAGTTCTGATTGTTTTTGCATGAGGATGGTGAATTGAGGTAATTCACATAATGTTGTCAAATTTTTCTTGTATAGTTTGTTTTCAATTTTTCCTCGGAAAATCAAAATTGAAATGTATTTTTAATTTTAGGGGGAGTAATAAAATTTTGAAAAATTTAAAAAATTGAAAAATACAAAATGAGATTTGTTGCTATAAGAGGAAATGATAGTAAATCGGTAGAACATCACAACATGCTAGAGATTTGTAAAGTCAAAAGTGTTTTAAACAAATCTTACTAATGATGTGTCAGTAGACTTCACACAGTTAGTAAATTGTATTCGGGATATAAACCTAAATTCAAACTTGCTTATTTTGTGGGGAACACTACTTAGATATATAGGTAACCCCTGAAATCTCGTTTGAAAGGTTTCTTATTCTGAAATATTAGGTTTTTATACTCTATGATGTCTGGGGTATTATTCTGGGACTTCTGCTGAACGGTAGTTCTGACCTAGTCCCTAGCTAATACTTTCTCCAAAATGCTTGAAACATAGCATAAAGCCCTCAGTTGATTAGACAATAAAATTGATAATCATCTGTTGTAGCTAAAAAGATCCTCTAAAGGGGACACACTGCTAAGTCGAAACTGATATCTCTCTGCTGAACGGAAGTTCTGACCTAAGATCCCTCAGTTTTCGCATTTTTCCCCTAATTTATATACAGATATCATTCGTAGTATACTTACCTGTAAATCAGAATATTGAGATCTGGATGCGGGAGTATATTCAAGAGGTGGAACACTCAAATAAGTTTGAGATTCTAAGATATTAAATACGTATCTTGAATCAATTGAAAACTTGTGTAGAGGTTTAAGTGGACAACGATACTGACAATCAGAAGTGAATTTGTTTTTAACGTCTGCTGATTAATAATATCAACGGTGTTAGTGATATGTCTCAAAATCCGATATGATCCTCTTGCACAATCTTTCAAAAATAGTGTTTCATTTCAGTTTTTTCATCAAATTCAAAAATCCAAAAATATTATATTTTTGTTTGTAATTTGAAAACTGCAAAAAGATTTTCGACAACAGAGTGTGAAGAGCTGATTTTCAACAGTTCAAGTGCTAAACATGTTGAACTTATGGTTTGGGAGAGAGTGTGTGAAATTGTGAAGATTTGAAGTGTAAAATTGGTTCATTAACTTGATGTTTAAGTTGAATGTTAACCAACAATTTGATCTTCATAGTTTTCTTATACGATGAGTTGATTAATTAAGTTGAATCACAAATTGTGTTGTATTGTGATAGTGTGTATGAGTCTTGCAGGTTTCTGATCCTGTTGCTACAGATAGCCAGGAGACAAATCAGAACCAGAGAAGAGCTTAAATAGAGAAAGCCAGGAGTTGATTTCAATGGTGATAACGATTTCCAGACAGAGATCCTAGCATGATGATAGGGGGAGTCTGACGAAAGTTAGAGCCAGAGAAAGATCCAGGCATATGATTCCAGGAAGGAATTCCTGAAGAAGATTTGATTCCAGGCAGAGTTCCTGAAGAAGACTGAACAAGATTGAAGAGCTGTGAATGATTGAAGACTCTCACTGAAGATTCCGTCAACATTCAAGGGGGAGTCTGTTGGTGCAGTTGTCTGTCGACTACATGTTCGTTCGAGTCTTAGGGTAGGGCAGATCGTATTGTGAACAGAAAATGAGATTGTATAGATATTAGGCTTAGGATCGCTTATATGACCCAATTAGATGATAGGATCGCTCGAATGGCATAACAACTGGACCGCTCGAGTGGCAAGTGTTTGGATCGCTCATATGGACATGTCCATATAAGCGACCCATGACTTCTATAAATAGGTGTCCGGATGAGCGATCTATGTGTGTTTTTCAAGGTGTAACGGCGAAGCCCTGCCCGTTTGTCTCCAAGAACTTGTAATTTGGCAGATTATCAATAAAGGAGACATTAAGTAGTGAAATCAAGCTTTACGAAGACTGATTCAATGAATTCCGCCTCTGAATTAGTCTAAGCGCTCTTCTGAACGACTCGTCAGGTCGGAAAACGTTCCTACAAATAGAATATGTTATTAAGGTAAGTTTGTGTGATATATAGTTATGCACATGTGCATATATTGTCATAATAGTTCAATATGCACATGTGCATAGTTCACGTGACATTTTGCAAATTTACACAATTCGTTCGTACTTCTTTATATTATATATAATTTGTTAATTCAAACTTTGGTGTGTATTATCAGAAATATTGTCATGCACATGTGCATATGTTTACATCAGATGATATGTTATTAAGGTAAGTTTGTGTGATATATAGTTATGAACATGTGCATAGATTGTCATATTAATTTAATGTGCACGTGTGCATATTTTGTAATAACATGTGAATAGTTATGCACAAATGTATTTTATGTTAGAATGTGGTAGGTAACAAGATATTGTGGTGTGATATATACATATATGCACATGTGCATAAACTGACAAAACAAGTTACTATGCGCAGGCGCATAATTTGCCATACTAGGTTATTAAGGCATTTAACGTATATGCACATGTTCATTGTAGAATTGCAATGGAAAGCAAGTTGGAAAAAAAAGGAAAAAGTTATATTTGTATTAAAGTCGATGGACGAATGGTCATCACGCAGTCACAACGGAATAGTATATGCATGGTAAACAAAAAGGTTAGAATATTTGATTATTTATAATTAATATTTTGGATGTTCATTAATTAAAAGTTATTTCATGGACATGTGCATCATTACATTAATGTTGTTTTTATTAATAATATTTGTATAAACGTATTGAGTTTATGAATGCAGATGTGAAAAAGATTGTAGAAAAGGACATGATGGGGAGGAATAATAAACGAAAACAGGTGGAAACACCAAACAAAGGTGTCGGTGAGGTGCGCATGGCAAAGAACAGAAGGTTATCAACATCTAAAGTTGGTGATAAAGATGACAATGTTGTTGATGGTATGTGTTATTTAGAATTTTTAATCAATATTTAAAATGCACACGTGCATTGGTGTTTACAAATATTTCATACATGTATTAATGTGTTTGCACTTATGTTAAACAAAAAAAATTGGAATGGGCAACGAGTGATAATTTCAACGATTGCGGTGTGTTCGCTATGCGAAATATGGAGATGTACAAATGGAGCGATGTCAAGTTTGAATGCGGTTTTATTACGCGAAAAGATATTCAAGACATGCAACTAAAAAACTTGATGATGAAGATAGCAACAAAACTGTTATTATCAGAGGCAAACGTGTACAAGGAAACTGTTATGGAACTTGCAAAAGAGACAACATGTGGTTTGAGAGATGAAAAAATGCGGAAAATGTTAGACAAAGAGGCGATGAAACAAGAAAAATGTTGGAATATGCTTGACAAATGGAAGAATGAGGATAAGTTTGAGGGTATGAGTTAACATAGCAGGTTATTAACTTTAGCAACATATAGTATCTCTATTTTGTTGGTGATTTATGTTAATGAAACTAGTACTTTGTTTTGTTTTGTTTGTTTTAACACGTCAGATGGTACTTTGTTATGAGGTCGTTTATAGTTTTGGTTAAATGTGGTTGGAAGTGGTCTATTGTGACACTAATACTTTTGGTTGACAACAGCTGGTATAGTAGTTGATATAGTAATCAGTTGGTATTTTAGCTGATATAGGGGAGTTCGTATTGGTTGTTGTTGTTTATGCACATGTGCCTTAAAATGGTTAAACTAACAAGATGGTTGGTAATGAATGTTAGTAATGATTAAATGCGTGTTAGTAATATATAATGTGTTATAGATGTACACGATTGTTAAAATATGTTATAATATGTTGGTTAATAAATTAAATGATGGGTATGCACATGTGCATAAAGTTATATAACGTACAGTGTAGTATGTAATATATTACAAATGGGTATATTTATATGTAAGGTACAACAAATGGTTTTATATTTATAGGAGAAGGTTCATTTGATAAGAAATTTAATGTGAGAAGAAAAAGAAGAAAGGGCATATTAGTAAAATACTATTTCATTTATAACTTATATCATTAATTTTTAACTCTTTAATTAATTAGTCAACTAATCATTAATTATCCTACATACAATCTACAAAACCTACACATATCAAAATTTCCCTACATATACCCTACACATTATAGAATTTTATCCTACACAGTCGAAATTTATCCTACACATCTCGAAATATATCCTACACAACTCGTAATTTATCCTACACAACTAGTAATTTATTATACACTTTAAATTAAGTTATTTTTTTAATTTGGAAAAAGTATATATTTTGAAAAGGAGTTACAAATTTAATTTAGTTAGTTATTAAAGGGGAAGAATACAAATTAATGATTTTTGTAAGTTTACCAATATACCCTTATATTAAAATTAAATGCAAATATTAAATGAAGTAAAATGAAGCATTCTTATTGGTTGAAACTTCTTCTTTTTTCTTCTTACAAAAAAATTCTTCTCATTTGAACCCTTCACTATATTAATATTAGTAACATGTATAATAATAAATAATGGTATATCAATAAATAAGTGGATTCAGCTGTTAGATACAACTGGTAGATACGTATGCACATGTGCATATTGTAAGTTAGGCATTAACATTAATATTGTAAGTTAAATGGGTAGTAATAAAATTACATTATGTTAAGTGGGTAATAATAAAATCACAAATAATTACATATAATACATAATTGATAACAAATTAGGATGATGGCAATGATGAATATATTAAAAAAAACCCGCATAAATAGTCCATTAAGAAACATAATCAAAACAAACATTGATAGTCATAAGTAGTTAAGTTCGATAATCATAAATTGTAATAGATAATAGATCAATCAAGAATCACGAGTTGGGTTGGTTGATTTACGACGTCTGGTCGAACGCTTAAGAGTTTGCTCGGGTTCTTGCACATATGTAGGGACTTCAGGGGTATTATCAGGGTTATCATCAGAAGAAGAAGAATTCTCATCAGAATACTCATCGGTGTCATCAAGATCAACATCATCAGGACCAGATTCAGATGGAGCAGGTAGTCCAGCAGCAATAGCAACAACACGTTTAGCTGCTCGTGCAGCAAGTTTGGCAGCCTTGATTTTTTCGCAGTTGCGTGAATCATGGTCGAAAACATATTGGTTACATTTGTTCCATAAACGTGCAACCTTCTTTCGCTTATCGGATTTCTTTCGCTTATCTTTAATTTTATGACCACCGGGACCGATACGGTGTTTTTTGGTACCACACCCTTTGTTTATAATACCTTGGGGAGGATGAACACTTGTGCTTAAAACTGCAGGTATGTTTAATATATCACTGATGTTTACAGCTTTTTGGTTTTATAGTAGGAATGAACTCAACATCAACTTCAGGTATCCAATATGGGGTGTCGTTGGGCGTAGAATGAAGAGCAGTCGTGATTGTTCCTGTGTGATTAATATACAAAAAAATATTTAGCTAAATTATGGGATGCACGTATGTATGACAAGTATATATAATATACTTAAAAAATAACAATTTAATTGTATGATGTTTATTATTTTTTTAACATATATATGGTTATGTACAGTTGGATGAAAGTTTATATATGATGATTACTTTGTGATGCTTACTGATTTTCAATATATGTATTTATAATGTATTTGTAAACAAAGTGCACATGTGCATTACAAGTTAACATATAATTATATAATGTTTTGGTGAACATAATGCACATGTGCATATATGTTAATTCAGAATCATGTACAAACATAATGTAAATATCATAATGTACATTTGCATATATTGTTTTTGCAATATTATTTATAACATATTATAACTGTGAACATGGTGCAAATGTGTGAATATAATATAATGCAAATGTGTATAACATATAATGGATTACAAATTTTTTAAACAACAAAAATTGACATGTAATACCTTTGGTCTCGAACCGTATAAACTGCAAATGTTGATGTTATCTCCCAGTTGAAGTGGTATCAAAAGATTCGGATACAGTAACTTTTCAGATAATTTAACATTGTCTGATGTATACATAGAGTAAAAAATATGGATTTCGAAGTTATGAGGAACATACCGATTGTCGATTGTTTTAGACGTAACCTTGTGACTGTCAACTGTATTATCAACAAATTGACCAACAATGTCCGCAGCACCAACAATGTCAGCATCAGAATTATAGAACAATCTTTGAACCTTGCGCCAACTCTCTTTGCAAGACCAAGTATATTTAGCGTGCCAATCACGTTCGTCTTTATTGTCTGTCAAGAATTACACATTCCTTAAGGTTCCGTTATAATCATTGTTGGAGGCATTAAGTGAAAGGGACATAACAAATTGTTGTAGTTGCTAGCTGCAATGAGGATGAGGACGAATACACACCTTTACAACATTGTATTTATAGAAAATCGATGAAGCAGGGCATGCAAGATGGTATATCTGATCGACCTCAAGCAACAATGGTTCTGTGACATCTGCAACAGTGTATATAATATGATTACTTTATAAGTAATAACGATCTTCTATCAATACAAAATCGTATGATTTATGTATATATTTTCAAAATAAGATTACAAGTTAGCACAACTTCAGAATCATATGTAGCAAGACAAATGTAATTGTATGACTTTATGGTCAACTCTGTTACATAAAACTGTATATATGAACAGCCTTAGTTGATATGATCCCACAATTTAATGTCAATCCACAAGTTGCAAACTAGCTTAGAAGAATATGGATTGAAAATGTATCTATCTCACATAAAACCTTGATTTATAAAAGTTATCCCTTTTGACCCGTTAACAACCCGCCCACTAAATGAAAATTAATCGAAACTGTTACCATACCTTACGTCACCTAAGTCGGGGTATTTCGTTATGTCATCCGTAATGTCCTGTTCTGCGGTTGAAGATGTGTAGGTAATCACACAAGACATTCCAGCTTTTGTTGCTGCCTGTAGAGTTTATTTGGTTTGAATCCATTAGTCATTGAAAAAATAGTTGTAAGCAATCAATATTGCAGACTGGATATGGCAAATGGTCAACCTGTAGGCCAATAACACTATCTTCCACCACTAAGCAGGCTTTCTCAGAAACACCTAGCATCTGACAAGGTAAGAAAAACATTCAATCAAATGGAAACACAAGTCCCGATTACATTAGTAACAAAAAAAAGTAATACAATGATGCACATGTGCAAAAACTCAGATTTAATTACTAAAAAATATAATAATAATACTAAATAATCAACAGCTTCTAACCTTTTTATTTAACATTTACATATTCGTCTCCCGTTGCACATGTGCATGATGGTGTATTTATACAAAAATCACGTTCGACACTCAAATTGCATCAACAATTATCAGCTCAAAAGCATCAACAATTCTCAGTAGTTCGTCTTCGTCCCGATTACATCAGCAATTCGTCTTCGTCCCGATTACATCAGCAATTCGTCTTCATCCTTTCGATAGCGGTACACCGTAAACCATTCGTCATATCGATTTACCATCTGATATTCCAAAATTCATTATATATATCGTATGAGGAGGATTATCAGAGAATGTATGAGGAGGAACATCAGATGTGTAAGGTTCGACACGTGATGAATCAGAGTATGCCATGTAGAGGATGTAAATGGTGGGTTGTTAGTCGTGAATGCTGCCGGAAACACTGTGCCAGGATGTCGCCGACGTGAAATTTGGTGAATGATTGAACGCCGTCGGTCTTCATCGTCGATGAATACAAGATCTCTGTTCATCAGATGAATGAAACCCTAAGTTAGAAGATGTGTAACGTGATCAGAGCAAGTGAACAAAGGGCGTGTTTTTATTAGTCATCACATAATTACAATTTTGCCATGTGTTCACACTGGTTCTCGCGGTTCTCGCAATAAAGGGTGGTTCCTAACGGATCCTTATCCTATATATATATATATATATGACAAAGATCCGTTAGGAACCACCCTTTATTGCGACAACCGCGAGAAACAATGTGAACACAACCAAAAATACCAAAAAATAGCTAAAAGACACACAAAAAAAAATTAATATTTTTTATAAAAAATCGCTACTTTTAGTAGCCAAAAAAATTTTTTTTTTATTTTTTCTTTTTAAATTTTTTTTTTTGCTACTAAAAGTAGCGATTTTAACTTAAAAAATATTTAAAAAAAATTTGTGTGTTTTTTAGATTTTTTTAGGTTTTTTGGGGGTTTAGTTTTTAGCATTTTAGCTTGCGGGGTACTATAAATTTTATTTAAAATTTACGATACACGTAAACACAAACTTGTGGTGCTCAAAACTACACACACGACATTTTTTCTTAATTTTTTTACAAATGTGTTCATAATACACGCATCTACGTTTATGAAAAAAAAAAATTGGTCCAACTCGCCCCGTACGGTGTAGTTCTCATGGTTCTTACAACTGGAGGTGGTTTTCATTTTAGCAGTCCCCTATATATATATATATATATATATATATATATATATATATATATATATATATATATATATATATATATATATATATATATATATATATATATAAGAGGAGTATTAAATTATTTCATAAATTAATATATGTTCTAGAAATAGAAAAAAGAATTATTAAAAAAAAGGGGTAAAGGAAATATATGGTTTTAGAAACGAAAAAAATAAAAAATATATTATTAAAAATAATATAATAATAAACTATATATATATATATATATATATATATATATAATAAACAAGTAATAAAAAGCTATATATTATTTTAAAAATAAAGTTACTATTCATCGTCCTTCGTTTACAATATATATTCAAGTTTTTTTAAGTCGCGCGTTGCGGCGAAATCGAGCAAATGATAATGTAAAATAAACGTGATTTGAAAATAAAGCATATTGTTTAGAAAGTCAAACCGTTAGAACGATTTAGTTTATTATTGTACCGTTTTATGATATCAAATAAATATTTTATTTTGAGTACAACTTCGTTTTTAACAAAACTTATAATAGAATGTCGAGGGAAAAATTAAACACAACTTTGTATTTAAGTTTTTAGAAAAAAGTTATAAATGTAAATTATTAAACAAGTATCAAATTATTTGATAAATTAATATATGTTCTAGAAAAATAAAAAAAGAATTATTAAAAATGGTAACGGAAATATATGATTTTAAAAAAGAAAAAAGATAGAAATATGTTATTAAAAGTAAATATAAGAGTAAATTACAAGTTTTGTCCTTTACGTTTACACCAAATTGCAGGCGCTGTCCTTTAGCGCAAAAGTTAACAAGTTTTGTCCTTAACGTTTCAAAATCCTGCACATTATGTCCTTTGACCCTAACTCAGTCAGATTTTTTGGTTAAATATGATCATGTGCATTGCACATGAGGATGCTCTTGTCATTTTAACTTCCCAGTAGCTATTTTGTAAAGAATTATTATTCAAGGGCTATTTATACAAAACTGAAAAATAAAATACTCTTTAATATATAAACTCTTTCTCTCTCACTTTTATATCCCACTCCCTCTGATCTGAATCCACCACCACCCCATAACCTTCACCGCCACCACCCTGTTTTGGTAAGCTTAGCCAAACAGTGAGCAAGACAACTACCTCAAATTTGGTTTAATACTTCTTTGATTTCTGTAGTGACGTCGTTATGATTGCTAGCTTTACCACTATACCAATCTTTTTGCAATAGGATCTTTGTCTGTTATCTTTAAGCAATTTACCTGCAAGATTTTCTTTTCTTGTTTTAAGAAAGATATCGTCACGCGTATGTAAAACCATCAAGGCACGGTTTAGAAAAGGTAAATATTTTCAACTATATTTATTGCATAAAATTCCAGACCATATGTTGGAGTGATTCTCGTTCAAATGTCATCTGCTTAACCGTATCTGATATAAATTTGAACCAAAGATTATGTTTATAGCTAATTTATATCACCTCAGCCTTCACCGCCTCCACCCCCACCTACCGACCACCACCAAATTAATTGTTGATTTTCATTGTTGATTTTCTTATGAACACCCCTCTAACAAGAATCAGTTCAATAAAACTCAAAATCCAGCTTCAAATGACTCAGCAATCATCAACACAACTAACAAGAACCTATGACCAAAACCAAACAAATCAGTCACTTTCAAACAAAAACCCTAGAAACAAAACAAGATCAAACCCAAAAAAGTAACTACAAACTCACCGGAGCAACAATAGAAACGACGTCGTATACCGTCGCCGCCGCACCTAACCCTCCACCACAACCACCCGTTCACCTCCACCCAACACCAACGCCGTCGCAACCAAATCACTCGCCGCCGCTGAACTAACCCACCACCACATCCACGCCTTCGCCTTCACCTTCACCCACCACTAGCGCCATCGAAACCAAATTACCCGCCGCCGCCGCACCTAACCCACCACCACAACCACCTCCTCACTTTCACCCACCGCCGCCCCTGACCCACCACCACAACCACCCTTCGCTGTTGTCGTCCGTTCATATTATGTTAGAGAGAAGAGAGAGAGTTCAGAGATTATGCTAGAAAAGAGAAAGATGAGGACTTTCAGTTTAGAGAGAGAGATATTATATGTCTTATTTTTAGTTTATTTCAAAATAGTCCCTAAATATAAGTTGTTTTGCACTATCGTCCCTAAAGAAATGAAATGACATCAATGCCCTCATTTGAAAGGCACATGATCAAATTTAACCAAAAAATCTAACTGGGTTTGGCCTAAAGGACATAACATGCAAGATTTTGAAACATTAAGGACAAAACGTGTTAACTTTTGCGCTAAAAGACAGCGCCTGCAATTTGCTGTAAACATAAAGGACAAAACTTGTAATTTACTCTAAATATAATAATAAACTATTATAATATATTAATAAAAAATAACAAAAATCTATATATTATTTTAAAAATAAAGTTACTATTTATCGTCCTTTGTTAACTATATATATATATATATATATATATATGAGAAAGGTTAACATACAAAAAGCCTTATCATACATCACGTAGGAGACAATGGTAACCGTTGGATTATGGGTATAATCACGCATGGGACCACATAATCACGCATGGGACTATAATCACGCACGTTCTATGATAATAACGCACGTTATATTTTTTGTCATGTATGTTAGTGTAGGTTAAGCCCTGAAGTACATTATACTTTCTCTCTCTCTCTCTCTCTCTCTCTCTCTCTCTATATATATATATATATATATATATATATATATATATATATATATATATATATATATATAATTATGTAAGTTTTATTTTATTAAGTGTTTTATAGTTTTTTTTACTTAAAATGATATATTTATATTTAAAGAAAAAAAGAAAAAAAAAAGAATAAGGGTTGTTACTTTAGTAGATGAAGTGAGTGATGAAGCAAGCACTAGGGACTGGTTAGGGCTAAGGTATTAGGGAAAAAGTATTAAAGGCATCTTTGGATTCCCAGATGATAGGATATGAATGATTATTATTACACGACCAAAAACGAACCATGTGATTTAGACTTGGACGTTTTACAAGCATCAGTCTTTGGTAAATATCATGCTAACTACTGTTACGTCTTTATAAAGAACAAAAGACATCAAGCTAGTCCTATATATATGCCATCCCTTAACTCATACTCACATATACTTCAATATCATCAAGAAAGAAAGAAAGAATAGCATTAAAGATGGTGCATATGACTCGATATAAAACTGGGGGTCGTCCGGACGGAAAGACGCAGATGACAATGACGGCGTTCAAAAAATTCATAGACACACTCGACACAAATAAGGATGGAGTTATTAGCGCGGAAGAACTTAGTCAAGCAGTCCGCAAGAGAGGAGGTTGGTTTGCCACATGGAAGGGTAACCGCGCGTTGAAGTCTGCAGATGCCAATGACAATGGTTATGTTGATGAGGACGAGATTCCAAAGCTTGTGGCCTTTGCGGAGAAAGAGCTGAATGTGGTAATTGTTGAATACTAGTCAAGAGCCATGCATACAAAAGAAGAGATATATCATAATCGGTTTCTTATCAGTTTATACCGATATTGTTATCATATAGTTATGATTATATATGGTTATATGTCTTGGCATAATATTCACTCTGACAAAGTAGTGGAAACGAATAAAAAATCAACAATTGTGATTTTCTTTTTTTGACCTTTCAGTCATAACTAATGCACGTTAAGTTTTACAAAATTGTCAGCATGACAGCATTACAGTTTAGCCACTGATTTGCCAGTCATATCTACTTAATACACTTCTAGAGACATATATCAAACACATATACTCTTATATTGTGTACCTCCTTTGGACGGATTCGTGTATGACTAATAGCATCTTTGATCAAACATCAAACTACCTTCATAGTGTAAGAATATATGTGTTATTGGAAAATTTAACGTTTTCCCCTAGCAATCGGATCAACTATATATAGTAGGTGCTTCAAGAAAAGATAAAGTTGTTCAATGTTTTATTTCTATTTTGTGTTGCATATTGTCTTAAAAGGTTTCTTCTTAGATAAAATATTAATTTACTTTTTCATTTTGAAATGTGATGACTTACGATTTTTTGAAGCTGATGAATCAATATAACATGGTTTTATCTTCGATTTTTGTTATTAAGAAAACTTTTGAAATTGGTTGTTTACTTAACATTTATGATTATTTTTATTATACATAAATCTTACATTTGTTATATAGTTACAATACTATTGTATACCAATCTAAATAGATGTTTAAAATATAATAACGTTAAAAAATTTTTTTTACCAGAAATATGATTTCGTAGATGATAACTTTTAACTATAATAATATTAAGTGACTAAGTGTATGCGTAGAAATGCAAGATCCATATATAAATACAAATGTTAGGGGATGGATATAAAGACATTAAAGTTTATGAATAAAAGATCCATCAAAAATGTATTAATTTATACAATTATACTTGTGATTAGTTATTTCCTGATACGCTAACAATAAACTATATGTTTTCTTATAAGAGATGAAAACTTTTTATTTTATAAGATTGTGTTATAACTGCTCTTACTTGGTGAGATGTTATAAAGTCATGTATTATATAATTTAACTTTAGTGTATATTGTGTTCCATATGTTATTAGTTTTGAAGAGAATATCAAAATAACCAAAGTTGTGGTATACGATCACAAGTTATAAACATGTTTGAATTGTGGTCAAGTTTCAATTTATAATATGATACGTGAAGGTACAACATTTCTAAGGCTTATTATATATTATTTTGGAAGCTTATAAACCGATAAATCTTAATGACTCTATTATATAACTACTTCTCGATTTATATCATGTAATGAGCATATTATTTATAAGAATATGTTGAATAAGACAGTTTCCATTTGTCAAACCTCAAATATGCTCGTAAATTAGCAATATTGTAAAGAATATATAAAGTTTGAAATGACCACTATGAAAGTTGTGTGGTTCTAATTTATTCCTTGAAGTGAATGTGATTATATAAGAATCAGTGTAAAGGTCGCGATAATGTACATAATTAAGGAAATTGTAATTATGCTACCGTGAAATTTATGTCGTTATAATCCATTCCCTGAAGTAAATGTGATGACATAATGATCGGTGTAAAGTTCATGATCATGGTAATTGAGAAAATTATCGTGAATCTCATGTTAATAATGAGATTAACAATATTAATAATGTGATGATTCATGATCATCGTAAATGAGTAAATTGTAATAAATCCTCATATTGATAATGAGATCAACCATGTTAATATAATTGGAATCAATCACAAGAAATGACAAACTAAAGGAGTGCTTATACCTAAATAAATATGTGAAACAAGTTATAACATAAATAATAATACATTATTCTCTTATATTTCCCGTCGTGTAATAAACAAACACGAGTGCCACTAAAGCATATATAAGGATATATTATCATAAACCAGAAGTTGTTTATGGAACATATATGATTGACCGGTTAGAGCATTCCGAGTCAATGGTAGTAAATGATATACAAACCCAATACTTCCCATCTTTGATTTTTGGTTGCGTAGTCTATTTTGAAATTACTCCACCACAATGCAATAAGATGGAACCTCAAAGAAGGTTGAGAATATATGTTGGATATGACTAAATCTTTATAACTAAGTACTTAGAGCCATTAAAGGTGGGATTCATTTGAGACTAAATTTTCATTTTAACGAATCTATACTCCCAACATTAAGGGTAGATAAGCAGTTGGGTTGAATTATGATTATTTCATTTTGTTCCTCAAACTAAAAAGTGTGAACTTAAAGTCCAAAGGATAATTTTATTAAGAAGAATTTATGAATTAATTACAAAACGTATTCATTTGCCTAAATAAAGTGACTTGTCAAGTCACATGGACCAATTGCTAATACTCCAATTAAGATTAATGTCTCAGAAAGACAATTACATAATGGAGATGAGTCTAAGGCACCTGAAGCGTGGTAAACTAGTCGGTTCCAAAAATAAAAATCATAAAAACAGAGCAATGATGAAAATGGTCAAATCGAGATATAGTAAAAAGGGTCTCCTAAATAAACACTGGACATGATGGTTCTAGAGAGAACCTCAAATACCTAAAAATAAATAGATCTCAGTAAACTAGTCTTTAAATGTATGGAAATGAAACAAAAACCGGCGTCCATAATAATTTTATGTATATATATGTGTGTGTGTGTGTGTGTGTTGCGCATGAAATAAAGAAAATGACGAGGATTAAGGACTAAGATCAATCGATAAATGAAATGTGAAACGATTGACCAAAATGGAAAGATGCAAATGAGACAGAATTGAAATCTCTCACGAATTTAAAAGTTTTTGGACAAGTGGTACGTACAACTAAAAGTTGTATAGTATGTTAAATAAAAATGAGTCTTTTGTGCAGAAACATAACGAGAACAGTGCCATTATGCAATATAAGGCACAATTGATGGCACACGTATTTTCGTAGAGGCTCTTAATTAATTATGATAAGACATATTTTCTAGTGTTGGATGCAACATTTTTTTAGTCTGGTGGCAATTAATATGATTTTGACAATGAATATGTGTCTAATTAATATGCATCTAATGGATATCGTGATATCTTAAATATATGATAATGAACTTTTACATGAAGTCCTTAAAGGATTTAAATTGTCAAAATCATGTAATGTAAGTTCTCGAGAACGATATAACTGTTGTATAAAAACTAGGATCCAAGTACATTATAATTGTTGGGTACGTTGATGAATTGTATATAACTAGAACTAATGATGAGTTTCCTAAAACGGTTTAGTGTTAAAAACCAAACATCTTAATAAAGTATGTACAAAATGATACAATATGTAATGAAAATGAAAAAAATATTAATGAGTTCTTTGAATATGATATGGAAAGTCATGTGTTAAATAATGAAGTTTTGGTGTGAAAACTTCTGAAGAGTCATCAAATGCCTGCAAATAAATGGTCAAAATAGAAAAAACACCAAACTGATTGTAAATGCATAAGATATTGAAATTCAACCTCAAGAAATATATTAGATGAGGTTAACAAGTTTCATATAGGGACTAAACTAGTCAGGTTAAACATGGTATAAACAACTTAGTGACTATCTTGGGAAAAGAGATATGGATATGATGTAATTGGTCTTTATGTTTTATTAAGCAATAATATCATGTTTAGAAAATTTATAATAATATGTTGATGATATCAATGTTTCTCTTGATATATCGAATGTAATTCCAAATTACTAAAGAAAGAGTTTGACGTGAAAGATGGTATAACAAATTTAAGAGGATCGGTATACAGATCAAGCAAGCATTTTATAATGATATTTTGATATATCAATCAAATTGCATCCTGAAGATGTTAGAACATTTTAATACAGACAATATTCTTCTCTAATACAATTGCCCTTGTAATCTTCTGATACAATTTATTAGTTCAGAATTACCATTGTTAATTGTAATTGATGCAAGTTTTGTTGCTAGTTATCCATAACTAATATATCATTTATTAAAATTTATCAACAAGATATAGCTCATGTTTAATGATGAGACATTGAAATGAGTAAAAAACAAATATTTTGATTCCCTTAAGGTATTAAAGATATGAGTTTATGCTTTATTAACCCATTCAAAATGTTTGGTTAGTCATTTATACACAGGGAATGTAACACAATACAAGCATTGATCTTGTGGTATGTATATATGAGAGGAGGCACTAGAAGTTTGACATGAAGGTCATGCATCATTGCTTAGCTTAAAGATTTTCATATCAAGAGATAAATCACAAAATCATCGACTAAAAAAGTTTTGAGAAACACTTACAGAAGATCAAGACTAATGCTTAAAAGATACATATTAAAATTTGAGGGGGTTTTATATGTGTTGCACTCTTTTTACTTCACTAAGTTTTGTCCCATCTGGATTTTTTAATATGGTTCTTCACGAGGAAACATAACTGGTCCAGGAGTATCACGGGGAGAAATTACGCGTTACCTCACGGGGAGAAATTACGCATTACACTCTTTTTCCCTTAGCTACGGTTTTTTTTTATCCCAATAGGTTTTCTAGCAAGTTTTTTAGTGATCCAACATCACCAAGCGTATTAGAAGAATAATATACCATTTTTATTTACAACATGGATAGTCAAAGGAGGTGTTATGAATATATTATTTATTGGTGACTATCCATACTTCCAATTTTCTATCACATTTATGTTTGTTTTAATGTTATAGGGATGGGGTAAAATAAGAACTACCCTTAGTTGAGAAAACCATAGGAACCATTACCAACCTTAGATCTTTCTACAATGTGTGGTTGAGATTGAATTTTAATAAACATGTGTCATATATTGTTTGTCTTTTGTGAAAAGTATTAATTTATTGAGAAAAAGGGTTATTTGGTAATTTGGTTAAAGGGCTATTAATTATTGACAAAAACATATTAGGAGTCTTTTAATTGTTTTAACTCTACATTCAAACCATCAAATTTTATTGTTTTTTTGTCTATTTTTTTAAATGTAAAAAAACTTCTTTATTACATTACATTTTTAAACAAATGTAAAAAAATTGAAAACATAGACCAATTTTTAGCGTCCCAAGTTTCTCTATTTTTGTTACGTTTGTTGGTTTACGTCTGCGCGAACGGTTACGCTTTACGTTCGACCAAAATAAACCGCCCTTTTTATTTTAATATTTATCTTATTACATTTTTTTTACATTTGATGTTTTACGTCAACTTTTTTTTACGTTTGATGTTTTACGTCGGCGCGAAAGATGCCACCCTTCTAAAAACTAACACCAACCGTAAATTCTTTTACACAACAAAATAAAAAATAAAAACATACGTAAAAACTATTTTACACGTTACGTTTTTACATACGTTTCGAAAATAGATTTAAGCGTGACGTTAAGAGGAGCTCGGGCCAGCGATCAGAGGCATAAAAAACATTTTTTATACATATTGTCAAACATTTTCTTCCGCATGTTGTCGAATGTAAAACATATTTTTTTGCACCGGCCGACAGATGGTGTCAAAAGGTTTTTTTAATGCACGTTGTCGAATGTTTTTTCATGCACGTTGTCGAATATTTTTTTACGTGCGTTGTCTTTGTCGAACGTAAATGTTTTTGTTTATTTTTTTTACATAGTGGTGTATTGCGTAAAGACGTTTTTTACGCACGTTGTCAAACATTTTTTTACACATGTTGTCAAAGTCCATACCTTGATTTATTTACACACATAAGAAATCGACAAAACCCCTGCTTGTCAAAAGGTTTCTTTAACGCATGTTGTCGAATGATTTTTTTACGTGTGGCGTCGAAAGTTTTTTTAAGTACGCTGTCGAATGTTTTTCTACGCACGTTGTCTTTGACTAACGTACACAAGAACATTTTTACATATGCAAACATTTTCAAAAAAAACTTTTACATTTGAAATTGACAAAACCATCACTGTCGCCGTCTCCATCACCGCCACCGTCACCATCACCTTGCCACCACCATCTCAGTCACAGAACCACCGCCGCCGCCACCGCCGTCTACATCACCCCCTTCCACTGCCTTCAACACCGTCGTCTCCGCCGTCTACATCACCCCGACCAGTCATCTTGCAGGGATGCGTTCCCTGATCTATCACCATCACCGACGACCCCATCCATTTCCATCTTCCACGGTGATTCTGCCGCCTTCGAACACCACGACCACCTTGATCTGAGTCTAACTTCTGGGCATTTTCTTTTGGATCTCGATTTGCTTTTTGTAGATATTGAATATGATGAATCAAACATTTTTTTTTTTGATATTCATTTGCTTTTTGTAAATATAAAATGAGAGAAAGAGAAATGTGAAAAAAGAGAGGAATATTCTAATGTAAAAGAAAAGGGATTTTTACATATTTCTCTCTCCTAAGCCTCCTTATTACGTATTTCCCCCAACCAAAAAATCAATTACATATTTCCCCTTTTTTTTGAGAAATTACCCAATTACCCTGAAATAAACTCATCTGCGTATATCCCGAGTTGTATAATCAAGAGAAACCCTACACAACAAGGATGTTTCTTCTCCCCCACCAAAGAAACGCTTTCTTCTCCCCCACCAAAGAAGACGTTGTTGTTCATCTTCTTCAGGTATGTTAAAAAATCGAATCTTGTTCATCTTGTTCATCACGTATAATCACCTCGTAGTTGTAAGTTTTACTATATGAATTCGTTATTATATTTACTGGTAGAATTGTTCATCACGCTACTGCAAATCATCTTGTTCATCACGCATATGATTTCTTGATATAATTTCTTATTTTTTAATTAATAATGGATGATTTTAATATTACCCCATATGATTATGGATGATTCTAATATTACCCCAAGAAATCATCACGCATATGATTCCTTGATATGTTGTTCAACGTCTACAAGCTTCAGTATCATTCCATGATATGATTTCTTATTTTTTAATTGATATGATTCTTATTTCTTAATTGATAATGGATGATTTCCGTTGATAAAAGCTTTTATTTTTTTAATTTTATTTTTAAATCTGTATAAATTGGAAGATGATACGTTCAGTTTCTTCCATTACGAGGAGAAGATACACCCACCTGCAATCAAAATCAAACGTCCAATTGGGAGATCAAGAAAGAATAGAATTAGACCAGGTGACGAGCCTCAAAAACGACAAAAATGTCCACGATGTGGTGAGTATGGACACTGTAAAAAGACATGCAAAAACTCAGCACCTGAAGATCCTACTCAACATGAAGCGTCAGCAAGTAAAAGGGGACGAGGAAAGAGTACAAAAAATATGTGAAAGTAGAAGAATTGGAGTTTGAACGGAATTTATGTTTTTATTACGAACGGAATTTATGTTTTTTTTTTAACGGAATTTATGTTCTTATTATGAGTATTATGGTTTTGTGTGTATTGTTTGACAAGAGTAACAAGTAGAAGAATTTGGGTGATACTACATAATATGGGTAAATATGTAATTGATTTAATGGGGAAATATGTAAATTCATTTAATAAGTCATTAATGGTAAAATGGTCATAAATAAGAGTCATTTAAATGAAAAGGGGAAATATCTATCTCTTATACTAAAGCAAAATAATGTTGACTATTTGACTTTGATGTGGCTATTCTCTTTGGCCAGAGAATTGGGATTTTAGGCGCCATTCTCCTCTTCTCTCTATTTTCCTTCAATTTCCTTCAATTCCTTCAATTCTATTTATATGGAAACCCACTCAATTCTCAATCAATCAGTTACAAATCTTCTCCAATACGTAGTCTCTTCAATCAATCCTTAAAACCCTAATTTAATTCTCATGTATCTTGCCTGTTCCATCGCTCCATCTCTCTGTTGATGTATATTATGTTTTATCTGTTAATCAATCGACGACCAACTCTTGATGATTGTCAGAAGAAGGATGATGGCGGTAACTGGTGTTTCTTTAAATTCCAGTCACATAAGAACTTAAGAAATCCCTGGATCTCAAGCATAAGAACTCTCTGCAGGTATGTTTTCTTCGATGTTTATGTAATCCGGTATTTGTCATTTGCTGTCTAAAATTGTTTAACTGGTATTTTTTTTATTTTAATCAATCTTATTATTATTCATTTGTCATTCATGTTTTTGTTGAACCGTTGATTCGATTTGGGGTTTTATTATAAATCAAAAACCCTATTTTTATCGATTGTGTCTTGTTCATGTAGACCAGGACGCACGCGTTAGTGGTTCTGAAGGCTGCTCCCAAGGCTTTTAATTAAGTTTGTTCGTTCGATGGTGGCTCCTAGGGAGTGTGTGTAGTGTAGGCATGGGTTTCCGGGAATCCAAGGCTGCTCATTGGCTTTTAATTTTCCCTTTTGATCGTTTCTTATTTTGAGGCTTCTATTAGGTACTTTGTTCTTCGATTCTTATACTTACATATGTTTGTTGGATATTGCGCAGACCATGTTAACAGGATTTTGGTATATGAGTACATGCCAATGGGTTCGATTAAAGATCATCTACATGGTATTATTCTCTCCTTTCATGTTCACTTTTTGTAATTTTCTAACTGCATTTTGTTGTGTAAAAATAAAATTTTGCCATTGTAATGCATCCATGAAAATGTTCATTCTCATAATCAAGATCCTAATGTTTTTAGTGAACATAAATGACAGATCTTCCTCCAGGCAAAAAACCATTAGATTGGACCTGAAGGATGAAAGTTGCATCATGAGACCCACATGCTGTGGAGCATTTACATGAAAAGGTTAATCCACCAGTTCTATAATTTAGTTCTTCAAAAAGTACTTAAATAAACTGGTGGCATATCGCAAGTCTATAATTTGTATATGATCTGTCTTTTATTATTTTATGGTGAATCATTGATGTGTCTTTGTATAAATTGGTGGCATATCGTAAGTCTATAATTTGGCGGCAACCCCTTTTGATGGTGAGTTTCAAATTGTTTGCTTACGCTAGATAGAATTTCTTGATTAATTGAGTTTTGAACCTTCCAGTGTCACTATGTTAACTCATTCTATTTGAGCATTTGAAAGAAAACAATGTAGCAACTTCACCAACGGCAATTGCCACCTTAACTGATACTACACTGGCAGTGACTCCCACTATCAGCAGTGAAGACGCCACATTAGAAGATGAAAGTAATTTTTACAGCTATGATTCAAATTACATGTATGTTAACACATACGATCCTAGGATGTTAACATTTAGTAAAATAGCTCTGCTTTTTTGCAGGACAGTCGCAAACAAGCAATGGCAGTTTATGGTGATGGAAAACAAGCACGAAGTTTTCAATACGTCTTTGACTTGGTATGCTATTTCATAATCTCTGGGATAATTGTTATTAAACTTTATAGTGAAATGGTGTCAAACAAATGCCAGTTTTGGCCTTCTTGACTGATGGCAGGAGAGTTTACCATGTTAGAACTTGCTCAGGTTAGTCTGCTCCTAAATAATTAAAAAAAACCCTGTTTTAACCCATCACTCGATCTACTCATTTTCCACCTCTAAACTTCAAGTTAAATAGCATTAGGAAGAACAAGGATTCTTATTTCCCTCATCAAGGTATTGTTTAATTTATTTATTTATTTATTTTTGCTGTTTAATTACTGATTATAGTAATTATCTAAATTGTTAAGCGAATCAGATTTCAATGTTCATGGTATTGATTATCTATTTCTGTTATTAGATTATTAAAAGGTATATTTTTAAATTTATTATCTAAGATATCATTTGTGTTGACTATTCAAGTATGTTAATATTCTTCCTACGCTTTCTATGTCATAGTTATACTATTTTTTATTCGTGAATTACATATCAAAATTGAAGTATGCATTGTAGTGAAATGGTGTCAAACAAATGCCAGTTTTGGCCTTCTTGACTGATGGCAGCAGAGTTTACCATGTTAGAACTTGCTCAGGTTAGTCTGCTCCTAAATAATTAAAAAAAAACCCTGTTTTAACCCGTCACTCGATCTACCCATTTTCCACCTCTAAACTTCAAGTTAAATAGCATTAGGAAGAACAAGGATTCTTATTTCCCTCATCAAGGTATTGTTTAATTTATTTACTTATTTATTTTTGCTGTTTGATTACTGATTATAGTAATTATCTAAATTGTTAAGCGAATCAGATTTCAATGTTCATGGTATTGATTATATATTTCTTTTATTAGATTATTAAAAGGTATATTTTTTTTAAATTTATTATCTAAGATATCATTTGTGTTGACTATTCAAGTATGTTAATATTCTTCCTACGCTTTCTATGTCATAGTTATACTATTTTTTATTCGTGAATTACATATCAAAATTGAAGTATGCATTGAGTTTAGCTTGTGATAATTTATAGGTATACACTTGACATTATTGAATTGATTGTTCATTATGGATGGATGTGTTAGGCTTATTCCTGTTGTTCAAAATGGCTTATCACTGTTAGTTTTTTCTTCTTTTTTATAGTTTTCAGTATGTAACTCGATAATGTAAGTAATATGAGAATTTTACATTGTTAATTGCGATTCAATTATTACAGATACAAACAACATCATCGTTACTTTCTTCACAAGACCTGTGATTACATACACATGGTTTTACTCGTGTGACAAAAACCACATGGTATGAGTATGACAAACCTTTTTTTAACATTTAGAACTTTGTAATTACCTAGAAACGTAAAGTAATTTGTTTAATAATTTTTAGTTTGTCTTTTACACTATTTGTTTCCTTCCATTTTCGTTGTGAGATTTCTTAATGGCATGATCAGCGTTCTTTGGAATTTTAGGGAACATAGAATTTCGGTTGAATGAAAGAGACTTGAACATGAATTTCGTCATTTAGAGGTTTACTTTATTATCTTTATGGATTAATCGTTTTATCTTTTTGTTTTAAAGTGGTCTTTTGCTATGTGTCAATGTTCTTGCTTTTGGTCAATTAAGGATGCTAACATCAGTTAGTATTACGCTTTTTGTAGGTAGTTTTATGGAGCTATACATATTGATGGTTGTTTGGGGGGAGTTAACGGGCTCTCATATTCATCGTTTTTCATGGAGGTAAGTTGATTTCTTAGATCATTTAATATCATTTTCGGTGGGCTAGGTAAAAGATCAAGATGGGCTGAGTCAGGTTGGTGACCCATTCATGCCAGTTGACCTCTTATAATATATCTTTGCATTAAAAGGCGTGATACAAGCTGGTCGGATGAACTTTTTTTTTTAAATCATTTGACCCGTTATAATAAAAGTCATGATGCAAGCTGATCTTTTTTTTACAGATTAAATGTAATCTTTAATTTCATCTTGTACAGATTAAATGCAATCTGACCAATATGTGAACAAGTCTTTTTTTTTTATTCAAGTTTAGGGACTTAATCATGAAAAAAGGACTTTTTTCGTTTATATTTTTATACATACAGGAATTTTATCTCCCAAAATAGAACTTTTATGTAAATAACAAAGTGTGAGGACTTTATTTTTAGTAATTGCAAGAAGGGGATACATGTAATTCTTTTATGAATTCAAGCTTGATTCTTCACTGACTATTTATGCCTTTATACTTCATTTTTATTTTGCTTTTGTTGTCAATCTAAGTACAAGTAATTGCCATTGTACTTTTAGTAAGATTTAGCACTGTACAATGATATGATATGCAAGGCATTGTAACCTTAGTGTTGTATTGGACAAATTGCAACTAAAGGCAACACTACTTTTGGTCCACCATCGGCACCGTGTTTAAAGGTCTTATTTCAGCCCTCATTGTGAAATTACTTAATTTAAAGTTAAAGGATATGATGAATCGATTCAGAGTAAACTAGACATGGAAAAGATAAACTTTGTAGTGTTTTTATCATTTTATGTTAGCTTATCTGGAGCATGTCTTACGGGGATGAAGTTGAAATTTTAAATAGCATTAGGAAGAACAAGGATTCTTATCTCCCTCATCAAGGTATTGTTTAATTTATTTATTTATTTATTTTTGTTGTTTGATTACAGATTATAGTAATTATCTAAATTGTTAAGCGAATCAGATTTCAATGTTCATGGTATTGATTATCTATTTCTGTTATTGGATTATTAAAAGGTATATTTTTAAATTTATTATCTAAGATATCATTTGTGTTGACTATTCAGGTATGTTAATATTCTTCCTATGCTTTCTATGTCATAGTTATACTATTTTTTATTCGTGAATTACATATCAAAATTGAAATATGCATTGAGTTTAGCTTGTGATAATTTATAGGTATACACTTGACATTATTGAATTGATTGTTCAATATGGATGGATGTGTTAGGCTTATTCTTGTTGTTCAAAATGGCTTATCACTGTTAGTTTTTTCTTTTTTTATAGTTTTTAGTATGTAACTCGATAATGTATGTAATATGAGAATTTTACATTGTTAAATGCGATTCAATTATTACAGATACAAACAACGGCATCGTTACTTTCTTCACAAGACCTGTGATTACATACACATGGTTTTACTCGTGTTACAAAAACCACATGGTATGAGTATGACAAACCTCTTTTTAACATTTAGAACTTTGTATTTACCTAGAAACGTAAAGTAATTTGTTTAATAATTTTTAGTTTGTTTTTTTACACTGTTTGTTTCCTTCCATTTTCGTTGTGAGATTTCTTAATGGCATGATCAGCGTTCTTTGGAATTTTAGGGAACATAGAATTTCGGTTGAATGAAAGAGACTTGAACATGAATTTCGTCATTTAGAGGTTTACTTTATTATCTTTATGGATTAATTGTTTTATCTTTTTGTTTTAAAGTGGTCTTTTGCTATGTGTCAATGTTCCTGCTTTTGGTCAATTAAGGATGCTAACATCAGTTAGTATTACGCTTTTTGTAGGTAGTTTATGGAGCTATACATATTGATGGTTGTTTGGGGGGAGTTAACGGGCTCTCATATTCATCGTTTTTCATGGAGGTAAGTTGATTTCTTAGATCATTTAATATCATTTTCGGTGGGCTAGGTAAAAGATCAAGATGGGCTGAGTCAGGTTGGTGACCCATTCATGCCAGTTGACCTCTTATAATATATCTTTGCATTAAAAGGCATGATACAAGCTGGTCAGATGAACTTTTTTTTAAATCATTTGACCCGTTATAATAAAAGTCATGATGCAAGCTGCTCTTTTTTTTACAGATTAAATGTAATCTTTAATTTCATTTTGTACAGATTAAATGCAATCTAACCAATATGTGAAGAAGTCTTTTTTTTTATTCAAGTTTAGGGACTTAATCATGAAAAAAGGACTTTTTTCGTTTATATTTTGATACATACAGGAATTTTATCTCCCAAAATAGAACTTTTATGTTAATAACAAAGTGTGAGGACTTTATTGTTAGTAATTGCAAGAAGGGGATACATGTAATTCTTTTATGAATTCAAGCTTGATTCCTCACTGACTATTTATGCCTTTATACTTCATTTTTATTTTGTTTTTGTTGTCAATCTAAGTACTAGTAATTGCCTTCAACTAATTAAGAATTCAAAATGGGATGTTCATTCTTAGCACTCATGATTACAATTTGTTATAGATAGGTTTCTTATGGACATGTTGATGGTCATCATATTGGTCCCAGTTTCGGCTAATTTACTTGGGAAATGGTCGATTTAAGTAGTGTTTTATCTCTAACAACGTAACTGGTTAGATGTGTAGATATAAAGTTTGGCTAAAAAGGAAATGGGCCAAAGGTTTGATGGTCTTGAAATTTTCTTATTATAACAAATAACATCAACATTGATCGAATGCCCGTCGTAATGCGTGGGTAATCTTTCAACAGGTGGTATAACAAAGAACAAACAGCTCTTTCCCAAGCGAGAGAAGCATGATAGAAATGCAATATTTGTTTCATTTCCAAATATTATTTACAATTTATCATTTTAAACATATAACATTTAAAAGTTTATGTCAACACTGTTAAATGGTATATTTTATTGTGAAACCACCCGTGTAACACACGGGAACTTAGACTAGTGTAATATATATGATTTAGGGAGGGGAAATATGTAATTGATTTTTTGGTTTGGGAAAATACGTAATAAGGAGGCTTAGTATGTGGAAATATATAAAAATCCCAAAAGAAAGGGAAAGGAGAGAGAGAATGAAAGAAAATGGATGTAAATTTTAAAAAGAAAAGAGAGAGAAATGATGTGACATCAAAAGTAAAAGAATACATTGCCCTTTTAATTTAATTCGAATATATGTGACGTGTTAAAATATTATTGGGTGATAAGAGTTCTCATTGTTCTTACGACTGCTATTGGTTCCTCTTTGAACCGAATCCTAATGTTATATCCCCTATATATAGTGACTCTTGTATTTAGGTAACAAAATAAATAAAAGTTTAATAATATAAAACGTATAGATAAAATATCTGAAACCACAAAAATCTTTAATTAAAAGACAAATAAACGAACATAAACGAACGCAAATGAAAGAATGTTCACGAACACCATACTGAACGTTCATGAACACAATTGAACGAACGAGACCTCTGTTGATGTTCGTTCATTTAACTAATCGAACGAAATTTCTTGTTCATGTTCATTTGTTTATTAAACGAACGAACATAAACGAACTCCCCGTCGTACAGTTTATGAACAGTTCGCTGAACATTCGATTACAACCATAATTATCACAGTAAGTTATTGCTTTCTTTATTTTTAATGAAGAAGTTTATTTGAGTGTTCAGATTTATAAAAGCTTATCATTATATTATTTTGTTATTCGATTTTTTGATATTATTTTAACATACTTAACTTCTTTATTTTTGGTAAACATATAAAGAAGCTACAGTGATAGTTATGTACAGAAAATTCTTTCCAGATTGAAGGAAGGGTAATGTTGATTCACAAATTCATCGATGTGTTATAACGAGAAAGTTATGCTTTTATTCTATTTTATTATTTTTAATCTACTCGTATTCTTTCCACCCTACAAAATTTTTTTGTATACGCCACTATAGTGATGATGGCGATGGGTGCGTTGATTGGAGGGACACGACGATGGTGATGTGCGGCGACAACTGGTGGTTGCGAGGGGAGTTATGTAGTGGCAAGGTGAGGGGAGTTATGTAGTGGCAAGGTGATGACGGCGATGGTGATAGTGATAGGCGCTCGTCTATGGTGGTTGTAACAACTACCACTAAAATCAATAATTCGGACGATAATTAGTCAATAAGAAAACCCTAATTGAGACATCCAATTAATTCTGCACTAGCCCTAAAATTTCAGAACAATCGGAATTAGGATCAGGGCCCCTAAAACTCGAGGGGGGCAAACCCTAGTTGATAATTATCTAAATTAAAACGTTGCACAGTTCTGATTGGTTAATTTCTTGAGTCACCTAAGCTATAACCGAGCCTAGGCAGCCTATGAATTAGACTGCTTAGCTTACGGACCATAAGGGTCAGGGCATACGGTCCGTAAGCGAGCCTCAAAAATTCCTATAAATAGCCGACATTGGCACTTAGCTTCTGGTGTTAAAACGTCGCACAAATTCTGTCTGTACGACGAGTTAGAGCAATTACAGTTCACAACACACACACACGAATCACGAGGTGCTGCCGCAATCAGGGTAATAACTCGATCGCTATTACGATTCAACGTCCGATCGATTATAACTATCCAACGATTGTCCGAGTGCTGCTCAAATTGATCTTGTACTTTGTTATTCATTGTGATTTCAACTTGAATGTTTGAGTGCTGTTCGAATTCGGACTATGCTATGTCATTCATTGTGAATCCATTTGATTGTCAAGTATCGCACTTGATAATAGTTGTGAGGGTTTAATCTCGTGAATTGACGTAACTGCTGAATTAGTTACTAATCCCGTTTGTGTGTGCATTGTTATTTAAATTAGGTTAGAAGGCTAATCAGTAAAGCTTATACTCTGCTCGTAAATCTGCAATGTGAGTCATTCTCTTTTTATCAACTGTTTTACAAAACTCCAAATTATTTTCAAGGTTATAATTACAGTGATTAAGTCTATGTAATCACCAAGTTACAGCCTGTATGTGGGGTTTTGTATACATTACTTATTTCCTGTCACACTTGGACAACGAGTTAGCCAAGGAGTGATCTGACCACAGTCACAGACACCATTTGGACAACGAGATAGCCAATGGGTAGTCGAGTGACAAATACTGTGGGTAGTTGGTTTGATATCAGAAACATTGTAATTCCCCTTAATACTGTAGATTATAACAAATGTGTCGTTTTCAGTAAAATGAATGATTCACTCAGTAGTTCCCCGCTGACAAAACCTTTTTCAAACATGTTTCAGGTGATCTGGTATGAGCAAAGAAAAGTGTCGTGGAGCACTCCCAGCTTAGAAAAGTGGCTCAATGTAAATAAATAAATAAATGAACATGTTTTGAAAATAAAGATTTCCCTGAGAAATCACATTATTGTAAATTTCGGGAATTTATCCCTAAGTTATGAAACGAGCAGTTTAAATTATTGAAAGATCCTGTTTTAAAAAGACTTCCGTTGTCGCTTAAATTAAATATCACGGGATTCCTGTCCCGTGGCTCCTGAAACGGGTAAAACCGGGTCGGGGGCCGTGACAGGGAAAAGGTGGTATCAGAGCCACTGTTTTAATCTTACTGGTTAAGCTCACTATTTTAATTTAAGTACTTAGGAAAATTCTAATTACCATTCTGTGAATATGTGTGCATTAACTGACTAATTGTTAAAATTACAGCATGGGTAAACAAAAGATTTCTGCTATCTACCGCAAATTAGATAGTACACCTAAAGAACAAGGAACCTCTTCCTCCAAATCTCCCGTCAAGTTAGAGGAAGGAATCTTTGTCCGTAAAGCAAATTATGAAAACCCACTTACACCGGAGAAAAGGAATTTGATTATTAGGAAGGGTCAAGAGAAAAAGAAACCCCAAACCAAGAGAGTGAGGTTTAACCCGGAAATTCAGGAAATTAGTAATAATCCACCAGGGGAAAATAACTTAGAAGAAAAAAGGGCAAATCTGTATATGCTCGCTACTGTAGCAGAAAATGCAAATCTTTAAACTCTAAATCTAGACATAAGTACTTCCCAGTAAATAAATAAATAGATCTGAGTGTGTTCTGCTTCCTGTTATGTTGTACAAATTAAATGTGCAATAAAAATGCTTATTTGTTAAGCTTTGTTTCAAAGTTTTAACTTAACATTTTGTGCATTTTGCATATATGCTACACAGCATGAGTGAGCTATCCGAGGCGTTTCAGAACCTCAACCTCTATCCTGTGCCAATTGAAGTCTCCCACAACTTCACTGGTTACATTGCTGACATAGAGGAACCTCTGGAATTCCAAGCTCCACCGCTGGAAAAAGCAAAACCTAAAAAGAGGAGAAGATATGTAGGGTGGCGAAAAGTGCGCAGAAGGAAACCTAGGAGACTCCCTAAAATAGAAAATCCTGTGAGTGTGAGCAAGGGAAAAGAAATAGAAACCGGAGAAAGTTCCAAACCAGCAGAAATAGGGACAGACCTAAAGAAAAAGGGAATAGAGATCGGAGAAAGCTCTAAACAGCCTGAAGATATCACATTCCAGGACGAAATAGACCGCCTACTAGATAATTGTGATGTACTAGAGCCTATCAACGATAATCTCTTCTCTTATCCTGCTGCAGCCCAACTCCCAATAAACCTAGGACCAACTATTCCAGACCCAC
The DNA here is from genome assembly GCF_002127325.2 of Helianthus annuus. Taxonomy (NCBI): domain Eukaryota; kingdom Viridiplantae; phylum Streptophyta; class Magnoliopsida; order Asterales; family Asteraceae; genus Helianthus; species Helianthus annuus. Next base: position 140,154,478 of record NC_035437.2, on the reverse strand, counting down.
TAGTTCACACCCGACCATTAGGCCAAATGGAGGAATGGTGGACCAATGACTGGCAATTCCAAAATATAGTCAATAGTCCCTATAGTTTTCTCCCACAATTTGATCCAGAACCTATCCCTAATCCGCCAATGAGCTATGAAAATTTAGCTTAACTACGTCAGTTTGGTGAAGAACTGATAGGCACCGGGAATAGGATCCGGGAAATGGGGGAGCAGATCTCTTGGAAGTACGACGAAAGGGAGCGTCATTACTGAAACTGCCAGTGAACCAAAAGAGAGGAGGGGTTTGGAGAAGTTTGTTTGTATTATAACTAATATAGTAAAAAAAACTGACTCTGTAAAATGGGCAATAAAACACTATAAGATAAAAAGTGTGTATTGAAGCAGGTATAATATATAAAACAAAACAGAAGTCGAGGTATCGACAATTTTGGCTATGCTTGCATGTTATACTGATCTATGTGTTTATCTGTGATTTTGTTATCAATAATTAGACACTAATAATTTCTGTTAATACTAATTAGCAGATGGAAAACGCTAATAGTGAACCAATTAATGAAGTAAATCAGTCTGAGCAAAATCAGGAAGATCAATATATAACTAGACAAGATATTGAGCACTTTATTGCTCAAGGGATAGCCAATGCTATTCCAGAAATTGTGGCTGCTGTTCAAAAACCTGCCGAACCATAACAATTAATTCCTAGTAAACGTACTCCGGAAGATAATGGCAGTAACAGCATAAGTGGAGGCGACAATCATGACGATCATGATCCGCAACAGGCCCCACTTCCAAAAAGAATGAAAGCTGCAACACCTGGTTGCACTTACAAAGAATTTCTTGCCTGTAAACCTGCAGAATTTGTAGGTAACGAAGGGGCAACTGCAACACTGCGTTGGTTAGAGAAAACCGAAGCAGTAATTGCAATAAGTAAATGTGTTGAGGAAGATCAAGTGATGTATGCGTCAAACTTGTTCAAAGAAGGGGCGCTAGAATGGTGGAACACGGTGCTACAAGCAAAAGGAAGAAGGGTGGCCTATGCGATGAATTGGGAAGAATTTAAGAGTCTTGTCGAAAGAAAATTCTGTCCCGAATACGAGAAGGAACAAATGGCAAACAAGTTCCTGAGCTATCGTATGATAGGTGTAGACTATCGAGGATATACTTCGACATTCTTCGAATATGCGAGAGTGGTACCTTCCCTGGCTTCGGCAGAACCGGTACTCATTTCCCGTTATATTTGGGGATTGATTGGAGAAATCCGTAACATCGTTAAAGCTGCGAGACCACGCACAATTGACGATGCTGTGGAATTAGCTAATACCTTAACCGATGAACTAGTCCGCACCAGAGAAGAAGATCGCAAGAAGGAATTGGCCCAGAAGATTACCCAAGGATTTCGTATGGGTAATACTAAGAAAAGAGGAACAGGGCAATCATCGTCACCTCCTTTCTGCAGAAATTGCAAAAAGAAACACTATGGACAGTGCAATATATTTTGCAACTTCTGCAAGGCGAAAGGACATCGGGAAGAAGACTGGAGAAGGAAAACAAGAATCTGTTATAACTGTGGAGAAACAGGGCATATCAAACCTGAATGTCCTAAGTTAGCCCAACCAGCAGACAATAAAACTAAAACGGCCGATGGAATAACAAAGAAAAATGCGCGTGCATTCCAACTGACCACTCAAGAAGCCGAACTCATTCCAGACGTGATAGCGGGTACGTTCTTAGTGCATAACGTCTATGCAAAAGTATTATTTGACTCTGGGGCAAACCAAAGTTTTGTTAATACTTCATTCTGCCAAGCTCTTAACTTACCTCTAACTCACCTTAGGCAGATTTATACAGTCGAAACGGCAGAAGGGAATTCTGTTAACATAGACAAGGTTCTGCAAGAAGGAGAGATAGAACTGTTAGGCCATAAGTTTTCTGCAACCTTGTTACCTATGAATTTAGCCGGATTCGATGTAGTGTTAGGAATGGACTGGTTAATAGCCAACCATGCTCGAATCCTTTGTGATAAGAATTCCGTAGAAATCCGTACCCCCATAGGAGAAGTAATATTAATTTCAGGAGATAGATCTCGGAAGCCACTGAAATTCATTTCAGTAATGAAATTGGCTAGTTATTCAAGGAAACAAGAAATGGTGTATATGATTTCTGTAATCATTAACACTAAAAATAAGGAACTCCAGGACATTCCTATAGTTTCAGAATACCCAGATGTTTTTCCAGAAGAATTACCTGGGTTACCACCGGAGAGGGAAGTAGAGTTTAGAATTCATCTAATTCCAGGTACTACACCAATAGCTAAGGCACCTTATCGATTAGCACCTACTGAAATGTTAGAATTGAAAAAGCAGTTAGATGAATTACTAAGCAAAGGATTTATACAACCTAGTTCATCCCCTTGGGGTGCACCAGTGTTGTTTGTGAAAAAGAAAGATGGATCAATGAGAATGTGTATCGATTATAGGGAATTGAATAAAGTTACAATTAAGAATCGATACCCACTACCTAGGATTAATGATCTTTTTGATCAATTGCAAGGAGCTAGGTATTTCTCTAAGATAGACTTAAGATCCGGATATCACCTGCTGAAAGTACAAGAGGAGGACATACCTAAAACTGCTTTCAGAACTAGGTATGGTCATTATGAGTTTACAGTCATGCCCTTCGGATTAACAAATACTCCAGCTGCATTTATGGACATGATGAATAGGATCTGTAAACCCTACTTGGATAAATTTGTGATCGTTTTCATTGACGATATACTTATTTATTCCAAAAGTCAGGAAGAACATTGTGAGCACCTGCATGCACTCTTAACCTTGTTAAGAAAGGAAAAGCTTTATGCCAAATTCTCGAAGTGTGAATTCTGGCTACAAGAAGTGCAATTTTTAGGTCATATGGTGAATCACGAAGGAATTCACGTAGATCCTGCTAAAATAGAAGCAATCACAAATTGGAAAGCTCCACGATCGGCTATGGAAGTTAGAAGTTTTCTAGGCTTAGCGGGATACTATAGACGATTTATTAAGGATTTCTCTAAGATAGTTGTACCTTTAACTAAGTTAACCTGTAGAGCCGTTAGGTTTGAATGGGGATCCAGACAAGAAGAAGCATTTAGGATTCTAAAGCACAAATTAACGAATGCTCCAATTTTAGCTTTACCCGAAGGAACAGAAGACTTTGAAGTCTACTGTGATGCTTCAAAATTAGGATACGGATGTGTGTTGATGCAACGCAAAAAGGTAATTGCGTATGCCTCTAGGCAATTGAAAAAGCACGAAGAAAATTACACGACTCATGACCTAGAATTAGGAGCCATAATTTTTGCCCTTAAAATTTGGAGACATTATCTGTATGCAAGTAAGTTTACTATCTATACGGATCATAAGAGTTTAAGGTACATATTTGGGCAAAAAGAGTTAAATATGAGACAAAGAAGGTGGATGGAAATCCTAAGTGATTACGACTGTGATATTCAATATCACGAAGGAAAAGCGAACGTAGTCGCAGACGCCTTAAGTCGTAAGTATCATGAAAAACAAAAACGAGTCCGTGCTCTTAGATTAAATCTACAATTAGATTTAATGGAACAATTGAAGAAAATTCAGGAAACGGCAATCAAGGACGATGCCGAAGGAATGAAAGGTTACCTAAAGGAACTAGAACAAGGAAAGGATGGAATTTGGAAATTCCACAAGAAACGAATTTGGGTACCTAAACAAGGAGAATTAAGAAATAAAATTTTAGAAGAAGCACATAAATCTAGGTATACTGTACATCCAGGAAACAATAAGATGTACCAAGATTTAAGAAATAATTTCTGGTGGATAGGAATGAAAAAGGACATAGCAGAATATGTAACCAAGTGTCTTACTTGTTCACAAGTTAAGGCAGAACATCAGAAACCTTCAGGACTACTACAACAGTTAGAAATGCCTGTTTGAAAATGAGAACTCATAACAATGGACTTCGTTACTAAGTTACCCAAAACCAGAAAAGGTAATGATGCTATTTGGGTAATTGTGGATCGATTAACCAAATCAGCTCATTTTCTACCAATGAAGGAAACCTTTAGCATGGAAAGGTTAGCCAAGTTGTATGTAGATGAAGTAGTATCCTTACATGGAGTCCCACTCTCCATTGTATCGGATAGAGATAGTCATTACACTTCCCGTTTCTGGACAAGTTTCCAAGAGGCAATGGGAACTCGACTTAATTTAAGTACTGCATATCATCCTCAAACGGACGGACAAAGTGAAAGGACAATACAAACCCTGGAAGACATGCTTCGAGCATGTGTAATTGACTTTGGTGGTAATTAGGATAGCCATTTACCATTAATTGAATTCTCCTATAACAATAGTTATCATTCGAGCATCGAAGCTGCTCCATTCGAAGCACTGTATGGGCGCAAATGCAAAACTCCCGTTTGTTGGGCAGAAATAGGAGAAAGTCAATTATCAGGACCAGAGATTGTACAAGAAACCACTGACAAAATAACACAAATCAAGGAAAGATTGAAGACAGCTAGAGATCGTCAGAAGAGCTATGCAGACAATCGTCGCAAGCCGTTAGAATTCCAAGTCGGGGAAAGTACTATTAAAAGTATCTCCTTGGAAAGGAGTAGTACGATTTGGTAAGAAAGGAAAACTGAGTCCAAGATATGTTGGACCATTTTCCATGATCCAACGAATCGGACCAGTAGCTTATCGGTTACAACTACCAGAAGAGTTAGCTGGAGTACATGATGTGTTTCATGTATCCAATCTCTAGAAATGTCTATCAGACGAATCCCTGGTAGTACCTCTTCAAGATATAGAGGTAAATGAAAAGCTGAAATTCGTAGAGAAACCCCTACAAATAGAAGACCGGAAGATCAAGTTTCTCAAACACAAACGACTAGTGCTAGTGAAAGTCAAATGGGAATCCAAGAGAGGACCAGAGTACACTTGGGAACTGGAATCAGAGATGAAGCGAAAGTACCCTCATCTATTTCAGTAAATCTCGAGGACGAGATTTTTCTTAAGGTGGGGAGGATGTAACAACTACCACTAAAATCAATAATTAGGACGATAATTAGTCAATAAGAAAACCCTAATTGAGACACCCAATTAATTCTGCACTAGCCCTAAAATTTTCAGAACAATCGGAATTAGGATCAGGGCCCCTAAAACTCGAGGGGGGCAAACCCTAGTTGATAATTATCTAAATTAAAACGTTGCACAGTTCTGATTGGTTAATTTCTTGAGTCACCTAGGCAGCCTATGAATTAGACTGCTTAGCTTACGGACCGTAAGGGTCAGGGCATACGGTCCGTAAGCGAGCCTCAAAAATTCCTATAAATAGCCGACATTGGCACTTAGCTTCTGGTGTTAAAACGTCGCACAAATTCTGTCTGTACGACGAGTTAGAGCAATTACAGTTCACAACACACACACACGAATCACGAGGTGCTGCCGCAATCAGGGTAATAACTCGATCGCTATTACGATTCAACGTCCGATCGATTATAACTATCCAACGATTGTCCGAGTGCTGCTCAAATTGAGCTTGTACTTTGTTATCATTGTGATTTCAACTTGAATGTTTGAGTGCTGTTCGAATTCGGACTATGCTCTGTCATTCGTTGTGAATCCATTGGATTGTTAAGTATCGCACTTGATAATAGTTGTGAGGGTTTAATCTCGTGAATTGACGTAACTGCTGAATTAGTTACTAATCCCGTTTGTGTGTGCATTGTTATTTAAATTAGGTTAGAAGGCTAATCAGTAAAGCTTATACTCTGCTCATAAATCTGCAATGTGAGTCATTCTCTTTTTATCAACTGTTTTACAAAACTCCAAATTATTTTCAAGGTTATAATTACAGTGATTAAGTCTATGTAATCACCAAGTTACAGCCGGTATGTGGGGTTTTGTATACATTACTTATTTCCCGTCACACTTGGACAACGAGTTAGCCAAGGGGTGATCTGACCACAGTCACAGACACCATTTGGACAACGAGATAGCCAATGGGTAGTCGAGTGACAAATACTGTGGGTAGTTGGTTTGATATCAGAAACATTGTAATTCCCCTTAATACTGTAGATTATAACAAATGTGTCGTTTCCAGTAAAATGAATGATTCACTCAGTATTTCCCCGCTGACAAAACCTTTTTCAAACATGTTTCAGGTGATCTGGTATGAGCAAAGAAAAGTGCCGTGGAGCACTCCCAGCTTAGAAAAGTGGCTCAATGTAAATAAATAAATGAACATGTTTTGAAAATAAAGATTTCCCTGAGAAATCACATTATTGTAAATTTCGGGAATTTATCCCTAAGTTATGAAACGAGCAGTTTAAATTATTGAAAGATCCTGTTTTAAAAAGACTTCCGCTGTCGCTTAAATTAAATACCACGGGATTCCTGTCCCGCGGCTCCTGAACGGGTAAAACCGGGTCGAGGGCCGTGACAGTGGTAATGGTGGTGATGGTCGTGTGGGCGGCAGTGGTGGTGAGCGGTACGCGATGGCGGTTGTTGTAGAAAGTGGTTGGTTGTGGTGTATGGTGTTTGTGGCGGGGATGTAGTTATATAAAAATTGGTTTCTTTATATAAATAAATATTGGTGTCTTTATATAAAAAAAAATAAATTGATGACAAATGGTTTCTTTGTATAATTTTTTTTATTCATGTAAAGATCAAACAGTGTCTTAGTTGGACGATCAAACAAACGTTTCACTGACGAGGAGGACAAAGTGTGATGATTTGCGAGCATGGGAAGGCATAAAAAAGGATCTAAAAAGGAGGGTATTATTATGTAATCTGAGTCAAACCACTAGAGGGCAAAATTTAATTAACTCTAAAGTGTATATTAAGGGTGTGAATTTCTGAACCACACGAACCTAACACGAAAATTGCGGGTGTGAGTTTATTCTAAACGGGTTCGGGTCATTTTGAGGTTGAACCTATAAACACGTTTAGCTAAACGAGTCAGATTCGGGTCAACCTGGTCAGGTTGACGGGTTGACCTGTTTAACCCATTTCTATTATATTATATTTTTTTCAATATATTTTGTGTCATAAATTAAATTGGGTGTGCATTTGATGTTATAATTTATCCATTATAAATTAGCAACATGTTAATGCATAGAGTAGTTGTACTCTATGCTTAGGGTGATTTTAAAAAAAATTGATATAATTACACTTTTAACCTAAAATTATTTTGTCTTTTTTACTTTTAACCCCAAAGCTTTTTACCTTTGTCAATTTAATCTAAGAGCTTTTTTTATTTTCAACTTTGGTACCCTATACTTTTCATATTTCGCAAAAACTTGTTTTACGTTTTCTTCTAAATTTTGCGATTTAACACGTCGCAACGTTCATGTGTGGTTCAATGTTTTTACGTTTTGTTTTATGCTTCGTTCTAAATTATGCGAGTTAACATTACGCAACGTGCATGTGTGGTTCAACGTTTTTATGATCGTCAATTTTTCCTATATGATAGGTTCATTGTGACGCATGAGTCCTAAATCGATTTAGTTATTATTTTCTATGTTTTTTGTTTCTGGCTAATTTCTCCGCATTAAGACGTCGCAATTTTAGTGTTGGTGGTCACTAGCGGTGTTGTGGCATTTGTGCTATTTGTCACGGTTTTACGCCCCCAACGCAACGCGGGGGGAGGGGGGGGGCTTAATACTAGTTATAGTTTAAAAAGGAAAATTAACACAAGATTTTATGATTTTATTATATAAATTTGTGATTTTATTATAAAAGAATTCGGGTTGAACGGGTCGGTTTCGAGTTAGCCTGGAAATGTTCAGGTCAGGTTCGGGTGTATATATATGACACAATTTTCAGGTTCGGGATCGTCTAAAATTTTCGGGTTCAAATCGAGTTAAACCCATTAACCAGCAAACACGAACTCTTTAGCACCCCAAGATTCTATGTAACTTTAATAGTGGAAACTTTGAGAGTAAACTGCAATTTTACCCTCTGGGGTTTAGGCCAATTGGCACTCTGACCCCCTCTAACGAAATAATTGCAATTTGCCCCCCGTCGTTGATGTTCTGTCGCAATTTTACCCCCTGCTGTCAAATAAGTTAACAGATCTGTTAACTGGAATGTGAAATGACTATGTTGCCCTTTCATATTATCCCCTATGGTTTGTTCTACTCTGTAATATTACCCCCTGGTGTAAAATGACTAAATTGTCATTTCTTATTACCCCCTATGGTTTGTTGTACTTTGCAATATTACCCCCCGGTGTTAAATAGTTCTTGCAAACCTTACCCCCTGCAGAAAAAACCTTTCAATGGTTCAGTGCAACTCTTGGCCCACAAGCAAACCAAAAAAAAAGTGCATAAAAAACCGGAACAAATTTAGAAGGGGTGTTCACCATAAAAAACCTACACAATGCAGCCTCTAAATCTAGAGTTAGCACAAACATAATTAAAAAGTTGGTTATAAAAGACGAGCTCGTGAGGTTTCATGCCTGCTTTGAGTGAAAATCTCGCACCCAAATAGCTTTTCAAATCAGGAACAGCCTCAACAGATTTTATCAATGCTGCATCCACTGATTTCTGGTCATCCTTTTTGTCTTGTGGGGGCACGTTCTTTTCCTATGCTGCATCCATTGATTCTTACCTGCAAATAACATCAAACCACAATTTCATTTGCTAAACACAATCACAACATAACCCAAATGCCAAAATCATTATCAAAAATCAAGTTAACTTATAGATTAAAAAACACATTGCTAACAACATTTAACTAGTGGATTCAATTCAACCACTTAACATGATCATTCTTGAAGTACAATTTCAATGAAAACTTCAGTTGTGAAACAATAGAAAAGACAATAAAACGTAAATTATTTTATCTAAACAGATTTCAAAAACTGTAGAATATGCTAAAAGCCCTAGTCACACAAGAAGCATCAAATCAACAAAAAGACAGCATTCTATGGAGGTTCACAACCCGATCTACTGTAATTTAGGAACACTTTAATTCCCCTTTTTCCCTCAATTTCCCCAATTTCAAACTATAAACAACCAATTCATCAACAAATTCACAAAAAAAACCCTAATTTTAATAATATGAACCCTAATATTTGAAATTCGTCAAATTCACCTGATGATCAGCAACACTTTCTTCTCCTTCCGTTCATCGTCGTCGTTAGTGGAGGTGGAGCTAGGGTTCCAGCGACTAGTGGTGGAGGTTCAAATCTGTTCTTGTGGGTTGAAGGAAGAAGGGGGTGGGTGGTTGCGGTGGGGGAGGAGCGGCGGCTAGTGGTGGAGGATCCATAGGAATAAGAACCACCACCGTCGTTACTTGAAGATGATGATGATAATTTGAAGATGATGATGATGGATCTGTGAGTTATTTGAAGATGATGACGATAATTTGATTTTATAAATAATAATAATAATAATAATAATAATAATAATAATAATAATAATAATAATAATAATAATAATAATAATAAATATGGGGTAAGATTACCAAAATACCCTTACCTATAACAGTCAAATAACGTTGTTTGACGACAGGGGGTAAAATTGTGACAGTACATCAACGTTGTGGGGGCAAATTGCAATTATTTCATTACAGGGGGTTAGAGTGCCAATTGACCTAAACCCCAAGGGATAAAATTCCAGTTTACTCAAAATTTGAATTCAAATCATCCACTTTTGTAGTTGTTAATAGTATTATCTTTAAATAATTTTACGACCCCCAAAATTAGTTTTAGGGTTTTCCCCGTTGATGATACCACTATCAAATCACAGACTCTCACTAAAAATGGAGGGGCTTCTCATTTCCTGCAGTTTGGTACTCTTTCAAGCACCCAAAAAACACAATAATTCATGCTCATTGTTTCTATTTTCATTTTATTAAACAATAATATTTCAAACATTTGTATTTTTTGCACAGTGATTTGGATGCCGTTAGTTGGAATTTGAACTACAACTGAACTTAGGTATGCTCAAATTCTTCAATATTTCTTGCATTTCTGTCAGTATATTTTTGTTTTGTGAATTCGTAAAGTTGAATTTTCAGTGTACGAAATCTCACTGTTGGATCTGAAAAATGTTAATGATACAGATTCGGTTTTGATTTATGAACAGGGGGGATTTAAAAAAATTGAACATGAATGCAAAAGTTAAAAAAAATGTTTTGCCTTTTTTGCCCTTCTTGTCTTCTTCCCCAAAAGTTGTGTACAGAACTACAGACAACACAGTTAATTGATGGTGAAAGTGATTAACAATTATTTGTTTAATATTAGTTTATAATGTTGTTTTTGTTATAGTTTAAGGTTGGTATTTTAATTCTGTTTTTTTTTTTTTTTTTTTAATTAGTACAACTTCCATCATGTTTCTTGTCTCTGTTCTTTGACCCTTTAATCAAGTTTCTCTGAAGAAATAAACATTATAGATATAAGGTTATTTAAATTGCGTGATGCGCTCCGATGCGTTTGGTCCCAAAATCTGATGCGCGATGCGTCGTGATGCGCTCTTTATAAAAAGAATGTTAAAAATTTATTTATACATAAAAATATATAAAGACATAGTTAAAGTAAAACAAATGACGTAATAAGAAGATAGGAGTTGTGCTTTTTGGCTCAAATCAAGCGTACTAAGATATTAATTATTGAAAAAACTCAACCCAATTCATAAAATTTGGAAAAAAAAAAAACATAAGAAACAATGTTGTGTGCATCAATGCGCATCATGCGATGAGTGCATTATGCGAAATGTGCGCAATATTCTCGGATCACGTAAACGCAACGCATCAGCTATGACGATGCGCTCTCATCAGCGCATCGGGCGCATCACGCATTATGCGTGCATTTTAAAACCAAGGTTTATAATGAAAAATCTTTTGTTCAAAAAGAAAATTTATTTTATAATGAAAAATCTTTTGTTAGAAAAGAAAATTTATTTGCTGGCAGGGGCGAGATCTCCTGAACCTCCCTAGCATATAGTCTCCTTAATTGTATTGTTCCTTAACGATGTTTCTTTATATTTTAACAACTTTCAGATGCTAAGAGCCCAATGAAAATATTTAACTTTAAAGAAAATAATAAACCTTTATGTTATATGTAATTAAGAGATAAAAATCTGAAATTCAATTCAAGGGGTCAGGTCTTCTTGAAAATATGAGTTTTAGCTTCATTGAATTATGAAGTTTGTGTCCCTAATCCCTATGTAATTAGCATAGTCTATTTGGTCTAGCTTCAAAAGTATAAGAACGTGTGTATAGATGATGAAGTTCTAATGGTTGACCCTTACATCATGAATTCGAGATGTTTGACTATATCGAAAGTTGATCGTATATCATCAAGCTTTACATTGTTTCGTAGAACGAATGATGGTTTAGGATGATGAAACAATAGTATTGTATAATCATTCCATTTCATGTCTAGATCTTGGTTTAAAAAGGCGCACCCAGAGGAAAACGCATCAGGGGCAAAAAAGGCATGCCTTGTGTAGTTCTGAAAAGTTCACTATTGATAATTATGAAAGGTTATTATTGATAATTAGGTTGATATGCAAAACATATGATAGATACACAGCTTCTGGTTGTAAGATAAAATTTATTTTGTTGTACGTAGACGTGTGTCTCGCGCTTCAACTTTTGGGACCAAAACGCCATATGCTAAACTATATATTGCACTTTCCAACAGGTACTTGCAGTTTCATGCTTCAATGGCAGAATATGAAAACAGTCACAACTATTCCACACAAAGCGAGACCGCCATGCAATCCCTAAACACCATAATACAGCTCCATTTCGAGAAGACCCTAGAGAAAAAACGAGCGATCGACCAACAGAAAAAGGAGCTATGGAAGCTCTTCCAACTCTTCTTCCTCTTCTTAGCCCTTGTGTTCACCGCACTGGTCCATTCCTCGAGCCTCAAGTGCCGCCACTGCTGGATGCCCATCGGCCTCCTCACCTTTTCCCACCTCATCTTCTACGTGTCGGTGGCTCAGACCCTGCGGTGCATCAATGGGTTCAAATATCAGAGGAGATGCCACAAGTTGACCCTTGGGTTAGCCACCGAGCGGCTCAGGCAGATGAACACGGGCGCGGTTGATACAAATGCTGATGGCAAAGATGTTGGTGGTGATGAGTTTGAGATCCCTTATCAGGAACCACCAAAGAGTTACTTTGGTAAGTTCAAGAGGAATTGGGCTATGCATTTTGGGTTCTTGATTTTGATCTATGTGTTTATGGTATCATCATCTGTTGTTGTTCTTTGTTTCTAAACGTTTGGGCCCTTGTAGTTTGTGGTAGTCTGTATTTTAGGCCCAAAGGTTGTTGTAGTCTGTAGTGTAGGCCCAAACATTTCAGGTAGTCTGTACTCTGTAGGTTGGGGCTTTGGGCCCAAACATTTATTGAATTACCATTTTAGTCTCCAAACTTTATTTTTAATTGCTTACAATTCTTTTTTCCTTTTTTTTTTTGTTTTTCTGTAAATATTTTATTCTTTATTTTTATATTAGTTGTATAATAAGTCATCCCTTATTTAATATATGACTTCTTTTGAAAGTTAAAAAAACAGTCCATTTCTTAAAGTTAGCGAACATGACATGACTGAACTTGTGGCAATTTAGTAATTTCATCAGTTTTGTCATAAATATACAACCATGGACATATTTTAGTTTTTTTTTTCTGTGTTCTTTATGCATTAATGTCTATATAGTTTTAAAAACTAGTTTTCATTTTTTTATATACTTGTTTTAGTATATAAGATAACTCACATTAAATGAAAATCTTTTCATTAATAGATTATACAAATAAAATCAAATTCTTTGGTTTAAACAGTTGATATTATTGGACCGAATATTTTCTCTGGTATGGAGATATATGATATATTGATAATTATATTATATGTCCGGGTATGCGCATCAAAATAACGTTAAAAGTGGGGGATGGTTAATCATGCACTAATCAGCTTTTGTCTTAATTGCTGAGTGTTATGTGCCTAGTTTGATACAAAATTACTATCGAGCCGGGGGTGCCACTGGAAGCAACCTTTCTATTTCTACGGGGTAGATGTAAGTCTGTCTACATCTTGCCCTCCTGAAACCCTACCTTACCATTGCTATTGGTTGGATTTACTGAGTATGATGATGATATAATTATATATTCAACTGGACACAAAGCTGAATATCAGATCTTGTAATTTTTACTTATGCACTAAGCAACCCCCCATGTTTGCATCTAGTAGATGGTTGATCTCTGACCCATTTCATTTTATATTTATTCCAACAATTTATGGTACTTTAAATACTTCAACTCCAGTTCCAAAACATGTTTATGCATTCCCATAACTTTAAACCAATCCGTAAGGGGTTGGGTTTATTTCGTCACGCATTAAACATGTTTAGGAAGTTATAAACATTGTAAGCTACATTTCTAAGCATGAATTGGGGTCTAGGATATCAAGAATTCATTCGTTGATCGTAACTCTATCTCTAGCTAAGGTAAGAGTTCTTTGATTGTGTGATGTTTGCTAGAGCTTCAATCATGCTTGAAAGTTATTAATCAAACCATCTTTACTCAGTTCAACAAAAATTAAGGTTATTGCTACTTTTTTTCTTGAACCCTTGGAAATAATTGTTGATGTATTTACATACTGGTTACTAAACAGGAAACACACTGGGGTTATGAACAGATAATTAGCCAAACAAAAAGGTCATTTGATGATGTTAATTGCCTAATTGGGATGATTAAATCCCTATCCACCATGGTGGTAGTTCTCATGGCATATGGAGTATTTGATCATTCCCTAAGACTAGTTCAAGTAATAGTGGCAAATTTGGTTGTGTTGTATGCTAATTTGAAAACGTTAAATATGATATCTTGCGTGTTTTAACAGTTTGTGGCGTCATAAATGTTCCATCACATTGTGCGTAAAGCTTCTTTATACATTACACTAGGAATGTGTTACACTATATGTTTGGGATTAAATCCCTTTCCTCTTCATGTTTGTTTAAGTTATCAAATCGATTATCCATGAAACCATGTCTTGTGGTAACTTGGCCGAAAAGGTCGAACTGGATTTTGAAGTCCTCACTTCATTTTTCTCAATTTCAAAAGAGATTAAGAGACCTTCTTTTGGAACCAGATAAGAGAAAGCCTAGCGGGAAGTCAAGTAGTGGAGTAGTGGTTCCAAGCAGGGACAGTCGGCTCAAGAGAGAGTGAAACAAAGCGAGAGCTTTAGCCCCACTATCCTACGCCCCCATAATACTAAAATAAAGTTAAATGTGCATAATTTGGGCTTTGGGATTGTTGACACTCTCAGGTTTTGGACACTACAATTAAGCATACATTTAAATATTATTACTTGGATAATTTGGTTCCCAAAAAGTTTGAGGCGGTCCCTACTTCCGAGTCTCAAAGCCAGGAAGACGGGATCGAAGGAGCGGTCAATGTACCGCCACAAAATTAAGGCAAACTAGCATTGGTTTTCCATTATACTATCCTAAGAGCATTCACAATGGATTCTCTATATATATTTATGTGAGTGTAACCTTTATATTTGTGAGAATAGTTGTAAATTATTGTGAGTGGAGGAGAGAGAAAAAAAGGTTACTTTTTATCAGTAAATTTAGATGAGATACTGTTCACCTCTATAGTTTTTTTTTAATATTTTTCGAAAATAGTTTGGAGAAGAGAGAAAAGTTAATGATAAAAGTATAAAAAAATATTATTTAATTGAAAAGAAGAAAGAAAAAGTAGTTTTTTTAGTGTAATTATAGAGATGAAGTAAGGGGCTGTTTGATAGCCTCTGAATGGTCATTAAGAGGCTACCTCTTAATGGAACTATTAAAAATTTTACCAATAAGAAGGTAAAAGAATATGACATGTGATGGATACCTCTTATTCATTCAGAGGTTTTAGACCATTAAGCAGGGGCGGATTTACATTCAGTTAGGGGGTTCCCGGGAACCCGTTCGATCCGTAATTTATAGTGTTAATGTATATAGAATATTCTGAAGGAACCCCTTAATATCTTGTAGAGGAACCTTTCAAGCAAATGTGAAGAGTGTCTTACTGGTTAATGGCCGTGCTGATTACCTTGATGTTGCGAGTTCGAGTCTTGTTAAATCGTGTTTTTTTTCCTTTTTTGCGTTTTTCTTATATTTTTTTAAGTGAAAAACAAATAAGGGACTTAGGGTTCCTTGATCGCCTTTTGCCCTTCTCCCTTTTACTCTCAAACCAAAACACACACAGCCATCCTCTCTCAACTGTCCAGCCACCCATCCACCGTCTCCACTCGCCGGAGCAGTCACGCAGCCGGCAGCCGCAACCCTTCAGCCTTCCCTCAATCACTATCTTAAGCTTTCTGGTTCATTTATACTCCTTTCTCTAAAAGTTTATGATGTTTATTTGTGATTTTGGGTAAAATGATATTATCTTGCAAGTCGTTGTCACTATTGATTTCAGTTATACCCCTTTCTCTAGACTAGAATTAGTATGAATTTACATTGATATTTAAACGAATTCAATTCTGTAATTTTCATATTTTCATGATTTTGTCTCAGTTTGATGATGTCAGCACTATCTATGTTTCCAAAAAATTTAAACGAATTCAATTCTATAATTTTCATATTTTCATGATTTTGTCTCTGTTTGATGATGCCATCACTAACTATGTTTCCAAAAAATCCAAATTTGCACTCTACAATCGATGACGTATAAAATTGATTTTACAATGAGTATGAATTTAGTTTTTGATTGATTATTGGCTTTTTTAGTGTATTCTGCCATGAGAAGTTATTGAATTGAATTCTCTATTAGTTTGCAATTCTCTATTAGTTTTGATATCATAGTGATTTTGGGTGAATTGATTTTGAGATAACGACTTGCAATTTTCTATTAGTATAATCTATTTGAAATTATGATTGGATCATCAACGATAGGATGGATGATGGATACATGAACAATACTTGCATTTGCTACATTGAAAGAGACTTCTTACAACAAGTTTCGATCGAGAATGTAATACAACGTTTTTAAAAGATGAAACCTCGTAGGGAAGAACTGAAGGTATGTTTTTTTTTATTCGTAAAGACCATCTTATTTATGTTACGTGTTTTTATATTTATCATGATGATGTTTTTTTCAATATTTTATCGTATTTTTATTATGTGATGAGCCTAACCCAACGCGAACCATCGAACCGGCCCGTATTTTTTATGTTCGGATGTATGATATTGGAACACTTAAAAAAGTGAACCCCTTGGAAAAAATTCCTGGATCCGCCACTGCCATTAAGAGGTACCATTTGAATGATTATTAAGAGGCTATCAAAGAGCCGCTAAAAGATTTGATTTTGGTCGCTTGCCCAAACTCTTTGGATAGGAAGCTATGAAAAACCTAGACAAAAACTCACATACATTCATTTTATTTTTCCATTCCATATATATAGCCAAATTCTTAACACCTACACATACGGGTCCTACACATTTATAGAAAAAAATTTACGTACATCTAAGATCCGTATAAATGTATACGGGGAACACAAAAGAAACTGACCACATGATCGTACGGTACTCAAGATATCCACAACATTTAAAAAATAACCTTATGGAGCTCCTAAAACCATATTATCATAAACCAAAACACCCCTTAAACATACAATTATCGTAAAAAAAATTATTAAACAAACATTTATGATCTTTGGGATTCATGAACTTTGTCTTCAATAGCAATAGAATTCTTACAATGAGCAATGGCAGCTTGTATTGCAGCTTGCAACTCTTCCATAGTACTTTCACTCGTGCTTTTCGCTGGACTCACACACCCTGATGCCAGAAGTATCCCGCTGTTCGCTGGAGAAGCCCTCATGGAAGCTGGAGCTGAAAACTGACCTCTTCTCCGACCAACTTTACTCATCATATCCACCGGTTGTTTTCGACTCAATGAGTTGCTTGAATATGAGTATGACTGATGGTTGTTATACTTATATCTTGTACTATTTGAGTAATTTGACCTCTTTGTTGACTTTGGAAATGATAACAAAGGTTTCACCATTTTCATGTACTTCTTGATGAGTTGACTTAAGTCTAACTTAAGTTTCTTGGTGGTTCTGTCTTTGGTTTGGTCTTCATCTGTTGATATTTCATTGTCTGGCCTTTTTTTCCACTTGGGTATGTTAAAGATTGAAAAGGGTTTGGGCTTTGGTGGGGTGGGAGTGGTGGTGGTGGTGACATCAGGCTCGTCGGAGTCGGAGAAGGTGGTGTGGTGGTGGCAGTGGAAGCTGGTGTTTCCGATGGGGTTTGAGTGGTGGTAGAGTAGGTTGATGGGGAGGGTAAAACTGTCCATTGAGTTGGTTGATGAGCGAGGGGAGTCAGGGAGGTGGGGGATAGGGTAGTGGAGAGGGAGGAGGTGGCCGTGGAGGAAGATGTCATCCGCCGGAGATAAGTCTATAGCTGCCGGTGGTTGTGGTGGTGATGGTGGTTGAAGAGTGGTGGTGGTGGTAGTTGTATTGGTTTTATGATTGTTATTAGTATCATAAGTGGTGGTTGGTGGTAGGAGTGGGTGGAGGGAGACTGCGAAGGAGAATTCATGGGTGGGAGATGAAGAGGGAGATGGTGGTGATGTGGTGGTTGTTGTTGGTGGTGGTGATGGATAGTGGCTAGTTTCTTGGAGTGGTGTGGATAGTTGTTTCAAGTATGTTTGTTCATCCTCTACTTTATTATCTATAAGTCTCATGCTTACTAGATTAGTGATAACCAGGAACACAAAATTGGATAACAATAATATGGAGAGAGAGAGAGAGGGAGAGAATTTTGTCAGAGAGAATGAGAACAAGTAGAGTTAGGGGCATACTACTTTGAGTTGTTTGTCCTTATAATATAAGGTAACATGCACCATCTGACCCAAACGACCAAAATTTACATAATGAAAAATAAATAAATAAATAAAAGTTGTGGTGTTGACAACTTATATAAATTTGAGGAAAAACATGAGTAGTTAAATTTGAGTCCATTATACCTCCTCATGTTACACAATTTGAGGTATTGAGTTATATATGAGATAAGTGAATCTTTGGTTTCTTATATATTTTTGTATTCACTTATGTCTTTTTATCGGTTTAAATCTAAATTATTTTCAGTTTATATGTATGCAAATAATAGTAAAATCTATACACAAATACCATTTTATATATGAATCTATATCTAATTTAGTGTGTGATCATATCATGTTAGTAGTGTGTGATCAATATCATGTTAGTTTAAGTCATTATATTAAAGGAAAGCATCATACAAAATAAAATAAACTAGATGTTAGGGGCGGACCTATAGTGTTACAAGGTGTAACCTCCGTAGCCACTTGACGCTCCGGTGGCGCTCCGACGATAGTGTAAATTTTGGAAAAATTTTACGTTTTTTTTTTTATTTCGTTACCCCATTTTTTAAAACATTACACCTATACGGATTTTCTAGATCCGCCACTGCTAGGTATATGATGACTACGAGACACGTATCTTATAGTTATTTATCAAATAGTTATATAAATAATAGATAAAAAGATGGATTATTTTCATAATTTTTTATTAACAAGGATTTATTTTGATTTATTAATATTTTAATTCATTTTCAATCTAATGGATCTTTGTTCAAGTCATTCTGATTCACTTCTATTTATGTCTTAATGAACTTAAACCGTGGTTTACACTAAGCTTAATTAGGCATATATATTGCATCTTATTGTATCAAGGTCAGAAATTTTATTTTTGAGTCTATGTTGGTCAAATCAAATAATTGATCATGTTAGTTTGATGGTCACAATCAATTATATTATCGATATCTGTTGGTCCTAATTTAAATTGATTGATATGCATTTGACATGAAATAAATAAACCTAAAAAATGACGGTTAGTTCACGGTTTAACATATCATGACCAACCAAATCAATTTCTTTCTATAATTGTTTTCTTTTGATTGTACATTTTATCTTACGATTGTACTAGATGTTTCAATCTCATTTTAATGAATGGTCTCTATATATGTATGTGAGTTGGTCGAGAACAAAAAACAAACCTAAATCAAGTAACTATTTTATTATCAATGATTTACAAATTTTAAAACTTTTACTTATTACACACAAATATATATTTGTTATCTACATAAAAAAATGTTTAAGTAATTTGTTCATATGTATTGATTTTTTATAATTTTTAACCCTTACCTACACCTGTGTAGATAATATAACCTATATATAATAACTTACATATTTGTAGGTTTTATACATAATCAGAATGTGTATATTAGACCAAACCTAATGCATTGCATTTGAGATTCATTTGTGACATGGATAAGACTAGTGGGTATGGGGCTCATCCCCCGGCCCGTTCTCCCGCCACCGCCCCAACAGATCCACCCCCCCAGCCCCGTCGTCGCCCCAGCCCCGTCAAAATCGTCCGCCCACAGCCGATGTTCACGGGCCTCTTTCCTCTCTCCTCACACATACACAGCTATACATACATACATATATATATAAAGGGGTTCATCCCCCACCCCTCTAGGTTCATCCCCCCTCTTAGTTTTAAGTAAGCGGAACCATTCCGTTTTGGTTCTTCTCCACATTCTTACCGGGCTATCCAGGGATTTTCCTATGATTTTAGAAAATGAAATTTCGATATAGAAGGATCTCCTTATTTCTGAATAGATTAAAGCATCATTTTCTTTCAAAGATATGAAATCACCTGGGATATATGAAGTTCGTTCTGTTCCTCTATGCATCTCTATGATGGGTAAATCTCCATGAAAAAGGGGCAACTTTCGTGTAGTTTGTTCCCTTCCTACGTGGCGGTGACGTGGCGGCCCATCCCTTTGGGGATGAGGCTCCCCATACCCACTAGTCTAATGAGTTGGAGGAGAGAGAGGGTATAAATTTTTTTAGTTCAATACATAGAAAGAGAATGAGGTTTGTGAGTAGTAAGGTATTAAATAAAGAAAGAGAAAGATAAAAGAGAGTGAATAGTGAGATGATTGTTTAAATATTTGAAAAAATAAATGATTTGTTTTTGTTTTATAAAAGTTGCATTTTGCATCTAGGTGGTCATTCATGCTATTGCACTACTTCGTTCCTTCCTGCACACAACCATCTCTACCATCACGACGCCTCTTGTATTAAATTGGAACTGAACCCAAAAATCCATAATACATTAGAATCTCTATAAATTAATAACCTCGATAAAATTATATATTGAACTCCAATCGATAAAATAATAAGATAATAATTTTTTTGAAATCCCAATGTAAATATATTGGTCCCAGCGAAACTATAAATTAATAATTATTAAAATATTTAAAAATTTTAGAATTGTCTAGTAAAAAAAAATGAATCTATAGTCACTTGTTTTTTTGAACTTCAAATCTATATTAAGTTTATCTTTAAATCTCCCCATTGCACTTAACTTGAATTTCTCAAGCCAGTCCTGTAAAAGTTTATGCTCAGAAGAATCCTATTATACAAAAGCTTCAACTTGAATTTCTCAAGCCAACTCTTTAAATTAATAATTTATTAATTTATTGATATAATAATATCTCGCTAAATTAATAAAATATCTCGATCCCAATATTATTAATTTATAGAGGTTTTACTATACTGTTATTCCGAAACCCTCATGTCATGGTGTTTTGTTTTCTCTCTTGATCATCTAACGACAATAGAAAGATAATGAAACAATCCACCATGTGTCAGCATGACCTTATACATTAAGGGGTTTTCTAATAGCACACCTCCCTGTCTATCTGCACACCTTTTCAGTTCAATACGCATCGGATAGGCCTATACAATGCCTATTGAAATAAATTAAAAGACATGGCAGACTGACAGGTGTTAGTGCATGCGTCTGCTGACTTCGTCTTGTATCGAGTCTTGTATTTAGATAGATAGATCCGGGTGTCACACCCCCAAAATCCACACGCGGAGTACTACCGCTTGGGAGCGTGACTGACCAGGATCCAGCCACCAATCATATTGAACATGTAAATATATAGTAAAGGTTATCCGTCAATACGAAAGGTGTTTATCAAAACCAACATAATTAAGTATAGCGGAAGCATTAAAGTGAAAACCCCAAACATAAGTATTAATGTATGATAAGTAATAAATGTTTGTTCACGATTCAATCCCCACAACGACCTGCTCCTCCTTGTGCAAGCCCCATTAGTACCTAAGGTCCTGCAAGGCATGCAGCAGAGAGTCAACAACTAGTTGAGCGAGTTCACAGAAAGTAAATGCGTAACAGTAAGTTCATGAGTATCAAGTGGCTCTACTGGGCCATTATAGGTTTCTATTGGTGGGGGCTTCCCATGTTATGAATCCACTAGACTATGCGTAACCATAAGTGTTCTACATATCCCGAGAACAGTAATACGTACAAATTTACGTAGGTCTTACGTAAGTATCCTTCACAACCGAGGATAGGGGTACGCGGGGGTTTACGTAGGTTTTACGTAAGTGCCTGACACAACCGAGGCAGTAGTACTTATCCGTTCACGCAGGCTTTACGTGAGTATCCTTCACAACCGAGGATAGCGAGTAACTTAGTTATACGTAGGTTTTACGTATGTGTCCTGCACAACCGAGGACGATGGTATGGTAGTCTAGTAACAGTGTCCGTATGTGTCTATACAACCTTATCCTTATCAATCCCATTCCCAACACCCCGGGAATCCCATGCCTTGGTAAGGGTGTGAACTCACCTTGGGTTGCTCGGCAGATACACACAAGAGGGTTTCTTGAATCTAAAGGTGGTCAACCACGTCCTAACAGGGTTACCATACAAGTCAGACTTTGACTTCAAGTAATGCACGTATGTATCACATAGGTTAACACGTTACAAACACCTATAGCTCATGGCAACAGTTTATAATCAAAGCAAATCCAGTCAGCTTGTGCAAATAATTATTAGCCCAAAAATACCCCGGCCCAACATATAAACGGTCCAATTAGCAGTCAAGTACGTAAGCCCAATTACTTGGCTCAATCAATTGGGCCCGTGATAGTGTAGGTCCAAAACAGTGTGCGTGTATAACTGGTCTCGAGTCGCAACCAGCGATCTCGAGTCGCAACAGGAGGTTTCGAGTCGCAAGAGCTGGTTTCGACTCGTCATGGTCCGGTCTCGAGTCACAACGGGACTCGCAACCGTGGTTTCGGCTTGTCATGGTCTGGTTTCGAGTCGCAACGGGACTCGCAACCATGATTTCGGCTCGTGCTGCTGTGTGTCGGTGTGAGGTTTCGAGTCGCAACTGGAGGTATCGACTCGCAACCGTGTGGCTATCAAATTGTAACAGAATTCCATGTTTCATGCAATCAGTTTCGTGGTTTCCAAACTTTACACCAAATCAATTAACACAATTCCACCAAAGCAGTTACACAATTTCGATCAAACAGGGAAATCCAACATCTAATCCATATGAACCCTAATAATCATCAAAGCATGAACAATAATCCCGAAACACTCGATCATAATCATTTAAGGTTCAATTATTAACAACAATACCCAAACCTACGGTTAACCTAATGTCCGGATTAACCTTTAATCAGTTTCATAATAACATACCGTCCAAATCATGTGAGCCTATGTCCGGTTAACAAACATCATTCGGTTTATATCAACATCATCGCATAAACATTATTGTTCATCATAACAATTTACCCTAATCATTTTGCTCAAATCATATAATCATAACAAATCATCATCATCGTACCGGGTACATATAACACACACATACAACATGCAACCAAATAACAAACATCCAATAAACACTAACCGGAAGAAGGTAGGGGATCGGTTCAGTTTACAAGCTTCGAAGGGTGTTCGCCGTCGGGTTCCAAAGCAAACGAGAGAGAGAGAGAAGTAGGGATTAGGGTTTCTTGTGTGTGAAGGTGATTTGCCAAAGTGTGAGAAAATTACTAACACCCTAGTGTTATGTGTGTAAGGTAGGTGGGCCGAAACCTACTTAGGCTGCCCATTGGGTTCGGTTACAAGCATCACGGCCCAAAGTGGCTTGTATGATCAAATGGGTGTTGTGCGATCGGTTTCATTAACACATTATATACACAACACACGTAGCAAATAACATAGCATTCATTTAAATGAAAGTATCACATAAGCACGTAACGTTACATAAAGTAAGTCTAAAGTTCGAGTTGTCACATTATCCCCAACTAAAAAGAAATTTCGTCCCGAAATTTGGTATGCACTCACTGAGGAAGCTAGGTAGATTATAACGTTCACTGGTTTTCCTGGGGTGTCACATCCTCCCCCCGTTGATCTGGAATTTCGTCCCGAAATTCCGAAGTAGTAGCTTCAGCCTCAGTAGTGGTTGTATTGGTTCCGAATAACTGGGGGTACTTTTCTGTCATCCTGTCTTCGCGTTCCCAGGTGTACTTTGGGCCACGTTTGGAGTTCCAACGTACTCGAACAAGAGGGATTCTCTTGTTTTTGAGGACCTTCACATCCCGGTCCGTGATTTCAACTGGTTCCTCGACGAACTGCAACCGCTCGTCGATAGTGAGTTCTTTGAAAGGAACTATGAGGGTCTCATCTGACAGGCACTTCTTCAGATTCGACACGTGAAAGACATTGTGAACTGCACCGAGTTCAGCTGGTAGGTTCAACTTGTAGGCTACTTTGCCTATCTTCTCAATGATTTCTAACGGTCCGACGTACCGCGGATTTAGTTTGCCCCGTTTGCCAAAACGAACTACACCCTTCCAGGGTGAAACTTTTAATAAAACCCGGTCCCCGACCTGAAATTCCAATGGCTTTCTACGCTTATCCGCGTAGGCTTTCTGACGGTCGCGCGCTGCCGCCATGCGTTGACGTATCTGTGCAATCTTTTCTGTGGCGTCCACTACAATCTCTGGCCCCGTAATCTGACTATCCCCCACCTCTGCCCAACAGAGAGGTGACCGGCATTTACGTCCTTACAATGCCTCGAATGGAGCGGCTTGAATGCTGGTGTGATAACTATTATTGTATGAGAACTCCACCAAAGGGAGGTGCTTTTCCCAGCCGTTGCCGAAATCGATAACGCATGCCCTAAGCATGTCTTCAAGTGTTTGAATCGTTCGCTCAGACTGCCCATCCGTCTGAGGATGATATGCTGTGCTAATGTCTAATCGTGAGCTGAAAGATTTGTGCATCGCTTGCCATAGCTCTGACGTGAATCGTGCATCGCGATCCGAAATGATGGATGTGGGCACTCCGTGCCTCGAAACAACTTCATTAAGATAGACGTCTGCGAGAGTGGAGAACTTATCCGTTTCCTTTATAGCCAGGAAGTGTGCAGACTTTGTGAGTCGATCCACGATCACCCATATGGTATCATTCCCCCGATGGGATCTAGGTAGGCCTGTAACGAAATCCATGGAAATTTCTTCCCATTTCCATTTAGGTATCGTAGGTTGCTGAAGTAGGCCCGCTGGTTTCTGGTATTCAACCTTGACTCTCGCACAGGTCAAGCATTTTCCAACGTATGTAGCGATGTGGGCCTTCATGCTAGGCCACCAATAAGTAGTCCTGATATCGTGGTATATTTTATCCGACCCTGGGTGTACCGAGTAGCGAGACTTGTGTGCTTCGTCCATCACAAGTTCGCGTAGACCTCCATAAAGTGGGACCCAAATACGCCCCGTTACATAGTAGGCACCGTCTGCCTTCTGTTCCATTCGTTGTCGTGAGCCGCGTAAGGCTTCAGCTTTGACATTTTCAGGCTTCAATGCTTCTACCTGAGCATTTCGTATCTGTGCTGGAAGGCTAGACTGAATCGTAAGTTGTAGCGCTCGCACGCGCCGTGGTAGAGTGTCTTTCCGACTGAGAGCGTCAGCCACAACATTGGCCTTGCCTGGATGGTACTTGATAGCGCATTCGTAATCGTTCAGTAATTCAACCCATCGCCGTTGACGCATGTTCAAATCCTTCTGCTTAAGAATATGCTCGAGACTCCTGTGATCGGTGTAAATCGTGCACCTGGTACCGTACAGGTAGTGTCGCCATATCTTAAGTGCGAAAACAACAGCCCCCAGCTCTAAATCGTGCGTCGTGTAGTTCCGTTCATGAATCTTAAGTTGGCGCGAAGCGTAAGCAATGACCTTGTCGCGCTGCATTAACACACATCCAAGACCTTGGATGGATGCATCACAATAAACCACGAAGTCATCTGTGCCCTCTGGCAAAGAGAGGATAGGTGCACTGCAAAGTCTATCCTTTAAGTACTGAAAAGCGGTTTCCTAGGGATCTCCCCAACGGTAGGTGACACCCTTCTGTGTTAGTAGCATAAGTGGTTGCGCGATCTTGGAGAAGTCTTTGATAAACCGTCTGTAGTAACCCGCCAAGCCCAAGAATTGGCGTATTTCCGTTGGCGTACGTGGTGCAGGCCAGTTCCTGATCGAGTCCACCTTGGATGGATCAACATGGATCCCGTCCTTGTTCACTACGTGGCCTAAGAAGTGGACTTTACGAAGCCAGAAGTCGCATTTCGAAAACTTAGCGTATAGCTGTTCCTTCCGAAGGAGTTCCAAAATAAGGCGTAGGTGCTGCTTGTGCTCCTCCTGACTCTTGGAGTAGATCAGAATGTCGTCGATGAAAACAATGACGAACTTGTCAAGATAGGGTTTGCACACTCTGTTCATAAGATCCATAAATACGGCAGGCGCGTTCGTTAACCCGAACGGCATGACAAGAAACTCGTAGTGACCGTAACGAGTTCTGAATGCAGTTTTGGAGACGTCCTCCTCCCGGACTCTCAGCTGATGATACCCAGACCTCAAGTCTATCTTCGAA
This sequence comes from Helianthus annuus, assembly GCF_002127325.2. Lineage (NCBI taxonomy): Eukaryota > Viridiplantae > Streptophyta > Magnoliopsida > Asterales > Asteraceae > Helianthus > Helianthus annuus. The sequence goes on along the minus strand of NC_035437.2, from coordinate 140,128,667 downwards.
TAGTAGCACGACCCTTGCAACTGGTCGAATAAGTCATCTATGCGTGGAAGAGGATAACGGTTCTTCACCGTTACCTTGTTCAGTTCACGGTAGTCGATGCACATTCTGAAGGTACCGTCTTTCTTTTTCACAAATAGTACTGGAGCTCCCCAAGGCGAAGAGCTTGGACGAATGAAACCCTTTTCCAAGAGCTCTTGTAGCTGCTTTGACAGTTCTCCCAATTCTGATGGAGCTAGACGGTATGGTGCGCGAGCTATGGGTGCTGCTCCTGGAGCGAGCTCGATTTGAAATTCGACCTGACGGTGAGGCGGTAATCCAGGTAAGTCTTCAGGAAACACCTGAGGGTAGTCGCGTACAACTGGAATATCTTCCAATTTCTTTTCCTTAGTCGATGCGTCTGAAACGAGTGCCAAGATTGCGGTGTGACCCTTCCGCAGACACTTCTGAGCCTTCAAGAAAGAGATGATGCCAACTACAGCACCACTCTTGTCGCCTTGAACTTCTAGAGGTTCTTGACCAGAACGAGGAATGCGAATTATCTTCTCACTGCATAAGATCTCTGCCTGATGTTGGGATAACCAATCCATCCCAATAACGATATCAAAACTTCCCAAGACTATGGGAATAAGGTCGATCGAGTATGTCTGACCGGCTAAGACGATACTACAACCCCTGACTATTTGCGTGGCTTCTAAACTCTTACCATTAGCTAGTTCTACGATGTGTTTGTTGTTTAGGGGAGTTGATGTACGTTTTAACAATTTACTGGCTTTCACAGAAATATAACTTGTATCCACACCCGAATCAAATAAAACAGTAACATAAATATCGTCGAGGAGAAACTTACCCATAACCACATTGGGATCGTTCATTGCGTCTCCTCGTCCTAACACGAAAGCTCGACCCCTTGCCTCGTTGCCATTGTTGTTTCCCCCGTTGTTGTTGCCATTGCCCTGATTGTTGTTATTGTTGTTGTTGTTCTGGTTCCTGTTTAACTGAGGGCAGTGCCTTTTGAAGTGACCTTCTGCCCCACACTTAAAACATACTTTGTTGCCCTGTTGCTGATTCTGCTGTGCCTGTGGCTGCTGCTGGTTCTGGTTCGCAGGACGAGGGCTTCTACAATCCTTAGCCTCATGACCCATCTTGAGGCATCTTTGACAGCGACCCTTGTTACACTGGCCACCGTGGTGTCTACCGCAGTTGTTGCACTTTGGAAGGTTCCCTCGATATCCGCCCTGCCTATGACTACCTGAAGAATGCTGACTGGGACTCTGATAACTGTCAGTCTTCCGCTGCTGGGCCTGAGACTGAACTGAAGCTGATCCCTTGCTGGAATCCCCATCCCATTTTCTCTTACTGTCACTAGGAGTAGTAGGAGTAGCTGAAGTAGTAACGGTAGCAGTAGCGCTGATACGTTTAGGCAGTTTGTTCTGATCCACTGCCTGATCTGTGATGCGGTGAGCGAGGCGTTGAATATCTTGGATGTTATCAAGGTTAGCCGAAGTAACATGGCTCTGGATCTCTGGCGCCAACCCTTTGAGATACAACTCAATGCGTTTAATTGGAGGGTCCACCATAGTTGGACACAGCACGGCCAGTTCGTTTGACCTTTTGGTGTAAGCTTCAATCTCTGATCCAGTCATCTTCAGATGGTAAAACTCATCCTCCAGCTTATGGATGTCTTCCCGAGTACAATACTCCCTCTTGATCAGTTCCTTGAAATCATTCCAGGGTGTGGCGTTAGCAGCTGCCAACCCTAAGATCTGAACTTGGGCGTTCCACCAAGTTAGTGCTATTCCTTCCAGTGTGCCAGTGGCGTATTTCACCCTGCGAGCCTCAGGGCATTCACACATCTCGAACACAGACTCGAGCTTTTCAAACCAGTGGAGGAGTCCAACTGCTCCTTCAGTGCCACTAAAGGTACTTGGACGACAGTCCATGAAGTTCTTGAAAGTGCATACAGGTTGCTGCGCGTGTTGACCTATTGTGTATGAATAGGACGAGATTAAATACGAGAGTTAATGCAGGATCTAAGGATCCTAGTATGAGTCTATACTGCAGGGTATACTACCTGCTTGAGCGGCTGCAAGTGCCGCAGCAACTTGAGCTTGAACGAGAGCCTCTAGCTGGGCTTGAGTCATGTTGATTCGTCCAGACATGATCTTCATAGTAAAAGTAACGTAAGTGAGAGTGGTTCGCGAGTAGGGCGATGACAGAAAAGCGTAAGCACGTAGGTATTCTCAGGCAATAGCGTCATGTGTATCTAAACGTAATGCGAGCAAAGTTCTATCTAGTTCTAGCAAACAGGCAATAAACGTAAACCTTATTACCTAGGATGTCGAGTCTTGCACGTGGAGCGAAGCGTCGTTGTGGATCGTGGAGAGCACTGTTCTGGTTATAGTCTGGTTTTAATAAAACGTTTTCCCATATTAAAACCGAGTTCTCTATAACCAATGGCTCTGATACCAATCTGTCACACCCCCAAAATCCACACGCGGAGTACTACCGCTTGGGAGCGTGACTGACCAGGATCCAGCCACCAATCATATTGAACATGTAAATATATAGTAAAGGTTATCCGTCAATACGAAAGGTGTTTATCAAAACCAACATAATTAAGTATAGCGGAAGCATTAAAGTGAAAACCCCAAACATAAGTATTAATGTATGATAAGTAATAAATGTTTGTTCACGATTCAATCCCCACAACGACCTGCTCCTCCTTGTGCAAGCCCCATTAGTACCTAAGGTCCTGCAAGGCATGCAGCAGAGAGTCAACAACTAGTTGAGCGAGTTCACAGAAAGTAAATGCGTAACAGTAAGTTCATGAGTATCAAGTGGCTCTACTGGGCCATTATAGGTTTCTATTGGTGGGGGCTTCCCATGTTATGAATCCACTAGACTATGCGTAACCGTAAGTGTTCTACATATCCCGAGAACAGTAATACGTACAAATTTACGTAGGTCTTACGTAAGTATCCTTCACAACCGAGGATAGGGGTACGCGGGGGTTTACGTAGGTTTTACGTAAGTGCCTGACACAACCGAGGCAGTAGTACTTATCCGTTCACGCAGGCTTTACGTGAGTATCCTTCACAACCGAGGATAGCGAGTAACTTAGTTATACGTAGGTTTTACGTATGTGTCCTGCACAACCGAGGACGATGGTATGGTAGTCTAGTAACAGTGTCCGTATGTGTCTATACAACCTTATCCTTATCAATCCCATTCCCAACACCCCGGGAATCCCATGCCTTGGTAAGGGTGTGAACTCACCTTGGGTTGCTCGGCAGATACACACAAGAGGGTTTCTTGAATCTAAAGGTGGTCAACCACATCCTAACAGGGTTACCATACAAGTCAGACTTTGACTTCAAGTAATGCACGTATGTATCACATAGGTTAACACGTTACAAACACCTATAGCTCATGGCAACAGTTTATAATCAAAGCAAATCCAGTCAGCTTGTGCAAATAATTATTAGCCCAAAAATACCCCGGCCCAACATATAAACGGTCCAATTAGCAGTCAAGTACGTAAGCCCAATTACTTGGCTCAATCAATTGGGCCCGTGATAGTGTAGGTCCAAAACAGTGTGCGTGTATAACTGGTCTCGAGTCGCAACCAGCGATCTCGAGTCGCAACAGGAGGTTTCGAGTCGCAAGAGCTGGTTTCGACTCGTCATGGTCCGGTCTCGAGTCACAACGGGACTCGCAACCGTGGTTTCGGCTTGTCATGGTCTGGTTTCGAGTCGCAACGGGACTCGCAACCATGATTTCGGCTCGTGCTGCTGTGTGTCGGTGTGAGGTTTCGAGTCGCAACTGGAGGTATCGACTCGCAACCGTGTGGCTATCAAATTGTAACAGAATTCCATGTTTCATGCAATCAGTTTCGTGGTTTCCAAACTTTACACCAAATCAATTAACACAATTCCACCAAAGCAGTTACACAATTTCGATCAAACAGGGAAATCCAACATCTAATCCATATGAACCCTAATAATCATCAAAGCATGAACAATAATCCCGAAACACTCGATCATAATCATTTAAGGTTCAATTATTAACAACAATACCCAAACCTACGGTTAACCTAATGTCCGGATTAACCTTTAATCAGTTTCATAATAACATACCGTCCAAATCATGTGAGCCTATGTCCGGTTAACAAACATCATTCGGTTTATATCAACATCATCGCATAAACATTATTGTTCATCATAACAATTTACCCTAATCGTTTTGCTCAAATCATATAATCATAACAAATCATCATCATCATACCGGGTACATATAACACACACATACAACATGCAACCAAATAACAAACATCCAATAAACACTAACCGGAAGAAGGTAGGGGATCGGTTCAGTTTACAAGCTTCGAAGGGTGTTCGCCGTCGGGTTCCAAAGCAAACGAGAGAGAGAGAAGTAGGGATTAGGGTTTCTTGTGTGTGAAGGTGATTTGCCAAAGTGTGAGAAAATTACTAACACCCTAGTGTTATGTGTGTAAGGTAGGTGGGCCGAAACCTACTTAGGCTGCCCATTGGGTTCGGTTACAAGCATCACGGCCCAAAGTGGCTTGTACGATCAAATGGGTGTTGTGCGATCGGTTTCATTAACATATTATATACACAACACACGTAGCAAATAACATAGCATTCATTTAAATGAAAGTATCACATAAGCACGTAACGTTACATAAAGTAAGTCTAAAGTTCGAGTTGTCACACCGGGCACGTTGTACGAGAAAATGTCAGAAATGGGCTGGGAGGTAATTCCGCACGAAATTACCATTTGGTAATTCCGCACGAAATTACCAGGTAATTCCGTACGGAACTTAATATCGTTTGGAACCTAATTTCGCGTGAAGTGATTCTGTGCGGAATTAGACAGCCTATAAATACCTTGAGTGCCTTGTCATTTGTATCTTTCCGGCTTGTGTACCGAAGTGCTGCTGAAGTGTTGTCTCGCTGTAAAACCTTGTCAAATCAATCAAGAAGATAGTTAATGTGATATTCTAGCTGAATTGAACTCGATACGTCTGTTTCCGCCTTTCGTATTGAGCAAAAACTCTTCTGATCGACTCGTTTGGGTCTGAAAACGATCCTACAAGTGGTATCAGAGCTCAGGAGGGAGAGTTTATACCAATTCAGCTGCAAATTCTGATTTCTACACCTTCTTTTTCAAATTAAACTTGATTTTACGGTCAAAATGTCTTGATTTTCACATATTATGTGCGCATTACTGTTTTAACAAACCCTAGAAAGTTTCAGAACTAAAATCGGCCTATAACTTGATCAATTTGACAAAATTCTGCTCGAGATGATGATGTCAGCATAATTTCGCACGGAATTAGGACTTAATTTCGCTCCAGTTGGTAATTTCGTTTGAAAATTTCACGCGAAATTAGTAATTCCGCACCAAATTAGTAATTTCGTTTCAAGAGATAATTCTGTTTGATAATTCCTCACGGAATTACATATTCCGTTTGAAAGAGTGTCACTTCGAACGAGATTAGGGTAATTTCGTTCCAAAGCTAATTTCGTTTGGACTGGATAATTTCGCTTGAAAGAGTATTTTTGTTTGAAGGTTAATTTTGTTTGAATCTGACAGTTTGTGAAATTTTTAATACCGAATCATGGAAGAGGAATTCTATAACGCGTTTGCTACTCCGATAACCATTACTCAGCAAGCAATGTTGGAAAATGAAACGGGCATGATGCAGAAACCACCTAAACTCATGAACATTGAAGAGTATAAAGGATGGGAAGAACGTTTCGAAAATTGGGTGCAAGCAAATTATTTGGATGCTTGGGAATGTATTGAGACTAAATATGTTAGACCAAGGAATGATGACGAAGAGGAGATTGCAATCAAAGACTTAAGTGCTGATGAGAAAAAGAAATACAAAAACGAAAAGATGATGATCAGTTTATTGCAACAAGCTGTGAAAGAAGATATCTTGGTCTTATTGCAACACAGTGGAAGTGCATATTCAATTTGGAAAGCGTTAAGATCTAAGTTTGTAGGAAATCAAGAAATGATTAAGAACAAAAAATCGCTTTTGAAAAAAGAGTTTGATCTATTTCGTGGTTTGAAAACTGAAAGTACAAAGCAGATCATTGAAAGATACTGCAATTTGTTAGTAAACATGAAAAGGGTAAGCATCACAAAGGATAATAAAGAGTTGATTGAGAAATTGGCTGATGCATTGCCACATGAAACTTGGGGCACATACTTGATGATGTTAAGAAATAAAAAAAGGGTTTAACAATCTAACTTTGAGCAAGTTCATTGAGAAATTGGAAGCTCAGGAGATGGAACAAAGGAAGATTTCAAGAATGAAAGACTTTGATGGTGAACAAGATATCAGTTTGTATTACAAAGCAGGGTTGAATGATAAAACCAACATGTCACCAAAGGTTGAGATAGCATTCAATGCAAAGAGTTCATCGGGAGGTTCATCTAAAGGATCAAACAGCAAAACAAGTTTTTCGTCATATCCGTCATTCGATCCAAACATTTCTGCAAACAAAAATGGAAAGAAGTTACAGTGCAACATTGTACTGAATCTAGAGAATGATCAAGATTACTCAGCAGAGGTTGCAAAGAGTTACATGTCTTTGTTGGGAACTGTGTTGGAGTCGTATGGAAGCTTAGTGGCAGGACGGGTCGGGAATCCAATGCTTACAAAAGAAGATTACGATCAGATTGATGCTGAAGAGATGGAATTAATGGACATAAAGTGGTGTCTGGCGAGTGTGTTGAGAAGAGCTGAGAAATTCAAACAGATCACTGGAAGAGATGATTTCCGTGATGCTAGTGTTTCAACTTTAGGTTTCGATAAATATAAAGTTACTTGTTTTCATTGCAGGGAAAAGGTCACTTCAAGAGGGAGTGCACAAATCGCGAAGCAAGTGGAGCTCAAAATCCGTTCAATAACAATGACTACTATCGGAAAGCAATTTATTATCAAGTCACTCAATAACAACAACAACCACAAACTGCTCATGCCAGGAAGGAGATTGAAGAATCGTTAAAGAGAGCTTGTATGGTGAATCAAGAAGATAAAAATTCATCAAAAGGTTTCAATTGGGACAAATATGTTTCAGTTGATGGTAAAGCATGTCTCATAGATCAAGATGACGAAAAATTACCAGAAGGGTTTAGCTGGGAAAATTTTAGTTGGGATAATTACTGTCCGGAGAAAGATTTTTTAAAAGCTAAAGCTTTTGTTGCTCGAATTGAAGAAGATAGTGATAATGATGATGATTATTATGCAAAACGAATGCAGAAACACTTGAAAATGATGGAAGAGAGTGATAGTGAAGATGAAAAAGCTAAAAAGAAAAAGAAGAAAGTTAAAACACCAGTCAGCAGTAATGATGAGGAAGTTCTGGTGATAAAGAGAAAGATAAAAGAAGTTTCAGAATTCAAAATCGATGCAGAAGCTGATGCTCGAAAGATTCCAGTGAATTATGAAACCTGTGAGATCATGAAAAAGAAAAACAACGAATTGATTAACAACATGAACAGGTTGAAAGAATCTTACGATGTTCTGAACAAAGCCATGAACCAGTACAATGAATCAAGCAGTGAACAAGCCACGGCCATGAAAACACTTCAGGGAGCTTTCATGACAAAGCAGGAAGTTGTTAACAATTACATTGAAAATGTGCTGTTCTAGAACAAAAACTGGAAACTCAAAGAATTGAAACAGAGAGAGTTAATCGATTGTTAAAAAGTTACTCATGTACTTCTTATGCCATTGACAGGATTTATCCAACCGTTGAAGGCATGAAGGCTTTTGAAGAAGAAACATCTGAAGAGAAAGTATCTGAAGAAAAGATTTCTGCTAAGAAGAAGGATACTAAAGTGAAAGACTCTGGTAAGAAACAAAGGGTCAGTTACAACAAATGTCCACCCCCGCTTGAAAATGGATATTCTCCGAGAAATCCAGATTCAGAAAGAGTCAAAAAGGCAACAAATTTATAGTGGGAGTCAGAGTCTTCAGTTAACTTGCTAGAAAATATTGATGTCACGTTTACATCGTCTGACATTGATCAACAATCTCAATTGATGAAGAAAGTGGTGGATCATGTGTTAGATAACGATGAAACCGAGGAGTCAAAGTCAGAGTCGAAATCAGAGTCAAAGTCTGAACCCGACACGTCAAGTTCAAAAGTCAAACAGGGAAAAAGAGTTTTTACAATAAAGAATTCTTGTTATCAAAATCTAATTTGAATGATGAAACATTCAAAGTGGCATATACTTTGAATGATTCTGACAAATTATATTCTGATGAGGAATTTCCAATAAGAGGTGTTAAGTCAGAAATGATAAAAAAGGTTTTCAAACTAATAGAAATTAATATTTCTGAAATAAAAGATGAAAATCTTTCTGAAAAACCTAAAAAATACACCTCAAGAGTTCAACAAAGAGAAAACCAGAAAAAGGGTTACAGTTCTGGTTTTCAAAAGAAACCAAACCATAACGGTAATTACAAAAAGAAAGGTATGGGATTTACTCCACCAGAAAATTATAAAAATGAGAAAAATTATAAACCAAAAACTGTATTTGTTTCAGGAACAAGCTCGGAAGAAGAGATGAAAAGATCATTCTGGAAACAATCAAACAGAGAGTTCCTTGCGAAGAAGCAAGATGAAATAAAGAATGAAGCTGTTCAGAAGAAAGAAACGAGAACCTGTTTCCAATGCAACACAGTTGGTCATATTGCCAAGGATTGTTCTAAGGCAATTCAATCAAAACAGGGAGTGTCTCCTAAACTGAAAGAAAAAGTAATTGAGTTTGAACCACCAATTGAAAGATAAAAAATTTTCAAAAATTCAAATTTGAAATTGGTGAATGTTCAAACAGGTTTTACAAGAGAAAAGCTAATCTTGATAATCAAAAGTGGGTTGTTAAGAAATCTGATGAAAGTTCTAGCAGTGATTCTGGTTTGTCAAAATCAGAGGAGCTATCTTCTAGCGATTAATCTGATTCCACAAAGTCCGAGGAGCCACAGTTTGATTCAAAATGTGAGAAGTCAGTTCCGCCAATGGATGATGCAAATTTTCCACCATTGAGAACTGAAAATTTTAAGCAAAAAGTTGGAAAAATTGAGATTTCAAATCAATTCTTTTCTGAGAAGGAAGAATTTGATGTTGAAAAGGCCTTTAACCCCAAAGTGAAACATATTTTCGGGAAAATGATTGACAGAAAAGTCAAAGTGGGTAAAGGAATACTATGTAAAGAAGATGGAAGGTAAGAAACCGAGTGTTGGTAACTCGGAATCACCCAAGGCTGGTCAGGCTTGGGTGGATATATTCTTTGATTGAAAAACCTGACTTGTCGGAGCTCCCAGGTTGGTAAGAGTGGAACAGGAATCGGCATCATTCTTTGTATCTTGTTTGATTGGTTTGACCTACAAGTGGTAAATCAGGGACATTAAGTTGTACTTGATTTTTTTACAAGTGGTAATTGATGATGAAATCTAAAATTGTTAAATTTTTCAAGTGATTGAAAGAACAATATGATGAACCCCGAACCTACAAGTGGTTTGTAAAATCAACAAAACTAACTTTCCGGAAAAACCATTTTGATTAAAACAGACTTAAGTGTTTTGAGATCATAATGGGAAAATAGTTTGTTGTATGGGGGAGTTCTGATTGTTTATGCCAAGTGGATGGCGAATTGAAGCAATTCGTATCAGTTGTCATGTTATTTGTTTAGTTTTTTTTTCTTTAAATGTTTTTAATTTTAGGGGGAGTAAGAAATTTCAGAAAATCCAAAAACATTAGAAAATTTGAAAAATACAAAAACATGATAAAATGAAAAATGAGTTTTGTCGAAAAATAGAGGAAATGATAGTACATCAGTGGACTATCACAACACGCTAAAGAATTGAAAAGTCAAATGTGATAAACAATCTCACTGTGGATATGCCAGTAGGTTTTTATACATTAAGTAGATTGTTTTCGAGATATAAACATAAAATTCAAACTTACTTATATCGTGGGGAACATTTCTTGGATATATGGGTAACCCCCGAAATCTTATTTGAAAGGTCCCTCTTTCTGAGATACTAGGTCTTTATAGTTAGTGATATCTGGGGTATTATCCAGGGACTTCTGATTTTGCAGAAGCAATGGCCTAGTCCCCGTATAATACTTTGCATTTGCTTGAAATATAGCATCGCCCTTATTACAAAAAATGATGAAACATTGAAAAATGCTAAGGTCAGAACTTCCGTTCAGCAAAGAGATGACGGCTCGTCTTTTAGTGTGTTCCCTTTAGAGAATCTTTTATTCAACAGCACATGATGAGCTCTCACGGTTTCGCATTTAACCCTTTACAGATATCATCTAGGTATACTCACCTATAAGACTGAATATTGGGATCTGGATTCAGGAGTATATTCGAGTAGTGGGACACGCGAATAAGTTTAAGTGCTTAAAACACTAATCTCGTATCTCGAAACAGTTGAACTTTATGTGAAAATTTAAATGGACCAGTATACTGACAATCTAAGTGAATTGTTTAGAGCTTAAAATGTCTAAAACTTAACGGTGTTAGTGATTTGTCTCAATAACTGATATAATCCTCTTACACAAACTCACAAAAATATTGTCTGTTAATATTTCTTTACTGCATTTCATTATAAAAATTCCAAAAAAGATTTTTTGTGTGTTTTAGCATAAACTTTTGAAAAATACAAAAAGATTTTCGACAACTGATGTTGAAAAGCTGATTTTCAAAATTCCAAGTGCTAAACATGATGGACAATCTGTGAGGGGGAGTTTGTTTGAAATAAAATGTTTTTCCTACAAGTGGTTCATCAGAAACTAACATTGTAAAATCATTCTTGATTAGTTGTTATTTTACAAGTGGTAAGCTGAGAACATAAATTTGTCAAAATTATAAATTTGTGAAATTTATTGTGAGGTAGAGTTTGTGCAGGAATGAGTAAGAGCTGGGTCAGTCAATCCTGAGGAGCTTGTGTTTAGAGAAAGCCAGGTTTCGATTCCTAAGGCAGAGTGTGAACCAGGTCACGATACAGATTGCGATCCCAGTTTATCGAAAGGGGGAGTCTGTAGGTGTTAAGAGCCAGGTTATGATTCTGGAAGCCTGATATTCACACAAGCTGCTGATGAACTTATGGAATCAAGAGATCTGATCAAGAGAATTGAAGAGAGATAAGAGCCAGATCGAGATCTTGGGATGATAGTATGAAGAAGAAAAGAGAGATTTGAGGAAGCTTTACATTGTTAGATACTTTGGAAGAGTTCGAGCAGGCTAATAAAGACTGAAGATTGAAGACTCGACACTTACAACTCGTCAACATCTGAGGGGGAGTCTGTTAGTGCATGCGTCTGTCGACTTCGTCTTGTATCGAGTCTTGTATTTAGATAGATAGATCAGGGCACGTTGTACGAGAAAATGTCAGAAATGGGCTGGGAGGTAACTCCGCACGAAATTACCATTTGGTAATTCCGCACGAAATTACCAGGTAATTCCGTATGAAACTTAATCTCGTTTGGAACCTAATTTCGCGTGAAGTGATTCCGTGCGGAATTAAACAGCCTATAAATACCTTGAGTGCCTTGTCATTTGTATATTTTCGGCTTGTGAACCGAAGTGCTGCCGAAGTGTCGTTTCGCTGTAAAACCTTGTCAAATCAATAAAGAAGACAGTTAATGTGATATTCTAGCTGAATTGAACTCGATACGTCTGTTTCCGCCTTTCGTATTGAGCAAAAACTATTCTGATCGACTCGTTTGGGTCTGAAAACGATCCTACAACAGGTGTTGGTTATGTCTAGCGACAGGCTTGATACGCATCGTATAGGCCTATATGATGCGTATCAAGGCACTGATTTTTTTAAGTTTATTTTCTGTTGTGTTGTGTCGAATGCGAACCCGAGAAACAAAAGGGATTTCGATCAGTTGGTCGATGACATGATAGATAAAGATCTTGACACGATCATATCCATTTTCAGGTATTAGACTAGATAGTCCAAGATGAAATATATTAAAACCATTCAAGCACACCAGTCTACAATGTGTTATGGTGAGATTTTTCAAGTTTGCACAGTGGGAGAAAAGAGTAGCACCCCTGTCAATATTGTCATAATGCAATGAGACATAACTGAGATTTAAGCGGCGTGTTAAAACGAGACATAATCCCAGATTGTCTAAAGAAGCACTTTTATCAGGTGTCATGTGGTAAACAAATACCGAGGGTATATTCAGATCTCTATTCGGTCATCTTTCCGAGCTTTTACACACGAATATGTGGTTCCCAATTTGCGGAACATAATCCCAGATTGTCTAAAGAAGCACTTTTATCATGTGTCATATTAGGTGCGTATCAAGGCACTGATTTTTTGAAGTTTATTTTTTGTTGTGTTTTGTTGAATGCGAACCCGAGAAACGTATTAGAGATCACACATGGGAAAGGATTGGAGGTGATTTATACTTATAATAAGCTGTCACAGTTGTCAAATTCGTTGCGTGCGTTCATATTGTTTAGACAACAATAGATAATGAACGGATTATTGGACTTCTTGTTCCAAATGTAGTTGTAGGATCCGTACTTAAAGGTCTCTCTAAAATATGCAACCGAGACCGCCTTGTTAATTTTAACGAAGCAATGAAGATTGAATGTGCAAATGACGTACATGTTTTATATACATTTATTTACAGTATTTTCACATGCAACGAAATGTGTTTTATATTCATAAAAATGGTTTATACCTTAACATTAAAACACACACAACAAAGGACAAGTGTATCCCGTCATATATGTAGCAAAGTATTGGTAAGAGCCAGATATCGATCCATGGAACACGGGCGTTATTAAGTACTAAATCTTCGTCATTATTTTGTCAGATAAAAGGATAGGTGAATGATTGTTTAACTAAGTTATCTAAATTATAACTAAAACATAAATAGACTATCATCTTGTTTCACAAACATCCTAAACACGTTATCTATATCACATATGTCACAAAAGCACTTAATCAATTTTCCAATTGCAAGACAGCTAGTTACCGGGTCTGGATTTCTAGCATTATGATTCTTCGGAAAGTTAACGCGATGGTCACACGTTAACCACCTAAAATCATTCACTAGCGATCTATTTCTAGCATTATGATTCTTCGGAAAGTTAACGCGATGGTCACACGTTAACCACCTAAAATCATTCACTAGCGATCTATTGATATTTATTCATGCGAACCTTTAAAGATAGGTTATTTACCGGGTCTGGATTCCTAACCTCACTTTTCAACGAAAGCAATACCGATAGTCACAAAACAGCCACGAGGATTAGCAATTATGTAGATCATATAACAAACAGTTTCACCTTTACAAGTCTTAAACACAAATCTACCATGTCAGGAATTTCAGACCAAAACTACTAAACAAGGATAATAAACCACATTCAAGAACATGTAATCAACACCATAGAATTCGTTAGAACCCTTACGTGTAAGAAAGCATTCCTAATCAAAATAAGATATATCTTGTATAAAACCAATACCCTGGTCTGGTTTCATGGTGTAAACAAAGTCTACAAATAAGTGATTAATAAAAAATAGTTACTATCCCACTAACCACAGATTCATTATCCAAGATAATCAAACATAATCAGGAACTCAACATCAATGAAACATTCATTATATAATCATGAAGATTCAGCATGAAAAAGTACTAAGTTTCATACAAACAAGATTACAACATAAAGATTATTCGAGAAACAAGTTTATAACTACTATTACATAACACTACATTAAACCTAAACTAACATCAGCTCATAACTTGTAGAAATGATCAGAATACATGTTCAAGAACAAGGAATTGAACCATAAACAAGCAATCGGTTATGCTTCCACTCGATCTTTAAGCTTCAAATGGGTCAGATCAGGACTGCTTCGGAACCCAAAAACCGCCCAGAAACATGGAGAAAAACCCAACATTTGAACCAGTAGCGAATAGATGTATTTATAGAGGATTTTGTGATTCGCACGATCGTGCCACCGGGTCGCACGGTCGTGCGACAGGTGTTGTCGGGTGACGTCAGTTTGCTGATTCAGAGTCAGCCAAGTGGACTAGTGGACAAGTTGTCTCGGTCACCAAATTGGCACGGTCATACTGTTGGTCGCACGGTAGTGCGATGTCATCAGAAATCATGGTCTGGCTGGTGCACGGTCATGCGGCGGGTCGCACGGTAGTGCGGCCCGGGAATAGATCGGCACTGGCTGTTGCACTGGTAGTGCTTCCGAGATCGAAGGATCGGCACGGTAGTGCCGATGGATGGCAAGGTCGTGCCACACCTGGCAGTCATCAGATTTTTGTTCTTTTTATCAGAAATGCATCAGAATTTGTCCGTTTTCATCAGATTTTTGTTCTTTTTATCAGAAGTACCGAATTTGGTACCTAAACGTCGTGTTTTCGGTAAAAAACGCTTAAAACGGAAGTGTTTTAAGGTATAAAAACATGCATAATTTAACGTATATCAAACATCCCCACACTTGAACTTTGCTTGTCCTCAAGCAAACTTAAAATAAAACACGGAATCAAATCTGAATATTTAAAAGTCGCTAATTTGTTTGGTGGTCAAATTGGTTTTCAAAAAGTCATCATCAAAGATTTAAAACAAACAAGCTTTGTTGGATATATGAAAGGATAACTATAAAGCAATGATTCTACATTTGATTGACTTAGCATGCAAATCTTTACATTTCTCACAATGTTCACACACACTCGGTTAAATTTCTGAATCATACATATAATGTGTATGTAAATGCCTCTATCATTTCTATGTAATTTCACATATAATACGAAAAATAGGCTCAACATGGCGAACTAATGGATAGTGTTGGGTGTGGAATATGAACAAAGAAAAAGGCTGACAAAGGGGTATCCTAAATGCCTCTATCATTTCTATGTAATTTCACATGTTCATGGTTTTGAAAAGTATACAAATGACAAGTTCTAAATTACATAAAACATCCGGCTCACTCATTTTTCCGCAAAAACAAAGAAGCATTTGGCAAGAAAGCTGTAAAGGCTCAAAAAATATGCTCACGTAAACGGAAGGAATGGGTATAAATATAAAGATAAACATGCAAGTCTTTCTTTTTGTTTTATCACGCTTTTTAGTTATCTTTTTCAAAAATCAATTTGGCTTGTTGGTTTTTATCAAATTTGATGCTTTCTAAAGAACACAATTGATCATTTTTGTTTTATTTTCCGAAAATATATACAGAAATGAGAACAATTAAGGACAACAAAGTTTAAAACTTTTTAAACCCTTCCCCACACTTGAATTTTACGTTGTCCCCAATGTGAACTACATATTAGTTAAGCAATTATCAAGAGCTAAACTAATCATGTGAAAAGGGCAAGAGGTACTCCCTTAGAGTTGGAGTTGACTTGTTTGAGTAGACTTTGATTGAATTCGTCTCAACTCTGTGTGCATTCTTTACGAATCTGCCAAGTATGTTACTTGCTAAAGCAGTCAACATTACAATTGATCAAAATGTTAGATAACTAAACCATATCCATTATTCAAACATAGCAAATACACTACTTAAAACATTTAAAAACAACCATAAAGTTTTAAAAATCCCAAATAAAGTACTAAATAGAAATAAGATAAAACACCAGTTTCTGAATTGTTCTGCCCTACCTCCTCCTCCTCCTACTCCTCATCATCATCATCATCATGGTGGCGTGTTCCAGATGAACCCGCCCCATAGTTACCTGTGTCTCCAAACGGAAACTGTGGAGGGTTGCCGAAATGGTTATGATATACGCTTTGTAGCCCTCCGAAGATGTATATATTTCCTCCCGCATCGTGTGTTGAGTTACCCGCATAGCTACCTGGTCGGCTCTCATAGCGTCTTGAGTTGCCCGCATAGCCTCCTGGTCGGCTCTCATAGTGTCTTGAGAAACCTGCATATGCTGGAATTGCTGGTACATCTCAGGGTAGGAAGGTATACCTGGAGGTTTGGCGGATATTGATACTGGTGCTGGTGTTGTTCGTGCTCTAGCTAATCATGTGGTGGCTGGTCGTGTGGTGGTGGTTCTAGGACCTGATGCTCCTCCATGTTGACATCTTCGTCCTGTGGTGGTAGCGGATCCCATATTTCTCCATTTAGACCCCTTAGCCTCGGGCCATTGTCTGTATCCACTACCAGACCCATCGCTCTCAAAGATCGCATATCTACGTCTCCTCCTACATGAACCATCGTGAGACCACTGACTACATCATCCGTCATAATGCCCAAGTTGTATGCCAACTGAGTCACATATTCACCACCATGGATTTCACTGCTTGTAGTTCTCCCCGCGCTGTTTACGAAAAATTCAGCCATTCTAGCTACGAGGTTGACGTGCACTCCATTCACCATGGAATATAAGAAAAGAAGATCCGGAGTGGGACAGTTTCCTGCACTGTCCATCCGTCCACAAATAGCGTGACTCATAACCTGGTGAATGACCCTAAGAAGCGGGTCTCGTAGTCATGAGGCTTTAGCCTTTCTAGCCTCATAAGGTGGTCCATCGGCCACTTGTGCCCAAAAGTTAGCCCGTTCCTGCTCATTATCAAACTTGTAGATATTGGTGAACAGTTCTGAATCAATGTCTTCAGCTGAGTATATTCCCAATCTTCTCCCAAGTCTGGCAACTGACCACTTATGCCACTTTTTACCCAACCTGAACTGTATCGCCTCTTTGTTCTTAAAGTCTGGATTCTTGCTTTTTGGTTTGTCATAAGTGTATGATGCGAAAAACTCCAATGTTAGCTCAAGGTATACGGGTCGTGCAATGTTGAACAATCTTGACATCGGATGCGACATCATGTCGGATAGCCTTTCTTCTTGGTTTAGGGTTGTTAAAGTGTCCCAGTTGATCCTTCTCTGTTCACTGATTTGTCCCCGTCTATTCCATAAAGCTTCTAATCTGGCAATACAGGGACGTTCTTTCATTTTGTTTTCGCTGAACTAGAGATATCTGTGGTTCATCTTGGAAGATGATTAGAGCGAAATCGAGGCAAAAATTGGTTGATTTTTGGGTGGGGGCGACCTGGAACTCCCGTGCGGCTGCTAGGGTTTCAAAATAGTGATAGGTTTTTACTGCAAAATCGTATTTATACCCTATTTTTACTGTGCATATTTTTACTTGCACTGTCGTTCGGTTGGCCGCACGGCCGTGCCGATCTTAGTCGCACTCCTCGTTTGACTGTTATTTCCGGGTTGCATGGTAGTGCATCAGGCCGCACGGTAGTGCGAGCCGATGACTGCCCTGTGCACGAGTTCTGGCCTATTTTGATTACGAAGTGCATGACCATGCCATTTTTGGCACGACCGTGCGGCACCTTGGCCTTTTTGGGTTATTTTTTTACAGTAAGCTTTTAACTCCGAAATTTCACCCAATTTTTCCATTTTTGCACTATTTCATATATTTTATCAATTAATCAACTTCAAAATTCCAAAAGTTATGGATGGAGCTCGTATGTACCTACGTTTAAAACCGAAAAATTAACGAATTTAGGAAATATATAGCAAAATAATATTTACAAGATTACCGTTAGCGCGTGAAAATACGCTTGCTAAATTTGTCAGCGAGTCGATAGCTAGACTCATTTTCCCCACACTTGTTTTAAGCGTGCGGGAAGTGGAGTTCGAGAATTTCCTCCATCGGGTCAATCGATCCGTTGATGTAAAGTTTTAAACGATGACCGTTGACTTTGAAACTTGCCCTGTTTGGATCTTCGATAGTTATTGCCCCGTACGGAAATATTTCCTTAATTGTGTACGGGCCCATCCATCGGAATTTTAGCTTCCCGGGGAATAAACGCATTCTTGAGTTATATAACAAGACGAGATCTCCTATACGGAGATCCTTATGGTCTCTCAACCTCTTGTCATGAAATCTCTTGACTCGTTCCTTGTATCTGCTAGAACTCTTGTAGGCATGACTCCTTAGCTCCTCAAGCTCGTGGATTTGTAGAAAACGGGCTTCACCTCCACTTTTCAAATCCATATTTGCTGTTTTCAAGGCCCAAAATGCCTTGTGTTCTAGCTCCACAGGTAGATGACATGCTTTTCCGTAAACCAACCTAAAGGGTGTGGTCCCAATAGGTTAGAATGCTGTTCTAAAAGCCCACAGAGCGTCTTCTAACTTATCCGACCAATCCTTGCAGTTGTTATTAATGGACCGCTCAAGGATTCTTTTCAGACCCCGATTTATGACCTCCACTTGCCCGCTCGTTTGAGGATAATATGGCGTAGCCAATCTGTGATGAACACCATAACGGGACAAGGCTCGTTCTAACTATGCATTATAAAAATGAGTTCCTCGGTCACTGATTAGTGCTTTTGGAGCACCAAATCGGGCAAATAAACTTTTTAAGAACCTCACAACTACCCTAGCATCGTTTGTGGGCAAAGCTTGTGCTTCGGCCTATTTTGAGACATAGTCTACAACATAGAGAGTTAAACAAGCTCACAATCAAGAATCGGTACCCACTACCGAGGATTGATGACTTATTTGATCAGTTGCAAGGATCGAGCTACTATTCCAAGATCGACCTTCGATCTGGATACCATCAGTTAAGGATTCAAGAGGAAAGCGTACCAAAGATTGCATTCCGAACACGTTATGGGCATTACGAGTTCCTTGTGATGCCATTCGGATTGACAAACGCGCCAACGATATTTATGGATCTAATGAACCGCGTATGCAAACCATATCTCGATAAATTTGTGATTGTATTTATCGATGATATCCTCATTTACTTGCAAACGAGAGAAGAGCACGAGCAACACCTCTGGACCATTCTGGAACTACTGAAGAAAGAAAAACTTTATGCAAAGTTCTCAAAATACGAATTCTGGATTCGCGAAGTACAGTTTCTTGGTCACGTTATGAACGAGAAGGGCATTCATGTAGACCCGTCCAAGATTGAAGCAATAAAGAATTGGGAAGCCCCCAAAACCCCAACAGACGTTCGACAATTTTTGGGCTTAGCGGGCTATAACCGACGATTTATCGAGAATTTCTCCAAGATAGCTCAACCGCTGACAACCCTTACGCAGAAAGACAAGAAGTACGACTGGGGTGACAAGCAGGAAGAAGCCTTCCAACTGCTCAAAAATAAGCTATGCGATGCACCGATACTATCCTTACCCGAAGGCACTGAAGACTTTGTGGTATACTGCGACGCTTCGCGTCAAGGTCTGGGTTGCGTGCTCATGCAACACCAAAAGGTCATCGCCTACGCGTCAAGGCAGTTGAAAGTTCATGAGAAGAACTACACCACTCACGACCTGGAACTAGGCGCAGTGGTGTTTGCCTTGAAGATCTGGCGACATTATTTATATGGTACTCGATGTGCAATCTTCACAGATCATAAAAGCCTACAACACATATTTGATCAGATGGAATTAAACATGCGTCAACGACGATGGGTCGAGCTGCTGAACGATTATGACTGTGAGATTAAGTACCATCCTGGAAAGGCAAACGTTGTAGCAGACACGTTAAGCCGAAAAGAAAGGGTTAAGACCCTAAGAGTTCGAGCATTGGAAATGACTATTCGGACGAACCTCACTGTACGCATTCATGACTCCCAACAAGGAGCCCTAAAGGGAGAGAATCGTAGAGCTGAATACCTCCGAGGTATGCTGAAGAATTTGGTGCCAAACAAAGAGGGAACCTTGTACTTTAAGGGGCGTGTCTGGGTTCCGCTCTATGGCGGTATTCGAGAAGACATCCTTAATGAGGCTCACAAGTCGAGATACTCGATCCATCTGGGATCGGACAAAATGTATCAAGACTTGAAGGACTACTATTGGTGGTCGAGACTTAAAAGCGATGTTGCTATCTATGTTGGAAAGTGCCTAACCTGCGCTAAGGTTAAGGCTGAATATCAGAAATCGTCCGGACTATTGCAACAACCAGAGATACCCATGTGGAAATGGGAGCAAATCTCGATAGACTTCATAACAAAATTACCCAGGACCCCTAGGGGGCATGATATGATATGGGTGATAGTTAACCAATTGACAAAATCTGCGCATTTCCTACCGATCCGAGAGAAGGATAGCACTGGAAAGCTTGCTGAGCTGTACTTGAAGGAAATTGTGGCACGTCATGGAGTACCTATCTCAATCATTTCAGACAGAGATGGACGTTTTGTATCAAGGATCTGGCAATCCTTCCAGGAGGCCTTTGGATCTCAATTAGATCTAAGCACGGCCTTCCGTCCGCAAACAAACGGCCAGAGTGAACGAACCATACAAACGTTGGAAGATATGCTTCACGCATGTGTTATGGACTTAGGCAGCAGCTGGAATACTCACCTACCTTTAGTTGAGTTTTCCTACAACAACAGTTACCATACTAGCATAAAAGCCGCACCATTCGAAGCTCTATATGGCCGCAAGTGCCTCTCGCCATTATGTTGGGTAGACGCTGGAGACAAACGTATGGTTGGTCCTGAACTTGTGCAAGAGAAAACCGACAAAATCATGCAGATCCGAGAGCGCATTAAGGCGGCTCGAGATCGACAAAAGAGCTACGCTGATCGAAGACGAAAACCATTAGAATTCGAGGTAGGAGACAAAGTTTTGTTGAAGGTCTCACCATGGAAGGGCGTAGTAAGATTTGGAAAATGTGGAAAGCTGAATCAACGATACATTGGACCATTCAAGATCTTGGAAAGAATTGGTACCGTGGCATACAAGTTGGAATTACCGGAAGAACTTAACGGAGTACATGATACGTTTCATGTGTCCAACCTCAAGAAGAGTCCAACCCAAGAAACAGTGATCATCCCTGCGGATGAAGTGCATATTGACGACACCCTCCGATTTACAGAACGACCCGTTGAGGTTACCGACTGGAAAGTCAACAAGACCAGGAGGAGCAGTGTCAAACTTGTTAAAGTACGTTGGGACTCTAAGCACGGACCCGAGTACACGTGGGAACATGAAGATCAGTTTAAAGAGAAATACCCCCACCTGTTCAAGAAAACTCCTGCGAGAGATAGCTCAGCCAAAATTTCGGGACGAAATTCTTTTAACGGGGGGAGACTGCGACAACTGGCACAAAATCGGTAATTTCCGTACAATTTCATTATTGCTTAATATATGCAATTATGTGCTTAAATGTCAACATTGTCTGATTACATGCTATACTTGTGAATTCATGCACGTTTTATATTACAAATATTGCTTTATGCATTAATGATAGCGTTGCGTCAGAAAGACTAGTAAACTCACCGGTAAGACACATTGTGTCAGCAATTCTGCAGAAGTCAGTCAGACAGTAGAACTGGGGCCTAGGAGTAGGTCCAACGCCTAAAATACATTAGAACCCAAGTATGGATACAAGGGTTAACATATAGACTTTCCGGAAGCTAAAATACGCACTGAAAAGCACCCGAAACACACTTTAAATGCTGAATCTCATATATTTCAGCAAAATTCAGCATTGTAACAAGTTTATACCATGCAAAACCATGACTAAATGGTCCTGAATGCTTTCCTAAGTGTCGGGAATTAAAAGTGTCACAAACGGGTACTTAAAGATCACTAAACGAAATAGTTTGACACTTTAACGAACCGGTATCTAACCGAACAACCGGACACTACCCGAAACATGAAAATTATACTAGAAGCATTGTTTATTTATTTCTGAGCTAGTTATGATCCCCGAACACCCTAACCCCCACTAAAAATATCTATTAACTATAACACTAACCAAATCACTTGAAATCTAATTAGAATACTTAACTAACCATCAAACTTACACATTACCCCCCCCCCCCCCCCTTCATATTAACCGTCACAAGTGGGTCCCCCACTTGTGATTTCTTTTGATTCACTAGATCTCCCTTGATTCTATATGGTCTTATGAAGATTTGCTAAGGATCTTGCTATGTACTCTAGAGACATGTTATACAATGGGTAATAAGAAGAGATTGGTTATAAGTAAGAGATGGAGGATCAAGACCTCATAACTTCACCCACACAAAAACACACTACTCTCCTTCCTCCCTTCCCTCATCTCGGCCGAAACCACCATCCACACCACCACCTTCATTCAACTTTGATCATCCAATCCCAAGTTATCACAAGGTGCTAGAAGGTGATTAAGGAAGCTTAGAGCTGGTGGATCTTGAAGGACCTCTCCCGATTGCTTTTATCCATCACTTTTGCC
Source organism: Helianthus annuus (assembly GCF_002127325.2). Lineage (NCBI taxonomy): Eukaryota > Viridiplantae > Streptophyta > Magnoliopsida > Asterales > Asteraceae > Helianthus > Helianthus annuus. The sequence continues at coordinate 140,106,432 of NC_035437.2, read as the reverse complement.
ATCTACAACTTCTAGTGTTTTTCCCTAGCCTTGTGCTAGTGGTGAGGCCCTCATGATCTCTTATTACTTCATATATTGTTGATTAAAAGATGTTATACATTGTTAAACATGATGAACACTAAAAGACATAATCATAAATCTCTAACATAAGCTTATAAACATGTGAATACTTGTTGATTTGTGTTTATTTGCTTCTTGTTGATTGATTACTAGTGTTAGTGATGTTAGACATCATAAGAAACCTACTAGATTGTGATTAAACACATGATCTAGTAAGTTAAAGTGATGATCTTGTGAAAAACCAAGATCACCATGCTTTATGTCTTCATGAACTTGAATGATGAAATTGGTTTTCATATGTAAAGATGATTTAAACAAAATACAAATCTTGTAAATAGATGGTTACAAAAATAATTTTCTCAAGAAACCAAGTTTATTTATGAGATTTACAAAGTCATGTTTTCTAACTAAACCAATCATATTTTTAGTGTTTAAACAAGACTTGAAACATGTTTGTAACTAGAAAAATACAAAAGAAATATTTTTAAAAAAATCATCTTACAAGTTGTAAACGACTAAATCTTTCAAGAGTGTGATTTAAAAACAAATAAATATGTTTTTATGGGTAACTCAACCTACTAAATAACATGGTAAGTTACTACAAGTTTTTACAAAAACTTCAAGTTCATGAGGTAGTGTAAATTATTTGATTTTGACACTTGGTAAGTGTTGAATGAGTTGATGATTGCTTGTGATGATTTTTAAAAGAAAATAAACGCATATTTTGAAAACATGGGAAACCTCCATTTTTAGGGGAAACCATGTCAAAATTTCTATAAAATTTTGAGATATTTTTACACTTAGAAAAATATAAGTTTTGGTGAAACTTAATCCTTAAAAATTTACCTAAAAATATTTACCAAGGTTTCCCTAATTTCTGTGTAAATTTCAAGTTAAGAAATGATGATTTCTTCAAAATAAAAATTGATATTAAGTATGTATATTTTTGAGAAAAATATATATATTTATTGGTCACCAAATTTTGTGCTAAGTGTATGTAATATGTATTGTATGTAATAGTGTAATAGGACATGAAAAATACACTATACACTCCTAAGGAGTAAAAATACAAAATACTCATACAACATGCTTAGACAAATACAAGAACATATATTTATGAAAATATATTTCTTAAAAGATTATGTAACTTGGACAAGTTACAAACTTAAAATGTACTTTTGAACAACAATACATAACTCGGGTGAAAAATACAAGATACTTATATTTATTTTTGAAAGAATAATATAAATAAAACACATAGTTAAAAATATAAATTATTTTTAACAACAAAGAACATATACATAAAAGATGGTGGCTTGTACTTGTGCGATACAAGTCTAGTGACTAACGATAATAAAACACGTATAGGTCACGACTTTTTTGTGTAAATTTTGAGTTAAGAAATGATGATTTCTTCAAAATAAAAATTGATATTAAGTATGTAAATTTCGAGTTAAGAAATGATGATTTTTTTGTGTAAATTTCGAGTTAAGAAATGATGAACAACAATACATAACTCGGGTGAAAAATACAAGATACTTATATTTATTTTTGAAAGAATAATATAGAGTGAATTGCAAGTTTTGTCCTTTATCTATATATCAAGTTTCAGGCGGTGTCCTTTATCTTTAAAATTAACAAGTTTTGTACTTATTGTTTCAAAATCTTACACGTTATGTCCTTTAGAACCAACTCAGTTAATTTTTTCTGTTAAGTCAGATCACAAAAAGGGTACTTTAGTCTTTTTACCTATTTATATAAACTATTTTAACAAAAAAAAAAACAGAAATATAATATGTCTACCCTCTCTCTCTCTCTCTACGTCTCTCTCTTTTTCTACCCCTCTCTCTACATCATCTCTACCACCAACAACCATAAAAAAACCACCAGTGTTTCCATCAACCACCACCTCCCACCACTCTCTCCATCAACCACCACTGTCTCCATCAACCACCACTACCCCACTGGCCACCATCAAAGCAGAAGCACCAACCACCACTATCCCCGACGAACAAAACCAAAACACAAAACCCAAATACTAGATCGCAGCAGTACACAATGGATTAGGTAAATCTGCAGATTGGTTTTTAGACTTAAATCAAGTGGGTTTTGGGAAACGAGCAGGAGACGTGGTGTGACAACTCGAACCCTTAAGGTTAGTAACGCTGAATAGTGTGACCTTAACTCCTTATTATTTCTCTTCTTTGCGTTAATATTTTGCTTTGTGATAACGCCGTTAACTTAATCGTAGAATGACTAGGTTAGTTAACTTGGGCCGCACATATAATGGACTATGTAATCGATTGATAAACAATCTAAGCTTCGGACATAATTCATGTTTCACATAACCATACACATGACCATAGTTGAATCATACAATCTAGTGTGCGTCCTATTAACGTATCAACACATATTAGACAAGGCCCAAATGAAACATGTAGCACAGTTGACACACACAATACCCGTCCCAGCCCAATTCCTCCTTTAATTGAATAATCTTGGGCCGCTAACCTTGTAGCCCAACAAAGGCAGTGACCGGCTCCTTTAATTGAACTGGCCCAGCTTCTAAACCTTCACTTATACGTATTGTAATCAAACTCTATCTTTGATTAGTTTAAAAATAAAACAAACCCTACTCTCTCTCTTTTATGATTACGTTCGACTGAAGAAACCCACCCCCTCTCCTCTGATCGCACGGTTGCAGCAGCAGAACCCCACCCTCACGTATTAGCCTTCTATTGATCGGAATCTTGGTTAGTCGACCTTTACTATGTTGTTATTCTGTGGTTGTTCTTTGTGATGTTATTGATTTTATAGTTGTTACACAGTATGTATTTAGCAAAAGTGTTCTCATATATGATTGTCACTATGTTATTATGTGAGTAGGATCATGATCTTGAAATTCATATTAGGATAGATGGGTGTATGTGCATGAATTCGTTGGTAAAAGGGGTGTATGTGCATGAATTCGCTGGAATCATATAGATGGGTAATACGTTCTGATTAATCTTGGTTGACTAATATGTAGGTATTTTGTTATTAGTTGTGGGGTAATTAACTTATGATATTAATTGGGTTCTACACACACACACTGGGCCGAAGTACACAGCTTCTTATTGATATCTAGTGACCGCACACAATTGCACTTGTGGGCCGTGAGCTGTATCGTGGGCTGCGGATGAAACAGGCCGCAGGATATGGTTGGATTTGATTAAGGGGCCGGGTAGCATAGTGGGTAATAATCGGATTACATATTAACTAATCGGATTAATAACGTTAGTAAACATTGATTGTTGGAGAATGGGCGGTGTAACTGATTTGGGCCAAGGCTTGATCTCCTCTTAAAACGTCATGATTGAGAAGTAAAAGTTGTGTTAAGTGTTGAGTTGGGCTGAAAATAATACTGGCCGAGTCGACCCCAGTTACACAACCACATTCGGGCCGGGAGGCATTAAAGGGGAGCCGCACGTATAAGGGGCTTGGTATATTATTTGGGCTTAATGTATAAACCTTTTGGGCTGCATAAGTGGATGATGTATGATGATGGGCTGATAAGTGTTTATTGTAAATAAACTTATAACATAACCTAGTACGTGACCCGAACACATGTTATGTGATTATATGGTGATCATATACTGATAGGTTGCATGAATTACTACTATGATTGTATAAGGATACGTTCAATCAGTGTACATTACAAGTATAGTATGTGTGGAGAATGTGTGTGATAAATAAGAAAAGGTTAAGTGTGCAAGGACCTGAAATGTACTGACTATACTTGTGGGAATTATTGTGTGGTTCAATGTATCATTTGATATTAAAGACATCAGTGAATTTAGCGATCATGTGCATTACTTGTTTAACTGTTATACGTGACTTGTGTGATAGTACTTGATGTAGCTTACGCGAAAATGAATTGTGAAACTGATAAACACCAAACACTCTTCTAGGTCGCGAGTATTGAATAAATTAACAAGTCGTTGTCTAAACCGAGCAAACCTAAGGTGAGTTCATTGCATTTCTCTAAGCATGCGTCCCGGTGGTCTGGGACAACTGGTAAACATTCGGAAGGGAAACATTGGGTAAACAACTTAATCGGTTTTGGTTATTGCCTGGAGGGCAATGGAGGTATTTAGTTGATAGCGCTATTAGGTGGGAAACCTCACACCGGGCCGTAAGGACGGGCGTGAACTAATTATCTGGGTACGGCTATGGTTGTTAGAGGCACACTCCTCGGATACATATGGGCACTCTCCCTAGGGTATCTAACGAAGGCAACATAGCAAACGGTCGTTAAGGGGTACCCACTCCCCGGATACATATGGGCACATTCCCTAGGGTATCTAGCATGAGCAACATTGTATCGCAGTGTTAAATCGTATTAACATACATATGGTAACGTAACTTGTTAACAAAACCTTGAACTCACCAGCGTAGTCTGACACACTTGTTTACATGCTTGTAGGTAATTATTGAAGGAACTTGGGAGCTTGATGTCTGATGCTGCTGGAGTGGTTGTGGTCATAATAAACAGTTATTTTGTTTTGGTTTTGATACATTTACACACTTATACATTTATGCTTCCGCTCAGTACTTTGGTTTTGGTTTAACTTTTCAAACGATACATTTATTTCAATTGGGTATTTCAATACATTATAACTCGTGTTTGATATGATTGGTGGCTCTTTGTTGGATCGTTACACTTCCAATAGGGACATACCCTAGGTGGTAATTTGGGGGTGTGACAGTTTGGTATCAGAGCCACTGGTTATAGAGAACTCGGTTTTAAAATGTTTTCATAAAACCAGACTATAACCGAATTAATCCAAACGATGACCATGACACTCAGCTTCAGACTGCAAGGTTCGTTCCTCGTTAGCTTATGCTTTATATGCCTAGTAAACGTAACTATATTTATAGCATGCACGATACGACATGGTAGGCATCATGACACATTGATAGTGTAACATAACACTTGCATCTAGTAAATTCTAATCTTGTTGGCAGTGCTTATTTTGTGTTGATTGGGGTGGGAGAAACTTCAAACATAAGTTAAGGAGCATTGAGAGGAGCATGCAAACCGCCTTATTATCATGGGTGCACACATAATAATAACGCGTGGTGCATGTAAATCCCAATGAGGCTTAACGAGTGTAAGAGGGGTTCTTCCCTGTTTGTGTATGAACATGGTAGTTAATCGTCCCTAACGTGATAAACCTGAACACTTTTCTCGTTCTCGACTCCTAAATTTGTCCCCTTCCCCTATTATAGAACCATGAGTGGACGAGGAAACGGATGTAGCAACTGTTGATTGAAACCTTGTGTGCTTACTCTTTTCTGTCATTCTTTTTTTCCCTTTTCTGCGTTAATACCCTCTTTTGGTACGTTGTGAGTGTGCATTCTTTCGTTTAACTTGCGTTACGTCATCAACTCGACAGGCATGTCTGCACCGTCCGCATCTTTCGACCAATCCCGGGCGCCAGGGAAGGCACCCGCTGCTACTCACTCACCCCCGCGTCAGATGGAGACGCGTGCTGCTTATAGGAAGAGACTCGCACAGGGCGGGGAGTCGTCCTCCCGACCTACGCATGCACTACCAGTTAACTCCCTCAGCGCTCAGGCCGAGTCGGCTGTGAGTAAGGCCCTCCGAGATTATAACCAGATTCTAATAGGACAAAACCAAGTCTTAATGGAGCAAAATCAGAAATTACTAAGAAAGGTTGATACCCTAGGAGGGCGAGTGGAAGCTCAAGAGAAGCAGATACAGGAACTTAATATGAGAACTACTGACTTGAAGGCAGAAGCCCTAAAAGGGCGTGAGGTACAAGGTCTGATACTGAGAGACGCTCGAGTGGATCATGAAAGGCTTAACTCGCATGCCGAAAGGATAGGTATGATGGATTGGAGGGTCCATCAGTTGGAGGAAGCCCGCTTCGCACCTGAACCCGAGCCAGCCCCAGTCCCGGCACCTCCCGAACTAGGGGCGGAAGAGTCTGATGAAGAGCCCGAAGAGGAGGAGGAAGAGCCGGAAGAGGAGGAAGAAGAGCCAGAGGAGGTCTCGGATAATGACGGAGACAATGATGATGGTAGTGACCTCGGGGATGGTGACGTGGACGACTGACTCGTCTTTCAATCGTTAATCTAGTTATTTTTCTTTCAGTTATTTTCGTATAAACAATCATGGTGATTAAAACTTTTGCGAATATTCGATTTAGTGACTTATGTGGTTTAATTTGAATGGGTTTCTTATTTTATCGTTTAAAGGATATTTCTTGTACTGAGTCGTCACCTTACCTCTTTTTACCCTTGCACCACAAGAGTCACATCTTTGACTCTACTACAGTTACCTTAATTATGGTAAACCTCTCGCTGGCCTTTGTACTACCCGGTGCCTATTGGTTGATACAATGCCTCTTGTTCGAGTTCGTTGGAACTCCCGTCGTGGCCCAGAGTTCACCTGATAACAAGTAAATCAAAGGAAACGCAAGTATCCCCAGTTGTGCAATGAACGTAAGTTTACTACTGAAACTACAGTGGAATTTCGGGACGAAATTCCCAATCAACGGGGGAAGGATGTGACACCCCAAGAAAAACCAGGAAACCACGCAACTTAGCTAGCTTCCTCAGTAACCACGTGCTAAATTTCGGGACGAAATTCTTTTCAAGTTGGGGATGATGTGACAACTCGAACCCTTAAGGTTAGTAACGCTGAATAGTGTGACCTTAACTCCTTATTATTTCTCTTCTTTGCGTTAATATTTTGCTTTGTGATAACGCCGTTAACTTAATCGTAGAATGACTAGGTTAGTTAACTTGGGCCGCACATATAATGGACTATGTAATCGATTGATAAACAATCTAAGCTTCGGACATAATTCATGTTTCACATAACCATACACATGACCATAGTTGAATCATACAATCTAGTGTGCGTCCTATTAACGTATCAACACATATTAGACAAGGCCCAAATGAAACATGTAGCACAGTTGACACACACAATACCCGTCCCAGCCCAATTCCTCCTTTAATTGAATAATCTTGGGCCGCTAACCTTGTAGCCCAACAAAGGCAGTGACCGGCTCCTTTAATTGAACTGGCCCAGCTTCTAAACCTTCACTTATACGTATTGTAATCAAACTCTATCTTTGATTAGTTTAAAAATAAAACAAACCCTACTCTCTCTCTTTTATGATTACGTTCGACTGAAGAAACCCACCCCCTCTCCTCTGATCGCACGGTTGCAGCAGCAGAACCCCACCCTCACGTATTAGCCTTCTATTGATCGGAATCTTGGTTAGTCGACCTTTACTATGTTGTTATTCTGTGGTTGTTCTTTGTGATGTTATTGATTTTATAGTTGTTACACAGTATGTATTTAGCAAAAGTGTTCTCATATATGATTGTCACTATGTTATTATGTGAGTAGGATCATGATCTTGAAATTCATATTAGGATAGATGGGTGTATGTGCATGAATTCGTTGGTAAAAGGGGTGTATGTGCATGAATTCGCTGGAATCATATAGATGGGTAATACGTTCTGATTAATCTTGGTTGACTAATATGTAGGTATTTTGTTATTAGTTGTGGGGTAATTAACTTATGATATTAATTGGGTTCTACACACACACATTGGGCCGAAGTACACAGCTTCTTATTGATATCTAGTGACCGCACACAATTGCACTTGTGGGCCGTGAGCTGTATCGTGGGCTGCGGATGAAACAGGCCGCAGGATATGGTTGGATTTGATTAAGGGGCCGGGTAGCATAGTGGGTAATAATCGGATTACATATTAACTAATCGGATTAATAACGTTAGTAAACATTGATTGTTGGAGAATGGGCGGTGTAACTGATTTGGGCCAATGCTTGATCTCCTCTTAAAACGTCATGATTGAGAAGTAAAAGTTGTGTTAAGTGTTGAGTTGGGCCGAAAATAATACTGGCCGAGTCGACCCCAGTTACACAACCACATTCGGGCCGGGAGGCATTAAAGGGGAGCCGCACGTATAAGGGGCTTGGTATATTATTTGGGCTTAATGTATAAACCTTTTGGGCTGCATAAGTGGATGATGTATGATGATGGGCTGATAAGTGTTTATTGTACATAAACTTATAACATAACCTAGTACGTGACCCGAACACATGTTATGTGATTATATGGTGATCATATACTGATAGGTTGCATGAATTACTACTATGATTGTATAAGGATACGTTCAATCAGTGTACATTACAAGTATAGTATGTGTGGAGAATGTGTGTGATAAATAAGAAAAGGTTAAGTGTGCAAGGACCTGAAATGTACTGACTATACTTGTGGGAATTATTGTGTGGTTCAATGTATCATTTGATATTAAAGACATCAGTGAATTTAGCGATCATGTGCATTACTTGTTTAACTGTTATACGTGACTTGTGTGATAGTACTTGATGTAGCTTACGCGAAAATGAATTGTGAAACTGATAAACACCAAACACTCTTCTAGGTCGCGAGTATTGAATAAATTAACAAGTCGTTGTCTAAACCGAGCAAACCTAAGGTGAGTTCATTGCATTTCTCTAAGCATGCGTCCCGGTGGTCTGGGACAACTGGTAAACATTCGGAAGGGAAACATTGGGTAAACAACTTAATCGGTTTTGGTTATTGCATGGAGGGCAATGGAGGTATTTAGTTGATAGCGCTATTAGGTGGGAAACCTCACACCAGGCCGTAAGGACGGGCGTGAACTAATTATCTGGGTACGGCTATGGTTGTTAGAGGCACACTCCTCGGATACATATGGGCACTCTCCCTAGGGTATCTAACGAAGGCAACATAGCAAACGGTCGTTAAGGGGTACCCACTCCCCGGATACATATGGGCACATTCCCTAGGGTATCTAGCATGAGCAACATTGTATCGCAGTGTTAAATCGTATTAACATACATATGGTAACGTAACTTGTTAACAAAACCTTGAACTCACCAGCGTAGTCTGACACACTTGTTTACATGCTTGTAGGTAATTATTGAAGGAACTTGGGAGCTTGCTGTCTGATGCTGCTGGAGTGGTTGTGGTCATAATAAACAGTTATTTTGTTTTGGTTTTGATACATTTACACACTTATACATTTATGCTTCCGCTCAGTACTTTGGTTTTGGTTTAACTTTTCAAACGATACATTTATTTCAATTGGGTATTTCAATACATTATAACTCGTGTTTGATATGATTGGTGGCTCTTTGTTGGATCGTTACACTTCCAATAGGGACATACCCTAGGTGGTAATTTGGGGGTGTGACACGTGGGTTTTGGGAAATGATCGGTCAAGTGGGTTTTGGGAAACAATCGGTTTTTAGACCTGAAGCAAATGGGTTTTGGGACTTTGAAACAGAAACGAGCAGGAGATGTTTTTTTCCAATTTGTAGATCGGTTTTTCCTAAACACAATCGGTGTTTGAGTTTTTTTTAGGCAAAATAGAATTTGGAAGCAAATTACTTTTTAATTGCAGATCTTGTTGTTGTTGGTTGTGTGATTAAAGGCTTGAATCAAAGGTAAAACCTGCAAATTGAATTTGAAAAGTGAAAGCAAATTGTTGTTGTTGCTTTTTAATTACCTCGATGTTAAGGGTTTTCTTTTTATAAAAAGTTATAGATTTATCACTTATTTGTAATTTGGAATTGAAAAGTGAGTGCAAGTTATGTTTATGGCTCAAATTGGTGGTGGAAACTGGTGGAAGGAGGAGGTGGTGGTGGTGGAAGGAGGTGGTTATGATTAGATGGAGTAGAGAGATAAAGAATGTGTTTGTTTAGAGAGAGAAATGATGTATAATTTTTTTATTAAGATGTTATTTTAAAGAATAGGCTAAAAAGACAATTACACCCCTCATGTGTTTTGCACATGATCTGAGTTAACAGAAAAAATTAACTGAGGTAGGTCTAAAGGACATAACTTGTAAGATTTTGAAACAAAAAGTACAAAACTTGTCAATTTTAAAGATAAAGGACACCGCCTGAAACTTGGTATATAGATAAAGGACAAAACTTGCAATTCACTCAATAATATAAGTAAAACACATAGTTAAAAATATAAATTATTTTTAACAACAAAGAACATATACATAAAAGATGGTGACTTGTACTTGTGCGATACAAGTCTAGTGACTAACGATAATAAAACACGTATAGGTCACGACGCTATATAAGCAAACCCGGTGAAGTTTACGGCGCAGGAAACGCAAAGTTGTGAGTTCATGTCCCCACTTTTAAACTTTTACATACTTTTTAAACTTGGGGAAAATACATGTGTTATGGTATGTTGGATACAAAAACTAAGGAATGATACTTTAGGTCATGTCACGAATAGGGTACCGGAAGCACCATTAATCGTGTACATACTAAGACCGCAGAACAAAAGGTTAGATCTAATGGGTTTTCGGGCAGCCACACTCTTGGTGATAACTAGTACCAAGCAGTGCTTTTGTGTCCCAGTCGTGAATCGACTACTATAAATGCCTATGGTTTGGATGCTTCCTATGTCGTGTCACATGTTAATGGCCTTGCAAACCATTAGCGATCTCGATTTCCTTACATTTACAGAAATACTAGTTTCATACAAGTTACATACCATGTTTTCATACAAGTATACAAACGTTCAATACAAAAACGTCATGAATTCACACCAACATTATGTTGACGATTTTCCAAAAACTCACATGTATTTTAGGTAACTAAAGTGGATGTGCGCGCGGTCCTACTCTTGCTCCTGGATGTTGTTTATGTTTTAGTTATGTTATGTCAAGACTCCAATGCCTCTTTTGCGGGATCTGGTTGTTATATCCCATCTCATGTGGTGATATATTGACTAATCCTTGATGTTCGTCGTTAAAATAAAGTTGTAATCTTTTCAGACAATTATCTATGTTGGGATGTAAACACCAAACTTATGTTATGTTTTTAATTTTGTAATATTAATGGCATTTTGGAGTTATTTTTACGAGCATATAGTAAGTTTACCTTTCGTATGCAATGAGAACCTTTCAAGATCACACCTCCTGCTTCCGCCTTAGAAAGGGGTGTGACAAAATGTGACTGGCGCATTACACAGCCCAAAAGGCATACGCCGGTAGGAGAATGTGTCGAAAGGACATGTGAAAGTAGTCTTCTCCTGATCCACAGGAGCGATAGGAATTTGAAAATATCCAGAGAACCCATCCAGAATACAGAAAAATGACTTCATCGACAGACGTTCCAACATTTGGTCGATGAATGGAAGCAGGAAGTGGTCCTTATGGGTGTCATCGTTGAGTTTGCGGTAATCGATGCAAACTCGCCATCCGGTGACGGTACGGGTAGGATTAAGTTCATTTCTATCGTTTGGAACTACAGTAATACCACCTTTCTTGGGTACTACTTGCACTGGACTCACCCAAACAGAATCAGATATAGGATAAATCAGCCCTGAATTTAACAACTTAATTACTTCTTTCTTCACCACGTCTTGCATATTCTGATTCAAACGCCTTTGATGCTGTGCACTAGGTTTGTAATCGTCTTCCATTAGAATCTTACGAGTACAAAAAGAAGGATTAATGCCTTTGATATCCATAATCTTCCATGCCATGGCTTTCTTGTGGAGCGTTAGAACTTCGAGAAGCTGTCTCTTTTCCTCTTTTGCTAAAGATGCTGAAATGATAACTGGCAAGCGACGCTCCTCGTCTAGAAATGCATATTCGAGATGCGGTGGGAGTTCTTTTAACTCCAAAGACGGTGGATCTTCAACCGACGGTTTTGATTTTTCTTCAATTTCACGGTCAATCTCCACAAATTGATCTGGACCTTGGGAACCATCATTACCGATTTGGCAAACCGGCTGCTCATCTTTGTGGCCCTCCTGCGAAACGCCATTTTGGTTCTCACACAACAGATGTGTGTCCGTATCAATTTCTTCAATAGTGCCTTGGAAACGAGAGCTTACACAAGTATCGACAATGTCGACATAGTAAAGCATATCATCGTGACTTTACGGATGTTGCATTGATCTTTTAATATCAAAAGTCACGTGCTCGTCATTTACTCGGAGCGTGATTTGGCCAGCTGCCACATCAACAATCATCCTCGCTGTATTGAGGAACGGACGTCCAAGTATTAATGGCACTTTTGAGTCTTCGTCCATGTCAAGAATAACAAAATCCACAGGAAAAACGAATTTGTCGATTTTAACAAGCATGTTTTCAACGAATCCACGCGGGTACTTGATTGAACGATCTGCAAGTCGAATGCTCATTCTAGTGGGTGAAGGTTCACCCAGGTCTAATTTATGAAAGACCTTATATGGCATAAGGTTTATGCTAGCTCCTAAATCGGCTAATGCGTGGCTGACAGACATGCTGCCAATGAGGCAGCGAAGGGTAAAACTGCCTGGATCTCCCATCTTTTCAGGTAGACGGTTTTAGAGAAGGGCTGAACAGTTTTCATTCATCAACACATAAGACAAGCTTTCGAGTTTCTGCTTGTTTGTGAGGATGTCTTTTAAGAACCTTGCGTATTTAGGCATTTGAGCCAACGCCTCAACAAATGGTATGTTTATGTGTAATTGTTTAAACATCTCTAAAAACTTACCATGTTGTTCATCGTTCTTCTGCTTCTTCAGTCTGCTCGGATATGGAATAGGAGGAATGAAATCTTTAACTGGCTCTTGGAACTGTGTTGTACTTGCTGGGACTCGCCTAGCGTGCACCTCGTCCGAAGCGGTAGTTTGGACCGTCTCTGTGATCGGTGGTGAGTCCGATTTGTCAAGTCCCGTGGTTTTACCACTCCTCGTCATTACTGCATTAACGTGCCCTCTCGGGTTTGGTTCTGTGTTACCTGGAAGACTACCTTGGGGTCTTTCAGACAACATCTTGGCCAATTGGCCGACTTGATTGTCAATGGTTTGTATTGAAGCCTTCTAGCTCCGCATTTCCCCTTCTTGTGCCATGAAACACTCCTCATGCGGTTGGTATCGTTATTTGGTTGGCATTGTTGGAGTTGCTTAAAAGTTGCGCCATTATCTACTCTAATTTTGAGTTGCTTTGAGAGGTTTGTGGCTGGGAAGTGCTCCCTGAACCTAAATTATTGTAACGTGGCTGAAAGGTTTGCCCTGATGGCTGAAAAGATTGTCCCTGGGGCTGAAAGGATTGCCCCTGAGGCTGTTGTGGCGCGGGAGCGCATTGAGCATATCCGGGTGGGTTTTGGTTATTGGAGTTAGATTTCCATCCAAAGTTTGGGTGATTTCTCCAACCCGGATTGTACGTGTTGCTGTAAGGGTTATTTTGGGGCCTAATTTGATTGCCCAAATAGTCCACCTCTTCGTGGCCTGTGAACATAACACCTTGCTCAGATGTACCTGGCACGTGTGACACTCCACACAGCTCACATGATGATTGTACCTGCGAAACATTCTGAGCTTGATCAAACCTTGCTGCCAAAGCTCCAATCTGTGCTGCAAGAGCCGTATACGTATCCACTTGATGGACTCCAGGAATAGATAATGCTTTATTTTGCACTCCACCGTGACGAGAACTCGACTTCAAGGTAGCTTTCTCTATAATTGCGTAGGTTTCATTAGGTGTTTTTGTTCCAAGATCGCCTTCTGCATATACATCTAAACGTTCTTGTGAGTCGTAGTTAAGTCCTTGGTAGAAGTTCAACACAAGTTGTCTTTTGGACATCCCATGATGTGGAACATCGATCGAAAGATCTTTGAACCTCTCCCAAGCTGCATGTAGAGATTCTCCTTCGTCCTGTTTGAATGTCATAATACGGTTTTTAAGCTTAATTGTCTTTTCCGGAAGGAAATATTTTTGCATAAAAATATCTGCCATCTCGTTCCAAGTCGTGATGGACCCTGCTGGAAGTGACAAAAGCCAAGATCAGGCTTTGTCTCGCAAAGAAAATGGAAAGAGTCGCAAACGAATTGCATCTTCAGAAACGTCTCTAATTTTGAAAGTCGAGCACACCTCGAGAAATGATGCGATGTGTCGACCTGGATTTTCATGATCCTTCCCATCAAACTGCACAAAATTTTGTAACATGTTAATTATACTAGAATTAATTTCAAAACTCGGTGCTGCTATACAAGGTCGGGCGATGCTGGGTAGCAAGCCCTTTCCTCCTGGACGGCCGGTTTCATTCAAAGGCTGGTCGTCCTCTACCATAATGCTTCCTGTATCGTCCTCTGAACTTTCGCTATCAGAAAGTATCATTGGTTCGTCGATTGCGGCCGCAATCCTTTGTGCTACAACAAGTGATCTTTCGCGTAGCCGCCCGCTTCTTCTTAGGTTATTTTCTGGTTCGATGGCTAGCTCAGCATTAGCGGGTGCAGGGGTCGTGGACATTAGCCTGCACGTAAAAAGGAAGACATTATACAGAAAAGAGAACATAATAATAATATAAGAAATAAGTAAATAATAACACTAATATAAAATATACATATATATACAAGTCATTAAACAAATCTATTTAAATATTTACTTAATTATTTACTTATTTACATCCGAGAACTGTTTATATATATATATATATATATCAGAAAATCTGATAAAGTCTGATAAAAATCTTGATGAAAATTTTCGTTCCATCAGAATTTCTGATAAATCCATCAGAATTACCAGAAAATCTGGTAAATTCATCAGAATGAAAATTGTTGTTTTTAGAACATCTAATGGGTTTATCAGAATCCATCAGAAAACCTGATAAATTCATCAGAATTTATCAGAAAATCTGATGATTTTATCAGAAAGTTATATTTTATTTTTATGGAGTAAATAAATAAACAAATGAGTACAATAATTAACTAAATGAACGGTTAAAATAAATAAATAAATGGACATAAATAAATAAATGAAAAACTGAACGTAAATAATTAAATGCAGAAATGAAATAAATATAATATATATATAAGCGGTTCGACGTGCGAACATGAACATAAGTATAAATATAAATAGAAGTGAAATAATTGAATTAAAAATAAATGAAATACTGAAATGAAATAAATAAATGAATGAAGTACTGAAATGAAATGACTGAATTAAAATAACTGAAATGAATAAATGAAAGTAAATGGTTCGATTCCGAACACATAACTGAATTAAATAAAATGAAATAAATGTTAGTCGAGTAATAAATTAAGAAGTTAGGATGTTAGTAAGGTTAGTTGGTTAGTAGCTAGCTGGTTAGTAAAACAGAAAAAGAAAAGTTACTCAATCAGTTAAATATTAACAAGTTAGTAAATAAGAAAACAAATAAATACAAAGATGTACAAGTATTCACAAGTATTAACAGTTTGTACACCGGTAAAATAATGACTCGGATTTTTCCATTAATTTCGCCGTGGTCCCCGGCAACGGCACAAAAAACTTGATTTACATGTTTTATATACATTTATTTATAGTATTTTCACATGCAACGAAATGTGTTTTATATTTATAAAAATGGTTTATACCTTAACATTAAAACACACACAACAAAGGACAAGTGTATCCCGTCATATATGTAGCAAAGTATTGGTAAGAGCCAGATATCGATCCATGGAACACGGGCGTTATTAAGTACTAAATCTTCGTCATTATTTTATCAGATAAAAGGATAGGTGAATGATTGTTTAACTAAGTTATCTAAATTATAACTAAAACATAAATAGACTATTATCTTGTTTCACAAACATCCTATTATCTATATCACATATGTCACAAAAGCACTTAATCAATTTTCCAATTGCAAGACAGCTAGTTACTGGGTCTGGATTTCTAGTATTATGATTCTTCGGAAAGTTAACGCGATGGTCATACGTTAACCACCTAAAATCATTCACTAGCGAGCTATTGATATTTATTCATGCGAACCTTTAAAGATAGGTTATTTACCGGGTCTGGATTCCTAACCTCACTTATCAAAGAAAGCAATACCGATAGTCACAATACAACCACGAGGATAACCAATTATGTAGATCATATAACAAACAGTTTCACCTTTACAAGTCTTAAACACAAATCTACCATGTCAGGAATTTCAGACCAAAACTACTAAACAAGGATAATAAACCACATTCAAGAACATGTAATCAACACCATATAATTCGTTAGAACCCTTATGTGTAAGAAAGCATTACTAATCAAAATAATATATATCTTGTATAAAACCAATACCCTGGTCTGGTTTCATGGTGTCAACAAAGTCTACAAATAAGTGATTAATCAAGAAATAGTTACCATCCACTAACCACAGATTCATTATCCATGATAATCAAACATAATCAGGAACTCAACATCAATGAAACATTCATTATATAATCATGAAGATTCAATATGAAAAAGTAGTAAGTTTCATACAAACAAGATTACAACATAAAGATTATTCAAGAAACAAGTTTATAACTACTATTACATAACACTACATTAAACATAAACTAACATCAGCTCATAACTTGTAGAAATGATCAGAATACATGTTCAAGAACAAGGAATTGAACCATAAACAAGCAAGGAATTGACGGGTTGGATCGGTTATGCTTCCACTCGATCTTTAAGCTTTAACTGGGTCTGATCAGGACTGCTTTGGAACCCAGAAACCGCCCAGAAACATGGAGAAAAACCCAACATTTGAACCAGTAGCGAATGGCTGTATATATATAGAGGATGTTGTGATTGGCACGGTCGTGCCACCGGGTCGCACGGTCATGCGACAGGTGTTGTCGGGTGACGTCAGTTTGCTGATTCGGAGTCAGCCAAGTGGACTAGTAGACAAGTTGTCTCGGTCACCAAATTGGCACGGTCATGCCGTTGGTCGCACGGTAGTGCGATGTCATCAGAATGGTGATCAGAAATCATGGTCTGGCTGGTGCACAGTCATGCGGCGGGACGCACGGTAGTGCGTCCCGATAATAGATCGGCACTGGCTATTGCACTGGTAGTGCTTCCGAGATCGAAGGATCGGCACGGTAGTGCCGATGGATGGCACGATCGTGCCACCCCTGGCAGTCATCAGATTTTTGTTCTTTTTATCAGAAATGCATCAGAATTTGTCCGTTTTCATCAGATTTTTCTTTTGTGCTCTGTTTAAGGTCTGAAAATATAAAAGTGCCAAATTTGGTACCTAACGAAGTGTTTTCGGTAAAAAACGCTTAAAACGGAAATGTTTTGGGGTATAAAAACATGTATAATTTAACGTATATCAAACATCCCCACCCTTGAACTTTGCTTGTCCTCAAGCAAACTTAAAATAAAACACGGAATCATATCTGAATATTTATAAAGTCGCTAATTTGTTTGGTGGTCAAATTGGTTTTCAAAAAGTCATCTTCAAAGATTTAAAACAAACAAGCTTTGTTGGATATATGAAAGGATAACTATAAAGCAATGATTCTACATTTGATTGACTTAGCATGCAAATCTTTACATTTCTCACAATGTTCACACACACTCGGTTAAATTTCTGAATCATACATATAATGTGTATGTAAAACACTCGATGCCTAGTCAATGAATCATGCAATATCATAAGCTTGTCAAAAGATCTAATCTCCACCAATTAATATGTGAAAAACATAAATCAAGAGGTATTTGATGGGTTGTAACGTTAGGCTAAGGATAAGGGTATGGAATGGATATTTGAAAGTGGCAAGAATGGTTAAAACTTGGCGATTTATTTTCTAGGATTCTGAACACGTTGCTAAGCTATTGTGTAGGTATTCAGAATTTATTCTTTTTCACACTTCTACTCTCTATTTTCTTTCTTGATAATTTTTCCATAATTCCCTTAGAGAGTTTAACGAAACGGGTTTTTTTTTACAACATAAAGATTGCTATGGCCAAATTTTAACAAAAGGGTAAATATGAAAAGGTTATATTTGGTTTTAGAGACTTAATTTTTGGGTAAAGTATAGAAAAATACAAAAAATAGGCTCAACATGGCGAACTAATGGATAGTGTTCGGTGCAGAATATGAACAAAAAAAAGGCTGACAAAGGGGTATCCTAAATGCCTTTATTGTTTCTATGTAATTTCACATATTCATCGTTTTGAAAAGTATACAAATGACAGGTTCTAAATTACATAAAACATCCGGCTCACTCATTTTTCCGCATAAACAAAGAAGCATTTGACAAGAAAGCTGTAAAGGCTCAAAAAATATGCTCACGTAAACGGAAGGAATGGGTATAAATATAAAGATAAACATGCAAGTCTTTCTTTTTGTTTTATCACGCTTTTTAGTTATCTTTTTCAAAAATCAATTTGGCTTGTTGGTTTTTATCAAATTTGATGCTTTCTAAAGAACACAATTGATCATTTTTGTTTTATTTTTCAAAAATATATACAGAAATGAGAACAATTAAGGACAAACAAAGTTTAAAACTTTTTAAACCCTTCCCCACACTTGAACTTTACATTGTCCCCAATGTGAACTACATATTAGTTAAGCAATTATCAAGAGCTAAACTAATAATGTGAAAAGGGAAAGAGGTACTCCCTCAGAGTTGGAGTTGACTTGTTTGAGTAGACTTTGATTGAAGTCGTCTCAACTCTGTGTGCATTTCTTTACGAATCTGCCATGTATGTTACTTGCTAAAGCAGTTAACATTACCATTGATCAAAATGTTAGATAACTAAACCATATCCATTATTCAAACAAAGCAAACACACTACTTAAAACATTTATAAACAACCATAAAGTTTTAAAAATCTCAAATAAAGTACTAAATAGAAATAAGATAAAACATCAGTTTCTGAACTGTTCCGCCCTACCTCCTCCTACTCCTCATCATCATCATCATCATCATGGTGGCGTGTTCCAGATGAACCCGCCCCATAGTTACCTGTGTCTCCAAACGGAAACTATGGAGGGTTGCCAAAATGGTTGGGATATATGCATTGTAGCCCTCCGAAGATGTAGGAAAAACCTGCATACATTTCCTCCCGCATCGTGTGTTGAGTTACCCGCATAGCTACCTGGTCAGCTCTCATAGCGTCTTGAGTTGCCCACATAGCCTCCTGGTTGGCTCTCATAGTGTCTTGAGAAACCTGGTCTGGTTTCATGGTGTAAACAAAGTCTACAAATAAGTGATTAATCAAGAAATAGTTACCATCCCACTAACCACAGATTCATTATCCAAGATAATCAAACATAATCTGGAACTCAACATCAATGAAACATTCATTATATAATCATGAAGATTCAACATGAAAAAGTACTAAGTTTCATACAAACAAGATTACAACATAAAGATTATTCAAGAAATAAGTTTATAACTACTATTACATAACACTACATTAAACATAAACTAACATTAGCTCATAACTTGTAGAAATGATCAGAATACATGTTCAAGAACAAGGAATCGAACCATAAATAAGCAAGGAATTGACAGGTTGGATCGGTTATGCTTCCACTCTATCTTTAAGCTTCAAATGGGTCTGATCAGGACTGCTTCGGAACCCAAGAATCTGCCCAGAAACATGGAGAAAAACTCAACATTTGAACTAGTAGCGAATGGCTGTATTTATAGAGGATTTTGTGATTGGCACGGTCGTGCCACTGGGTCGCACTGTCATGCGACAGGTGTTGTCGGGTGACGTCAGTTTGCTGATTTGGAGTCAGCCAAGTGGACTAGTGGACAAGTTGTCTCGGTCACCAAATTGGCACGGTCATGTCGTTGGTCGCACGGTAGTGCCATGTCATCAGAATGGTGATCAGAAATCATGGTCTGGCTGGTGCACGGTAGTGCAGCGGGTCGCACGGTAGTGCAGCCTGTGAATAGATCGGCACTGGTTGTTGCACTGGTAGTGTTCCGAGATCGAAGGATCGACACGGTAGTTCCGATGGATGGCACGGTCGTGCCACACCTGGCAGTCATCAGATTTTTGTTCTTTTTATCAGAAATGCATCAGAATTTGTTTGTTTTCATCAGAGTTTTCTTTTGTGCTCTGTTTAAGGCCTGAAAATATAAAAGTACCGAATTTGGTACCTAAACGTCGTGTTTTCGATCAAAAACACTTAAAACGGAAGTGTTTTGGGGCATAAAACATGTATAATTTAACGTATATCAGCAAACCGCAACTGTTTTTTACGACGGAAACGGTGGCTATGCGAAATACAATCCGCAATCATTTGTGACTATGGGAAACACTAGCAAAAGAAACAAATATTCTTCAGGGAAGCATTGGGATTCAAGGGTTTAGTTAGAAAATAATCCTAGATTGTCTAAAGAAGTGCTTTTATCATGTGTCGTATGAATGTAATTAAACGGAAGCTATCAATCGAGACCGCATTATTAATTTTAATGAAGCAATGAAGATTGAATGTGCAAACCGCAACCGTTTTTTACTACGGAGTTGGAGCATGAAGAAACGATATAATTGCAAGACTGTTTGTCGGGCTTCCAATGCTCACACAGGGTGATAAACAACGGTGATATGAACACATACCAACTGATTGAGATTTAAACAATACACGCCTCAATTCATCTTTTTTACTCTTTTCTTCGATTTCAATAAATCTTTTCAATAATCAGTACGCAACAAATCTTTGTGTAGTTATTCAGAATGTTTCGAATCATCATAGAAGACGAAACTTCAGCAACCATTTTTCCTTTTCCTTCAATTTCGAGAACATTCTCCGTAACATGAAGACGTGTCGGGTTCTTCTGCTAGTGGTTTCTGTAACCAATTGGGAACCACATATTTGCTTCAAGATTTATGTATCTGAATCAGGTTCTCAAACAAACACTACTGAAGATGAGTTGGTATTGAACCAAGAATATGAAGATCACGGTGCAAAGAAACCGCCTTGTTAATTTTAATGAAGCAATGAAGATTGAATATGCAAACCGCAACCGTTTTTTACTATGGAAACGGTGGCTATGCGAAATACAAACCGCAATCGTTTGTGACTATGGGAAACACAAGTTTTCTTTTTGAGCTTGATGGATGTCCGTTATCTTAACGCTTCTCCTTACATTACTGATCTGGAATTGGATAACAGTTGTGTATTTGCTTACTGATCTGGAATTGGAAAACCATTGTGTATCTGAATCAGGTTCTCCAACAAACACTACTAAAGATGAATTGGTATTGAACCAAGAATATGCAGATCACGGTGCAGACACGTGGGAAGAAAGTCATTGGACTGCCGCAGATGAAGTCAAATGTGATCAAACTTGGACATCAGACGTAAATCTTGAAGCAAATATGTTGTTCCAAGATCAATTCCAATTGCAGTTTTTTCAACTCTCCTGGCCATTTTCAAACAAGTGGTTGTAATGATGGGACCCTTGATTTGAAACACATAATGTGCGTTGATTGGATGGTAGATATTCGTTGCGTGCATTCATATTGTTGAGACAAACATAAGATAATGAACGAATTGTTGGACTTCTTGTTCCAAATGCAGCTGTTGAAACCGGAGCTGTTATCTCGGTTGTTCAGTACTTTCGTGATAAATACAATGTTCATCTTCGTTATCCTTTGCTTTTTGCAATTCAAGCAGGCACGGGTGCTAAATGTACTGTTATTACATCTGAGACGATTCAAGTGAGTCCTATGAAGCAAGTGTCTGTCTATTCAATTGAGATGAATCATTGCATTACATCTTCGTTGAAAAACAGAATCGATAAATTTAGGGAAAATGGGTTGAAAGATGATAACCCAACAGTGGAGGATCTCATTCTACAGCTTCGATAAATTCAGGATCATCAATCAAGGGAAGGATACGATACACATGGTAATACAATCAGGTAGAACCAATGGAAGGAAATGTGTTCAAATATCTTTATTATTATTTTTTTGTTTTGTGGGTTTGTAATTGGGTCGGGTTGGTGACCTAAAGGATTTCGGGTGGGCTGGATTGAATAGGTTAACCCAAACATGACGCGTGTATTTATTCGTGTCAAAGACGACCACCCTAACCTGGACACACCTAAAATCGTTTTGTGTTTTGGCTGACTTGTTTAGTTTATTTGCAAATTCAGTAATGGCTGGTGGCTTTGAAACATCTTAAACAACCAATGACTTGAGCTTAAATTAGCTTTCTTCTGTAATAACACTTTTAGAAAAAAAAAAATCATAAAAGATCTAAACAGAAACTTTAAAAAACTATTGAAGTGAAATGGATTAACGGGTCAATCCGTTTTTTAAACATGTCATGTTCAGGTTAACCCGTTTATTAGCCGGGTGTGTGTTCATGTGTTGGTATCAGGTTGTAGTGTCACCTCATATTTGTCCTTCATAAGTTCATTGAAATTAGAAATTAAATATTGATTGATAGTATTTTTAGTTGGATCATAGATGCAGATTTATGATGTGAAATAGAGGCACAAGAGAGGGTTAATTACAAAGGTTTGGAGGTGGTTCTATGTGGTTGGATGATTGTACAAAAGAATATGTGTGTAAAGTTGTGGAGAAAAAAGAGAAATGAAACTGAAGTATAACATGAAGTAACATGTGGAAGAAATGGGAAGTGGAATACTAAGCACAATTAAAGGCTTCTTATGGTTTAGAAGGTTGATAGGGTGGTGGTCCTTTAAAATACTTAGGTTGAGAAAGGGAAGATTTTGGATTTAAGTTACACAGACGACAGGGGATTAAAGAAATTAGTTTTTTTTAAAAAAAAAAAAAAACAATAATGGTTGTTGCTCAGAATTTCACCTTTTGTCTACCCTTGACTAATAATTATTTGTATCTTGTTGTGCTTTTCTATAACTTATACTTGTTAAATAATATATTCAATTCTTCTTAAAAAAAGCAATATACAACCACGTAACGATATGATACTAATCCAACTATACATCATCTTTTTGAACTTTCTAAGATGATGTTACAATATTGTTTCATAATCATGCATTTAGTATTTTAGTTTCTAGAAAAATTAAAATAAATTAAATATCCATTTGTAATTTGTCCATAACCATAAATGCTTAATCAATAATGATTGTCAAAATGCACTTGATGATGCAAGAATTAGGGGATATGGTAATTTTGGTCATGCAATTGCGGTACCTATCTACTTTATTTTATTTCACACATGATTTTGATCGATACATTTTATTTCTCATTTCTTATTATGTATCATCCTATGTTTGATTTGTAATGCAATTTAGTAACATTTTGTCTCGATTTAGTGGCAAATTTCTTTTTCTTAAATTGAAGAGTTTTGGTTTTCTTTGATACATTGTCTGATTTTGTTTATAATGCAAAGAAAGTTTTGCCAATTGTTACGTTAAAGCACTTGACTACCGACCTAACCATGCACACTACAATTAGATGATTAATCGGTTCCTTCGCTTTTGACATATATCCACCGTAATTATCCTACATTAAATATTATACAAACAAGAAAACTGCGAGAAACAAATACCACAATGCATATTGTCACCCTCATCGCATCCTGCTACTAAAACATAATACACCAAGTATCAAAGCTTAGTTGAGGAACGCATAAAATATAAAACACCAAGTAAAATTAGTACAAAACTTCTTGCTCTCAATAGTCTATTCTCAACAAACCGTGACAATTGATAATTGATAATTTAATATTCAACAACTTAACACCAACCACTTGTGGATCATAAAATCTTATCTCGTGACAATAAAAAGTCATGTATGACTGGGACAAGGTGGAGGAAACAAATTTTCTATTAAAAATATAGTTTACTTATCTAGACGAAACTTTTATTTTTTTATTTTTTTCAATCCAAAATAAAGTTTTATGACACAATTTAAAAAATAAAGTGATTGTGCTTAACAAAATTAATAACAGTAGTAAACATCTTATAATCTACCAATTATTTTAAAGATTAATTAAGAGTAATTTTAATTATTAAAGCTACCAATTATTTTGAAGATTAATTAAGATTAAGTTCATTTGTTGTGTGGGTTATTTCTAGTTTCAATTATTAAATCTCATCTAACCTATTTAAGAGTAAAGTGTACTTTGTCTTTATGGATTTTTTTTTTTTTTTACAAAGTCAGCTTAAGTCTCTATTTCGAAAATTTTGCATCTTGGTCCCTCTGCTTCATGTTTTATTACCCTATGAATTCCTTCCTTTAACACCATTAGGATTTTCTATTAAATGCCTAACAACTAGAGTTGGGGTGAGAGTTAGGATTGTCTTTTCACTCTCAAGCAGTGGCGTCTCTGAGAATTCACGTACCATGTTCAAGCTCGAAAAATGGGCCCATATGCTTTAACGATAAACAACATAATTACGAAAATGACAAAAACTGTAGTATTCGATATACAATGCAATTACGATAATGACAAAATCAGAGTATTCTATTGAGTTACATACCGTAATAAATAATACGTTAATAGCTAACCAATGATCTGTGCAGCCCTTCTTGCGTTCTTCATAGCAAATTGTTGGATCAACTCTTCACAATTTATATTATCTAAGACTTCGTTCTCGATAGCTATCATCACCAACCCACTAAGTCTATCTTAACACATTGTAGATAGACTCTTCACAATATTTGATCTTCTTCAACAATCAACAATATTACAATAACATCAACAAATTAAACAAACAGTAGTACAATACTATAAATTAAATATGAATATGAATGATGATGATGGGTTCTTTAATTTTTTGGATTTCTAATTATTCTAAACTAATAGATATGTCAAACTATAAATATGAATATGAATGTCAGACTAGTCGGTCACTGTATTAAACCAATATACGATCAAAAATTCAATCGGAAGTTCAAAACTTCAAATCGTGCCTATTTTTTTTTTAATCATTTTAATACTGGATTGGGCCCAATAAACCTTTTGATAATGGGCCTCTATATTAGATTTGTCATGTGTGTACAATTTTTTTTTAAATAACATATATATATTGATTTTTTTTTAAATCCCGTGCCCCTCGAAAAACGGGCCTTGTGCGGAAGTCCTCCCCGCACACCTAAAGAGCCGCCCATGCTCTCAAGTTAAGAACTCCCTCTAATTAAAACCATTTTGACCGTTTCTCTCTATCATCAAAACCATATCTCTCTCTCTCTCTTTCTCTCTCATCAAAATCATCTCCACCACCCACATGGCACAACCCCCACTGCACAACCATTGCTGCACCACCACACCCACTACACCACCACTCCGCTCAGCACCACCACCATCTAATGTTTGTTGTGAGACGAGGGGGTTTATGTACTTTGTCTCTACCTCTTTTCTCTCTAAGTCGCCTCTCTCTTCTTACTCAATTCGTCCAAATTCTACTTAGAATTTGTGAGCGATGGATCTATCAACCAGTGAGACCTTCTCATCGAACCTCACTCTTAATCTCTCATGCTTTACAATGGGGAATTTGTCCTCTGCCCAAAGGGTTTCTACCAGATCCGTTGGAAACATGAAGAATCATGTAAAGGATTTATAAGAGAGTGAAACTGGAAGTGAATGAACCAAAGTTTCATGTTTAGTTTTGAATTTGCGACGTTAAAAATGATGATGATGATGATGATGATGATGATGATGATGATGATGGTGGTGTGAAGTTGGAAGTAAATGATGATGATGGTGGTGTTGATATGCATTTTGAGGCATTAATCAGGGACTTCAGTGTTTATTTGGTTACACCTAGGTAGGGATGTTCAAAAAACTCGTGGCTCGTAGCTCATTCGAAAAAAGCTCGGCTCGAAATTGGCTCGATTGTAAACGAGCTGGCTCGGCTTGGCTCGGTTAGTAAACGAGCCGAGCTCAATCTAGGCCTGGCTTGGCTCACGAGTCGGCTCGATAAGGTTTACAATATATACATATAAGTATAGTCACAACTTGTCCCACATCGCTTAATAAGGTTTACAAAAGCTAACCTTCACATCCATCATTTCTTTTGTCTGACATCGCTCAGAAAACAAAAACTAAGGGGGTACTTCTTATATAAAAGAAGACAAAGAAAATGTACAAAGTGAATTAATTATTTATACTTGCACATATAGCCATTTGGTTATATTACATTGCAATTATGGCCCTTAGTCTACAAAGAGTTTCATCTTTGAGGGCTTTTTAATTAGTAAATTTTGCGGTTCTTTGTTAGTTCGAACTAGATCAAGCCGAGCTAGCTCAAACTTAAATTGAGTCGAGCTCGAGCCTCAAATTCCAGCAAGATTTAAAATTTGAGCTCGAGCCAAGCTAGCTCGAATTAAGGTCGAGCCGAGCTCGAGCTGGGTCTGACTCGGCTCGTTTACAGTCCTACACCTAGGGGTAAAGTGTTCATTAACCCATATTTGACGTTATCTAATTGAAGTTACCATGAGGTACTTAGGTTGTTAGTAAAAATACGACCTTAGGGACTCAGGAACCAAAATTTCCAAAGTGGGGACCTAGAGTGATCCCGCCCTAAAAACACATGGATGCAAATTACAATTTATTTATAATCTTATTGACAACTGGTTAATCTTATACTGAAATTTATAAGAGTAAATTTGCAGTTTTCGTCCCTAGGGTTTAGATTAGATTGCAATTTTTTTTTTTACAATTTTAAAAGGTTTTTGACAAAAACACTCTATGGTTTTAAATCTTTGCAATTTCAATCCATGTTACAAACTCCATCCATATTCCTTGTTAAATCTTGGTCACATGTCATCCCAGAGATTGAAAGATCCCAAGCACTTACAAATTAAAAGATGTGATGACTAGAGAACATTTCTTTGAAGTCAAGATGGATAACCATGATGAAGATAAAGGATTTGTCTAGGGTAACAATTACAGTAAATTATTTCTAGGACTCTTCATCAACAAATAAAAGAATAAAAGACATGTCAAAAGAAGAGTAATTTTGGCATCAGAAGATTTAGGGGGAGATTGTTGGGCTATATAAAATCGGCTGATGATGAAAGCCAAAACCCAAGGGAACGACCTTCCCTGCCTGAAAAATAAGGTTAGAGTATGGTCATTGTTCTAGAAGTTTCCCCCTTGAAAGCGTTTCTAGCAACGAATCAAAACTGCTGATACACGCACTACTATGTTAAAGTATTGAAAAACAGAAGTATAAAGTGCTAGATTGATAATGTGCTAGTCAACTAGTCAATAGCCAAGTCAACAAGTCAAAGCTGAAGACCAGAAGACCAAGTCAACAAAAGACCAGAAGTACTTGATTCCAAAAGTGCTGGAACCCTTCCAACAGTTTTAGCAAACTATTGGCAGTTATATTATTTAATAGGTTGTTTAGGGTCGCTTTAATGGTGACATCACTAACAATTCTCTCCTCTTATATATAGAAACACTCATAGTGTAATTTGTAACACTTAGAGCTGAAAAGTACAAGAACTAAGTGAGAGAGTGCGGCTATTGATTGTACTCGGATTAGATTAAGTCTAATTGAAATCATATGACAATTATCTTCTAAAAGTTAGCTGTGTGTTTATTATTACTATTTGACTGAATTCAAAATTGTTTATATATATATACTTATATATATATAGGGGAAGGTTCATTTGAGAAGAAAATTTTATTGAGAAGAAAAAGAATAAAAGGGTATAATTGTAAAACATTAAATATTTTTTTTCATCTCATTTATTATTATGTTTGACTAATTAATTAGTCGTTAAGACTATAATCCTCCACACTAAATATTTTTGCCTACACACATCAAAAGTTATCCTACACATTTCGAAATTTATCATACACATATTGAAATTTATCCTACACAACTCGTAATTTATCCTACACGCCTCGTATTTATCCTACACGCCTCATATTTATCCTACACTATAAATGAATTTTTATTTTTATATTTTGTGAAAAATATATATCTTAAAAATAAGTTACAAATTTAATATAGTTAGTTATTAAAGATGAAACTACCAATTAATGATGTATGTAAGTTTACTAATATACCCTTATAGTTACATTAAGTACAAATATTAAATGAAGTCTAATGAAGCATTTCTATTGGTTGAAATTTCTTCTTTTTTCTTCTTACAAAGAATTTCTTCTCATTTGAACCCTCCACTATATATATATATATATATATATATATATATATAGGGTGGGGGTCTAGAGTGAACACTAGTGTATTTACGAACTGAGTGAACAAATCTTGGCCATTGATTTATACACATGGATGGCTAGGATTTCATCATCAAATCGTAAAATACACTAGTGTATTTCATCATCAAATCCTGGCCATTGATCTACACACATGTATGGCCAGGATTAGTTCGCTCAGTTCGCAAACTACACTAGTGTTCACTCTTGAACCTAATCCTATACTTACACACACACACACACACACACACACACACACACACATATATATATATATAGAAACGGGTTCAGGAGAGAACGGTGAAAAGTGTGAGAACAGATCCTGGCCCAACACGTGGCAGGGGGCCCTAATGGTTATGCAGGGGTACGATTGTCCTTTTATACGTTCCCTCCTTATTCGCGTTATAAATCTGTTTCAAATTAAAACTCCAAAGATTTATTGTTAGTTGTTTCCTCCTTTGCAAGCTTTCTCAGATCTATGGCGTTTAACGTGGATTCTGTTCGACAAAGTAAAATTCGTTGGCGTTTTCTATTTTTCGTTCCAGCAAATCATGCAACAGATATGGCGTTTTGTTCTTTTATCATTGTTCTATGGCGTTTTTTGTATTATTATTTTTATAATGTGTTGTATGATTTTCAATAGCGTTATTCAATTATGCAATTTAATCGCGTTTTATTTGATATTTAATCTATTATCAAGAACTGCAATTGGAGTTTTCGATATTAATTTTAATTGTCGTTTACGTTCTAGTTTATTTCTTATGTTTTTACGATCATTAGCGTTTTTCGTCTATTTGATTAGTTTTGAATTTTATTTAGTAGTATTTGTGAATATCAGTTATTACTATTTTGTTAATTTGTGTAAACATTAGTTTTGTTAATTTTGGCGTTTTCATTATGATGTTATATTTTATTAATTATTTATGTTGTTAAGTGTTTTTAATTATTCATCTCATGGTTTTTTATCATGTCGTTTTTAAATTATGTGTTTATTATGTCTTGTTTATTATTCAATTAATGGCGTTTTAATGTATAATGTTATTACGAGACATCACTCTGTTTTCTGATTTTTCTGTTCCTCCATGTGTTTTCTCAGACGAAGTCTCTTCCTCGAGTCAACGGCATTCCCACAAAACTGGATTACCATTTATCATTCCTGACGTCAGTGAAGAATTAAAGCCCAGAAAGGACATGGTATTCTCAAGCCTTGATGATTGTTATTCAATGTATGTTAAGTATGCCAAGGAGTGTGGGTTTTCAGACAGGAAAGGGACTACAAAGAGAAACTCTAAAGGTGTCTTACATATTGAGTATTTCTTGTGTACGAGAGTTGTGGTATATAAGGATAAGAAGGTTGATACTTTGGACCCCAATCAAAAGGAGCGAGTAGTGCGATCTAACTTTTCAAAGAGGACTGATTGTGGTGCATTGTTATGTGTGCTTTTTGAGGATGGATTTTGGAAGGTGTATAAGTTTGTCGAGGAGCACAATCATGAACTTGTTGAACGTCCTGATAAGCATTTTCTTCCAACTGAACGACACCACACTCAACTCCAGAAGCATGTTATACACAGCATGTCTAAGCTGAATTTGGGTCCTGTCAAGGCGTTTAATGTTATGAAGACTTGTTTTGGAGGTTTTGAAGACGTGGGTGCAAGTAAAGTTTAATTTAAGAACTATAAAAGGCAAATTTCTCGTATGATTACATCACAGACGAAGAGAATGAAAAAAAAAACATTTGAATGAAAAAAAAAATTCTCGTAAGAGGCACAATCATGAAATTTCTCGTATGATTACATGACGCCGATATGGTTGTGAAACATTTGAATGAAAATAAAAACATTCCCAGCCTAATTTCTCGTATGATTACATCACAGACGAAGAGAATCGTTTGAAGGGTCTTTTTTGGTGTGACAATCAAGCCAAACGTAATTACCACGTGTTTGGTGATGTGATTTCGTTTGACGCCACGTGTCGTTCCAACAAGTAATATTTTATAATTCAACTTCTTTGTTTTTGGCGTTTTATTAATTTACATGCAATGGAGTTTTTATATTTTACATGCAATGGCGTTTTATTAGCTTACATGCAATGGCGTTTTACTAGATTACATTCAATGGCATTTTATTATTGTTTCATTTCTCATGGCGTTTTCATATGCAGATACTTTATGGTGTTTGTACCGTTCACTGGTATAGACAATCATCACTGCAATGTTACATTTGGTGCAACATTGTTGTCTTCGGAAACTGCTGATACGTATATTTGGTTGTTAAGAGTTTTTTTAAAAGCTGTTGGTTCTCAACCAAAAGTTGTTGTCACTGACCAAGATCCAGCGATGAAGAAAGCTATTTCTGTTGTATTTGTTGACACGAGGCATCGGTTATGCATGTGGCATGTGATGCATAAACTTTCTCTGAAGGTTGTTATGCTTTTTTTTTTATCTTTTGCGTTTTAGGATACACTGCGTTTTAAAATACATGGTGTTTTGTACCTTGTTACTGTTTTTTTAATTAAGTTTTGTCTTTTGTTTTTTTTTATTTATGCATGGCGTTTTCGTGTTATTTATAGGTTGGTGTTAGGCTATGTAATTCCACCAATTTTAAAGAACGTATTTGTGGTGTTGTGTGGACGGATATTCTCACACCTGAAGAGTTTGAATCAAAATGGGAAGCGGTTATTGCAAAATTCAATTTAGAAGATAATGACTGGCTATCTGATATTTTTGCACTTAGGGAATCTTGGATCCCTGCATACTATAGAATGGAGCATATGTCTGGTCTTATGCGAACGACATCCAGGTCGGAGAGTGAGAATCATTTTTTTGGTCAAGTGTGCAATTCGAAAGCTACTCTTGTTGAGTTCATGACGCTTTATGAGACTGCAATAGAAGCACAGCGTCACACACATCGTAAAAATGATCATGAATCTCGATACAAAAGACCCCAGTTGAAGAGTAGTTACAAATTGTTGGAAGGGCAAGCTGTTTATATATACACAAAAAGTATTTTTTGTGACGTTCAAGCTAAGCTTATTGGAGTTGCGGATTGCATAAATCAACGTTATGAAGATCAGCCTGATGGTTTGTTAAGTTTTACGTAAATGACTTCCAACAGCCTTGTACATCCTTATTTGAGGTAAATAATGGCGTTTTGGTTTTTATGGTGTTTTCTATTAATGGCGTTTTATCATATGCAATGTGTTTTTTTCTTTTTCAGACATACATTCTATGCATGGCGTTATAGAGATATTGTTTTTGGCGTTTTTCAGGTAATGTTCTGTAAGTCTGATTGCACATGCAGGCGTTTTGAACAGTTTGGTTTGCTATGTAGACATATATTCTATGTTTTGAGGCTTATGGACATTAGGGAATTTCCAAAACAATACATTTTGAATAGATGGCGCAAAGAGGCCTCCCCAAACTGCTCTCCTGAATTCTCAATTAGTCGTGAATATATGACCGAGCTTGATCCTGTTGTGCAAAGTATGATGCGAGATATTATTTATTCAACCGAATACACTTTGAACCGTTTATCTGGTAATAAAGAGGAGCTATCCTTATACAAGGATCATGTTCAATCTTATATGAAGAAGGTTCAAGATATGCAGATTGTTGCTCCTCCCGCTAGTTCTAGGGATATATTTGCCGAGATAACTGGTCAATATAAAAACGACAAGAATCCGATAAGAGTCCCTGTAGGTTATAAATCCAAAGGTTCTGGTTCTCGGAAGCGCCTGAAATCTAAACAGGAGAGAGCAATCGACAAAAAGAAATCAAAGTCGAAACTCGGGGCCAAAGAAAGACAGTGTCAGAACTGCAAAGCCTATGGACACTTGTTGGTGCATATGTATGTCGACTTCGTCTTGTATCGAGTCTTGTATTTAGACTGATAGATCAAGTCACGTAGAACGAGAAAAACGGGAAACTGAGCTGAAACAGAGGTTTCATGCGAAGTGACCAGTTTCATGCGAAATGGCCATTTCGCACGAATTGGCCAACTCGTGTGAACCTGTTCCATGCGAATTGGTCTCCCTATAAATAGTGGACTTGACATTTCATTTGTAACCAGTTGGTTTCCGGTAGCGAAGCTCTGCCGAAGTGTCTCCAGCATTGTAATACGATCTGATATCAATACAAGAGACAATTAAAGTGATTATAAGTGCAAATCAGCTGAAATAACTCTGATACGTCTGTTTCTGCCTTTCGTATTGGATGAGATCTCTTCTAAACGACTCGTTTGGTCATGCAAACGATCCTACAAGTGGTATCAGAGCTCAGGAGGAAGAGTTCTTACTGTTTCCGCTTGATTTCATTGAAATTTCTGACTTCTACTCATTCTTCTTTACATTTTTCAAAATTAACGGAGTTTTTACGGTTAACATGGACTGATTTTCACAAATAACACGCGAAACATAGTTTTAATCAATCCTTGAAAAAATCAGACCTAAAATCGAATTAAAATTTGATCAATTTGACAAAAATCCAGCCGATTGGGTGACATCAACATCATTTCGCTTGAAATTGCTTCCAATTCGCACGAGTTGAACATCCAATTCGCACGAAATGGTCATTTAATGTGGTCAGGTCGCTTGAAAAGTCCAATTCGTGTGAAACATACATCCAGTTCATACAGATTGAGTATTGGTTGGATCATTTTGCTTGAAAAGGGTCCAATTCGTTTGAAATTCATTCCAATTCGCACGAAGTGGGTAAAAAGGTTCCAGTTCGTTTGAATCTTGACCAGGTCGTTTGAAACAAACATTCAATTCGCATGAAGTGAAGTGTTAGCTCGTTTATAGCTCAGTTCGTTTGAAAGACTGAATTTGTGAAATTTTTCACCGAATCATGGAAAACGAATTCTACAATGCGTTTGCTACTGGTTCGGGTACTCCTGTTACCGTTGCTCAGAGCGTGAACATGGAAAATGAAACAGGAACGTTGCAGAAACATCAGAAGCTGATGTGTATTGAAGAGTATTATAGTTGGCAAGAGCGTTTTGAAAACTGGGTTCAAGCAAATCATCTAAGATCTTGGGAATGTATTGAGAAAAAGTATGTTCGTCCTCGTAATAACATGGGAGTTGTAAAGACTATTTCTGAATTTACGGACAAAGAGAGAGACATGTACAAAGCAGAAAAAATGATGATCAGTTTACTTCAACAAGCTGTGAAAGAAGATATTTTCATATTACTTCAACATGATGATAGTGCATATTTGATTTGGATAGCACTTCGTACAAAATTCGAAGGAAGTACAGAAATGATCAAGAGTAAAAAGTCTCTATTAAAGAAGGAATTTGATTTGTTCTCAAGTTTGCCGGGTGAAACTACAAAGGTTCTTATTGAGAGATACTGTCATTTAGTGCGTTCAATGACCCGGTTGGATATCAAAAAGGATCGTGAGGAATGGGTTGAAAAATTAGCTGATGCTTTACCTCAAAAAGAATGGGGTACATATCTTATGATCTTGAAGAATACTGGAGAGTATGATGGTTTGATAATTGCTCAATTCATTGAAAAACTAGAAGGATAAGATCTTGAACAACAAAAGATCGCTAGAATGAACAATCCAAGTGGTCAACAAGATATCAAGATGTATTACAAAGGTAGGGTTCAGAATGTTGAAACAAGTCCAAAGATCCAAACGGCTTTCAGCGCAGAAAATTCATCAGGATCACTTAATCAAAGTCCAAACAGCAATAGTGGATTTTCTTCATATCCAAGTGTTCAAAGCTCAAACAACGGTAATGGTCATGTGTTACAATGCAACATCGCGTTACATCTTCAGAATGGTCAAAATTTCTCTGAAGAAGTCGCGAAAGGTCATATGGCATTACTAGCTACAGTGTTAGAATCGTATGAGGGTTTGTTTGCGGGAAGAATCAGAAATCCTATGCTAGCAAAAGAGGATTACGATCAGATTGATGCTGAGGAATTGGAGCTTATGGATATTAAATGGTGTTTAGCGAGCGTATTGAGGAGAGCTGAGAAATTTAAGCAGATTACAGGAAGAGATGACTTTCGTGATGCTAATGTTTCTACTTTAGGTTTTGATAAGTCTAAAGTTACTTGTTTTCGGTGCAGGGAAAAAGGACATTTCAAGAGGGAATGTACCAACCGAGAAGCAGGTGGAGCTCAGAATCCTTTCGAGAACAATGATTATCATCGAAAAGCGGTTTATCATCAGGTAGCTCAACAAACGTCATCATCCAGTGCTAATTCGATTGAAGCTGGAAAGAAGAAAGCTTATCTAGTTAATCAAGATGATGAAATATTGCAAGAGGGATTTAGCTGGGACAAATACATTCTGGCTTATTCAAAGTTTAGAGAATTTATTGCATAAATTGTTCAAGAGCCAGAGTTGATGAAAGAATGGATGGATGTGTTTGCAGATGATGAGAAGAATCAAGATGAAGAGTCTGTTTCTTCAGAAGAAAGTTCGGAAAAGGCATCAGTCTTTGATCAATCATTAACTGATAGTAGTGATGATGAAGAAATTAAACAAATAAACATTGGCAAAACTCATCTATCTCATGAAAGTTTCAAATTTTATTTTGCAGATAAATTGGAGAAGCTATAGGAGAGACGAGCAGCAAAAGAAAAGAAAAAGGTGAAACGTGAGAATGTTGTTGAGAATGAGATGAATGAACAAAATCAAGAGGTCAAAGTAGTTGAAAAGATTGTAGAGGTCACTAAACCTTGTCTGAAATGTTTGGAACCATGCAAACATTGTGAAGAAAAAGACAAGAAGTATAATGAGCTCGATGAGATGAAAGAAAAACTATTGTTCGATGTTAAGTACGTGAAAGAGTCGTATGATGTGTTGAACAGAACGGTGAATAGTTTGGAAAAGACAAACTCTGAAAGGGAAGATGTTTTGACTATGATGAATGCAACAATGATGACTAAACAGAAGACCATCAATCACTACATTGAAGAGTATGCAGAGTTGAAGAAGGAATTGGAGACTAAAAAGATTGAAAATGAAAGAATCAGACGATTGTTGCTGAGTTACTCAAGTTCTGATTATTTGATTGACAGAATTTATCCAACAACTGCAGGTTTTGAAACTTTTCAAGATAAGAAGACGAAAGGAAAGGATACTGGTAAGAAACAAAGTGTCAGTTATAACAAGTGTCCGCCTCCGATCTGGGAAGGTTATTCTCCCAAAAAACCAAATGAGGAACAAGTCAAAAAGGCAGTCAATATAAAGTTAAAGTCCGAAACAACTGATGATTTACCAGACAACATTGACGTCATATTCACATCGTCTGACACTGATCATGAGTCTGAGTTAATAAAGAAAGTGGTCGATCAGGTGTTGGATAAGGATGAGGAGTCAGGGTCAAAGTCTGAGTCTAAAGTTCGAGTTCGTCGGTCAACAGTTCAAAATCATCAGTCAAAAGGGTTTACAATAAAGAATTTGTGTTATCAAAATCTAATTTGAATGACGAAACATTTGAAGTTGCATATACTTTGAATGATTCTGACAAATTATATTTTGATATCCAATAAGAAGTGTTCAAACTGAAAAGATTAAAAAGGTTTTCAAATTAACAGAAATTAATATTTCTGAAATAAAAGATGTAAATCTTACTACAAAACCTAAAAAATACACTTCAAGAGTTCAACAAAGATTGAACAAGAAAAAAGTTACAGTTCTGGTTCTAGTTTTCAAAAGAAACCAAACCATAACAGTAATTTTAAAAAAGAAAGGTTTAGGTTTTATTCCACCCGAAAATTATAAAAATGAGAAAATTTCTAAAACAAAAACAATATTTGTTTCAGGGTCAAGTTATGAAGAAGAAGAAAAGAGCTCATTCTGGAAACAATCAAACACAGAGTTCTTTGCAGAAAAACAAAAGTTTGAGAAGACTGTGTTTGGAACCAAAAAGTAGACAAGAACCTGTTACCGATGCCAAGAAGTTGGTCACATTACTTGGAATTGTCCAATGGCAACCAACACAAAACAGGAAGTTGTTTCTAAACTCAAAGAAAAAGTTGTTGTTAAAACTAAACCACCAACTGAAAAATTCAAAGTGTTTAAAAACTCTACATTTGAAGTTGGTGAGAGTTCAAAAAGGTTTTATAAACGAAGAGTGAATCTTAACAACCATACGTGGGTTGTTAAGAAATCAGATGTTACATCTGGCGATGAATCTGACTCGTCAAAGTCAGAGGAGCCACAAGTTGAGGTAAAAAATGAAAATTCAGTACCGCTAATGGATGATGTCAACTTTCCACCATTGCGGGCTGAAAATTTAAAATCAAAGGTTGGAAATGTGGAGATTTCGAATCAATTCTATTCTGAAAAGAAAGAATTTGATGTCGAAAAGGTTTTTAATGGGAAAGTGAAGAATATTTTTGAAAGAATGGTCGATGGGAAAGAAAAAGGGGTAAAAGAATTCTATGAAGAAAAAAGGAATGTTCAAATCCCAAGTGAAATTGAACAAGTTGCACCCAAAGCTGGTCAGGCTTGGGTGTCTGTATTCCATATGTAAAAATCCTGACTTGCCGGAGCTCCCAAGTTGGTAATCATGGAGCATGAATCGGCATCTTTCTCAAAATTGAAAATTTTCATATTTCAATTTACAAATGGTATTGTTGATAAGTGAACATACAAGTGTTTGTTCCTACAAGTGGTTAATCAAGGTCATTAAGTTGAACTTGATTTAACTGTCATACAAGTGATTGAAAAACAATGTGATGAAACCCCTAACCTACAAGTGGTTTGTAAATTTCAACGAAACTAGTTTTCCGGAAAAACCATTTTGATTAAAACAAACTTAAGTGTTTTGAAATCTTAATGGGAAAATAGTTTGTTGTCAGGGGGAGTTTTGATTGTTTATGTCTAGTTAATGGAGAATTGAAGCAATTCACATCGTTTTGTCAAATTTTCTTTAAATGGTTTTGAATTTTAGGGGGAGTAAGAAATTTCAGAAAATCCAAAAACATTAGAAAATTTGAAAAAGCAAAAAACATTGATAAAATCTAAAACGAGTTTTGTTGTGAAAAAGAGGAAATGATAGTATATCAGTGGACTATCACAACACGCTAAAGATTTGAAAAGTCAAATGTGATAAGCGATCTCACTGAGGATGTGCCAGTAGGTTTTTATACATTCAGTAGATTGTTTTCGAGATATAAACCTAAATATCAATACTTACTTATTTCGTGGGGACCATCTCTCGGATATATAGGTAACCCCTGAAATCTTGTTTGAAGGGCTTTCTATTTCTGACATACTAGGTCTTTGTGCGTGATGATATCTGGGGTATTATACCAGGACTTCTGATTTTGCGAAAGCAATAACCTAGTCCTCGTATAATACTCTTCACTGCTTTAATCATAAAGCCCACCCTCAGCATAAAAAATGATGAAACATTGAAAAATGCTAATCATGTGCTGTTGAAGAAAAGATCCCCAAACGGGACACACCTTAAAGACGGGCCATCATCTCTTTGTCTGAATGGAAGTTCTAACCTGAGCTCTCATGGTCTCGCATTTACCCGTTTACAGATATCATTAGTGTACATTCACCTCTAAGACTGAATATAGGAGTCTGGATACGGGAGTATATTCTGAGGTGGGACACGCGAATAAGTTTAAGTACATTAAAACACTAATTTCGTATCTCGAAACAGTTGAACTTTGTGTGAAAATTTAAGTGGATCAGTATACTGACAATCTAAGTGAATCGTTTAGAACTTAAAATGTTTAAAGCTTAACGGTGTTGGTGATTTGTCTTATAAACTGATATGATCCTCTTACACAAACTCACAAAAATATTGTCTGTAAATATTTCTTTATTGCTTCTCATTAAAAACAAAAATGCAAAAAGATTGTATTTTAGCATAAAATTTTGAAAAATCAAAAAGATTTTATTTCATCTTATTTTTCGACAACTGATGTTAGAAAGCTGATATTCAAAGTTTCGAGTGCTAAACATGATGAACAATAGGTTGGGAGAGTTTGTTTGAAATGAGAAATGGTTTTGAAATGAAATTTGTTATAAATAAATCTACCCAAAAGTAAGTTTGAACTTGATAAAAAGTGTTGATGATTGAACGATATTTACAAGTTGATCTCTAAATTTGTCAAATTTTAAATTTGTGAAATTTATTTTGAGGTAGAGTTTGTGTAGATAGTGAATTCCAGACTGCGATCCCAGCTTATCGAAAGGGGGAGTCTGAGGACGTAAGAGCCAGATTCAGATCTTGGAACAAAGCTCGAGATAGAAGCTGCTGATACTGAAAAATTTATGGAATCAACATCCAAGGGGGAATATAGTTGTTGATGCTGATAAAGCGAAGAGAGAAGATTGAGGATGCTTACAATGTCAGATACTTTGGAGAGAGCGAAAAGACTGATAAAGACTGAAGACTTTGAAGACTCGACACTGAAGACTTCGTCAACATCCAAGGGGGAGTCTGTTGGTGCATATGTCTGTCGACTTCGTCTTGTATTGAGTCTTGTATTTAGATTGATAGATCAAGTCACGTAGAACGAGAAAAACGGGAAACTGAGCTGAAAGAGAGGTTTCATGCGAAGTGACCAGTTTCATGCGAAATGGCCATTTCGCACGAAATGGCCAACTCGTGTGAACCTGTTCCATGCGAATTGGTCTCCCTATAAATAGTGGACTTGAGATTTCATTTGTAACCAGTTGGTTTCCGGTAGCGAAGCTCTGCCGAAGTGTCTCCAGCATTGTAATACGATCCGATATCAATACAAGAGACAATTAAAGTGATTCTAAGTGCAAATCAGCTGAAATAACTCCGATACATCTGTTTCCGCCTTTTGTATTGGACGAGATCTCTTCTGAACGACTCGTTTAGTCGTGCAAATGATCCTACAACACTACGCATCAACATGCAAACAAGCCGTAATTAAAAGAAGATCGACAAGGTCTTCGAGAGCCAGTGAAGAGTAGTTTGGCGTTTTGTATTTTTCATTCTTACATAACACATACAGATGGTATTTGAGAGCCAATGTAGAGTAGTTTGGCGTTTTTTTTATTTCAATCCCATAGAACACAACATTTCTCAGTTTGGCGTTTTAAATCATTTTTTTTTGCATCTTTTTCTTTTTTCTACCTCTTTGTTCATAACTTGCTACTTCGAAGTTAAATAACAAATAATATAAGATCGGGCAAGGAAATCAAACGCCAAAGAAAAAAACAATAACGCCACTAAATAAAACTTCCATAAACTTCTAATTTTGGTCGTGCTAAACTCAATAATTTCTTGCTGAACGAAATGGATAACATTGTTAATCCTCAGTCAAGAAAGATGTGTAACAATGTTATCCATCCAGTTTAGCTAAACTTTATAGAGAACAAAAACAGAATCTCCATGAAATGGCTTTTTTGAAGTTTTGTGGTTTTTGTATGTTTTGGCGTTTATATTGAGGATCTTGCTCATTACATAGAGCGAAAGTTTATTGAGAAAATAGTGTATATCAAAGAAACATGGATTTGAATATTTGATATTTTGGTTTTTTTTGGCATTTATAAGATGAATGGTATAGAGGAAAATATAGGTTTTTGTGGTTTTGGTGTGGATTTTAGTAGTTATGAGAGTTTGTTTATATAGGAAGTTATTGGCGCGTATTTTAGGCGCGGTTTTTATGACAGTAAATGCTAGTAATAAAGTTCCGTCATTTTAGTACTGTTTGTTCAGCTTTATCGGTTAAAAACAAAGTTTGGCGTTTTATATCTATGGCGTTATATTATGATGAAGTGTGTTATGTGTGTCGAGGTG
Organism: Helianthus annuus; assembly: GCF_002127325.2. Lineage (NCBI taxonomy): Eukaryota > Viridiplantae > Streptophyta > Magnoliopsida > Asterales > Asteraceae > Helianthus > Helianthus annuus. Next base: position 140,066,610 of record NC_035437.2, on the reverse strand, counting down.
GGATTTTAATAGCGTGAGTTTGGCGTTTTATGTTAAGTCAAAAGACCCTTTTACCCTTAATGAAGCGCGCCAGATTAATAAAAGTGATTTTATTTACGAAAATGCCATCGCGTCATCTAGTCCATAGATTGTTTTGATCTGACGATCCATAAGCGTTCTCTCTGTTCTCACACTTTTGAGCGTTTTCTCTAAATCCTGACCCTATATATATATATATATATATATATATATATATATATATATATATATATATATATATATATATATATATATAGTAGGGTTCGCACGGAAAGTGTGTTTTTCCTAGAAAGTCTAGAAAGCGATCTGGTCCATCCGATTGGTGTGTTTAAGGGTTGAGATTAAATCAATGGCAATCTTGTAATATTTGAGTTTAATTAAGGGAATATACCACAGAATAGTAATGAAGTTTTATGAGTGTTCCAATTAAGTCACTAATAAAATTTATTGTTCCAGTTAGATCATTCTACTTTATTTTGGTGTTCTAATGCTAGATATTTTACCTGAATAGCAGGTCATAGTCCTACATAACATTTATTTAATCTTTTTTTTTAAAACATGATGACATGAAATCGAATAAAAGAAATATAATAAATCAAAACCCAAAACCCAAAACGATCAAATATTACAAATCCTAAAACAAACAATTAGGTACTATGCCCATCATATCCTTATTTCTAAAGTGATGTTCATGAATCGGTATTATTAGTAGTATGAAGGGTTTGGTAAAAAGCAATTGAATTTTTGGCCCATTTTAATTTTTTAATAAAACTTTCATAATTTTTAGTAATTTAAACGAAATGATTTAGGAGGTTTTATTAATTTATATATTAAAAATAGGGTAAATCACATTTTTTTTAATTTTTTCGCATTTTTTTTAACTTTTCTACAATTTAAAAAAAATCGCATTTTGTTAACTTTTCCACAATTTTTTAAAATTTTTTTAAACATATTTCTCAATTTTTTTCTAGTCCATTTGGCATTTATGTGCCATGTCAACAATTTTTTTAAATAAAAAACCTAATTAAATGCCATGTAGGATGGATGACCTTCTATTTAGGTAAAATATCTAGGATTGAAACATCAAGTGAAACTTGAATTACCTAATTGGAACAAAAAGAATTATGAGTGACCTAATTAGAACACTCTGGAAACTTGGTTACTATTGTACAAAGTTAACCCTTTAATTAATTGATTGTTTTAAATGAATAGGGGCAATTTTGTCAAATGGCCGTTTTTTTAAATCAATTAGATAACTGCAATCCCTACTTTCATGGGATTTTCCCTCTCTCTCTCCATTATTGATTTGATTTTCTCTCTTTCTCTCTCCAATCCAACCCTAAACATAATAAAACCTGCGATCTCTACTCCCCCTTGCTGTTGGCGACGCAAAATAGGACCCTAAAAGCATTCAGATTTCGGTTCCAAGGCTTGTTGATACCCCTTTTCTTCACTAGGTATTCATATCTTGTGTTGTGATTAAAGTTCTTGAAGTGCATATACGTTTTCGGTCTTAATCTGCTTGTAACTTGGGTGTGTTTTTTCTGTTTTAATTGATGATTGTAGAGAGGCATGTAAAACACAGCGTCAAGAATCTGCTTGCTGTTAAAACACAGCGTCAAGAATCTGCTTGCTGTTAAAACACAATGGCCTGCTTGCTGTTAAAACACAATGTCAAGAATCTGCTTGCTGTTAAAACACAATATCAAGAATCCTCCAGCAAATCTGCTGACTTAAAACATAATCCGATTTGTTAAACTCCAGTATAAAAACAAACTGTTGTAAAACACATTATGATGTAATGTAATCATCAAAAAACACAATATGATGTAATGTGACATAGACAACAACATAAAACACATTCAGAGTGTTAAAATGCAAAATAACTGTTAAAACACAACCTGATTATATATTGACTTCAGATTGTTAAAACACACTGACTTCAACCTCTCTGACTGGTAAAACACATCACCAAGAACATGCCGATAGTTTCAGATAAACACATTGACTTGCAGATTTGAATTCGAAAACAATAAAAATTCCGAAAATCCTGGAATTTTAGTTAATGAAGATACATTCCAAAAATAAAATTAAAATGTGAAATTATATGATAGCCCTTCTACTTAAAATCCCTCAATGACACATGTCCAAATCTTATTCCTTCCTAGACTTTCTCTCTCTCTCTCTCTCTCTCTCTATATATATATATATATATATATATATATATATATAGGTATTACCATTTAATATATATATATATATATATATATTAAATGGTAATGCCTAAATACATTTTAGCCAATACTTAAAAATTAAAAATAAACCTAGCCCAATATAAAACCTAAAAACTTATTGGCCAAATACCTAAAAATTTAGAATATAAAAACTTAGTGCCATTATTGATCCATAAAGCCTAACCCACATGTGAAATATCCAATAATGACTCATTAACTTAACGAGTTTTTAGAATCCGCACATTGACCATTAAACTAAACAAAAATAGATATAAAAACGTGAATCACGCACAAACGGTACGGGTTGTCAACTCACCAAATTTAAACTACGAAATAGAAAACCCAAAAAATAGGAACACAACCCACAAAATAATGTTTGTAAATCTGGATCATCAAATGGGTCGGACCAGTCAACCCGCTTTAAGAACCGAATATAATCTAGGGATGAGATTGGTATTGGTACCAGTACCGATACCAATAATACCGTTATCGAAATTGAGGAAAAGTGGATACCGAATACCGTACCAAATTTCTTAGTTCGGCAACGGTACGGTACCGGTGTCGGTACTGGTATTTCGGTATTTTACCGCATTGGTATCGCTTTTGTGTTTTCCATTGGTTTACCTAAAAAAATATCATGTAAATCCATCCATCCGTTATTAACTGAACGAGCGTAATATATAGTGAGAAAACTAGACAAATGTATGTAGTAAAAACTAAAAAAACAAAAGGAAAATATACATGGGTTCGCATTTTAACATCCAAATTCCAACACGTCTAAAAAAGCATCATAATTCATAACTTGAAGAAGATGGCTTTGGAGAATAAAGATAATTAATAGTAAATATAAAGGAGAGCAATGATAATTAATATGAAGTTTGAATACCTTGAAGAAGATGGCTTTCGATTTTTGATTAATCGCAGGACGTAGATTACTTTGGAATAGAAAATAAGATATTTTAGGTTTAGGCTATGTTTTATATTAGTACAAGATTATGATAAATTAACTATATTTGCCAAAAAAAACCCTTAATAAAATTAGGTATTAATACCGCTTTTTACCAAAAAATTACCGGTACCGATACTGTTATTTACCGATACCGAATTTTAAAAATTCTAATACCGATATCGGTACTGTTTATGATTATTCGGTACGGTGCCGATATTTCGGTAAAAAATCTCATCCCTAATAATCACATAATTTAATAAATAGATAGACACAAAACTTAAAGAACAAATTGTATTTTGTATAAAAAATAAGTTTACCTGAAGAATGTACTAAATTTATATATTTATATAATATAACAAACTAGAAGGAGCACCCGCCGCGTTGCGGCCGGGGTTCAACTTTATATCAGACGTTTGAAAAACCCAATTTTAGAAAATAAAATATATCAACTACTTGATAGAAACTCTGGTTAATCACCAAAAAAAAACTAATAGAATGCATGGATCAATACCCAACACAACTCAACCCACTTGTTCTACAAAAAGACATTTTCAATCCAAAACCGTTTTCATATGACCAACCAATTCTTGATAATAGCGAAGGTTATAATTGAAAAAAAAAGTAGCTTAAATAATGCCATCAATAAAATAATGATATTCATGTTCGACAAAAAGCAAAACATAAATATAATCCTCAAAGTGGAAATCAAATGCAAGCTTATACACACTTTTGCAGAATATGCTATAAATACTAAATAACTATAAACCATGATCCTACAAACTAATATACAAACATGTATGTACGCAAAGTATTGTAGCAAAACCTCATTCCGATCTTTTGATTTGGTTTACAAACCTTTTGATATGTTTTACCTAATGACTATGACTTTGGTCTCTTCCTTAGTGTCTTGAGATCATCCTATATGGTTTTCAAACCTTTTGACACGGCCCAGTCACCAGGGCCGACTCAACTATTTTGGAGGCCCAAAACGAAAGTAGAAACGTGAGGCCCTTTTACAAATTCAAGTTAAATGGAATACTCGACCCACCCATCTGGATATTTAGATCATGGTGTGCTACTCGTGTCATAGTGCGTTCATCTTCGGTTCCAACATCTTGGCCAAGTTAGTTATCTTAATCCAACTTTATCTATAAAAGAGATGTTGTATCCTTCTTTAAAAAGGGACTGGTTGAGATTGCTTTTTTGCTTCAAGGATCATAAATGATAAAGAAGTAACTCATATGGCAATGAGACTAAACCTACACTCCTACACAATACTTTTAAGTATGAACATAACAAATAGATATTTACAATTGTAGATACTTCAACTTGAATTAACAGTTAAGATAAAAAAAAACTTTGAAAGATCAACAAATGATGACAAAAATTAACAGTTAGCATAGTGATTGTAAGTTTTCTTTGATGCTTTCTGTGTATCTTCAAGATCAACAAAACTCAAAGAACAAACAAAATCGTGGTTATAATTTGGGCAATAAAAAAATGTACCTTTTCAACAATCAATAGCTTGAATAAAACAAATTACTACAGCAAGACAAATTAACAACTTCGATTTCAATTTCGCACTTCGATTTAACTGAACAACAATACATATCTTTCTCTGCGGCTATAATGAGAATGTGCAAGGTGCTTTTTAATTCACATGTTTTAATCAAAACTTCAAATATATCAAAAAGAAAACAAACCTGGCCTTGGCCACCATTAAGCTATGTACTGGGTTAAAATCTTGTTGAGTTGTCTTAAACTATTCCTACAACATACTCCTTTCACACATGCAACCCAATGCTATTTTTGTATATCCCGTTACGGTCCAGCCGTCAAATTCATGTTACTATGTTGATAATGTGGTGATAATTCCGACACCCCTTTCTGCCAAATGCATATCTGTCACAGAATGGTGTAGTATTACGGAAGAAAAAAAAAGTATAGATTAAATTGAGAAAATGGCAAAATTTATATCAAGATTTACCATTATTAATTCCCATCATCTTCCCTTCCTCAGTGTTGGCTCAAAAGTAAATCTCTTCGACTCATTCCATTAGATCAACGTAAATAAACATCCTAGCTTAAAAAACTGAGTTTACAAAAATAACCTCATCTGCATCCGCTGGAATAAGACGATGAGTTGCGAGATGGCGTCCATGATGTTGCTAAAAAGTCCCACAACAATGGGCCATGGGTCACCTCAGCCTCAAACCACTGCCATCACCCCAAAAAATTAGGGTACAAATTACCATTGTTAACTAAAACAATAAAATCAGATATCATCCAAAAAATAAGGCTTATATTCAAGAACGCACAACAACATCGAACCAACATAGATCTAAATCAGAAGAGCCAATATTGTCAGAATTGTTACCTTGTTGGAGGGTTCAAAACCTGAAAACTGGATAAGGTAATCAACAATCGCGCCTATAGCCTCTTGCCACCGTTTGTACGCCACCGCACCATCTAGGTTCACCGGAACCCTAGCCACCACATCTGCAAACATCACCACCACCGTTCCGTCACCACCATGAGATTCCTTACTCTTGGTTCAGTTGATTGAGGCCTACCACGCGCCGGAGCTCGGCCAATCGCCGAAGACGCGTCGACTCCGTTTAGTTCTCTCTCTCTCTGGTGTCTCTCTCTAACCTGAAAAGAAATGACTTGCAATCTCTCTTGTTGTGTGATAAGATGGAAGGTACTTGTAAATAATGCTTTTGTACAACCGTTGCATGCACAAAACACCAACAAATTGCACAACTTACAACACCCATAAGCATAGAAATGTTGTAAATTAGAGTATTATATAATAATAAATTAGCATTGAGCAAATGTGTGTGAAATAGAGAGTGGAGAATGTGAGAAACATATAAGAGAGTTTGAACCAATCAAAACAAAAGAAATTGAATAGTAAATATGTGTGCGGAAAGAAAGTTGATAAATTATATAGAGGAAATAAGTCATAACGACATTTAAAAATAATAGCGGTCTAAATCAGGGAGTGCGAGAGCGACCATCGTCGCCGGCCCACAGCCCCACACAACCGTCGATGAGCACCGGTTCACCAGTAGCTGCCACCACGCACCAGTCACGACATTTTTTTTTGTTCTACATCCTAAAATTTAGCCCTAATTGAATAATTGTAAATTGTTAAAATTTCGTGTTTTGTTGAGCCCCAAATTGGGTGTTTCGTTAGCCTACTTTAGTAATTGTTAATTGTTAATGGTTTTGAATTTCAGAATTTAGATTTGATTGACTAAGGGTAGTTATGTATTTTGTTGAGCCCTAATTGAATAATTGTTAATTTGTAAAATTGTGTAATTGTTAATGGTTTTGAATTTGGATCAGAAGGGATTGACGATGATAGCTACAGAGAACGAAATCTTGGAGAGTATAAACTACAAAGAAGTGATCAATCAATTTGCTATCAAGAATACTAGAAGAGCTTCACGAACCATCAGTTAGCTATTACGGTATATCATTCTAATACTATGATTTTGCTATGTTTATTCCTATAACGTTAATCGCCGAAGAAAATTTGGGTTTATAAAACTTAATTTCTTAAGGTCTAAGGGGCTTTTTTCGGGCTCGTCCAGGGCACTTGAATCCTCATAACCGGCCTTGTGCGGACTAAATTGAAAACAAGAGCCGTGGCTGGGAAGGTAGGTGAAGAAAGGGAGGATCATGGCTTGGGCACAAGCTAAAGATTTGAGATGCCGCTGGAAATGTTCATTTCACGAAGGCTTGGACACGTGAACGCGGATAAAGTGCAGGTTGGTGGGTATGGCAAACCATGAGCCATCACTAGAGGTGTGACGTCTTAGATTGAGGATGCGGTTGGGCTTGAGTTGACACCTGGATGCAATAACGTGTGAATTAAGTTTTCAAATCCAATTCATAACAAAACAGAATAAGTTTATTATTTATCTTTTATGGTCTCAATTTCTAATTGTTAGCATTTGTTTTCAAATAGTTGCTTGTATAGGATGTTATATAAATCCTCATCTAAATTTTTATTTTATAAGTCTTTTTGTTGGAATCTTTTACTTTATGATTTGCGTATCGAAGTTAAATTAAAGGGAAGAGTCGTCCGTGTGTTTGAGCAACTGATCGTGTTATTGCGTGTTAATTTTTTTCTTTGATTTCACTTGTTAAAACGTTACCAAATTCTAGTCATAAAATGAATAACAGATAAAATTAAAATTAAAATATGTGATCCTGAAAATCCTCAAAAAGTTACCAATAATTAGATTTAAAAGCTGACAAATGCCTTTGGGAGAATAGGATGTGTTGGTAAAATATCTATCACGTGTGTGATACAAAGAAACACCATGAAACCTTAACGTTGGCATAATCAATTTCATTTGCTTTAGGCCACCCGGGGCGGTGGAATATTTGCACGCGGTGGAACTTTTCAACGCGTGGACAATCACAAAACACCATCGTCACCTCCATTTTTCACGCTCCCATTTTTATAACGCGTGCTATTTTTAACGTCTGATAATTTGAGTGTTGTGAGGGAAATTGTTGGTTAGGGGAGAAGTTGTTGGGTGTGGTAGTGAGTGATTGACATTTCCACTAAAAAAGATTGTGGGTAATGGAATAATGGTTGATGACATGGCGGAATTTGATTGGATGTTATAAGTCATGGAATTTGTACAATTGATGACCACCCATAGTATTCTTTCCCAAACAAATAACCATTTAGATTTTATTGCACAATCAAAGAGACATAATGCCCTAACCATAATTCTCATGGATACGATGCCCGCTTCATGAGCTAACCGCTAACGCGCCTATTGTTTTATTTTCCCTTGCATTTGATCTTTTCCTAAACCTTAAAAAGTGCCAAAAACTTGCTTTTGTTTGTTCTTTTTTACCTTAGGTATTTTTTGTTGTGTTTCTGAAGCTTTATGTATAACTTTGCAAGCATAAAATTAAATTGTCTTACGTGTTTTGTTGTGTTTTGTTGTAAGTATGTGTATCACGAGTTATGACCCCTACGAGGTGATTATTTATATGTTACCATAAGAATCATCTCTTTTAAACTGCTGTCAATTAGCTTTTTTGGTTTTCTTTTTGTGAAAAAATGTTAAGTTCTTATATGATTGTGAAGCTACCGGTGTTCACCACAATATTATTGATAAATTGATTGACTTGTTCTTGCATGAGCCTCATAATCTCATATATATGTAAGGAATTACTTTTGTAGAATTGATCGTGCACTCTTTTTAGAGTAGCTTTATTGGTCATTATGGTATGTTTGTCAACAAATCCAAGAGTCATTCCTCACCTTTTTAACAAGAAGCTGGGCTACAAATTCAAACCCTTTGTATGCAGATAACTCTAATTTTTTAATCCCCATGAGACCACAACCCCACCAACTCACCAAGTTTTGATTATCGCACCACATGTAGATGCGCATGCATAGTCTTCTAGTTAGTTATCCAACTTGCGCCAATGAATATTAATAGATAATAGAATACCGAGGGTATTCAAATCCATAATTTCTTCAAGTACTAACATACTTAATTTACAGCACAATGTCCATTTCATGTTCGCTAGTATGTGTGCTTAATCTTTAAACTAATATCATAGTGTCATGAAACAAATCAGACACCAATAACTTTAGGGTACTCATTTTGGCTCAAAACTAATCGATATCATAATTTTATGTATAACCTACTTCAAAAGGATTGCTTTACATGTAAGTAGTCAAATTTTATTTGAACATGAATGTGGTGAGTTTGGAATAACACAAATTTCCTTTTACTTTTAAATTTTTTCTGTCTATGATGACATCAACTTCTCTCAAAATCTTTAATATCAAAATTTTATGATGATTTATAATTTGCAGTTTTGCACATGTTCTGAGTCATTTTAAAGACTTATTTGTGGTTTTCTAGCCGCTCAAACAAAAGTAAGATTGTATGGGTTGAGTGGATGAAAAATCCTAATGTTAATCTTGTAACGTTTGGTTTTTTCTCTCCGTCTTAGTTTTTTTTTGCTAACCGGGTGAGTTTGGTTATATAAGTCGCCGTTAAAAGATCATTAGATAAGATAGCTTATATTTAATACAAATGTGGTACCTTTTTAAGGGCCATGTAAGGACTTAACATCTATGCCAACTTTGTTTCATATAATTTAAGTATAAAACCTTCAAAATATTCCACATATACATGCTATTCTAATTTACCATCCAATAATTCGCTCTTGACATCTGTTTGTTTAAGAGATGTTTTATTAATTAGGTATAGTAAAATAAATTCTAATAGTCAATTATGATGCAAATAGGATTATGGTCTATATAATTCTAAATATTTAAATTATAATTGTGGTTCGAAACTTTCTAGTTTATTTCGTTTCTTTATTTATTTACTAAAATAGCATTTAAAAATAAGATATGCTACCCATATAATTTATATTCTTTATATATTATTTTATTGAAATATAGTTTTTAAAAATAAAAACACAATTATTAGTATTGATTTATATTTCTAAAAGCAAATACAAAACTTTCATCTTAAACCACATAAATTGAAATATAGTTTTTTTAAAATAAAAACACAATTATTAGTATTGATTTTATATATCTAAAAGCAAATACAAAACTTTCATCTTAAACCACATAATACGATAACACTATTCAATTATTTATATGGATGGTTCATCTTGAATAGTTTATTAATGTGTTGCATCGAATGATTATATGTGATAGAGTGGTAGTATATATAATTAAACAATAAGATTCACACTTGTGGCCTAGTGGTAGGAAGACTTGTTTTTTAATGGATACCTAAGTTTTATCTTCATTTGTGTCACTTTGGTGGATTAGACAATGATAGATAGAGCCTAGTCTCTTTGCAGAGGTGCCATGCTCTATATTGAGCCCACCGGGTTTTCGTCTCACCATGTGTTACGCCAGAGAGTTCTGCTCATGTGGTTGCTCAACGACAGTCAAGTGGCAACTGCCGGTATGGTTTACCGGGGGAACGCCCAAGCCAAACTCAGAAGCCGGCGTGAGCCTAGTTAAGACACCATAGTCTGGCCAGATGGGGGCAATGGGGCTCCCCAATTTGGGGAGTGTTGTAGCCTAATACAAGAAAGTCACCGTGTTGGACCTACAAAACAACAAATGATATTCAAAAGTCAAAACATGACATTTTGATCAAGAAATAAACAGTAGATGAAACATTCTTCTTCAAAAGATAGTGAATCTTGAACACTAATCAGAACATCTGTTGAAGACTTGCTAAGATCTGTTCAAGCCTTAGAACCATTGTTGAAGAAGAACCAAGCACTGATCAAATGGCCAAAGCCCTGTTGAAGCAAAGGTCTGCTCAAAAAGACCAAACATCTGTTCAGGCCATACAGATGTTTGATATAAAGCAACAGCAGTTTGAAGATCAGCGGTTTCATCAATCTAACAGGTTTTTTGCTTGTAACAGAGTTTTAGTGTCCTAGATCATACGTTAGATCTCTGCAGATGTTTGCTAATATCTGTGTAAATTTTTTATTAGGAATGTTAAATGTCACTATCAGGGTGACGTCAGCTGATTGCAAATGGACTTTTTGTACTTAGTATAAATAAATCTCATCTGTTGGAGATCTATTCATCACTTAATATATTCTCTTTTGTACGAACATATTTGTGTGTGATCAAGCTGAGAGGGAGATTGTATAATCATCAATGAAAAATGGGTGTTCATATATCTTCCTGCTTGTGTGTTTGCATTATTTTTCTTTCAATATATAAATTGTATGTTCTTGATTTTCTTAAAAACCACAATTATCATAGACTCAGATCTGACACGCCGTTCCAAAAATATAATTAAACAATATTTATATTGAGGGATACTCATGGGAATCAACAATTTACTGGTTAATTTATTATTTATATATATTCTTTAAACCATTTGTCTCCTAATGGCCATTTTCCAGCATGTCAGCATCATAACGCCCCTTTAAAAAATGTGTAATGGTTAACTCCTCTTAATGCCCTTTCAATCATTACTTTCCAGTTTTTTTTTTCTCATCATTAGAAGATAACAAAACCACTGGCGTAGCTTGAACGAAAATTAGCACAAGGCTGGACTTTCAACGTCCAAATCAGGGGGTGAACTCTCAAAATCCAATATTTTACACTACAAATTAAAATCAGAAATTTTCGATAAAATTAAAACTACGAAGAGAACAAACAAATTGCGGGGGCACCACTGGCCCCTATGAAGCTTCGCCCCTGCACAAGATACTGTAAATCAAATAAAATTGGTATTGTCTTAAAGAGAAAGTACATGTGGCTAAAACAAGGTGACAAATGGAAGATGGTATGGACGTCTTCTAGGTGTCAACTTTCTTTCTTCGTCACCTTCTTTGCTGGATCTGCTAAGAAGAAAAAACAAGTTAAAAGGGTTTAGAGACCGGGGTCTCTAACTACCCTCTGACACTCAACATTAGTGATTTATCCGATATAAGTTAATAGAAAATAAGTATATAGATATGTATATTTGTATATGAGAGAAAGAAAGCATAAAAGGAAGTGATGATAGAAACCCGACGGCTTAGCTGCAAGCAGCTCATATGGTGTGGTAGCAGTAGATGGCTACTTTACTCACTAAGTGAGGGCTTGTTGTGAGACCCACGTAGTTATTTGTAGCTAATATGGTGTCTTAGCAGCATAACGGCTCCTTCCTTGGTAAGTGGATGCTTCAGCAACTCGAGAGTTGCTTCTTTAGCATTAAAAAGAACATATACTTTAAGAGAGAGAAAATGCTAGATGCCTTGGGTTAGTTCTAGGCAAATGAAGAGAGAGTAGAGTGAATATTGGGAAAGAGAGAGAAGTTAAATGATGGTGAATATTAAAGGGTCCAAAGGCCTCCGTTTATAGCCAAGAGTTCCTACTCAAAAGCAAAATATGTAGTTGTCTTAGCTTTTTCTTTTGGGTGGCTTCTCTCCTCATTTCATTGTATGTAGTATGACCTTTTCCTTTTGGTGTAAGAGACTATGTCTTCCACTTCCAAGGGAGATTTGTGAGTTCTCAAGCAACTATTCCTAGGGTCTAGTGTTATATTATTATTTGACTCTCTAACCATTACAGTTCCAGTACTGGAGCAAGATGCATGGGGCCATTTTAGCCTTTGACTAGAAGCCTCAACATGTGTAGCTACTCGGCTTCTTGGGTTCTTAGATTCTCGACTTTTTGGAAAGTGGGTTTAACCACCGATGCCATCAGCCCTCCCCCCCTAAGTCATAAGTAGCTATGACGTAGTTATGGGTGCTTATGCCTTAGTTTCGTTTCTAGCCTTCTAGCTCATAAGCTTCTTTGTTCCTAGCTTCGAGTTGAGTGATTTAACATATGCTCTCTAGACAAAAGTTCAACATACGTGTTTTAACAATCCCAAAAGTTGAGATTGTCAAATATCTCATCACTTACATCTTTATTTTCGTCAAAGATCTTGAAAATAAAGCTAATCCATTTGATATGGATTGTAATCATAATGTTTATACCAATCATCATAGTAGCCAAGTACCATCTAAGGGTTGTAGCTAGATACATGAAAGTTTTTAGGAAGATGTGTTTTTGTACAAAGAAACTGTTGCAAATTTGATATGATTTTACTCCGAGATTAGGTACCTTTTCGTATAGTCCTAGTGGATAGTGGTAAGCAAGGTATCATGTGAGCTATGTACAGTAAAAGGCATGCTTCTTGCACACGAAGGTGGAGCACATTGCTTCTTCAGCTATCTTATATTGATAGGACTTTGTCATAAACTTCTAGGTGTTCTTAGAGAACTAGCATTAGAGATTTGATGATGCTCATCAAAGGTTTTTATTGGGAGAGTCTGAAAGTTGAGTTTGCCATTCTCATTAGAGGAGCTTCAAAAACATTAGTTTGAATGGAAATGTCATGTTGATGAGCTTACTATGGACAAGTATTGGCTTTGAACATAGGTTTTAGCTAGTCACTACATGCCTTTTTTATAATGTTTTATTCATATCCCCCTTTCCAAGGTTTATGGTAAGCTATTTCAATGTGAGTGCCTTAGTTGCGCGTCCAAACAACCCTTTGAGCCTTGCTCTAGCTGTTAGCTCTTTGTTGAGCATGAGCTCGTGGATTCCACCCATCAAATACAACAACTTATACTTCCAAAATCTTTAGGTGTTTGAAGTGTTGTCATAAATTCCTTTGTGTGATACAAGAGATGGAATCAAGTAGGTAGAGGCATACAAGGTAAAGGAATGAGCTTCTTGTATGCTTATGGTGATACCGATAAAGTTCTTTTGTATGAATATAATTTTCTATCATGCGAAGGTGAGCTTCTCATGCTCGAATGTGAGCTTCTTTCGTACAAAGGTGATCTTTTTGGTGCATGTTGTTGAGCTTTTGCCTATAAATGTGAGTTTATAACGCCTGCTGGTGAGCTTCTTTCATGTGAAGGTGAGCTTATTGCATATGAAAGCAACCTGCTAAGGTGAGCTTCTTTTCTTGCTTGTTTAGGATGTCTCTGATAATCATGACCATTATGTTTATTTATTTTTCCGAAGTCTGAGACTAAGTATTTATCCCTTTGCCCACGTTTTCCAATAATCGCCTAGCATTTCTTTGTAAACTCATGTTGCTGAAATATGTGGACAAGCTTCTTGTCTAAGAAGCTTATTCATAATCACAGTTATCTAACCAAGAAGGTTGAGCTTTGTTTGAGCGAAACATTGTCTTTTGTTCTTGCCAATGTCTCTTCTTGATGCCATATTCGTTGGCAATGGTGTTCCTATTTCTAATTTTGTTATGACTGAGATCTTTCTCGAGCCAATGGAGTTTGTTGATTTTATTATGCCCTCCTTAGACCATCGAAGCTGGTAAGCTTCTTTGCTTCTCAAATCGTTGACTATTGGACTATGCAAGAACCTAATATGTTTCCTGCTTCATGCGTTTCGACTAGGTCAGCCCACTTACTTACATCAGTAGTCCCCAGGAAAGGTGTTTTGGCAAAGTTTTGGGTGTGTCTGACGTAGGCTGTCATACTTCTTGGCTCCCTAGCTTATTTATTTTTCTATTTAGCTTACTTTGTCACTGACCTACCTGGTTCACTTATAAAGCTGCTTGAATTTGCAGATACCAGGGATGTGTACCCTTGTATCAGGGACATGTATCCTTGCTTAAAGTTGTAATGTACAGTATACCTAGGCACCAGGCTTATGTAGCTGCAAAGCAGACAAGATACATACTATTTTGAAAATACATATTTTGTGCATATTAAAGTATTGCGTGAAGATATCATAAAATTGAGATCTCTTTTGACGATGGCGTACAAAGCTTTAGTGGGTTTTTATATACGAGTGTAAGTAATAAATCACATTTTAAAACATGGAAAGCATGAAATTAGGTGAGTTTGTGTTTATCTTCAGATTTACTAAGACTTTTTATCTCTTGGTATGTACAAGGTTTTCAAGAATTAACAAATTTATTGTTATGTATAACAAGTATGTTCAAATCAGATTACAATGTAAAGAGCAAGAGTTTTGGAACCTAGTAAACAGTGTTATGGTTGTAGAAATATAGGAAGTGAAGAAGTGACCTTAGGAAGGATGTCCTCTCTAGCCATAGAGAGAAACACTTAGGAACATGAGCAAAACTACTACAGTTTTTTTGTTCTAAGCAGTGCAGCCCCGCGGTGGGATCCATTTGTTGCTACAACAAGGTTATAACTGGAAGATGGTATAGACATCTTAGGTGCCAACCTTCTTTCCTCGTCGCCTGCTTTATTGGATCTGCTAAGAAGAAAGAACTCATTAGAAGGGTTCATACACCGAGGTCTCTAAACCAACCTCCAACGTTCAAAAGTACTGATTTATCCCATATAAGTAGGATGTCAATAAGAAAATAAATGTGTATATTAGTATATGAGAGATAGATAGTATAAAAGGAGGTAATGGTAGAAACCCGGACGACCTAGCTACAAGTAGCTCATATGGTGTGACAGTAGCACAAGGTTGTTTTGCTATGTAAGTTAGGGTTTGTGATGGGACTAGCATATTTATGTGTAGCTAATATGGGGCCTTAGCAGCTTAACAATTACTTCCTTAGCATGGGGATGCTTGAGCAGCTCGCGGGCTACTTCTTTAGCATGCGAACACCTTTCATACATGAATTTGGAGGTTGTTCCACTATCCAGATACACTCGATCTATGGGGAAGCCTTCTAGCTCAGCTTCCACAATGACTGGGATGGTGATGCAGGGTGTGGTCTGGGGCTGTGACAAAAGGCTCGCATGGATCCACCTGTTGGGGCGTATGTATTGCAGGTTCTAAGGTTCCATGCGATCCTTTTGTCACAGCCCTAGACCACACCCTGGGCGGGAGTCATGAGGCAGTAACAGGTGGTACCGGTGTTTATTAAATTTGCAGCGGAAAATATCATCAGGACCATAGATAGGAAGTATTTCAGAGTTTGTAAAACACCAAACTTTAATAAACAAATGAGAAAAAACCATATAACAATCAAATGTCTTTAGAGGGACAAACCCTATTACCTTCACGGTAAGTTACCTGAAACGCGTTTCAAATTATTTTATCAACGAAAAATACAGTTGAGTTCATTCATTTATTTAAAAAGACAAATTGTTATAATTTACAGCATCAAGAGTATTTACATTTGCTTATATCTATCAAATACTCAATCAGTATTTGTCACACGGTGGCAGTTCCGATGTAACGGTGGCCATATCTCTAATTGGCTAACTTTCGTCCAACAGTGAATATTATCAAGTAGTGTATATAAAACCCCACATAC
Source organism: Helianthus annuus (assembly GCF_002127325.2). Taxonomy (NCBI): domain Eukaryota; kingdom Viridiplantae; phylum Streptophyta; class Magnoliopsida; order Asterales; family Asteraceae; genus Helianthus; species Helianthus annuus. The sequence goes on along the minus strand of NC_035437.2, from coordinate 140,050,615 downwards.
CGGTAGTAATTTCCGAATACAAAAACTTAATCACTGTAAGTATAACTGAAAAACATTTAGGGTTTTGAAACGCATTTGGTAAAAAGAAAGAATGAATCACTTTGTAGATTTAGGGTTTTAGATTAAAGCTTCCTAGTGCTAATCCTGAATTCCTAATAAAAATACAATGCAACACGTGTTAGTGAATCAACCCAATTCAAACTTTAACGATACATCACGAGATCAAAACCCCAATGTAGTTAACAAAGTATAGCCTTATTCAGGCAGCACTTTGGCATCGTTTCTGCGGATAGATCGGACAGGGTATTGAATAAGTGATCAGGGTTAAAACGCTTACAACGGGGCAGAGTTTCGCAGATTTAGGGGTATAGTGCAAAGAAACAGCAATACGAGAGAGCAGATGAACATGAATTTTGATCGTAAATGTGAAGAAACTTAAGTCCCACACTGCTGCATTTATAGTTCGACTGAGACCCTCAGGCGCGTCGCGGAGGGATCAAGGGGATCCCCCGTATGTCGCAGCACCCACCTATTTTGGCTAGACAGGCTTCGTTTCACGTATAGCCTTGTCACACGTCGCGCTCGGGTAAAACGTGTCCTGGTCCTCCCCCGCGTGTCGCGGAAGATTTAGGGGTATCCCCCACATGCCTCCTGGGAGTCCAGTTACTAGTTTCTTTGTTTTTCGTACTGGTTCGCGTCATACAAGTCCGTGGTTTCAATAAGGAGTCCTTATAAGGTGTTTTGGGAGCTGTTACACCTTTTTAGCAACTTGCTTCCCTTCTACGCTAACCATGTTGACCCCCACTTTCTTATTTCCATCTTTAATATCTTTAATAAGGTGACCGAGTTCACCTGACTTTATAGCCTCCTCAGTGTTTTCGAAGTTGGAAGCAGTAATTGGGATGGTGACCGATATCATTATAAAAATAACATAACTTACTTGAGTCACGCTTGCAAACACGCTTTGTAAGAGTTCCGGATGTTGGAAAGAATCTCTTGTGGTGGTATCAGTTTGAACGAGGGGACCTTCTTCTGTTATTAGACACTTTATGTTCATAAGGTCTACTTGAACGCTTCTCGACAAAGGATTGAAAATGGGGCTTTTTTCATGGTGATGAGCTATTGTTTTGGTTGTCATTAACACACTCATTGGCTTGGTTATCTATGGATTCCTATCCTCGAAAAAAAGGCTTTAGCTCTATTGAAGGTTTCTTCAAAAGTCAGAGGGACATTATCATGAAGGTTTCAAGTAGCTTCTTTGGTCATATGACATCCATGAATCCTCCCACGCACATCTTTACGGTTGGCTATTGTAACTTAGACCCTCCTTCTTGTGCTGCTCCATGAAGGTTTTCATATCCTTATCATATTTTCATTGGATCTGATAGAGAATGGTTGTATCCTTCGTATATCACCTTTGTCGGGTGAAATTGGCCAAGAAGCTCTTATAAAGATCATTAAAGGACTCAATACTCTTTTCTGGTAAGTTGCTAAACAAGAGGCGAGTTGAGCCTATTAACGTTTGCATGAACATGAGGCAGTATTCCGCATTGTTCCATCGTTCTAGAACCCCTGCCTCAGAAAAAACTTGAAGGTGATCTTTAAAGTCTTGTGTTTCGTCATATGTTTTCACATTTGCTGACATCTTAATATTGGACTGGAATTCAAAGTTTGCAATTCAATCTGAGAAGCATGACATCTAGTTGGGCTTATTAAACCAACATGGTTCACCAGGATCTGTCCTTTAGGGTGGTTCTATTGGATTTATTTGACCATGTTGACAACTGGCTGACTAGTAGGAGGGAAGCTTTAAGGCATCTGCTAAGGATAACTTTTAGGAACATGTTGATTATACTGAGGCATCGTGTAAGCAGCCATCCGTGGGCGAATAAAGTTAGGATACATGAATCCAGGATGTGTGCATGCAGATGGTACTGGGTGTAACACCCGGCTCTTTTGTACTTTCCATTTATAGAAAGTTTTGTTCGTATTTCTATTTTTGGAAACCTTGTATTCTTGTAATCGTTCCTTTCATTGTAATCATTATCAAACCGAGACTTGGATCATTAATGAAGCTTGTATTTTGTTACGTTTATGTTATACGCATTCTATGTATGCTCGTATGTTCGATTTGGTGAATCAATCGATGTTTAATCGTTATTCTTGGAAACTATGTGCGAAACTTGTAATTAATCTAAACTTATGCATTGAACGTGTTTTGAACGAGAACGATACTTGGTTATGACATTTATACGCTTAAACATACTTTGGTTATGATCATCATGCTTAACTACACCTTATACTATGCTTTTATATCAAAACAAGTCCCTAAACTATCAAAAATGCATCTAAAAGAATCAAACATAAACTTCAGGGGCCAAAATGCAAAAAACCAAACTTGTTGGAACTAGGGCGCCGCGTGACGCCTAGCCCCCCTCGCGTCACGCTACGCCCCTGTTTCGGCAGAATGTGTGTTTCTTGAGCTGGTTGTATGAAATCCAATTCTCCAAACTCACCCAATCACCTTTAATCCACCTCTAATCACCTCCAATCACCTTCTAACTCTTCCATTATAAATACCCACCTTCTCCAACCCATTTGACACTTTCACAACTCCTAAATCTTCACTAAACTACTCTCTAATCAGCTGAGAATCTGAGTTTTGGACAGATTCGTGAAGACTTACAAAAGTGAGTGTAACTTGCTCATTTCTCAACCAAATCACTTGGTTCTTCTTCCTATTGCTTTGTTATGTCCTTGGGTTTGAATCCTTGGTTTTTCCCTGGAAGAATTATGCTTGGATTTGCCCTAAAATGGACTAAAACTTTCTGTTTTGTTTATTATTATTCAACAACTTGTTATTTCTTATCCAACTTGTGTCTAACACATCTCACACCAATGTCCTAATGCTTACAACCTCTCTTATGGTTGGGTAAGCTTAAAAACATGGTTGAGACACTTAAAATCAGAGGATTAAACCTCATAAACTTGGTGTTTTGATTAGGGTTTTAACCCACAAGTCATGTCAAACTTAGACTTTGATACATGAGTGATTATGGAACAACTTGGGTTGTCCAAACATACAATCCTCACATGATCTGATGATTTCTATTAGTTAGCTTATCTTACATACTCGTATAAACCTTAGTTCGTGACCCTCCTTGGTTGCCTTTACATCAAGAGAAGTGGTGAACTTCAAAGGGGTGCCTAAATGGAAGCTTAGTCTTCCTACCCCATACATGACATCCTTGTAACTAAGAGGTGCCTAAATGGAGATTTAATCTTCTACCTCCTACTTGAAATATTGGACCTAAATAATATGTAATATTTAGCCTAAGTATAAGCATATACTCATTCGAACCTTTGATGTTAAACTTGTGTTTACATGTTAAAGAAGTAGAATATCATCCAAGACCTAAACCTTAATATGATTCTAATGGGTTCGCTACCCATGAAAAACATTAAATAACCATATTGGTTACCTAGTGTCATATGATGGTTATAAAGTCTAAAAGATGATTATTTTTACATACACATATACTTTCGTTATACTAAGTTATTTCCATATTCTTAATCTTCCGTAAACGCCAAACTCACACACCTACGTCTCCTCGTGTAGAAGGACTAGGTGCTCCAAGCTAAATCATCCACCAAACTTACTCTCGGATCTTCCAAGTCAAGACTTGTAAACCGTGAGTATACTCGAACCCATTTTACTTTTAAACACTTTGGGTGCAACATGTATTCTATATTAAACGCACGTGACACTTGAAACTTATTTGAACATGCTCTATCCTTTTAAACATGAAACATGAAACTTGTGAAACTTGAGACTATTTTGTGCTATGTGAACGTTTAATCTTTGTGTGTAGTTCCGCCTTAACAATGGTAGCGCTATAGGGGTAATGCACCTCCCCGTTAGTCTTTGGGGTATTGTTAGGAGGAGACATATTAACCTCCCGTGAAACTTTGGGTTAGGTACTTTAACGCATTGGAAACTTGGGCTATCACTTGGACTGCGTAAACTAGCATGGTTGAAACTATTTTAATATGTTCATGTTGGATACGAGTTTTTATTCTATATGCTATGTAAACAAACTTGTATACTCGCTCTTTGCTTTTGCGTTGAAACTCTCTTTTAATACATGTTGCAGGTTGATTATTGAAGTATGGATGATTGATGAAACAAGTTTAGGGTGGACTAGATACACACCTAAATTTATCTATCTTTTGTTGTTATGATTTTTGTTGAAACAATGTTGTTATCTCCTTTTGAAATTGTATGACATTTAGTATTGCAATGAAATTTGAATTAAATTAAATATTGTCACATAGTGTTATGACGTCTCTAGCAATCTATACACACTTCGTCTCATCCCGATGTTTCCGCCATCGGTTGGGGTGTGACACTGGGCAGCTAGCCCTTACAAAGAAAAAGGTACTTGTGCTTCTGGTAAGAGGTAAATCCCTTAGAACTACTTCAAAAGAGGTTGGAGGAGGTGCTGTTGTGTAAGAGGGTTGGAGTAGTTGTTCAACAGTATACCCCTAGTTCCCTTACTGAGCATATGGCCAAGCAGTTAGATTTACCCTTTTTGTGAAGATTCCCTTCTACTGTTTAAGTATGGTTTGTAGTTTGGACTAGCAGGCACCTCGAGTGGCTGTTGGAGGAGTACTTGTGCTTAAAGAGGCAACCATGGGAAAAAAGTTATCTTAGGTTTTTTGTCATAAGCAAGCCTGACCCTAACACCTTTTGTGTGTTCGTCTTTAACATAACAGTTCACGAGTTCCCTAATCTGATGGAAATTTTGCCTAACTCCCTTAGGAGTTAAGTCTATTCTTTTCATGGGAGTAAGATGTCATCTCTAGGGAAATGATTGCTTCCCTTAAAAGGTGATGGTGTTTGGAACTGTTGAAGGTCTTATAACGAGGGTTCGACCTAGGGTCGGTGTGTTTTGGGTGAATTGCAGCCTGCTCGTCCGTAAAATTGTGACTAGAGACTTGTTGGTCGATATTTGCAGATTAGTTGGGAGGGGCATCCCCTCCAACTATTTTAAGATGGAAAACTTAGGAAAAAAGTTGGACTACCAAGATTTATTATTCTAAATAGTCATGCTTTAGTACATTCCTCAGCTTCAAGCTTTTGGGTATCAGCTTAGATGAACGATACCATTAGTCTAACCGCAGGAGTGGGTCATCTGCGATCAGCCTCCAATGTGAGAATCAAGGGATGGTTCTTTAGGAGGTGATAAAATGTAAAAAGAAAGTATTGAGAGTGGTAGAAGTCAGAGAAAATGGTGAGGTGATAAAATGTAAAAAGAGAGTATTGAGAGTGGTAGAAGTCAGAGAGAATGGAATGTTACATTGGCTACGTGAGACACCCTTTTATAGGCGGGGCTTTTCGTCCATGAAGTTGTCCCTTGACAGCTCATCTTCTACTTTGGGTAATACTTATATGTTGAGAGAAAATATTGTGAAGGTGACCTTACCTTTTCGTTGAAAGTACTCCCAAAGGATGCGTGTAAGGGCCTGTTTGGTTGACAGGAATCCATAGGGTTTCAAGGGAATTGGAATTTGAATTCCATTCCTTTGTGTGTTTGGTATAAACTTTAGTATTTGAAGTAGTTGGGTGTTTATTGACTATAGTGTAATTTTAGGTTATTCTTTGGTAGACGCGGGATACACAAATGGAGAAGGTTTTTTCGCCCCTTATAGAGGTTAAAGATATCATTTAAATGATTGGTGTGATGGACATCAACCCACTACCCCAAAGGAGTTATTTAACATGAGACATTCGTCCACAAGAAATGTTATCGAAAGATGTTTCGGTATTTTGAAAGCAAAGTGGATAATTTTGAGAGACCACTCATACTATCCCATTGACCAAAAACATAGGATGATAATGGCATGTTGTCTTCTTCATAATTTTATAAGAAGAGAGATGCCAGTTGATCCATTTGAAACGAAAGTTTTGCTAGATGAAGGATTTGGAGATGGACATGGAGATGGGGATGGGGATGGGATTGAGGATGGCGATGGTGATGAGGATAATATTACTTATATTGAGACTTCAAATGCGTGGACAATGTTTAGAAACAATCTAGCCCAAAGCATGTTTGACGCTTGGAATGATATCAATTGATAAGAAACTCCTACAAACACATGGATTATTTATAATGTTGTTTATGCTATTTCTATGTCGTTATGCTATTTTTAAGTGTGGAACTAATTTTAATATGAGCAAGTATGTTTAAATATTATTTATGATAGAATGTTTGGTTTTGTTTATAATGTTGCTTTTTATATATATATATAATGTTTCGTTTTGTTTATGATGGTGCTTCTATTTTTTACTCGCATTAATAGTTAACTGATACATCTTTTATGTTTTAGTTCACATTTTCCTATAGGAATGAGGAGTAATAATAGAAACTATCCAGGATGGAGTAAACTTGAAGATCAAAAACTTGTTGAGGCTTTAGTAAACATGGTCAACACTGGAAGATATAAGTCGGATAATGGCTTTGAACCAGGTTTTTTACAACACCTAGAAGCTTGCTTGAAAGTATCACTTCCAAAATCGGGCATTTTGGCTAAACCTCACATTGAATCTAGAATAAAGACGATGACGAAAGATTGGCAAGCCGTTTATGATTTGTTAAATACTAGTGGATTTGGCTATGACAAAGAACGTAATTATGTGACCACTAATGCTCCTGGAGTATGGGATGCTTATCTTGAGGTACATGCTAGATTTTTATATTATTACAATTTTTTGTATTTGGTTGATTATAAAAAATATTAATGTTTTGTTTATTTTATTCTTATCATGTGAAATAGAATCATAAACATGCGGGCAAATGGAAAGAAAAAAGTCTTCCGTACTATGAAAAATTGTGCATTATTTTTGGAAAAGATCGAGCTCAAGGCAATAGAGCCAAAAGCATGGTCGAGATGGAACAAGAGGTAAACATGGAAGAACAAGAGCACCAAAGGGATGATCATTTTGGTGAACATAGCCATAATGAAAATACAAATGGAAGTTCTCAATTTGAAGAAACTTCAAGTGGTCGTAGTAAGAAGAGGAAACACACTAACCAAGTCAATACTTTATTTCAGGGTTTCAATGATGCAGTTGTTCAATTTGGTGATTGTCTTAAAGAGACTTCGGCCGAGTTGAGTGAAGACATAATATTTGAATTTGACATAAAAAAGAAAACTTTGATCATCCCTTCCGAGCTTTCAAAAATGATATCTTTGAATCAACTAGAAAGGTTTACGGCAATTGATATAATAAAGGATGACCATAACAGGGTGATGACGTTTTGGACTTTGGTTGAAGAAGAAAGGGAGGCTTGGGTAAGGTTTATGTTGTCTAAGTTTGGCTAAGAAACTTGTTTAAAGAATTTGAAATAGTATTTACATTTTGGAACTAACTCTAGTTGTATGTTTGAGTTAACTTTTAGTCGCACGTGGAACTACTTGTAGTCGTATGTTAAACAATTCTTAATCGTATGTTTGAACTACTTGTAGTCGTATGTTAAACAATTCTTTACTGTATTTATTTATTTTTTTACGCGTGGGGGTATCGGTTGTTGAAAGACTTTTTACCTAAGATAGTTGTTTTTAAAACTTTTGCCTTATGTTTATAACTAAGGGTAATTTTGTCTTTTTAGGTATTTTTAAATTCCAATTCCATAAAAAGGGTGTTAGGGACGACTTTTGTCTCCGTACAAAAATCCAAATGTTACTTTTTCCTTTCCTTTCTTTGCCGGCAACGGCCATTTTCACTGGAGAACCTCTCCTTCGCCGGCCAATTCTTCTTCTTTTTGCAGGTACTTCCTCTTACACCTTACCTTGGTACATATCCAACGAGTTTCATCCGGAAAGGTATCTTTTTTTTCCTCTCTTTTTCCCGGCAAATGTCCTCTTTTGCCGGTACGAATCAGGCTACACCACTCCTAGTACGGCGACTTTTAAGGTTCCAAAAACAGGTATAAGCCCAACCACTCGACCGGGTTAATTTGTAGGACCCCCACTACTCAGTTCACTCGAGTTCCGGAGAGTTTTGGCGCCAATTTTAAAGGTCTACTGAGTTCACTCGAGCCCCGGTAAAATCAATATTTTCTGGTGACGGCGTCGCAGTAACAATCGATATTTTCCGACGTCGGCGTCGCAATAACAGCCTCCGACGCCTTCCAGGTGCACCCGACCATTACTATAACCACACATATTAAAGAGTTTTTAGTAAAAATAATCCTTTATAAAGTAGTCTTTAAATATCGGTTAATATAAGTGCTCTTGCTTTTGGATTCATTCATATATTGTGTGCATTTTGACTTATAGGGTTTGGTTCGGCTCTCTGTTGTTTGTTTACAGTTTATTATTGATCCTTAAATTGTTTTATGTTATATACTATTGGGTGTATTTTGTGTGTGGATTTTGTGAATTTAGGCATTAGGTTGAATGTTTTATTATTGAATCTTTGTCTGTATAATTTTAGGCTATAGTTTGTGTATATACAAGAAGCTCTGTGTATATGCGTGTGTAGTTTTGTTAATTTTAGGGTGTATGTAATCATTAGAAAAAATAAGAAAAGTAAAAAAAAAAGAGTAGGTAGTTTTGCCATTTGTGTACTTTGTGTTGTCCGTTGTTTGTTACCTTGTGGTTAATTGTTAGTTGTAAGCATAGACAATAGAAACCATGACTTTTACTTGAGACCATGTTCAAGGACGAGAGGTGCAGGTAAGGGTAAAGTTAGAGGCTGTAGTTTACGCGTGGCGTCTTGGAACGTAGGAACTCTTAGTAGTAAATTGTTAGAAGTGATAGACGCACTTAAAAAGACGTAGGGTGCAGATAGCGTGCCTTCAGGAGACTAGGTGGAAAGGACAAAGAGCAGATGAGCGCAATGGGTATAAGTTGTTGTATTCCAGGTCGGATGGGGCCAAGAATGGAGTAGGATTTTTAGTGTCTATAGAATTGCATAAGAATGTAATTGAGGTGATACGACACAACGATAGAATTATGGTGTTAAGGTTAGTATTAGGTGAGCAAGTAGTGACAGTGGTATGCACATATGCACCGCAAGTGGGACTAGGAGACCAAGAGAAAAGAGAATTCTGGGATTGTCTATGTCACACCCCCAAATTACCACCTAGGGTATGTCCCTATTTGAGGTGCAACGATCCAACAAAGAGCCACCAATCATATCAAACACAAGTCATAATGTATTAAAATACCCAATTGAAAGAAATGTATCGTTTGAAAGTTAAACCAAAACCAAAGTAATGAGCGGAAGCATAAATGTATAAGTACGTAAATAAATGAAAACCAAATCAACATAATTGTTTATTATGACCACGACCACTCCAGCAGCATCAGACGGCAAGCTCCCAAGTTCCTTCAATAATTACCTACAAGCATGTAAACAAGTGTGTCAGACTACGCTGGTGAGTTCAAGGTTTGTGTTTGTTTACCAAGTAGTGTTATCAATCAGGTGAGCAAAACAGTTTACAAGACAATAGGTTGTTTGTTGTTATGATGTTTGATGTTTCGATGTTGTTATTACTCGATTACCGAATGGCCAGATGATATGTGATTGCCAACCCCAATGCCTCTATCAAAGCACTGGTCATGTTTTAAGGTAATTAGTTCACGCCCGTTCTCCTCGAACGTCGTGAGGGTGCCAAACCTAATAGCGCTATCAACTAATAACCCCCGTTGCCCTACAAGCAACGACCCGGTAGATGTAGTGGTCTTACAATGATAGAAAACTGAGTATGATAACCAACATCCCGTTACACATGCATTCCCCCTCGGAACGTTACCCGTTATCCCTTCCCTGGGATCCATGCTTGAGAAAAGAGCAATGAACTCACCTTAGGTTTGCTCGGTAAGATTAAAGTATGTGTTCACAGTTTTGATCAATCCAAACCTAGTATTATTTCCAGTCGTAGTCAGTTTATAGCGTTTCATTATACATTCCTTATACGCGGTTCACATAAGACTCGTACATTAATTACATATAATTCATAACATGCACTAAGATCATTCCATCTTCACGTTTTACATGCCACAAAGTTGCACACGAGACATCACTTAACCCCCAACCATAAATCCCTCATGATGTGCGGCCCAACCGAAACATAGCCCAACGATAATTAGTTTCTATTGTTTCTCCTTTCCCCCTAGCCCACTGTTAACACATAAAGCATGTAATATGAATTTATCACACATTTATTTCATCATCTTAATCGGCACAACTTAGCATATGCTGAACATTATAAACAGCACCTTGTAACTCCTTAAACCAAATAATCACATCACAGAAAAACATTACCCATAACTAAGTCTAGATGCTCGGATGATCGGAACGATAACCACCTATCGTGCCGTCCTCCTTATCGACATATGAATGTTAGTTGTCCGATTATTACTAAACTAAACAACCTAATTATTTCATACATCATAACTCAGCCAGGATCATGGTTTACCTAATTCGATTCATTAATTCACTACTTACCCTCCCGGTTGTTATGTATAGACATCACCAACATATATGAGAACCAAACCTACTGTTGTCCAAATCGGCTACATACATAGTATATTATTCACATTACCAGATTGCATTAATTTCACTAGCCAAGATCCTAAAAATCATATGCATGGTTACGATACAAACATTCTAACATGATACCACAACCCAATATTTCTTTATTGATATCCTACATGCTATCCATATATGTGATAATAATCAAATAATAATCAAAATTTACAATCAGTTCATGTGATCAAATAAGTCATGCAATCATCACCCATGCATATAATATCTTACTGACAATTTCATTTAATGACCACATGTTCTTGTTTGGTCGCACATGGCCGCTATGCTCCTATTTAGATTATTTAAATGTTATGCAGTCATGAAACTTCACCCCATGGGCCCTCACAACCGATTACCATCAATATTCATGAATATACTTACACACAAACCAATATTAGCCAACATTTGCAGCCTAAAACCATTGTCATTCGAACCCATATAAAACACCATCACACTCTCACAAGGATCTTTATGAATACAAAACGACGGAACGCTTAATAACATACAACTTTGTACAAATCATCATGCAAGTAATCTCTATTATCATGTAACCCTAACATAATCCCCACGTAACAACATGATCAGATGTCCACATATATTGATCATTAGATAATCAGGCAAGGGCATACACTAACCGGATAATAGGGTAGAACTAAAAGATGCCTGAAACAAAAGAGCTTCGAGAGTGGGAAAAGGTCTCCTTTGCCGCACGTAGATTTGAGAGAGAGATAGGGTAGGGTTTGTTATGGTTTTAAACTAGCCAGAATTTGATTTAGAGTATAATACGTACGCATGAATCTAAATGGATAAGGGTGTTGGGCTGATTACTCTATCTAGACAAACAGTAAAGGAGTTGGGCCTGCTCCCTTTTCTAAACAACCGAGTAAAGGAGTTGGGCCGGTTCCCTTCCTTGGCCGATATGGGCCTAAGCCCAAATAACTACATGTTTCTAATACGCAGGCTTTATGTATTAGGATGGAAGGGATTGGACCGAGTATAAAACTAACAGGTAAATGAATTGGGCCAAGTTGTATATATATATAAATGAATATGGTGACGGCCCAAGGCCCAATGGTACATGTCACCAATACGGCCCACATTCACAAATATATATATTATTCGAGTTGTCATTCGATAAAATTTAAGCTTAACGGAGTTAGATTATCTAGCACATTGAAGAAGGGATAGATAACGGAACGTTAGAATCGCAAGATTAAACATTACTAACCTTGGAATTTCGAATTGTCACATCATCCCCAACTTGAAAGAAATTTCGTCCCGAAATTTGACAAGTAAGCACAGAGGAATGAAGTGATGAAAGCTCTAATTAAACTATATGTAATACTACGCAAATAATAATCACAAATAAAAATCAAGCATTACACGCAATCACTAAGCATCCAGGTACTGCACAGGCACTACGTAAACCAAATTGTAAAAACAGGATTGCTAGGTCAGTTGGGTGCCACATCATCCCCAACTTGGAAGAAATTTCGTCCCGAAATTCGCCAAGGATATCGAAAGTTGGTCCCACCGTTGAACAATCGGGGATAACAGAGCTTCACCTGATCTTTGCGTTCTCCCACCGCGAATTTCCACTATTTCTTAAGCTTAACAGCTTCCCAAGGGGTTCAAGTACAAATCCTGGATCTGTGACTAGGTTCTCATTTCCATATATGTGTTTCTGGTTGCTAATATCCTACCTTGACTTTCCCACATGTCAAACTTCGTTCCCATGCATGGCTATCTGGGCCTTCAGGCCCGGTCACCCACATATGGTCTTCAGGTTTCAATGCATCCTATCAAAACTCAGGTGAATAGGATATCGAGGCCCATGTGCTTCGCCTACCCCACTTCCCTAAGCTGAGAAAGCTGAGAAGACGTCCTCCTAATTTGGTTCCCAAGAGTTCACCGCTCCCCGCAGTGCTAACGAGGTTAAGGCTACACAATCTTCGAAAATCCCGTGATGAATCTGTGATAGTATCCAGCGAATCCAAGGGATTGCTGTATCCCAGAAGGAAATCAGGATTGGCATAAGGTCAATTCTGGAATTCTACCTAACGATGTGGAAGTAAACCAGGTAACTCTTCAGAAGACACGTCAGAAAATTCACGAATAACTGGAAGATACTCTATCTTCCTTTCTTAAAGTGGCGAATCGGTGACAAGAGCTAGTATAGCAGAGTAGCCCTTCCGTAGACACTTCTGGGCTTTCACGACGGTGACAATGCCAACAACGGCACCACTACGATGATCTTAAACTGATAAGGATTCCCCACTGGGGAGAGGGAACACACGATTTTCTTTTTGCAGAGAATTTTCTGCTTGATACATAGATAACCAAGTCCATGTCAACGACCATGTCAAAAATTACAAGAGTATTGGGAAGTAGGTCAATGTCGAACACTTGACCCACGAGATCAAGTTTACAACCAAAAAGAACATGAGAAGCTTCTATCGATTTACTATCAGTTAGTTCTACTACATGCTTATTTACAAGAAAGGTGGAAGTCAGTCCTAACTAACGAGTGAACCCTAAGGCACATAACTCCAATCGAAACAAGAGTCAAATAAAACAGAAGCAGAAAAAGATCATTCAAAGAAGACGTACCGGTCTCAACATTGCCATCATTGCGAGTCTCCCCCAGCGCCAATAGTAAATACTCTTCCACGTGCTCCGTTCCCACCATTGTTCCCATTGTTGCCGCTCCCAGTATTGTTGTTGTTGCCAGCATTCTGATTAAGCTGAGGGCAATCCCTCTTAAAATGACCCTCATCACCACACTGAAAGCACCCCTTTTGATTTCCCTGGTTCTGTTGAGACTGTTGCCCTTGCTGTCTCTGATTCGGCTGAGTCTGTTGCTGCTGCTGCTTTGGCTGAGGAGCCCTACAATCCTTGGCCTCATGGCCTACCTTGTCGCACCTGCGACAAACTCGATCACACTGCCCATAATGATGAAACCCACATTTGCTACACTGAGGCTTCTTTCCCACATAAGGTCTTTGATTTTGATTCACTGAGGATGATTGGCTAAAGCTGCGAGTACTGCCAGTATCTGTCTTCTTTTGGGGCTGAACCGAGTTGGACGCCTTGTCCATATCACCCCACTTGCGTTTGCCATCAGTGACAGGAGTAGTGGCTGTAGTGGCGGCAGTAGTAGCTTTAGAAACACGCGGTGGCAGTGAGTTGCTTTCCACCTCCTGATCAATAATCTTGTGAGTCAACCGGACAATCTGGGTCAAGTTATTGAGGTTTGCAGCGGTAACCAAACCCTTCACTCGTGGAGGTAACCCCTTGATGAATAACTCGATCCTTCGTGACATAGGTCGAGACAAATTCGGACACAAGTCAGCCAACTCATACGACCGCTTCACATATGCCTCAACCTCAGATCCCACCAGTTTCAGATCGTAATACTCGTTCTCTAGCTTCTGTATCTCATCACGAGGACAGTATTCCTCCCTCATTAATTCCTTGAAGTCGTCCCAAGTAGTAGCGTTTGCTGCATCAATACCCAGCAGCTGAACCTGGGCATTCCACCAGGTTAAGGCACCATCCTCCAAAGTGCCTGTAGCATACTTCACACGGTCCCCCACGGGACAGTTGCACATAGCAAACACTGACTCAGCTTTCTCGAACCACCTCAATAGTCCCACAGCCCCTTCGGTCCCACTGAAGGTCTGTGGCTTACAATCCATAAACATCTTGAACGTACAGGCAGGCTGGTTGTTTGGGTGCGCAGCTTGGTAGGCTGCCAGAGCCTCAGCCACACGTGTGTTTATCAGATTTGTTAACTCGGCCTGAGTCATGTTGATGCTACCACGTCCGTGTCCTCTTCCACTCATGTTTCTATATATGGAAATGAACTAATTTAGGTGTCGAAAACGAGGAAGGTGCTCAGGTTTATCACGTTAAGAACGATTAACTACCATGTTAATACACAGACAGGGAAGAACCCCTCTTACATTCGTTAAGCCTCATTGGGATTTGCATGCACCACGCGTTATTATTATGTGTGCACCCATGATAATAAGGCGGTTTGCATGCTCCTCCCGATGCTTCTTAACTTATGTTTGAAGTTTCTCCCACCCCAATCAACACAAAACAAGCACTACCAACAAGATTAGGATTTACTAGATGTAAGTGTTATGTTACACTATCAATGTGTCATGATGCCTACCATGTCGTATCGTGCATGCTATAAATATAGTTACGTTTACTAGGCATATAAAGCATAAGCTAACGAGGAACGAACCTTGCAGTCTGAAGCTGAGTGTCATGGTCATCGTTTGGATCAATTCGGTTATAGTCTGGTTTTATGAAAACATTTTAAAACCGAGTTCTCTATAACCAGTGGCTCTGATACCAAACTATCACACCCCCAAATTACCACCTAGGGTATGTCCCTATTTGAGGTGCAACGATCCAACAAAGAGCCACCAATCATATCAAACACAAGTCATAATGTATTAAAATACCCAATTGAAAGAAATGTATCGTTTGAAAGTTAAACCAAAACCAAAGTAATGAGCGGAAGCATAAATGTATAAGTACGTAAATAAATGAAAACCAAATCAACATAATTGTTTATTATGACCACGACCACTCCAGCAGCATCAGACGGCAAGCTCCCAAGTTCCTTCAATAATTACCTACAAGCATGTAAACAAGTGTGTCAGACTACGCTGGTGAGTTCAAGGTTTGTGTTTGTTTACCAAGTAGTGTTATCAATCAGGTGAGCAAAACAGTTTACAAGACAATAGGTTGTTTGTTGTTATGATGTTTGATATTTCGATGTTGTTATTACTCGATTACCGAATGGCCAGATGATATGTGATTGCCAACCCCAATGCCTCTATCAAAGCACTGGTCATGTTTTAAGGTAATTAGTTCACGCCCGTTCTCCTCGAACGTCGTGAGGGTGCCAAACCTAATAGCGCTATCAACTAATAACCCCCGTTGCCCTACAAGCAACGACCCGGTAGATGTAGTGGTCTTACAATGATAGAAAACTGAGTATGATAACCAACATCCCGTTACACATGCATTCCCCCTCGGAACGTTACCCGTTATCCCTTCCCTGGGATCCATGCTTGAGAAAAGAGCAATGAACTCACCTTAGGTTTGCTCGGTAAGATTAAAGTATGTGTTCACAGTTTTGATCAATCCAAACCTAGTATTATTTCCAGTCGTAGTCAGTTTATAGCGTTTCATTATACATTCCTTATACGCGGTTCACATAAGACTCGTACATTAATTACATATAATTCATAACATGCACTAAGATCATTCCATCTTCACGTTTTACATGCCACAAAGTTGCACACGAGACATCACTTAACCCCCAACCATAAATCCCTCATGATGTGCGGCCCAACCGAAACATAGCCCAACGATAATTAGTTTCTATTGTTTCTCCTTTCCCCCTAGCCCACTGTTAACACATAAAGCATGTAATATGAATTTATCACACATTTATTTCATCATCTTAATCGGCACAACTTAGCATATGCTGAACATTATAAACAGCACCTTGTAACTCCTTAAACCAAATAATCACATCACAGAAAAACATTACCCATAACTAAGTCTAGATGCTCGGATGATCGGAACGATAACCACCTATCGTGCCGTCCTCCTTATCGACATATGAATGTTAGTTGTCCGATTATTACTAAACTAAACAACCTAATTATTTCATACATCATAACTCAGCCAGGATCATGGTTTACCTAATTCGATTCATTAATTCACTACTTACCCTCCCGGTTGTTATGTATAGACATCACCAACATATATGAGAACCAAACCTACTGTTGTCCAAATCGGCTACATACATAGTATATTATTCACATTACCAGATTGCATTAATTTCACTAGCCAAGATCCTAAAAATCATATGCATGGTTACGATACAAACATTCTAACATGATACCACAACCCAATATTTCTTTATTGATATCCTACATGCTATCCATATATGTGATAATAATCAAATAATAATCAAAATTTACAATCAGTTCATGTGATCAAATAAGTCATGCAATCATCACCCATGCATATAATATCTTACTGACAATTTCATTTAATGACCACATGTTCTTGTTTGGTCGCACATGGCCGCTATGCTCCTATTTAGATTATTTAAATGTTATGCAGTCATGAAACTTCACCCCATGGGCCCTCACAACCGATTACCATCAATATTCATGAATATACTTACACACAAACCAATATTAGCCAACATTTGCAGCCTAAAACCATTGTCATTCGAACCCATATAAAACACCATCACACTCTCACAAGGATCTTTATGAATACAAAACGACGGAACGCTTAATAACATACAACTTTGTACAAATCATCATGCAAGTAATCTCTATTATCATGTAACCCTAACATAATCCCCACGTAACAACATGATCAGATGTCCACATATATTGATCATTAGATAATCAGGCAAGGGCATACACTAACCGGATAATAGGGTAGAACTAAAAGATGCCTGAAACAAAAGAGCTTCGAGAGTGGGAAAAGGTCTCCTTTGCCGCACGTAGATTTGAGAGAGAGATAGGGTAGGGTTTGTTATGGTTTTAAACTAGCCAGGATTTGATTTAGAGTATAATACGTACGCATGAATCTAAATGGATAAGGGTGTTGGGCTGATTACTCTATCTAGACAAACAGTAAAGGAGTTGGGCCTGCTCCCTTTTCTAAACAACCGAGTAAAGGAGTTGGGCCGGTTCCCTTCCTTGGCCGATATGGGCCTAAGCCCAAATAACTACATGTTTCTAATACGCAGGCTTTATGTATTAGGATGGAAGGGATTGGACCGAGTATAAAACTAACAGGTAAATGAATTGGGCCAAGTTGTATATATATATAAATGAATACGGTGACGGCCCAAGGCCCAATGGTACATGTCACCAATACGGCCCACATTCACAAATATATATATTATTCGAGTTGTCATTCGATAAAATTTAAGCTTAACGGAGTTAGATTATCTAGCACATTGAAGAAGGGATAGATAACGGAACGTTAGAATCGCAAGATTAAACATTACTAACCTTGGAATTTCGAATTGTCACAGTCTAGATGTAGTAGTAAGGGCCATACCTAGGGGGAAAAAATTTTATAGGAGGAGATTTTAATGGACACATTGGTAAGGATCGTGGTGGCTTTGAATTGGTACATGGGGGTTTTGGTTTTGGTGATAGGAACGACCCTGGTAGAGACCTTCTAGACTTTGCGGCAGCTCACGGCCTAGGTATTATAAACTCGTTCTTTAGGAAGAGGGAATCTTATTTGATCACTTTCAGTAGCGGAGGATGTAACACGCAAATCGACTATCTTTTGATGAGGCAGGAAGATCAATGGATGTGGATGGACTGCAAGGTTATACCAAGGGAGACTGCAGTGGCTCAACACCATTTGCTAGTAGCAGATATAGCCCTAAAAGTAAGGCTAACTGAGGGGGAGAGGAAAACCCGACCTAGGATCCGATGGGGAAACTTGAAGGGAGAAAAAATTATGATGTTTAGAGATAAAGTTAACTCAATGACATCGATGCAACTAGGTGACGACGCAAACGGTATGTGGCAGGCTATGTCGACTACGATCACTACAGTAGCGAATGAGACGCTAGGGGTCACAACAGGAAAGACTAGTGGGCATAAGGAGTCCTGGTGGTGGAATGAAGACATGCATACCAAAATAAAGGATAAACAGCAGAGTTTTAGAGACCTTTTGAGGTGCACAAGTGAGGAGGAGCGGCTGCGGGTAAGGGAGATATACAAGAAGGAAAAAATGGAAGCGAAAAAGGCGGTGACCGAGGCAAAAAAACAGCCTATAAACAAATGTATGAACGTTTGGAAAGGAAAGAGGGGGAGCATGCTATGTTCAAGATTTCCAAAGCTAGGGAGCGAAGAAGACAGGATCTAGGAGCAGTAAAGTTTATCAAACGAGAGGATAGACGTGTTTTAGTCAAGGCACATGACATTAAGTTGAGATGAAAAACCTACTTCCATAATCTTTTCAACGACGATAGGGCATACCAATAAGATAGCAGCAATCCCGAGACTCAAAGTCGACAACTAAGTAATTGCTACTACAGGAGGATCACACATGAAGAGGTGAAGATGGCACTTACGAAGATGGGAAGAGGCAAGGCACTGGGTTTAGACAACATACCGATTGAGGTGTGGAAGTGCTTGGGGGAAGAAGGAGTCAGATGGTTAACACTTTTGTTCAACCGTATTTTTAAGACTAGAAAAATGCCAGATCAGCGGAGGAGTAGCGTCGTGGTGCCTTTATACAAGAATAAAGGAGACGCTCAATGTTGTGGGAACTACAGAGGAATCAAACTGCTAAGTCACACTATGAAGCTCTAGGAGAGGGTAATCGAAACTAGAATTAGAAGAGAAACTCAGGTTTCAGTAAACCAATTTGGATTCATGAAAGGGAGGTCAACTACAGAAGTGATACATATTCTAAGGAGGTTGACGGAAAAGTATATAGCGAAGAAGCAAGATCTACATATGGTGTTTATCGACCTGGAAAAGGCATATGACACTGTCCCACGACAACTGATTTGGGATAGTTTGGAGGGTCGAGGGCTACCTGGGAAGTATATAGACATAATTAAGGATACATACGATAGAACGGAAACTAGTGTCCGCGCGCCTGTAGGGGATACAAACTTCTTTCCGGTGGAGGTAGGACTCCACCAGGGGTCTGCGTTAAGTCCTTTTCTTTTTGCGGTGGTCTTGGATAAGTTGTCCAAGTCGATACAGGAGACAGTTCCATGGTGTATGCTTTTTGCAGACGATATTGTGTTGATTGCAGAGACTAAATAGTGCCTGAACGCAAGGGTAGAGGAGTGACGTGTAGCTCTAGAGGGCAAGGGCCTAAGGATTAGTCGATCTAAGACTGAGTATCTACATTGTGATTTCAGTGATGTAGCCGATAACGACACACAGATCACCATTGAGGATCAATTGGTCCCGCAAGCAACTAGATTTAAGTATTTGGGGTCGTTTGTTCAAAGAGATGGTGACATAGATAGTGATGTAACCCATCGCATACAGGCTGGCTGGTGTAGATGGAAGGCAGCCAGTGGGGTATTGTGCGATAGGAGGTTCCCAACTAAACTAAAGGGGAAATTTTATAGGGTAGCAGTTAGGCCCGCTATGCTATATGGAACAGAATGTTGGGCTATCAAGAAGACACAAGCGCGCAAGATGGAGATAGCAGAGATGAGGATACTGAGGTGGATGTGTGGACACACGAGATTAGATCGGATAAGAAATGAGGTTTTGAGGGAAAGATTAGAAGTGGCTAGTATATCGGATAAGATTAAGGAGGATAGATTGCGATGGTTTGGGCATGTGAAGCGGAGGCAAACGACGACACCAGTTAGAGTAGTGGAAACTATTACTGTAGAGGGGAGGAGAGGAAGAGGCAGACCTAAACTGACATGGGATAAGCAGATTAGGCATGATTTACAAGAGTTGCATCTTTCCGAGGACATGGTCCAAGATAGGACTTCGTGGAGGTGTAGAATTAAGGTTAAGGACTTCTAGAGGATAGTGCAGTAAGGTCTTAGGTGTATTTTAGGGACGTATGTTTTTCTTATTCTTTAAGTGACTTTTCCGGTGATTGCCTTCTTGTGTTTATGCCCAAATGATGTTGTATACTATTATACATGATTGACATTATATTGTGTCATTCTGACCACTTTCTTGGTATGTGAGACTGATTATTCTTTGACTTGGTGTGTTTGTATGATGTTCGTTTTGGAGCCGAGGGTCTCTCTCGAAGCAGCCTCTCTATCCCTAGAGATAGAGGGAAGTTCTGTCTACATCCACCCTCCCCAGACCCTATAAGTAGTTTTGCTATTTGTGGGATTTTACTGGGTATGGTTGGTTGGTTAAATTCCAATTCCATTAACACATTTATCAACCAAACACATATGTGGATTTCAAAGGAATCCATCAAATTTCAATTCCCATAGGGATTCAATTCCAATTTCTACACATATCGCAAACCAAACCCCCCTAAGTTTCCCGGAGAGCTTTATAGATTTTGGCATCTATGTTGTATTCTTTGACTTTTATGATAGCAGTCAGTGTAACATTACTTTGACGAGATGCTATAAGCTAGGAACCTAATGCTTTTGGTTTCTAAGCTTCTCGATTATATTGATAAGTGAGGTCTGGGTACCCACGTCATAAATTACAAACAAATAACTTAACACTTGATAATTGATATTAACACTTGATGCATATATACATCGACTGTTATATACGAATGTAAAAGTATCGATGCTTTTTTTTTCTAATTTAATGTGTGTATCTACAAATAAATATATTTGCAATAAAATATCTCGTAATAAAGTTACCAAGTGTTACGGTGTTCGTACTTCGTGGTACCCGCTTAGGACAAAATAAATAAGTAAGATAACCCATAAACGTAGATATCGAAGACAAGATTGCATGCATCACGAGAAGAATCTTGGTCACAGGTTTCTTTTTTCTTTTTTCTTTTTTAATTTGTTTATGCACAATTGGTGAGGTGAATCTTGCTTTTATTCGATTTTGTGGTATTATTTAATTTCCTACGTGATCTTCCATAATCTCTAGACTCTCTAACTATGACTAGCTTAGTCAATCCCTTAATTGAAAATTATATTCAATCAAATTCTAAGATGCTTGAAAGCTTCTTTGCTTAATTCACTGTGGTCCGCAAGAAATGGGGTGTGCAAAAAGCCGAATTAATCAATCCATAACCAAATTAACCGCAAAAACCGAAAAAAAAAAAATGCTCAAAGCCTGGAAGAAGCTTTTGATTTGTCACCCAGCCAGAAGGCGGTGTTTGAGTGTCTGAAGGGTCCCCATGCACAGGAATTTTTTACTGTTATCCCGATTGAGGGGTTAGGACAATGCATGTCGGCAGTAGAATATAGAACCATTCTCAAATACCGGCTAATGATCCCTATGTACCCAGAAGATGAAACATGCCCGATATGTCGTAAAGCTTGTATGGATAAATATGGGGAGCACGCAGTTCACTGTAAAGAGCTACCTGGGTTTAAATATCGGCATGACTGTGTGCGAGATGTTTTGGGGGACATCTTAAGAAGAGTTGGGATTTCTTCTAAGAAAAGAGGCCCCTGTGAATTTCCTCACGGACCCTATGGAAGGGAGATCTACTCTGCGACCAGCGGATCTGCTCGTCTTTGGCTGGGCTGTGGGGAAACATGCTTGTGTAGACCTCACGGGGGTTTCCCCTTTGGTTGGTTTAAAGGAAAACGGGTTTGTAGCTGGACTAGCAGCAAGAAAGGCAGAATCAAAGAAAGTGGATAAGCACGATAAAGCTTGCGCAGAGAACCAACATGTCTTTATCCCTTTTGCCTTTGATAAAGCTTGCGCAGAGAACCAACATGTCTTTATCCCTTTTGCATTTGATACTTTTGGCTCCCTAGCGCCAGAAGCCATCAACTTCTTGACGAGGGTTCAACGGGTTATCCACAGCAATTGTTCGACCCCAAGGGGGCAGGGGTTTGTGTTCGGGAGATTGGGGTTTGCAATTCAGAAAGGGTTGGCGGCGCAGCTTGTTGCCCGTCTACCTTCTGTTTTGATGTAACTTAACAAGTTTTCTGGTTATATCTGAAGATTGATTCGATCTAAAAAAAAAAAAAACCATAACAAAAACCAGTGGGTCTGTTAATTGTTCTTTTGAAAATTGAAAGTAATGGGTTGGTTATGTTTATCAATGTTCTCATATCCACCATAACCGAACCGAACCGACATATAGTAAACTCTTTGTCAGATTTAGGATTTTCGTTTTTTTTAATATTTGATGTTTTTGGTTGAACGTTTTTAGTATTTACGAGTTATTTCATATCATGTTGATTGAAAGTTTATTTGAATTTCTGGAATATATCTTATCACTTTGTTTTAATATTCAGTATTAATATATATTTTTAGTACTATGTTATAAGAGAATTTCATTTCTTGCATGTCACTCCTTATATAATGTGGGTGCGTGATTATGTTTATTACGTATAACTTTTAACTTCAAAATATCATGCGTCTTTGAATACTTTCCCATCAACTTGAATGTATAGTTAATTTTTAGTTTCCAATATCTTTACCTATATTTTTACTTCGAGATACATCACAACACTGACAACCAAGTACAATGTTTAATATATAACCGATAGGGTTTGACCTTGGTTGTATAGCAACGATAACGATACCAAGAGATTTAATATACAAATATATATATATATATATATATATATATATAAATAAATATATGATAACAACTTATTCCATGTTTTAAAAATAAAGGAACTATTTTTAGCTAGGCCTAAATTCATGGTTAACAACACATAACCGACTCGCTATAACCTTCAAAACCGATTAACTAAAACCACCATAACCGGTTGGTTATGATTATGATAATTCAATAACCGACATCACGGTTATAGTTATAGTTTTAGGCTAAAACCGACCCAAACCAACCCATGCACACCCCTACTTGGAAACTTGTTGCAGGTAAAGAAATGTGACACATCTAATCTAATGGCTGGTAAAAAGAATACCCGAACCGAACTGAAACTGAAATGAAACCGAAAAAACCGACGAAATCGAACCAAAATAACCGACCCAAGTAAAACCAACGGATTCGATTTCGTTTTCTTTGTAAACCCAAAACTAAGGTTCGGTTTTGCTTACTTAATGACTGAGCTGAATCGCCTCATACCAAATTGAACACCAAAACCGAACCGAACCAAAGTTGTTTGCATATATGTTATACTGGGTTTATGGTCCAAATTATTATTTTCATGCAAAATTATCATACACAAGTTCATCAATAGGTCAAAAATTTTAGACCCAAGTTTACTATTTTGGGCCAAACTTTTAAAACCCAATGTAAAACCCAAAAAAACAGAAACTTCGGTTTAGGCTTGGTTTGAGGCTTTGAGCCCATAACCAATCTAATGCACCCCCTTCAATATACGTATGTTTTACAAGAACCACTTTTAATTATAGTTAAGGCAGTAATCATATTTTTTCCGAACGGCAAGAAACGACGTATCAACCACCGTGACATCGGGCGCTATGGCCAAGGTCGACTACTCGACCGTTGCCAGCCCCTTGGCTCTCCCAGATGCGCGGAAACCCGACCTCCACCCGCCCGAAGGCACGACAGTTGAATAATCGGTAAAATCTCGCCTCTCATCCAAGACGAACCGGCGCCACCTGTATTCGCCTTCACCTGTATGCTGCAGAAAATAATGAAGAGGGTGGGAGTCGAACCTGGGTCACAAAGAACACCAAGTTTTTTCCCAACCACTCCAACACTACCTCATTGGCAAGGCACTAATCATATATTAAACAAAAATAATGTTTTAGTTATCTATGTTCCAAATTTAACTTTTTTAATATTTATGACTGTTTACTTTATTAATGTTTTAGTATCTGATATATTCTAATTTTATATTTGGAAATAGGAAAAAATTATGGGCTCCAAAATAAACAACATTGTGGGTGGGCTGGACAAAAGATTGGGTGTATGTTGTTGGACCAGAATGGCAAATTAGGCCCAAGGAATTTTTTAAAGGTGCTTATTCTTCAGTTTGAACTTTGAACGATTCAACTGCATGCAGAATCGAATTGGAACCCTTTATAACTTAACCCACTTACAAATTTTGTTTTTGGATCGCTTTTAAACCAAAAGTAAATTGGGTTTTCGGTCCTGAAAGTTCCAAACCGAAAACAAAACCAATGAACGTCCCTACTTGGTGTGGACTTAATTTTTACCGATTTTACTAATTCACCATGAGTAGTTTACTATCTCCATCTCAGTGTACAGTGTTAACAAAAAACTGATTAATTCAATATATGTACTTTTGGTGATTAAGGATTATATAAAAAGTGTCAAGTGTGTGAGAAATGTAAAAATTATTCAAGTGATAGACACGGGTCCATCAATTATATTAATGAATAAGGGTAATAATATAATTTACTCTCAAAATCAATTAAGGAATATGTGTTAACTATTTTAGGAGAGATTTTAGAAAACAAAATTGCTTTCTAAAGTTTATACATCTGATCGTTTTAAATAAAATTTATTCGATTCACTCGTCCAAAATCATCTATCATTCATATCTTCTTTCATCATCTTTCAATCGCAACATACATGATATAATGGACAGTTCGATGCAACAGGAAGATACATGTTACGTTATGGTGTTTTATGGACAACCGAATTATGATGAACGGGTCGAGTTCATAATGGATGACCCAATGGAACAAGACAATACAGTTATGGTGTTTTACACCTGCAATTCCAGTAGATCTTCTTCGTATGTTGTTTAATACATTCTAGTAGTTGTTTTTCTTATGTTCTTCATATGATGTTTTACACCTACATTTATGGTGTTTTATATCTTTATTCCAGTAGTTATTGTTGGTGCACGGATGTCTGTTAACTTCGTCTTTATTGAGTCTTGTATTGTATAAGTTAGTTCAGGGCACGAAAAACGAGAAAACAGGATTTTAGGGTAATACCGCTTGAAATGGACTTTAGGACATTTCATGCGAAATTAGAGTTTGGTGCGAAATCACTAATTCCGCACGGAATTAGGTGATTCCGCTTCAACTGATAATTCCGCTTGAGATGATTCGTGCGGAATTAAGACACCAATAAATACCTGTTATCCCTGTTCATTTTATACAGAATTAGTAGTCATTGTTTGAGAGCCGAGGTGCTGCCGGATTGTTATCTGAATTGTAAAAGTTCAGGAAATCAATATAAGAGGAAAATTAAAGGAAAACAAGCTGTTTGACATCATTTACATTGATTCCGCCTTTGTATTTGATGATGAACTACTCAGATTGACTCGTTAGGGTCACACGGCGATCCAACAAGTGGTATCAGAACTCAGGACGAGGAGTTCATACCAGCTCAGCTTGATTTCATCGGATTCTCTCACTTCTACTCATTCTTTTCTGATTTGAACAAAATTTAACGGTTGAAATGGCTTAAAACTCACATATATCACGTAAAACACAATTTTAAGTAATCCTTGAAAGATTTGGACTTAAAATCAATCAAAACTGATAAAATCGTTAATTCCGTTTGAACGACAAATTGAAAATGCCGACGTCATTGTAATACCGTTTGAAATCTTCACTGTAATTCCGCACGAAATTAAACATTTGGCTTAATTCCGTTTGAAACGATCTGTTGATACACACGGAATCTAATTTCGCTTAAAAAGACTAAACGAAATTACTATTTCCGTACCAAGAGATTAATTTCGTTCGAAAGTGACCTAATTCCGCACGGAATTAGATCTGTTTGGTAATATCGTTTGAAAAACCTATTTCCGTTTGAATAGGTATTCCGTGTGAAGAAGTAATTCCATGTGAAAGGTTTGAGTGGGTAATTTCGTTTGAAGATATTTCGCTCAAATGAATTCCGTTTGAAACTGAGATTTTCAAAATTCCAAAAATTTTTCTAAGTGTTTGTTGACTTTTCAGGTACTTGAAAGATGGACGAGTTCATGAATCCTTTCAGTGATATGTTTGCCTTTGCGGGAAAAACCGGAGATGATACTTCAAACAACACCAATGAGAACACTCCGAGTGCGAAGAAAACTTTGTCTGACGCTTTAAGTGTGGAGAGTGCATACGGCACATATAACAAACCTCCAAAGTTGATGGCGATTGAAGAGTACAATAGGTGGGCTAAAAAATTTGAAGAGTGGTTAAAGGCATTTGCGTATCCAAGCTGGAAAAGTTTAAAGAATGGATACAATGATGGAGGACAACATGGTGAAAATCTGACACAAACTGAAGATATAGAGAATTTTGTTGTTGAACAAAAGTGCATCGCATTGCTGCTTCAGTCTGTCAGAGACGACATAATATCTTTGATTGAGTACACCAATGCTACAGATCTTTGGGAAAAGTTAAGAGTGAGATGCGTGGGTAGTGCTGAAATAGTAAAAAACAAAAAGAAACTATTAAGAAAAGAGTTTGATTTATTTGGTTGTTTAAAAAATGAATCTGTTTCTAAGATGATTGAGAGATTTGGGCACTTGAAGTTGGAGCTGGCAAGACACGGGGTTGTATATTCTCAAGAAGAATTAGTTGACAAATTGTTTGACTCGTTGCCAGATGAGATGGATTGGCAATACTTTGCTTTGATGTTGAAGAATACAATCAAGTCGAAGGATCTGACGGTTGACCTATTGATTGAAAGACTGGAGAGTCATGAGCTGGATATAAAGAAATCAAACAAAGTCAATCATTCTTCATATCAGCAGAATGTGGAGCTGTACTATCCAAGAAGTATGATTCCCAAGAATGTGTCTCCTAAGACAGCTTTCTCTGCTGAAAATTCCAACACATCAAGTAAAGAGAGTTCAAGCAGTGGTTTTCACAGTGGTTCTTCATCAACTTCAAGCCAATCAGCTTCAAAGAATTTGTTTCAATGTAACATTGCTGTGGATTTAAAGAGCGCACAAAATTTCAGCGAAGAATCAGCAAAACAACAAATGGTGTTCTTAGCTTTTGTGCTATAGTCATATGACAGTCTTGTGGCAGGAAAGATTGGAAACACTAACCTCACCAAGGAGGATTACGATCAGATCGATCCGGAAGAGATGGAGTTGATCGACATAAGGTGGTGTATGGCTAGTGCAGTCCGACGTGCACAACGGTTCATGGAGATTACTGGTAGACAATCTATCGGAGGGCCGTCCACAAAACTTGGCTTTGACAAATCAAAAGTCACGTGCTTCAGGTGCAAACAAAAAGGACATTTCAAAAGAGAATGTCGTAACGCACCAGCTAATGATACTGCAAATCCATTTCGTGAAGATTACTATAAAAGAGCGATCTATCATCAGAACAAATCAGAACCGCCCAGAATGAAGCAGCTTGAAGATACCCCCAAAGAAAAATCCAGAGCTCTTGCTGTGATTCATGACGACGAAGGTTTTGACTGGAGCAAATTGTTACCAGAAGAGGATGCGGTAGGATATGCGTTTGTGGCAAAGCCTGTTCAACCTGTTCCTTTTAAAGACAACAGAAATGAAAAAGAGAAGTACGTCAACAGAAAAATGAAAGCTCAAACCAGGATGATCAGAATGTCTTCTACATTCAATGAAGCTAAAAAGGCAAAGAGATGGGATGCTGATAGAGAATGTTATCTTGATCCCATAGGAAACATTGCTGTTGATCCAAAGTCCATTAGTCTTGATACTATGATCCAACAAATTGCTGAAGAAGAAGAGGGTTGGCAAAGATTATGGTGGGGAGGAGGAGAAGCTGTTGAGAAAGAAAAAGAGAAAGAAAAAGAGCAGCAGCCAAAGAGGATTGATGATGGGATCATTGATACATCACAAGAATTCACCGCTGAAAACTTGAAGAAGATGGCAGAAAAAGTTCTTGCTGCAAAAGAACTAGAGGTAGTTTCTGGTTTTGGAACTGAGTCTAAAAACAAGGTCAGTTCAAATGATACACATGAGTCAGGTAAGAAAGTTAAATCTGAGAACGACTGCAAAAATTGCACAAAAGAGTGCAAAGTTTGTAGTACAATCACTTACCTCAGTGGTAAGAAAGTTGAAGATCTGACTGGTAGAGTCAGAAGTGTTGAAGATCAGATCTTAAACCGTGACAAATTGTTGAAAGCTTCAAATGATAGATTAAAAGTATTAACGGAAAAAAATCGAAAATGATAAAAATGACATAGAAAGAGTTAGGAAAGAAAACGAAAAGTTAGTTCTTGAAAATCGTCAGATTTCAGAAAAATTTGAGAAGCTAAAACGAACAGTTAAAGATTCTGATGAAAAAAATGGTAAGACAACCAAAGAAAATCTTCAACTGTCAGGAGTTCTTAGAGTAAAAGAGGAGTTAATCAACCAGCAACTAGATGAAATTGCTAAGTTGAAGCTTCAGTTTCAAGAAGCTAAAATTGAAAATGAACGCATCTAGTTGAAATTGAATAGTTACAACTCCGCAAGCTTTGTTTTACAACACATTGTTCCCAAACCCATCAGGAAAAACAAAGCAGACGAAGATGTCTTTTCGGATGGAACAGGGGTGGGGTATCATCAAGTTCCACCACCAGTTGTAAACAATTATTCAAAGAAACAATCAGGGTTGGTTAATGATGAAGATGTTAATGAAGTGAAACTTCCAGACACGATTGATGTCACATTCACTTCATCTTCCGATGAAGATAGTGTCCAATCTGAAGTTGTGAAAAGTGTGGTTGAAAAAGTTTTAAAGTCTGAAATCTGAAAGTGACACTACTGAGGAAGATGAATTTTCTTGGACAAATACATTCCGAAACCAAAAGCCAAAAACAACTTAAATGAAGAACCTACTCTTGTCATGTACAAGATGTCAGGATCAGATAAGTTGTATTCGGATTCTGAGTTTCCACTGGAGAATGTTAATGTTGCTAAATTGACAAATGTGTTCAAAATAATTGAAATTGATTTGTCTGAAGTAAAAAGTTTAAATCAAACAAAAAGGCAAATGAATTTTGAAAAAGATAAAGCTTACTACAAGAAGCCTGTTGTTCCACCGCGTTTTTATAACAACAAGCAAAACAAATGGTCGGGTGGATATCAGGATGGTAAGAATTATCAGAAAAAGAATGTTCAAAACAGAAGGTCTGCTGAGAAGAAAGTGTTTGTGAAAAGTTCTAGTTCGAGTTCACTTTCTGATGAAGAATCTAAAATTTTTTCAAAATCAAACAAAGAGTTCTTTGAGAAGAAGGCCTCACAGCCTCAGTCTGAAGACACAAGTCGGGTAGTTGACACCCGAACATGTTTCAAATGCAATCAAGTTAGACATATTGCACGAAAGTGTACCAATTTGAAGCCTAAGACTGAAGTTGTTGAGATTCAGAAAAAGAAAGTTGATGTGAAAGGAAAAGCTCCAATGGTTGTAGAGAAAAAGGTTTTGAAAAATGAAAACATTAAAGTCAAAACTGAACCTGTTAAAAATATGGTAACTAAAAATGACAAGTTTTATAAACGGGTTGCATCATCTCAACAAACATGGAAGCCGAAAGTTGTTGAAAAGAAAATAAGTTCTCCAAAACCAAAGGTTTCAGAGTTAGAAAAACAATCATCTTCTACTACACCAGTAAAGATAAATGTTCCTTTGGATTACTATGTGAAACTTGAGAAAGAAATGCGAAAGTCTGAGAAGAAAGATGTTCCAATAAAAGACCAACCATCTGGTCAACCTCAGAAAGATGAGTTTTTCTAATACAAAGAGGTTGAGGTTGGGTCTGAAGAAAGCTTGAAGATCAATGATAAGAATTTTCCACCATTGATCACCAAAAGAAATGTCCTTGATGTCCAGTTACCTGAGTCGATAGAGGCTTGGGTAACATCAAAATCTAACTAAGTGTTTGTAAAATGTGCAGGAGCTTCCGAGATCGTTTCGCAATGGATTATGGATAGTGGAGCTTCTCGGCACATGACAGGGAAGAAAACCCTGCTGTACGATGTTCGTGGTTTTAATGGAGGTTATGTGGGTTTTGCAGGAAATCAAGGAGGTAGAATTATCGGTGAAGGAACCTTATCGAATGGAATTGTTACATTTGAAAGAGTGAATTACATCGTCGAGCTGGAGAAAAATTTGCTGAGTATTTCTCAAATCTGTGATAGAAAGTATACAACACACTTCACAGACAAAGAATGTTTGATCTTGAAACCAGGATTTGTTGTTCCCGAAGAGTGGGTTATCATGAGAGCACCTAGAGTCAATGATTTGTATGTGTTGGACATGAGTGTTGCTACTACTACCACGGGTCAGGCTCATTGTTTTATGTCTAGAGCAACAGAGAAAGAATCGAAATTGTGGCACCGAAAGATGGGTCATATACATTTGCGAAAAATGAATCACCTGGTGCACAATGACTTAGTAACTGGTGTTCATCTGAAAAGTTTTCATCTGGAAGGGGAGTGCATTAGCTGCGTCAAAGGCAAGCAGAAGAAGAAATCACATCCTCAAAAGAAAGTCAATTCAGTCTCAAGACCTTTAGAGAGACTTCATATGGACTTGTTTGGTCCAGTGAATGTCAAAAGTATAACTGGTGATATCTACTGTCTTGTAGTTACTGACGATTATTCCAGATTTTCATGGGTTTCATTTCTGAAGTCGAAAGATGAGACGTTTGAAAGTTTGATGGCATTGTTCAGAAAGATTGAAAACGTGTACCAAGCACGAATCAGAAGAATCAGAAGTGACAATGGTACTGAGTTCAAAAATAATAGAATAGAAGAATATTGTGATGAGAAAGGTATATTACATGAATTTAGTGCTCCTTACACTCCGCAGCAAAATGGAGTAGCAGAACGAAAGAACAGGACGCTAATTGAAACGGCTAGGACGATGCTTGCTGATTCAAAGTTACCAATCAATTTTAGGGCAGAAGTAGTGTCAGCCGCTTGCTATACTCTTAACAGGGTTCTCACTGTCAAGAAATTCAACAAAACGTGTTTCGAGCTGATCAATAACCGCAAGCCGAACTTGAAGTATTTAGAACCGTTTGGGTCTCCCTGTATTGTTCTAGAACCTTTTGGGAAGTTTCGTCCAAAGAGCATCGAAGGCATATTCGTTGGTTATTCAAGTCCATTAAGACGTGTCTTTGTTCCAAGCTTAAAGCGGATCATTGAAGCATCGAATGTTGAGTGTCAAGGTTACTAAATGCCACCACAGAATCCAGGAGATTCATGGAGATTTAATTACGATACTTTGTGGGATTCGTTTGACAAGGAAGAAGAAACAGAGGAAGAAACAGAGTTCTTTGACGAGTTGGATATTCTGAGAGAGTATGAGTCATCAGGAGAAAGATTTCCAGCTGAGTATTCTAGAAGACGACGGCAAACTTCAAATGATGATGAAGCCGGTCCAAGCAATGCTGGTGAACATGATGATATTCAACAATCTTCATAACAAGCTCCTGATAATCAGACGACAGTCAATGAGAATTTAGAATCTGATAACATGCCAGTTTTTTATCATGGTGATTCAGATTCTGAGGGGGAGCATATCCAGATTTCAAGTCAAACAAATCCAGTCGGTGAACACGATGTAAATCAGAATATCACTAATTTGGAAGGCGAGGTAGATGTTCCAGGAGAGGCGTTGCCAAGAACTCTTTCATACCATCCAGAGGAGTTGATTATCGGAAAATTGCAATAAGGCGTCCGCACTAGACGACAAATTGATCAAGGGCTTACTTGTTTTTATTCTACAGTGGCTCCGTTACAAACTGAGTTTTCACTTAGTTGTTTTATCTCGCAGATGGAACCAAGTACTTATAAGGAGGCGCTTACTGAAGATTCCTGGGTCAATGCGATGCAGGAGGAACTGAGCCAGTTCGAGAAGTTAGGAGTGTGGAAGTTAGTAGATCTGCCTGATGGCCACAGGAAAATTAACACAAAATGGGTGTTTAAATGCAAGAGAGATGACCGAGGAGTTGTTGTTCGAAACAAAGCTCGACTCATAGTCCATGGTTTTAGTCAGCAGGAGGGCATAGATTTCACCGAAGTATATGCTCCCGTGGCTCAACTAGAAGCAATTAGGATCTTTCTGGCATTTGCATCGTGGAAGGGATTTAAAGTGTTTCAGTTAGATGTGAAATCGGCGTTTCTCTACGGGAAGGTAAAAGAGGAGGTATATGTCGGACAACCACCGGGCTTCACCGACCCAATCCACAAAGACAAGGTTTACTTGCTGGATAAGGCGTTGTATGGTTTACACCAGGACCTGAGAGCTTGGTACGAGACATTGTCTCAACACCTACTAGCCAACAGCTTCATTCATGGAAAAGTGGATGCCACTCTCTTCACCAAAGAGGTCGACGGACATCTTCTGATAGTCCAGATATACGTGGACGACATCATATTTGGGTCAACAAATGAGAATTTGTGCAAAGATTTTGAATCAGTTATGAAGCAAAAGTTTGAAATGTCATCGATGGGGAAGATGAAGTTCTTCTTGGGACTTCAAGTTGATCAACTACCTGAGGGAATTTTCATACACCAGACAAAGTATGTTCATGATATCTTAGAGAAATTTGGGATGTCAGGATCTACTCCAGCGTTAACCCCTTTAGCAACGAATCATGGGATAAACCCAGATCTCACCGGAGACAGGATAGATGAAACGATGTATCGTTCCATGATCGGATCGCTGATGTACTTAACTGCTTCAAGACCCGATATCATGTATCCAACGTGCCTCGCAGCACGGTTTCAGTCAAGCCCCAGAGCTTCGCATATGGTGATTGTGAAACGGATATTACGCTACCTGAAAGGAACTCCATCATTGGGGTTGTGGTATCCAAAAACAGGCGATTTCATGCTCGAAGGGTATTCTGATTCCGACTACGGAAGCTGCAAAGTTAACGCAAAATCAACAACAGCGGGTTGTCAGTTCTTTGGACCACGTTTGGTCACCTGGCAATGTAAGAAGCAAACCTCTGTGGCTCTATCCACATGTGAAGCAGAGTATGTATCTGCTAGCAGTTGCTGCTCTCAAATCTTATGGATCCAGCAACAGATGCGCGACTACGGTTTGCAATTTCTTAACACCCCTATCTTTGTTGATAATGAGGCAGCGATTAGTATAACGAAAAATCCTGTTCATCACGCTAAAACGAAACACATCGAAATTCGTCATCATTTCATCCGAGATTGTTTCGAGAAGAAGTTGATACGAATTGAGAAAATCCACACTGACAATCAAAAAGCTGATTAACATACCAAAGCATTTGATAAAAATCGGTTTAAATATCTTTTAAAACTGAACGGTATGAAGCTTTTATCGGTGTCGGATGGGATTATTGGCGTTGATGAAGATAACATTGTAGATGATGATGTTGAGAAGCAATCTTCAATGGTTTGTCGATTTTTTACTTGTTTTGGTATTTAGAGGGAGTAGATATATTTTCAGAAAATATAAAAACAGTAAAAAATTCAAAAATACAAAAACATGAGAAAATTTCAAAATCCAAAAACAATAGAAAACTGAAAAAGAGCTTGTGTAAAAAGGGAAAATGATAGTACATCGGCTTGACAGTTACGGTACGCTAAAGAAATGTAAAGTTTTAAAGTTTGTAAACAGTCTCGCTGATGATGTGCTGGTAGGTTTTTATACATTCAGTAAATCTTGTTTGGGATATAAACCTAAAATTCAAACTTGCTTATTTTATGGGGAACAAATCTTGGATATATAGGTAATCCCTGAAATCTTGTTTGAAAGGTCCCTCTTTCTGAGATACTAGGTCTTTATACTCAGTGATATCTGGGGTATTATCCCGGGACTTCTGATTTTGCGGAAGCAATGGCCTAGTCCCCGTATAATACTTTCTACGTGCTTTTAAAGCTCACCCTCAGCATAAAAATGATAACACATTGCAAAATGTTAATCATGTGCTGTTGAAGAAAAGATTCTCTAAAGGGAACACACCTAAAGTCGAACCGTCATCTCTCTGCTGAACGGAAGTTCTGACCAGAGCTCTCACGGTTTCACATCTAACCCTTTTACAGATATCATCTGTGGTATACTCACATGTAAGACTGAATATTGGGATCTGGATACGGGAGTATATTCAAGAGGTGGGACACACATATAAGTTTAAGTCTTTAATTCACCTTAATCGTATCCTGAACAGTTTGAAGTTTGTATGAAAATTTAAGAGGATTAGCATATCGACAATCTAAGTGAATTGTTTAAAACTTAGTATGTTATTAAGCTTAACGGTACTAGTAACTTGTCAAAAGCTGATATGATTCCCTAACACGCTCATCAAAAATATGTTTGTAAATAGTTAAGATTCTACATTTAAATTTCTGTAATTCATTTTCTAGTTTAGAAATGTTATTCAAAATCCAAAAAGATTTTTCATTTTTGCTTTATTTTTTCGACAAACCAAAGTGGAGAATTGATCTTCAGATTCAGAAGATTGGAGCAGATGCAGAAAGATTCTAAGCTGGATGATGAGTTGGGAGCTTAACATGATAAATGAGAAAATGGAAAGTCAAAACAAGTTTATTAAATTGAAACTTGTAAATTTCAGAAAATTTGAAAATCTGAACAAAAATCAGTTTGTTTTTGTCACAGATCAACCAAGGTCATTAAGTTGGACTTGGTAGATAAATTGAGTAATCAGGTTCATTAACTTGGACCTGAATACTTAAGTGGATTTCTAAAACTGATGAACAGTTAATGGAAGTTTAAGTTTGTAGAGATTGTAATGATTATATGTTTGAGAAACAGGAAACAGGAGTCAAGATCCCCATGGCAAAGAAAATGTTAAAGTTTGAACCAGAATTAGAGTCCTAGCATATCGAGATGGGGAGTCTGCGAAAGGGGGAGTCAGAATTCTGGAACAACATTCAAAGGGGAGATTGAAGGTTAGAGTTTGAAGATAGAAGATTGAAGGATGCTTTACAATGTCAAGACAATTCAAAGCAGAGAGCGATAAATCAAGACTAAAGATTGAAGACTGGATGCCAAAGACTTCGTCAACGTCCAAAGGGGAGTCTGTTGGTGCACGGATGTCTGTTAACTTCGTCTTTATTGAGTCTTGTATTGTATAAGTTAGTTCAGGGCACGGAAAACGAGACAACAGGATTTTAGGGTAATACCGCTTGAAATGGACTTTAGGACATTTCATGCGAAATTAGAGTTTGGTGCGAAATCACTAATTCCGCATGGAATTAGGTGATTCCGCTTGAACTGATAATTCCGCTTGAGATGATTCGTGCGGAATTAAGACACCTATAAATACCTGTTGTCCCTGTTCATTTTATACGGAATTAGTAGTCATTGTCTGAGAGCCGAGGTGCTGCCGGATTGTTATCTGAATTGTAAAAGCTCAGGAAATCAATATAAGAGGAAAATTAAAGGAAAACAAGCTGTTTGACATCATTTACATTGATTCCGTCTTTGTATTTGATGATGAACTACTCAGATTGACTCGTTAGGGTCACACGACAATCCAACAGTTATTCTTCGTATGTTCTTCGTATGGTGTTTTACAAATGCATTTATGGTGTTTTACACCTGCATTTCAGTAGGTGTTCTTCATATGTTCTTCGTATGGTGTTTTGCAACTGCATTCATGGTGTTTTACGCCTGTATTTCAATAGATATTCTTTGTATGGTGTTTTAAACCTACACTCCAGCAGGTTTCATAGCATGCTATATGTAAAAAAAATCTTTATATAATTATAGCAATATGGTACTCATATTAAAGATAAAAAAACCTCGTTATTATAGTGTAATTTTTTTAAAAAAAGTTATCTATAAATAGTTATTGACGATAAAAAGTATGTGTTGAAAAGTATATATGGGCTTTCATTCAAATGGTTATGGGCTCAGTTGTATATTTGGACTTGTTCATTGTTGGGCTGTTTACACAAGTTGTTATAACTATTTTGTAGCTTGTTGTATTCAGTTGGAAGTTCAGGGGGTGTTATGAAAACTTTAAGGGACTACGATCATCTATGAAGGATCTTTTGGGCCAAAGTGTAAATTAATTATGACCTGGCATAAATTGCTGGTTCCGGAAGCTTCATTCTCTCAATCATTTCATTGTTTCACTTTCACTTTCTCTGTATAGTTGTTAGGGTTTGTGGCGAGTTGTTGCATCTTTGTATCGCCTTCATATCTCTCATCTGTTAGAGAGATTATTGTGGCTATTGGTATAGATGATCATTTGCTTATGATCATCAAGACTGGTTGTATCTTTTGTATTATTCAGATCTTACTTTTGTAAGATCTTTGGGTATTTGGGTGGCAAAGTTTTCTGGTTTGGGTTAATAAGAGTTTTGTCACTTTGTTTTGTCGCTATATTTGTGTTCATTTCTGTTGATTGTTGTTGATTCATCATTATACCAATGTTTTTAACATGGTATCAGAGCTATTATGCTCCTGTTGCTGATCTATTTGTTGTTATCCGCTGTGTATTTGTGTTATCTGATTGTTTGTTATTGTTGTCTAGGGTTTCTGTGCTCGGAAACTTTTATTGGTGGTATATCTGCTTAGACCTGGTTGTTCTTGGTGTCATTCTTGCTGGTGCTGGACGAAACCCTAACTTAGGGTTTGCTGTTTTCTGATCATCTCTCCGATCTGGCTTCTGAGTTGGTCTCTGTAACCCTAGAAGGTTCAGAGCAAACTGACCAGAAGTGTTATTCAGGGTATCTTCTATATCAGATTCAGTAGTTCTTGAAGACTACTAATTTGGTATCTCTTGGAGCTTTTGCACCCTCTGTAAGATTATTCCTATTTCTTGTCTCTGTTTTTTCTTTTGCGTCATATTCAGTTTGTGTCTAGGCATCCCCTGTTTACCGGACTAGTTGGGCCAACACTTGATCGAGTCTGTCTACTTGCTATTTGTTGCATTGTCTGGGTCTTGTTTTTCTTTCTGCTGTTCTGTATTGTTGTTATCTGTTTTGTTTAGTTTTTTAGGAGTGGCTCCTGAGTAAAGGCTTGTCTAGGCACCTGTGTGTGACGAACCTGGAATCTGGTCCCTGACTCAGCTTCGCCTTTGGTTGTCTGATATCTTAGGTGTTATTTGTTGATTACTTCTGTGATCTGTTCTTATTTAATTGTTTGTTTTTTGTGTCTTTGTCATCATGGGTGATGGTGAAGGTACTTCTGTTACTCTTATTAGCAAGTTGGACATAGGGAATCCTCTTTATTTGCATCCTAGTGACTCAAGTGCTTTGACCATAGTTAACATAAAACTTAAGGGTACTGAGAATTATGCTGTTTGGTCTAGTGCAATGAAACTTGCAGTAGAAGCTAAAAATAAGTTTGGTTTTATAAATAGAAAGTGTGAAAAACCTAATGATGATGATGTCTTAGCTGCCCAACGGGATAGATGCAACTCTGTGGTTTTAACCTGGTTATTGAATTCTGTGTCTGAAGAATTATTTTTAGGGCAGGTTTTTCCAAACTTGCTTCTGAAGTTTGGACAGACCTGAAAGAGACATATGATAAGGTCGATGGTTCTGTTGTCTATGATTTATATAAAAGAATCAACTGTATTTCTCAAAGTGGTAGTTCTGTGGCCGAGTATTATAACAAATTGACAACTATGTGGAAGCAGTTTGATGCAATGGTTCATCTGCCTTCATGTTCTTGTCAAGCAGCCAAAGACTACAATGATTTTTCCACTTTAATCAAGTTAATGCAATTCCTCATGGGTCTTGATGATGTATATCAACCTATGAGGACAAATTTATTGACATGAGAACCATTTCCTTCTGTCAAGGCTGCTTATGCCTTCGTTTCTAGAGAAGAGTCACATAGACTCTCAAGTAGTGGGTCAAAAAGTCAATCTGTTTCATATGTGGCTAAGCCTAACCAATCTAATCAAAACACATCTAGGAGAAACTTTAGGGGACCTAACCCAAACTTAAAATGCACTCGTTGTAATATGTTAGGCCATACAATTGATATATGTTTTGAGATAATTGGTTATCCACCTGGTATGAAGAAAGAACTAGTGGGTCTTTTGTAAGAAACAATAGTGGTAATAATACTAATAGATCTAGTATGTCATCTGGTCCTTCAAGTTCTGCTACGTCTGCTTTACCTTTTACTCCTGAGCAGATTTCAAAGTTAATGAGTTTAGTTGGTGATAAGTCTGAGGGAGATCAGGAGAAGTCCAATATGGGAGGTATGTCTGCTTTTGTGTTAGAGTTTGTTAGCTGTTCTAGCAGTGTGAGTTTTAATCATGATTATAATTGGGTGGTTGATTCTGGTGCTAATCAACACATGATTAAAAGTGATAAAGATATGTTTAATTGTATTGATGTTTCTGAGTGTGGGTTAAAGGTTGGTCATCCTAATGGGACAAGTGTTAGTGTGTTAAAAATTGGAGAACTTAGGCTATTTAACAATGTTGTTATAAAAGATGTGTTTTATGTTCGTGGATACAGTGTTAATCTTTTAGCTGTGCACAAGTTAGCCAAAGATAATAAAATAACAGTGTTGTTTAATGAAAATAATTGTATGTTACAGGATTTGAGATCAAAGAAAATCCTGGTGATTGGTAAACAGGAAAATGGATTGTATTTTGTAGGAAAAGATGGTAATTCTATGAATTTGTGTTTTAATAGTGTTGTTAGATCAAATTTATGGCACAGTAGGTTAGGCCATCCTTCGGATCAAGTTTTGGCTATTTTAAAAAAATAATTTGGGTGTTAAATCTGTTGAATATGGTCCATGTGAGGTTTGTCATAGGTCTAAAAAAGTTAGAGTCCCTTTTCCTTTAAGTGATCATAAGTCTAAGGAATTAGGTGATCTAATTCACTTAGACATATGGGGTCCTTATAAAGTGTCTAGTTATGAAGGGTATAGATATTTCTTGACTGTTGTTGATGATTTTTCTAGATCTGTTTGGTGTTATATGCTTAAGAATAAGATGGAAATTTTTGAAAATCTAAAAGCCTTTTATGAAATTGTCTTAACTCAGTTTAAAATGAAAGTTAAAGTGTTTAGGAGTGATAATGGAGCTGAGTTTATAAATAATCAAATGACTATGTTTTGTAAACAGAAAGGTATTATACATCAAACTTCTTGTTCATATTCCCCACAACAAAATGGGGGCAGTTGAGCGTAAACACAGACATCTTTTAAATATAGCCAGAACTTTGATGTTTCAGAGTGGCCTACCACTGAGGTTTTGGAGTGATTGTGTGCTAACTGCTGTTTATATTATTAACAGGCTGCTATCTTCTGTGCTAAATGGGAAAAGTCCTTATTAGCTTATGTTTAAGTTTAAACCCTCTTTGTCTCATCTTAGAAATTTTGGGTGTCTTTGTTTTAATACAATTTTAAATGAACCTGACAAATTTGCTTATCACGCTGATAAGTGTGTTTTGATAGGTTACTCAAATGTATAAAAAAGGGTATAAACTTTGGAGTTTGGATGAAAGAAAGGTTTTTTATTCAAGGGATGTTAAATTTTATGGACATGTGTACCCTTTTAAATCAAAACAAATTAATGATAATGTTGTGCATTATAAGTGTTTAAATCTGTTAAACTTTTTTGATATATATGAGACAAATACACCTGAAGTTTCTTTTATTCCCGATGATGAAGAGGGTGCTACTGAATCTCATGACACAGTCAGTGATGATCAGCAGCCAGTTCCCTTTGCATCTGCCACTTCTGGACAAACTGACGTAGGTCATAGTTTAGAATCTAGTGGAAAAAGTAGTGATAGAGAGGAGTCTGGCGAGGTAGAGGACAGTGCTGTGTTAGAAGTGAGATCAGCCCATCTGAGGGGACCCTAGTAGGGCTTAGAAGATCTTCTAGGAATGTTTCTTTTCCTAAAAAATTTCAGGATAATGTTCTTAATTGTAGTGTGAAGTATGATATTAATAAAGTGGTTAGTTGTGCTTGTTTGTCAGCTGATAATGCTAGTTTCATTAGTTGTTAAGTAAATCAACAGAACCCAGTAGTTATAGTGAAGCTTCGAGAGATCCTAAGTGGGTCGAAGCAATGAACTTAGAAATGGAAGCTTTGTTGCGTAACCAAACGTGGGAACTTGTTGATTTGCCTAATAATAGAAAACCTATAGGCTGTAAATGGATCTATAAAATCAAGTATAAGGCTAATGGGGAAATTGAGCGTTGTAAAGCTAGGTTGGTTGCAAAGGGGTACAACCAACGGGAAAGGTTAAATTTTGGTGAAACTTTTTCACCAGTCGTAAAAAATGGTTACTGTTAGATGTGTTTTAAGTTTAGTTGTTCAAAACAATTGGACCTTATATCAATTGGATGTTAATAATGCGTTTTTATATGGCTCCATCTCTGAAGATGTTTATATGTCCCTTCCAGAAGGTTATTATGATAAAAATGAGTCTAAAGTTTGCAAAGTGGTAAAATCTTTGTATGGACTTAAACAGGCCCCTAGAAAGTGGAATGAAAAACTGACTGCTGTGTTAGTTAATGTAGGATTTTTTCAGAGTTCATGTGATCATTCATTGTATATTTTGTCTAAATCTTCTGTGTTCATTATGTTACTTGTGTATGTAGATGACAGAGTTGTAACTGGTAACAATGATTCCGAAATTAGTAAAATTAAAAGTTTACTTAGTAACAGTTTTCAAATTAAAGACCTAGGTGTTCTTAAATACTTTCTTGGTTTGCAAGTTGTGTATGATAAGGCAGGTTTATGTTTGAATCAACGAAAGTATTGTTTGGAATTATTGGCTGAGTCTGGATATCTTGGGTGTAAACCAGTAAATACTCCGATTGAACTAAGCCATGTTGTTAACCAGAAACTGTTAGTGATAAAGAAGACTTAATAGATGTTACGAATTATCAAAATCTAATTGGTAAATTGATCTATTTGTCTTTGACTCGTCCAGATATAAGTTATGATGTGCAATATTTGAGTCAATTTATGCATAAGCCATTGTCTGTTCATCTTAAAACTGCTTTGAGATTGTTACGGTATCTTAAAATTAGTCCAGGGAAAGGTTTATTGTTTAAAAAGAGTAGTAGTTTTTGTCTGTCATGTTTTGCGGATTCCGATTGGGCAAAGTGTGTAGATACTAGGAAATCTGTCACTGGCTTTTGCATATTTTTAGGTGAGAATCTTGTTTCGTGGAAAAGCAAGAAACAAAGTACCGTTTCTAGGTCAACAGGAGAGGCTGAGTATAGAGCTATGTGCTCAGCCACCTGTGAACTTGTCTGGATTGTGAATGTGCTTAATGAATTGAATGTAACTTGTAAGTTACCTGTTCAGTTGTCTTGTGACAGTAGTGCAGCTATGTCTATAGCTACAAATCCTGTTTTTCATGAACGCACTAAGCACTTTGAAATTGACTTATATTTTTTGAGGGAAATGGTGTCTACTGGATTTATAGTTACTTAAAAGGTTGATTCTGAGGATCAACTTGCAGACATTTTTACCAAAGGGTTGAGTGTTACTCATCATAATGTTTTTTTGTAAACGGCTGGGTATGATTGATCTATTTAAACCATATGAATGAAGGGGGGATGTTGAAAAGTATATACGGGCTTTCATTCAAATGGTTATGGGCTCAGTTGTATGTTTGGGCTTATTCATTGTTGGGCTGTTTACACAAGTTGTTACAATTGTTTTATAGTTTGTTGTATTCAGTTGGAAGTTCAGGGGGTGTTATGAAAACTTTGAGGGACTGCGATCATCTATGAAGGATCTTTTGGGCCAAAGTGTAAATTAATTGTGACCTGGTATAAATTTTTGGCTCCAGAAGCTTCATTCTCTCAATCATCTCATTGTTTCGCTTTCACTTTTTCTGTATAGTTGTTAGGGTTTGTGGCGAGTTGTTGCATCTCTGTATCGCCTTCATATCTCTCATTTGTTAGAGAGATTATTGTGGTTGTTGGTATAGATGATCATCTGTTGATGATCATCAAGACTGGTTGTATCTTTTGTATTGTTCAGATCTTACTTTTATAAGATCTTCGGGTATTTGGGGGGCAATGTTTTCTGGTTTGGGTTAATAAGAGTTTTGTCACTTTGTTTTGTCGCTATATTTGTGTTCATTTTTGCTGATTGTTGTTGATTCATCATCATACCATTGTTTTTAACAATATGGGTAGAACTTGCATATGCATTGAGGTTGATAACAGTTTCTTTATTTAAACAACACGATATAAAAAGACACTATTACTGTTGATGCATATTTTGTCTATCGCCTTCGTCAATCCGGTTAATCCGAGTCGTAGTGAAAAGCCGAGAAGAAATCAAGCGTATTATGTCATATCTAGTGAGAAATGGCAAGGTGGCAAACTTGTAATTAGTGGGAATTCTCACTAAGTAGCCTTGACCATATAAATAGGTAGTTATGTCATATTTTTAGATAGACTTTGGAAGATGCTTGGAAGACTTTGAGTTAGAGATTTAGAGAGAAGACTTTCTAGAGAGAGAAAGTAGAGAGAGAAAGCTGTAAATCCGTGATTCGTGTATCAATCTTGTCAAGTTATTAATGGAATCACGTTAAAAGTACGCTATCGTGTGTTCGGTCACGTTCGTTCACGGATTCCGCACGTGAAACGAACGTTACGCAATCGAACGGTCGCCAAACCGATCCTACAAGTGGTATCAGAGCTAGGAGCTCGATTGCTTGATCAAACACGTTATTTTCGTACTGATTTCAGCCGATTCAAAGCAGATTCAGATCCAATTTCGTCGATTTTTCATATTCTACTCGTTCTTTTCTGAAAAACGTCAAATTGAACAGGTAAATACGGTCCGTTTCGTCTGATTTTTGGATATGTTGTGCATATAGACCCGATCTACAACCCTACCGATTTTCAGCTCGAAATTCCGAGCCGTTTAGGAGTTATTGCGAGTTTTCTGTTCGTCTTTGCGTCAAAGTTGCAGATCTGCATGTCTGGTTCGCTTATACGAACAGGCTGAACCGCTTGAACGTCAAAATTTCTGAACCGCTCGAAGTTACGTGTCTGGACCGCTCAAAGGAATGCTTTTGATATCTGGTTCGCTTGAAATGAATGTCTGGACCGCTCATAGGTTAGAGTCTGGATCGCTCATAGGTTAGGGTCTGGTTCGCTCGAAATTTCTGACCTGAACCGCTTTTGTGTCACTATCGTCTGGGTCGCTCGAAAATACTGTCTGAACCGCGTATTTGTCAGGTTGTGGTCCGCTCATAAGTCATCTTCTTCACGTGAACGTTCTGCACTTGCAGGTTGTTGACAGGGTGTTGTCAATTGTGTATTGTATCACCGACCCACTACAAGTTGTTGTTACCTTATCACGTTTGCCGCCCTTAACTGCAACCCACATTTTTGTCCTCATAAAACCCACCGTCAAATCAACCTGGTTAAACGTGTGTTATTGTGCACCGCCAAATCAACTTTTAATCAAGTGTGTTTTTGATTTGCACACCCAACCGCCCAAAAGACCAATCACATAGCCCATTTTCACCGCCCCACTAAGACCCAATCCTACGTTGTGTTTACAACCACCGGGTAGTTTGATTGTTTGAAGACTTGGGCCAATCCAAGTTGATTAAGCCCACCACTCATTGTTTGAAAGAAAGGCCTAATTAACAAGTAATTTTCAGAAGTGAAAACGCAGCCCATGTGATAAAAGAATTGAGGGGGCATTTGAGTTAACAATCTACATTCATTGGAACGGGTTCACGAATCTTCGACAAACATAAGTTTGAAAAATGGCAATGGTGTTTGATGAACAGGAGAACTATTATTTCGAAAGATTTAATGATTGGCATCACGGGTTTCTAGATGAGGGGTATAGGAAAGTGAGCAAAGATGGATGGGCAAAAAGGTTCAAATATTTCGTGTGTCTGAAAGACGAAACGTTGGATGATCTTAAAGACAGATATAGTGTTTTATTGAGTTATATGAAAGATCATGAGATATACCCGTCAAATGCTGAAAAATTGGAGAAATTTGCAGATGCATTACCGATTGAATGGGGTGAATGTTTGAAGAATTTAAAGGAGAACTCAAATTTTTCAAAATTACCTCTAAATCAATTTAT
Organism: Helianthus annuus; assembly: GCF_002127325.2. Taxonomy (NCBI): domain Eukaryota; kingdom Viridiplantae; phylum Streptophyta; class Magnoliopsida; order Asterales; family Asteraceae; genus Helianthus; species Helianthus annuus. Next base: position 140,006,424 of record NC_035437.2, on the reverse strand, counting down.
CAGCAAACTTCAAACTCATGAACTTGAAGTTAGAAAGAAGAAGAAAGATTTGATAAAGGTTTTGGAGAATAATGCGCTAGATCTGGGTTTAGATGTGTTTGAGGAGATGATCAAAAGGATTGGTAAATGTATCAGGGCAAAACATGTGCTGAAATACGATTTCAAACGAGGTTGTTATATTGATAATAATGGAAATCCTTTTGATTTCGGTAAATTGTTTTGTGCAGGTACATTGACAGCAAAGGAAGAAGAAACTTCAAAAGCTGAAGAATTGGTGAAGAATAAAACAATGTGCTCAACATGCGATAACTTTAAGACTGACAATGACAAACTTGTGAGAGACATAGAAAGTTTGGCATTTGAAGTCAAAAAGTTGAAAGACGAGAAGCACGTTGCTGAAAACCAGATTCTTTCTCTGGAAAAAGATTGTGAGAAGTTGAAAGCAGAAAATGACAAATTGTTGATTGATTTTAACAGTTTGACTTTGAAATATCAAGAATTTGAAGGGCAAGTGAAAATTCTTGAGGATGGGAAAAATGTGTTTAGTAAAAACAACATTGAAAAACAAAAGATGATAAATTCCCATCTTCAGAAGATTGTCGAACTTGAAAAAGAAGGTGAAAGCGCTCAAAAGAGAATCAAAGAGTTGGTAAAAGAGCTAGAAAGCAAAAAGAAATCGTCAGAAGATGAGGATTTCTGGATAAAGCTTGAAAACAAGAATCTAAAAGCCAATGAATCAAAATTTCAGGAACAGATCAAAATTTTGATAAATGAAAAGTCTGTTCTTGAAAGTTTGAAGGTTGAGAATGACAATTCCATCAAGTCTCATCTTGAGAGAATATCTCAGCTTGAGGAAGAAGCTAAGAATTCCAGGACCAAGATAGATAAACTTGAGAAGAAATTGATCAGTTTTGCGACTAAATCTGACAAGTTGAATATTCCTTGTCCAAAACCGATCAATTCAGTTCCGATGAGTGAAAAGACTACAAACTTTGACAAAGTCAAAGTCAAAGATTGTGATGATAAAACTGATGAGGAAACTGAGAATTTTTATTCAGCAGATGAGTCTGTGACAGAGTCTGATGATGAAAATGTTAAGAAAGAAAAACAAAAATTGTTTTTAAAGTTGAAAGAAAAATTTCAGAAAACTGTTCTGCAATCAACTGAAAAAGGTGAATGCTCTAAGCAAAAACCTGTGAAGAAGATTGTAAAACAGAATCAAAACTTTAAAAATGAAAGAAAAAACTCATCAGTACGATCATCCAATCAAAAGAAAAAATTACAAAAAATTGAAAATGAAAATTCAAAATTTGTTGTGTGCAGAACAAACCACAGTGCAAAAGCGTCAAAACCAGCACATTTGAGGAAGGAATATCACCAAGCCAGACAATGCTATGATCTGAGCATTTGGTGTGAAAAAGGTGGTAACTGGTATGATAACAGGGTGTGCTACAGCTGCGGATATCAGGGGCATATTGCTGTTAACTGCCAATACTGGAGTTATGAGACCAGGAGGTGCTACAATTGCAATATCAAAGGTCACATTGCCAGAGATTGCCCAAGGAGATCGCATGAAAGATTGAGGGCCAATTCTCAGAAAATGGCAAAGAAGAAACCAGTCGTTGTCAAGCCCAAAGAATTGAAAGTTTCAGGTCAAAACGTCAGAGAACAGAAGGTCAAAGAACCTAAAGTTCAAGAAACAAAAGTGAAGCTTTCTCAGGGGCAGAAAGATCGACTGAGGAAAAAGAGAAAGAAAGCGAGAGAATATCTCGAAAAGATTTTGTCCTCGGGTTCACCCGACAGATCGAAGAAGAGTGCTGATGAATCAACTTCCTCGGCTGCAAAGTCAAGCAAGATGAATTCTTCAGATACAAATCTGAGGACTAAAGAGGATAAGAAGAAGAAGAAAGTGAAGTTTTCACTTCCTGGCGATGAATCTGTTTCTTCGGAAACAAAGGAGCCACATGTCGGCGATGAATCTGACTTATTAAAGTCAGACAAGCCACATTCAGGCAATGATTCTGGAATGGTAAAACCAGAAGAGTCATGTGTTGAGGTAAAAGTTGAGAATTCTAGTTTAACAATGGATGAGAAAAACTTTCCACCATTGTTGAATAAGAATTCAAAATCACCCAAGGCTGGTCAGGCTTGGGTGAAACTTTTCAAATAGAAAAAAACCTGACTTGCCGGAGCTCCCAGGTTTGTAAGCGTGGAGCATGAATCGGCATCTTTTTAAATCTGTGTTTGAAGATTTTGCAGGAATTGCCGGAGATCCCAAGATGGTATCGTGGATCATGAATCGGCATCTTTCTTGAATTTTATTCGGTAACGTCAATCATGCAAACGGTAAAGAGGTTTGGTTGTGTTTGTGAATGTTTTACAAGTGGTACAGAGGATGTTGGATTGCATATGGTAAATCAAGGACATTAACTTGTACTTGGATTTTCCTACTTTTGTGTAGAAAACAAGATAATGAAGTAACCCCGTACCTAAACTGTTTGGTAAACAAACTAAGTTTTCCGGAAAAGCCATTTTGATTAAAACAAACTTAAGTGTTTTGAAATCACAATGGGAAAATAGTTTGTTGTGAGGGGGAGTTCTGATTGTTTATGCCAGGTGGATGGAGAATTGAAGTGATTCTCATCAGGTTGTCAAGTTTGTACAGTTTGTTTCAAATTTTCCCAGAAAATCAAAATTGAAACATATTTTGATTTTAGGGGGAGAAAAATTTTAAAAAAATTAGAAAATTTGAAAATGTCAAAAACATTAAAAAAATTTAAAAATGAGTTTTGTTGTGAAAAAGAGGAAATGATAGTAAATCAGTGGACTATCACAGCATGCTAAAGAAATGTAATGTAAAATGTGATAAACGGTCTCACTGATGATGTGACGATAGGTTTTTGTACATTTAGTAGATTTATTCGGGATATAAACCTAAAATTTCAAACTTGTGAAATTCGTGGGGAACACTACTTAGATATATAGGTAACCCCTGAAATCTCGTTTGAAAGGTCTCGTATTCTGATATACTAGGTGTTTATACTCTATGATGTCTGGGGTATTATTCCGGGACTTCTGCTGAACGGTAGTTCTGACCTAGTCCTTGGCTAATACTTTCCGCAAAATGCTTGAAATATAGCATAAAGCCCTCAGTTGATTAGACAATAAAATTGATAATCATCTGTTGTAGCTGAAAAGATCCTCTAAAGGGGACACACTGCTAAGTCGAAGCTGATATCTCTCTGCTGAACGGAAGTTCTGACCTGAGATCCCTCAGTTCTCGCATCTTTCCCCTAATTTATGTACAGACATCATTGTAGTGTTCATACCTGTAAGACTGAATATTGGGATTCTGGATACGGGAGTATATTCAAGAGGTGGGACACATGAATTGAACTAAGTTCATAAAATACCTAAATAGTATCCTGAATAGATTGAAAATTGTATGAAAATTTAAGAGGACAATTATATCATCAATCTACGTGAATCGTTTAGAACTTAAAACGATTAAAAGCTTAACGGTGCTTGTGTTATGTCTCAAAAAAACTGATATGATCCTCTTGCACAAACTCACAAAAATATGTTTGTTTTGCATTTAAATTTCTGTTTTTGCATTTATGTTTCATATTTTCAAAAATCCAAAAAGATTTTCGACAACTGATGGTGAAGAGCTGATTTTCAAAATCTCAAAGGCTAAACTTGATGAACATACAGGTTGGTTAAATCGTTTGAAATGTTTAAAATGATTCAGTAGGTTGAATCAGTAATTGAAATGTTTCAAATTTGTGAAGCAGTGGTTTATTGAAAACAGTATCACATAATTAAGTTGATTCATTAAGTTGAATCACAATTATTCTGTTTTGTGATAGAGTGGTTGAGTTTTGCAGGTTTCTGATCCTGTTGCTACAGATAGCCAGGAGATATATCAGAACCAGAGATGATGAGCTGAACAGAGAGAAGCCAGGAGATAATTTCGATGGTGGTAACAAAATCCCAGACAACTATCCTAGCAGAGTGATAGGGGGAGTCTAATGAAAGTTATAGCCAAAGAAAGATAGATCCAGGCAGAATTCTTGAAGAAGACCGAACTATATCCGAGAATGTCTTGTTGAAGACTCTCACTAAAGATTCCGTCAACATTCAAGGGGGAGTCTGTTGGTGCAGTTGTCTGTCGACTACATCTTGGTTCGAGTCTTAGAGAGAGAGAAAGACAAGTCGTTATGATTTTCACTACGAGATTGACTACGGCAATATCCAAGGGGGAGATTGTTGATGCATATTTTGTCTATCGCCTTCGTCAATCCGGTTAATCCGAGTCGTAGTGAAAAGCCGAGAAGAAATCAAGCGTATTATGTCATATCTAGTGAGAAATGGCAAGGTGGCAAACTTGTAATTAGTGGGAATTCTCACTAAGTAGCCTTGACCATATAAATAGGTAGTTATGTCATATTTTTAGATAGACTTTGGAAGATGCTTGGAAGACTTTGAGTTAGAGATTTAGAGAGAAGACTTTCTAGAGAGAGAAAGTAGAGAGAGAAAGCTGTAAATCCGTGATTCGTGTATCAATCTTGTCAAGTTATTAATGGAATCACGTTAAAAGTACGCTATCGTGTGTTCGGTCACGTTCGTTCACGGATTCCGCACGTGAAACGAACGTTACGCAATCGAACGGTCGCCAAACCGATCCTACAATTACCATTAATCTAGCCAAATTAGTAAAAAAATAAAACATAATTTACATTTTAAGTCTTTTTTATCTTAATTATTAACTACAAGACTTAAGAGCTTAAAACACTTCTTACACTTCTCATAAAACCACCTGTTTTTACACTAATCTTACCCTACTTTTGGTAAGCATAAATAACTATGACATTACATAAAAAAATTGTGCTTCTAGCCTAGTGGCATGCAAAAGTCTTTCCTCTGGAGCTTGGAGGTCAAGTGTTTAAGTCTCGTAGTTGGCAAATGTATATATTAGTAGTAACATTAGTAGGTGTGTGAATTAGCCTTTCTAAAACAACATAAAAATTTGTTTATATAAAGTTAAGGGTTCACTAAAATACAAAATACTTGATGCTAATATTACCATAAGAAAACGAAACTTAACAAAATTAGTGAGCTTCACAAAAAAATAAATAAATAAATAACTGCAAGAATTTTATAATGAATTTAAAATACATAAAACAATTTTCTGTATGTATGATATATTAACAGTAATAATGAGTTTTTAGTAGGGTTGATAATTCAGACACGAACACGATAACACGACACGAACCTACACGAAGTTATTATGTTTCGTGTTTAACCTTAACAGGTTTCCTGTCTAAAATAGGTCAACATGATAAGACCTTAATAGGTTTCGTGTCTAAACATGTTAAAACCCATTAACCTGTTAAGACCCGTTAAGTACATGTTAATAACTAAAAATTTAAAAATATTATATTTGGGGGTGGACATGGGGTCATCAATCGTGAGTCCTGGGATGAATTATACACAAACTACACGAAGTCCTTTTTCCACAATCCAAATCCTAATTTTTAAATCTCTATCACAAACACCACAATTCCCAATTCGGTTCACAGCTTCCCCAATTTGGTTGTGTTCGTATCTTAAACAGGTCATGTTTATGTCTTAAACAGGTCGTATTATACTTTGGTAATTTTTCGTGTCTTAACAGATGGTTTCGTGTAACCTATTTATTAATAGGTTCATGTTCGTGTTTTGAAAATCTGACACGATAAGATTTTATGTCGTGTTCGTGTTTACGTGTTTCGGGGTCGTGTCTTATCGTTTTCGTGTCTTAATAGATCGGGTTTACCCATTATGCCAGCCCTAAGGAATCTAAAAGACAAACAAATTGATTTATTTTCTTAAATATAATGTTTAGCTATATGATTACGTTTAGATTTATTGTATAATAATAAATAAATAAATAAATAAAGCTTTGTACTTTATTCGTTACTGCTCGAGGTGACTTACAAAAAAAACTTTTTATGATTTTAACTTTATTCCGTTTGTCTCTCATCTTTGTTCTAGGTTCTATGTTTTCTTTTATTTTTCTCATAAAACTATCTCTAGTGTGTAGTGGTGAGTGTAACAAATACTCTACTCTTAAGCATGAAGCGATACGTGACCGTCTAGTCAGCAAATGAGCATTTATTAAAAAGGAGTGTAGTGATATAATGTCTCGTAATGCCCAACAATGATTACCCAATTATTATCCTTTTTAGAAAAATAAAACAAATAAATGAGTTGAAAATTTGTTTTTGGTCAAAGTTTGAAACTTTTGAACAATCTAGTGTTTTAATCAAAACACCCAACAAAAAAAATACAAAAAGAAAAAAACGCCTGAGGGGGCAATCCGCAAGCGTGAAAGGACGTGAAGGTGGGAAAAACACCCAAATTGGGTGCCACTACGGATGGTCTTAGGGCCGTTCCCGAGAGCTTGATAACAAATAATAAGATAAGAATTAACATAAATAAATAAACGAGTTAATTGCCAAAATCGCCCCTGAGGTTTGGGCACATTTGCCATTTTCGTCCAAAATGAAGGTTTTGTACCATTTTGCCCCCCACGTTTGTAACTTTTTGCCATTTTCATCCAAATACCTAACCAAGTTACTTTATATCTCATTATGGGGTATTTTTGAACCTAACCAAGTTACTTTATACCTTACTAGGTTATAACCCCGTGTATTACACGGGTTGAATAAATAAATTTTATATACCAAATAATAAAACATTATCTTTTTAAAAGCCTCTTTTATTGCACGGGTTAAAGAAATGTAATTTTATATATTAAATAATAAAATAAGTTATATCTATAGAAACCATATATATTGTACGGGTTGAATAAATATAATATTATATACCAAATAATAAAAAAAATATATCTTTAAAACCATTGTATTACACGGGTTGAATAAATGTAATGTTGTTTACCAAATAATAAAAAAAGTTATATTTTTAAAAACCCCGTGTATTACATGGGTTGAATAAATATGATTTTATAGACCAAATAATAAAAAAATATTTAAAAAACTAACGGATTTTTTTATATTTAAAGTAGGATAAGATTGAATATTAATCTGAACTAATGGATTTTTTTATATTTAAAGTAGGATAAGATTGAATATTAATATTTATTTATTTAGTTAATATAAGATTGAAAAATCATATGATTGAATAGGTGGGAGGTTGTATGATGATAAAACGATTAACCGTACTGAATGAAAAAGATAATAGTGATTGTTGAACAAATTAATTAATCGAATTTAACAGAAACATTTGTGATGTTAGGTGGATTTTTTTTAATTATTTGAAAGTTAATATCAACTTTGGAATTCGTATGAATTCTTATTAGATTTGATTAAATATTATTGATAATAAAAATTTGTATTAGATTAGATTTTAGATTTGACTAAATATTATTAATAATAAAAATTTGTATTAATTTAGATTAAATATTATTATTAGTATTATTAATAATTTTAATCAATTAAATGAGAGAATGATATGTGTCCTAAAAGTGGTTTCTTTTATTATATAGTATAGATTATGGGGTATTTTTGAAATTTATCAATTATAAGGGGGTAATTTGTAAATTATCTTCTAGTTATTATATATCAGCCTTTATAACTCACCTACTTAATAAAACCCATTTAACAGAGAGAAGAAAACCCTAAATTCAACGAATCGCTGAAGAATAACAACGAATCGGTGAAGAATCATCAACGGCCCAATCATCTAGTGATTTGGAGCCAGATAATTAGTGTATCAGAGGTGAAAACGCAAATTTCAATCCCGACATTACATATGGTATGTTCTATCCACCATCATCTAAGAATTGCTTGTAAGCTAGGGTTTAATTGATAAATCAATCGTTTTTTTTTCTTTTTGTTTCAGCCAAATTTCCAAGTTACTTCACCTTGGAATTTCACCACGGTGGTGAATTTGATGATCTACCAGAGTTTCATTACAAAGGGGGTAAAGTCGACTACATTGACAAGGTGAATCCCGATCTGTTTTCTGTTATTATAGTCAATGATATGATGCAAGAATTAGGTTATTCAGAGGAAGATGTAGTGATATACAACTTTAGGAAACCATGAGGGATGCTAGAATCAGGTTTAAGATCTTTGGGTACTGATTCTGATGTGTTGAAGCTGATTAAATATGCTGAACCTACTAGAACTATTGAGTTTATGTTCAGCATATCCAAACATTTCCTAGAAATGATGTGAATACTAAAGAGGGTAAACATGATTAAGTTAATGAACCTCAGTATGTTGATTTGAGTGATAATAATAGTGATAAGGATAGTGACAAGGATAGTTCTAGTGATAAGGACAGTGGCAGTGTTGAGGGGAGTGATAAGAATAGTGATGATGAAGATTCTGATTACTTGGTTGATGATGATCACATAGTGTCTGAGTATGATGTAGATATGGATGAGTTTAAGGCTGTAGTGGACTTTGATCTTTGTGATGCAGGTGAAGATAATGAACAGGCTGATGAAGAGGGTAGTAATCAAGAGGTTGACTTAGACGAATTGGAGACTTTTGAAGATAATACAACATTGGAGCAAGCCTGTAAGATTATTAGGAAGAAGAAAAAAATTAAACCAACAGATGATGACCCTTTCTTTGTTGGCCAACAGTTCACTAAAAGGGAAGAAATTAAATCATTGGTCAAAAAACATGCAATACATTCAAAAAGGAAGTTGTGTATCACAAGAAATGAGGGTGTTAGATTTAGGGTGATTTGTTTGGGTCAGAATATTAATCTTGGTGGTTGTGAAAGTAATGTGGACAAGAAAAACCAACCAACCACTTCAAAGGGTAAAACAGATACATCTAACCATGATAAATCCTCACAAATAGATACATCCAACAAATATAAATCCAAGACACCTAAAAAGCAGATTCCAAAACCCACTAGTCCATGGCTTTTATACATTTCAAATGTGAAGAAAGAAGGAACATGGATTGTAAAAACATACTTTAACAAGCACACCTGCCTTTATACAAGGGATGTTAATTTGTGCACCATCAGTTGGTTGTCTAAGGAAATACAACCCCCAATCCTAGGATTCCAATCCAAGCTCTTCAAGATGATCTGCATAGGAGGCTGCAGCTACAAGTAACCAGGAATTAGTTGTTTAGGGCTATAAGTAAGGCATAAGAGAGGGTTCAAGGTTGTTATATGGCTTAATATGAGAAGTTGAGGGACTATGGTGAAGAACTTCTCAGATCCAATCCAGGGTCTACAACGAGGATTGATGTGGAACCACTGTGTAATCCCTCTAGTCCCACTAGACAATTTAGGAGGATGTACGTATGCTTAGGTGCACTGAAGCAAGGGTTCAAGCTAGCTGGAAAACCACTGTTGGGCGTTAATGGCTGTTTTTTGAAAGGGCCCTTTCTTGGGCAGATTTTGACAGCAGTAGGAGTAGATGCTAACAATGGGATTTACCCAGTTGCATACGCAGTTGTTGAGGCTGAGACTATGTCTTCTTAGACTTGGTTTCTTGAGTTGTTGGGTCAAGACTTTGATATTGATGCTAACAGTTACTTCTGTTTCATAAGTGACAGGAAAAAGGTACCATTTATGAATATTTTTAACATGCTAATTGTTTAATACATGTTATGTTTTAACTGTTTTATTGTTTTAAACTCAGGGTTTAATACCTGCTGTATCTAAGGTGTTTCCAAGGTGTGAGCATAGGTTCTGCCTTAGACATATACATGAAAATATGAAGCCAAGATGGAAGATGAACTGTACAAGAACTTGTTGTGGAATTGTGTTGCTGCTACAACCATACAGGCCTTTGAAAAGAGCACGAACAGTATTAAAGATGAAGACAAGGCACTGCGCGACTGGTTAAAAGAAATTATAGCCAAACATTGGAGCAGGGCATACTTTTCTGGTACTTATCTTCATTGTTTTTTACATATCAAAGTAGGTTAGATGTTAGTAACAGGTGTTCTTATATACTACAGGCTTGGCTAAGTGTGACATTTTGTTGAACAATATCTGTGAAGTTTTCAACAGGCAACTTATACAGGGGAGGGACAAACCTATAATAACTAGCCTAGAGTTTATTAGGGAATATCTTATGAAAAATCATGTTGTTGTGCAGAATCTGACCTCCAAATGTCAGGATCCATTAACACCAGCTGCTACAACAGTTTTTGAGAAGATAAAGAGTGATTCCAATCATTACAGTGTGATTTGGACTAGAGGTTCAAAGTACCAAGTGACCACCCATTTCAATGACCACCAAGACCAGAGAATTGTTAATGTTGATGATAGGAGTTGCTCTTGCAGGGGATGGGTATAACAACCCCTTAACACAACCCTACACGTCTTAAAATATACCCTCTATACGAAAAAACAAGCTTAAGATACATTTATATTATTAAAAATCAAATAAAAAAAATATATAAGGCTGTAGTGGGGCACGACCCCCTTGAGAAGTGTGTGTCGCGGGCCGCGACGTAGTGACACCAGGCCGAACCCTGGTCTGCCACATGTCCGGTTACGCATCAAACCTACACCTTTGACTCGACAAGGCTAGGGCCTAGTCTACTAGTCTCGCGGACCGCGAGAAAGATAGAGGGGGCTTCGCGGGCCGCGAGCCGCCTCTCGTCAGGCCTATAAAAGGGGTTGTCGAGCTCAGTTGATCGTCGTTCATTTGCTTTTCTAAATCTCTGTCCCTTATAGTGTGAAATACTCGGGAATAATACCCCCTAAATAGCGAAGCTCTGCCTCGTTGTAAGTATTATAACCCCGGGTTACGTATTAGTTACCCCACCCGATTGATCTAGGGCTCCGTAACGCATGTCAAGGCTCTGCCTGACTCAGTTCGTTGGAGTTCTATCTCGGTTGTATGGCTAATGTAATTTGGGTTATCTTACTAACACGTGTGCATTGTTTAATTCTAATAGATAATAAGCAGGAGAACCACCAGGAAGCTAAAAATATTACCTAAGTAAACAAAGTGAGTCATTCTCCTTTTCAACCAAATTATTTTACTAAAACCTCAAATGTTTTATTCATACTTAACAGTGATTGAGTCTATGTGTTCTACAATTACTGCGGATATGCTGGGGTTTTGTACATTACTTGAAATCCGTTACTATTGGACAAAGAGTTAGCCAATGAGTAACATGACCACAAGTCAGGAATTGACCATGCTAAATGAGTAACTGTGTAGATATAAACATTGTAATCTCTCTCAATACTGTGAAATTATTTAAATTGTTTTGATTAAACTGGGATGCACTTGCCAGTATTTCTTGCTGATAAAACCTTTTTAAAACGCGTTTCAGGTAACTTAATGTGAAAACTATTAAAAGCCAGCTAGAGAGCACTGAAAGCTTAAGGAAGTGGCTATAAAAGTTACCTAAATAAAAGGAGTTTATGTTTTCAATAAAATAGGGTTTTATCCCTATAAATGTATTATCAGTGAAACTTGGGTTTTATCCCATTTGTTTATTATAAAAGTTTGGTGTTTTGAAACTCTGATAAATATTTCCTAACTACGGTCTTGATGTATAAATTCCGCTGCCAAATTAATAAACACCGATACCACCAGCTCTGTGATAGCAGCTCCCGCGGCCGGCCACCTCCCGGGGCAGGGGTCGGGGGCTGCGACAGAAAGTGGTATCATAGCCTTAGCCACTGGTTTAAGTCAATGGGGTGTTCTGCTGACACCAAGATTTGAATCAAATGTGTTAGGAAATAATTTATATGATTATGTGTATATTATTATTGTGTGTTATTTGACAATTTGTTAGTTTACAGTATGAGTGAGCAAGGTACATCGGAAGCTTACCGTAAATTAGCTAGTTCCCCAAAGAATGAGGGAACCTTATCTCAGCCAACTTCCTCGGGTTACTCTGCTGATATTGAGGAAGGAATCTTTGTCTTTAAGGCATAATCTGAGGAGCCGTTTACTACTAAAAAGAGAGGTTGTTTAGTAGAGGAGCGTCTGAGAGGATGAATAAATTACAACAACAGAGAGCGCTAGCAAAAGCCAATAGAGAAATGAATGCACAAACCCAGGATGCAGTTAATAGGCCATGAGGAGAAGAGGAAATTGATAGGCAGTTAGCTGATTTCCACATGTTAGCAACCACCGCAACAGACCTTAATCTGAACCAAAATGCTGAACCAGAACTTTTACCTTTATTCCCCCAGCCAACCAATGGAGCTAGAAATAAACCAGGAAAACCAATTCCCAATCCCAGCATTTGACCCCAATGAGATACATAGAATCCCAACACCAGTCCTTCCAGAGTATGATCCATGGTGGGATGACAATAGGTCATATCGGGAATTATATCCTCAGCAAGAACCAGTACCCACAACAAATCCTATAACACAATATACTGACCTGAACCCTTTAGACCCATTCTGGAACAGTGATTGGTATATACAGAGTGTGATAAGCACCCCATACACATACAAAGAACCTATACCACGATACCTTGACCCAGTACCAGCACCACTACCACCCATGAGCGAAGAAAATGTGCAGGAAATTCGCTCCTATGGCGAAGAGTTAGTTGAGGAAGGAAATAGAATCCGACAGATAGGAGAGAAACTCGTCTGGGAATATGACGAGCGTGAACAACAGTTTTAGACGAGCCAACAATTAATATATATACTAGCCATTTACCCGCGCGATGCGGCGGGAGTCTGCATAATTGTTAATATTATTAATGTCATTATATCCTTGCATCTTCACATACTCAAAAGATGTCACAAATACTGTCATAACGCTTTATAACAATGATAACTTTTTTTTATTATATACACATTTCTATTGTCTTACCTCTCTTACCTCAGCAGCCAACTCCTAATACTTGTTGCAGCTTCAAACATCTCACCCAAAGCAGTCAAAGGGACCTGTATAAGTGAAATTTGACCAAAAGTCAACATTCTCATTCTCACCCACACCTGTATGAACACGTATAAAAACAATCAAATTACTAAGCTAAACGCAACGTTACCTATGCGGGTTGAAAAAAGATTCTAAAAAACAAAATAAATAGAGAGATAGGACGATAGGTGAAAAATAGAGTGGGTTGCGGGACGGGCCAAAAAGGGCTCAGTTTCAAACCATGATAATTTAGACCATGCGTAGTGGGCAATATTCACCTTTGGGCGTTTTGCGCCATGTGGCAGCCCAGTCAGCAATGATTCACCTTTGGGCGTTTTGCGCCATGTGGCAGCCCAGTCAGCAATGGGGCATTATTGGGCGTTTTCTAAAATGGGTGCAGTGGGGATGTGGGGATTGTGGGGCATTATCTTTGTAATAAAATAAAATAAAATAAAATAAAAATTTAAAATTTTATTGGCCAAATAATATAAGCTCAAATGTGATTGGACAAGATTTCCCCCACCCGGCGTGATTTAAAAAACGCTCAAACCAAAAAACAGCCAATCACGCCCATGCGTAGTGCAAAGGGGCGATATTGGGCGTGATTGAGCCCCAAAAACGCCCAAATTTGCAACCACTATGGGTGTGTGGGCCTAGTCAGCTAGCCCTTTTTACCCAAAAAAAAGTTGGAATTCTAATTATAACAGAGTTAATCAAACTCTATGTAAGAAAGCGAATATAGGGGGTTTTATGCATTTGAATACAGTTTAAACGACTTTGACCCGTTTGACCTGTTTAGCCCATTCGTGGATAATAACACATAACCCAGATCTCTACACATTTATAGGTGCATATGGATCTAAAATTTAATTATGCAAACCTGTTCAAGCAGGCTTCCTTCCAGTTTAGATGCGAGATCAACTTCCAGCTCATGCTCAGACGCCTTTTTAATAGCTTCAAAAGCATAGTCGGTTGTTACGACAGTAACTCGTCTAATCCCCTTAGCAATTCCCTCTTCAGACAAGAGTGCAAACGCTTTCGCCTCGCGTGTATTTGAAATAGGGGTCCCTGGTTTTATTCATAAAAATAGTTAAATTAACAATTAACAGATCAAAAAGGATTTATAAAAATCAACAATCTTTTAAAATGTGTTTACCGCCACAAAGTTCTGCAGATATCGACGACCATTGTTCATTTTCAGGATCGACCAATAATTCGTCCACTTGTCGGCCAATGGCAACAATCCTAACTGGATCAGGGTACACCTGTACCGGAAATGTAATTATGGATTTATAGCATCTGTGTATTTTGTATATTTGAAAATATAAAAACAAGCGTTCATTTCAGACCGCTTACTTTACCGAAAACAGCGGCCCACCGAATAGCGGTTTTGGCATTACCCAGCTCACTTTTCATCACACCACCGAATTCAAGCACACTCCACGACGGCATTGTGGTGATGAACGCCATAGGAAACCCAAACTTAATATTATCACCGGCATCATAGTACCAACCTACTAAATCCACCTGCATTATAAAAAAACACACAAAAATCAAACTTGCAGAAGCAAGAGCAGCAGCTGTTTCAGCTGCAACTTCAGTTCCGGGGTTGTTTCGGTCGATTTTTATAACGGTTCTTTGTGTATCCATGACTTCGGGTCCTTCCCAACATGCGTGATCTTTGTTCGCATCACCAACCTTCGATTATCGATCGAAATGTCAGTAGAATCAGTGGTTCCTTTTATCAGGATCAGATAATATATTATATGAATGTTACCTCAAAAACCAGAACTATCATACTGGTTCCTTTCATCGGGATCAGATAATATATTATATGAATATGTGATCTCCTTAAACATATCAGCAGCTTTAGGGTCATTTGCATTCTTGTCAGGATGGTACCTAAGATAATACATCAACAACTCTCTAACTGAAACATATTTTTGACAAACTGCATAAAATTTGATAATTTTTACAAAAATCAGATTCATTATATGCATAGAATTTGATTATTAGAGAGTTCAGCAAATAGGTAAAAAAGTCATACCTGAATATATAAACTTTTCACATCTTCTATACCAGCAAGGTAATCTATTCTTCATGCTATCTGTTTATCATCATACGTGTGCAACTAAGAATCGTTAATTCATTTACCTAGTAAACATAATTTCTCTCCTATTATGAAACAAAAATACCTTGAATTTTGGGCACCAAAGGGCACCAAAATTCTGGTCTTTTCAGCACACTTGAGATTCAAATGCACACCTCTGTTTTCATACTACCTGAATAGTAAAGACAAACTTGGAAGTTGCTGCTCCCTATCTGAAAAATAGGCAATGGGTATGGCAGAAAGATGAAGACAATATCAAGTGAAAACTCATGCACTTTTCTTTACTTCAACAGCCTTGATAATATCAATGAACTCAAGTTACATATGCAAAATAAAAAGTTCAACAACCTTGTTATGAAAGTACCTTTTGCATTTGGAATTTGCAAACAAAAACACCTAAATACAACAATCAATCTACACATTCAAAAATTGCACTAAAATTGAAATATCCAAAACAGATTCACCATTATATACCTGTGAATCAGATCTGATGAATCTAATACCCTTACCAGGGTAAATCTTCTGGCCACTGAATCTGCATAGCTCAATCCTATAACAACAACCAAAGTAAAAGTAAAATTAAACATTATAACCAAATAGCATCTCTAGAAAAACCTAAAATCAAGCATCAATAGCCTATTATTAATCAATACAGCAATTAAATTCGCATATAAACAGGTAATGAAGTGAAAATCATACAGATTTAGTGAAAACCTGAGTTCCTTATGAACAATAAATCAAATTTCATGAGTTTGAAACCCTAACTTACGCAGACAATAGAAACAATATTGTGTAACATATTGCAATATAGATATAGATGATGGATATATATGTTGAAGTGATGAATTAAAGATGAGAAAACGTACTTGAGAACCATATTGACGGCCGCAGCTTCCCCTTGTTTGTAAAAGATGAAAACCCTAGCTGATTGAATACAGTCCTAGCAAAAACAATAAAAAGTGAAACAATTTACAAATTGTACCAAATCCGTATGTGATGTGATGTGAAAAGAAACATGGGCTTCTCAAAATCCCCTGCTCTTGATGCAATCACCACAAACACTCAAGAAATTGGGGTTCCTCCGTGTGTGATGTGAAAACCCTAAGTTCAGAGAGAATGAACTGAATCTGAAAAAAGAAACATGGGATTCTCAAAATCCCCAGTCTAAACTGAGATGGGAATCAAAACCCCCATAAAATCATACCTGTGAATAGAGGAGTTCGAAACTTACAAAGTTCTTGTTTCTTCTCAAGGAATGTGCGATCAAGGGAGTGTGTGGAGGGATCGTAGAGGAGTTCGAAGCTGTTGAAGATCTCTGATTGTTTTTCCTTTTGATCCACAAATCCAAATCCAGATCTTTGAGGGAGAGAGAGAGAACGAAAATGAAAAAAAGGGCTCTCAATTTGAAATTTGAAATGAAATTTAGGGTTTTTGTTGGCCGCGTTTTTTGTGTGATTGAGGGTATAACTGGAAAGGTAAATTAGTAGTGTGCTTTAGAGGATTATACATCATGTATTAAGGGTGTTTTAAAGAAATTTATATGACCTTAAGAAGTCCTTTGGATATGCTTATTAATATAGTATATATATATATATATATATATGTGTGTGTGTGTGTGTGTGTAATTTGGTACTAAAAAAACCATCAACTAGAATAGATAACCTAATACCTATCGATGCATAATCCCTAGTGTGTTTAATTTTCAGTTATAATATGTAATCGATGCATATGTATAGATATATATAAAAAGAGTAAGTCGCAATGCTCGACGTTTTTATCTACCTGCTTGCGTGATTGTTTGTATTAAATCTTATTCTGTGATATTGATACCTGATAAATGTTTACAATTCAGATGGATAACGAAATAAATCAGGAAAACCAGAATAATGATAATAACGGAAACCAAGTGAATAACAGTGCCATCGAACACATAGTAGCACAAGGAATCATATTATGCCCTATATTATAAAGACTGTTAAAGAAGCAGAAAATAATAAATCTGTAACTGGAAGTAAACGTGCACCTACTGAACCAAGTCACAGCGTGAATGAAAATCGCGGACCAATTATCCAAGCACCGATCCCAAAAAGAAGTACTATCTCATATGGTTGTTCTTATAAAGAATTACGGTCTTGCAAACCAATAGAATTCTCAGGCAATGAAGGAGCCATTGCAGCCTTACGCTGGATAGAAAAGACAGAAGCAGTCATAAAAATAAGTAAATGTGCTGAAGAAGATAAGATTATGTTTGCTTCTAATCTTTTTAAGAATGTAGCCTTAGAATGGTGGAATATTATCCAGTCTAAAGGAAGTGAAAGAGCTTATAATATGGAATAGACCGACTTTAAGGATAAAGTCGAAAGAAAATTATGTCCTCCTCATGAAAAAGAACAGATTGCCAATAAGTTCCTAAATCTTAAAATGACTGGAATAGACTGCAAGGGTTACACTACCATATTCTTCGAATATGCTGGGATAGTGCCAACCTTAGCCTCACCAGAACCAATATTCATCTCCCTTTACATATGGGGATTAATCAGTGAGATCAGATGTAACACCCCAACCTGAATAGGCTGACGTGTCACTCATACAGATATCAAAACTAAAACCAATCCATAACGTTGAAAACAAAAGATCCTAATTACATTTTCATTACATTACCGAAATAAAAATAAATCTTTATCTTCACGACACTCTTCATGTATTCCCCATGTTTCCCAAATTACATGTCAAACAAATAAGACAAACACAAGAAAGAAACTACGGCTGAGCCCAAAAGTTGCTCAGTAACGGGGAAATCAACAGTACATGAAAAGACGAACGAATGGGAACAAAACACCACATAAGGGAAGCTGAGCTGAGACTGACATTGAACCACGTTTGAAACTAAAACAGTTTTCCTTCTCTCAAATGGTTTTACTTATAATATAATATTGTTTAAAAAAAATCCCAATTCCTTTAGAAAAAGAAAATTATCGAAATTACTATATTATGAATAAACATTTAGATTTAAATCAAAATCTAATGATAACTCGAATTTCATAACAAATCAGTATTTAGTCAAAACAACTATATTTCTTATTTGAATATATATATATATATATATATATATATATATATATATATATATTTAATTAACAAAATAGTTTAGATAACCTGAGTTTTGAAAACATAGAAATCTAATACTTGTAAAGATTATGCAACTCGATACTGGAAACAAAACAGTTCGAAAATAAATACTGAGACAGACACCGGACAAATGCTGAAAACAGAGACTGAAATCCTGGCACAGAAACAAATACTTTTATAACTTGAATCCCAAAACTTATACTGAACAGATAACAGATACTGAACATAATCTGATGCATATAAACATATTAAACATATCATAACAGAGACAAGACATGCGTGACAACATATAACAGTAAAACAAGTCACGTAATATAGAAGCACCCACGAGCCTAAACTGAGGCATACATGGCTATAGTCCATGCGCCGAGATGGTGCGTTAGGCGTACACACATTATTCCATCTCAACAGGAGTCAGGAGTCAGAGCTAAGATCGATTTATCCGCCTCTAGGGGCCAAGTGCTACACAAGAACAAGCTAGAGACGACGTGAACTATAGTTACGCACCGTCACGATGAGTGCCATGTCGTTAACGCCCCAACGACAAGTAACTTATAATTGCTCGGGTGACAGAGTAGAAAGCCGTATAAAAATAAATGTATCTTGACAAGGTATAAGGTTTATTGCATGCTACAATATATACTAGTCATATAACAATACGAAACAGAAACTACTAACGAAAACATCCGTACTACAAAGTAACGGACTTGAATAAAAATACTATGATGTCAAGAAAAGGAACCCATACCAACGAGTAACGAAAAATAAAAATATACTATGATGGAAGAAAAACAGAATCTGTACCAATAAGTAACGAAAATAAAATAATACTACTATGTAAAAGAAACGGAATCTGTACCTTGATTTAGCAAAGCAAAGAAAAGATCCAAATCGATTCGTCCTTAAAAACTATTGCGAACCTAAATCCCATATTTTAAAAAATGAGTTTTTTTTTTCATTTAATCTAATATATCCTTCTTTAGATTTTCCGGCGACCAAACTAGTTTACCCAATAATCAAATACGCTTTTGGTTCAACACTCACGATAACTAATTTAATCATCTCGTTTATATAATATAGTCTATTATGTCTAGATTAATATATATATGTATAGATATACACACACCACATACTCATATTCACATGCATGAACCACATTCATGCACATAACTAAACATTATACATCACATACACAGTGTATATGGATCACACACAGAACACTCACATCACACATTCATACACAATTGAAATTAGTACATGCACATATACATTAGATTCAACTTAAAACAAACTCAATACAAACACACTAATCAAAATAATATTATGATGCGCACACCCCACACTCAAAATCGACTCTCCTTCTATTTTTTATTTTTAAGTCACCGGAAAGAACTTAACAAACCAAAATTTAGTATATCAAGTTTGAATCGGAGAGGGTTCGATCTAGTACCTTATCAGTCAAACGGAGTTAACCGGAGACACACCGTTAGCACTTCGGATGGTCATGCAAACTTCACTAAGGTGAGCGGCAATGGTGGTTTTACATTTTGTACCTATGGAGACTGGTTCAAGACATATATATATATACTTTTAGATTGCGAAAGTCGAAACCGAAACAAAATCTAAAATAAAGAAACGATCAAATTCGGTACCCGAACCGTGAGTCTAAGTTCTAATCGTGGCGGCAATTGTCACAGCGAAGTGCGACGGCGAGCTTCCGGTGGTTGTACGGCGAGGCGGTCACGGCGTGACGGACTTCCATTGGGTGGCGCAAGCTTGGAAAGGAAATCAGATTCAAAAGCGAAGGTTATGAGAGTTATAAAAGGAATTGATGTGGTGTATAAAGGAGTAAAACTCGGCTGGTACGTTTGATTATTATATCGAAGCTTAGAGATCAGATTGAGTGGCTGATGGGTTTCAAATAAACTTTATCTCTTTGCTCAAAACTGGAATTGCGGTGATCGGAGAAACAACCAGCAAGGAAACGTGTTGTACCACATTTGATTTGGAATTTTCATAAACACCCCTAGAGTTTCATAAATATACCTATTTAATATAAACTTCATTTTATTAATGTAATTGGATTTTATTTCAACTAGATACAACTAAGTATTAATTTTTATTGTTTACTTTATAAAAAAACCATTTAGAATTATAATTCTTATAAAAAAAATAAACTTAAAGCTACATTTTTTCGTACATGTATATATATATATATATTAGTATTATTAATTCCGAATATTACAATTCTACCCCTCCAAAAAAATTTCGTCCTAAAAAATGCTAAGCACAAATACAAACGATCTCAATCATAACGGAAATAGAAAAGACTTAACACATAGCAAGCATTTAGACATAATACATACTAAGGTTATTCAAAAGGTTGGATTGTTTAACATCCCACATCTTAAGTTATACGTAATTCAAATTCAAATGTCACTAATAAAAGTTCATATCTTAGTAGTGTGTATGGGAAGGAACTATATTATTGAATACTACAATCTATTAAGGTATCTAACGCATATGGAACTGACTTCAGATTGCATAAATGTGTACTACACACTATTCAAATAATATGGAGTTACCGACGTCACAAGGTAAATGGGGACCGAGTCAAATTAAATTAAATGCGGTAAAAAACAAATCAAACAAAAATCAGATTTCGGAGCACCAGAACGTAAATGGATTAGGATATGCACCAATCTACAAAATAGGGACCCAAAAGCGCACTTATGTACCTGTAATTCACGATTACGTTCATGAACATAATCTCCAATCACCTTATGTCAGTGCCCTAACTGTCCTCCTATCATGCATCTCGGTGACTTATCCAAGTAAGGCAAACAAAGAGACCATAAAGGAATCATAGACAAGTGTTATATTCTAAGGAATAATGGAAAAATAACTAAAGTAGATGTGTCGATTATGCAAGGATACATAGTACTGATGTGAAACACCTCTTGAAGCACGTATGATAGCAAGGTCCACGTGGAGCGTACTCGAGTTCGTACGATAACATAGTTACTTCAATCGTGTCCTCCACGATGTTCCGATTCATTCAAGAATTCCATAATGATGATAGAATAACTATTCGATAAAGCCAATATATTTGATAAGTCTATGATTTCTTAAAAAAATAACTACCCAAACTATTTACTTTAAAAAAACATTTGGATTTTATCAAAAACCAATAATTCATAGAATTTAATAACAAATTATTATCAGATAAAGATAAAAATATTTTATACAACTAGAAACTTTATATTTAAGTAAGAAAGTAACTTAGATAACCTAGATATCACAATGTACTGGAGTACTTACGAAAATTTTGGAATATGAAATGAAACAAGAAAAGAAACAAAAACCAACACAAAAACAAATACTAAGATAGACACTTGGAGCATGTACTGACAGATATACTACCAAGCATAAAATCTGAATCTGAATCGGAAACTAAGACTGACACTTACAAAAGTAAAAACACAAAACGGACTGAGATATTGTGCCAAACATGCACAATTGATACAGAAAAAGAGTTGGATACTGAATATGATCATAAGTAGATCCAGTACCGATTAACAAAAGAAATGACTCTAGCAGATAGACCTAAAGACAACAAACTGATGAGCATGAAGATTGATTGAAAGTCGAAATCCTAACCCAACGTCTACCCATTAACTCACAGGTTGTTTTTAAGGTTTAACTTTTCTACAGGAAAGAGCCTTTGCTCTGGTACCATAATTGTAACACCCCAACCTGAACGGGCTGACGTGTCAATCATACAGATATCAAAACTAAAACCAATCCATAACGTTGAAAACAAAAGATCCTAATTACATTTTCATTACATTACCAAAATAAAAATAAATCTTTGCCTTCACGACACTATTCACTTATTCCCCACATTTCCTAAATTACCTGTCAAACAAATAAGACAAACACAAGAAAGAAACTACGGCTGAGCCAAAAAGTTGCTTAGTAACGGGGAAATCAACAGTACATGTAAAGACGAACAAATGGGAACGAAACACCACATAACGGAAGCTGAACTGAGACTGACATTGAACCACATTTGAAACTAAAACAATTTTCCTTCTCTCAAATGGTTTTACTTATAATATAATATTGTTTAATAAAAATCCCAATTCCTTTAAAACAAGAAAATCATCGAAATTACTATATATGAATAAACATTTAGATTTAAATCAAAATCTAATGATAACTCGAATTTCATAACAAATCATTATTTAGTCAAAACAACTATATTTCTAATTTGAAAATATATATATTTAATTAACAAAATAGTTTAGATAACCTGAGTTTTGAAAACATAGAAATCTAATACTTGTAAAGATTATGCAACCCGATACTGGAAACAAAGAGTTCTAAAACAAATACTGAGGCGGACACCGGACAAATGCTGAAAACAGAGACTGAAAACCTGGCACTGAAACAAATACTTTTATAACTTGAATCCCAAAACTTATACTGAACAGATAACAGATCTGGATATAATCTGATGCATATAAACATATCAAACATATCATAACAGAGACAATACATACGTGACAACATATAATAGTAAACAAGTCACGTAATATAGAAGCACCCACGAGCCTAAACTGAGGCATACATGGATATAGTCCATGCGCCGAGATGGTGCATGTAGGCGTACACACATTATTCCATCTCAACAGGAGTCAGGAGTCAGGAGTCAGAGCTAAGATCGATCTACCCGCCTCTAGGGGCCAAGTACTACATAAGCACAAGCTAGAGACGCCGTGAACTTTAGTTACGCACCGTCACAATGAGTTCTATGTTGTTGACGCCCCAACGACAAGTAACTTATAATTGCTCGGGTGACAGAGTACAAAGACGTATAAAAATAAATGTATCGTGACATAAGTCTAAAGGGAACATGCAATAATGAGCACAAGGTATAAGGTCTATTGCATGCTACAATATATACTAGTCATATAACAATACGAAACAGAAACCACTGACAAAAACATTCGTACTACAAAGTAACGGACTTGAATACAAATACTATGATGTCAAGAAAAGGAACTCGTACCAACGAGTAACGAAAAATAAAAATATACTACGATGGAAGAAAAACAAAACCCGTACCAATAAGTAACGAAAATAAAATAATACTACAATGTAAAAGAAACGGAATCTGTACCTTGATTTAGCACAGCAAAGAAAATATCCAAGTCGATTCATCCTTAAAAAATATTGCGAACCTAAATCCCATATTTTAAAAAATGAGTTTTTTTTTTCATTTAATCTAAAATATCATTCTTTAGATTTTCCGGCTACCAAACTAGTTTACCCAATAATCAAATACACTTTTGGTTCAACACTCACGATAACTAATTTAATCATCTCGTTTATATAATATAGTCTATTATGTCAATATATATATATATATATATGTATGTATAGATATACACACACCACATACTCATATTCACACACACGCATGCACAATCAAAATACATGCACGAACCACATTCATGCACATAACTAAACATTATACATCACATACACAGTGTATATGGATCACACACAGAACACTCACATCACACATTCATACACAATTAAAATTAATACATGCACATATACATTAGATTCAACTTAAAACAAACTCCATACAAACACACTAATCAAATAATATTATGATGCGCACATCCCACACTCAAAATCGACTCTCTTTCTATTTTTTTTTGTTTTTAAGTCGCCGGAAAGAACGTAACAAACCAAAATTTAGTATATCAAGTTTGAGTCGGAGAGGGTTCGATCTAGTACCTTATCAGTCAAACGGAGTTAACCGGAGACACACCGTTAGCACTTCGGATGGTCACGCAAATTGCACTAAGGTGAGTGGCAGTGGTGGTTTTACGTTTTGTACCTACGGAGACTGGTTCAAGACATATATATATACTTTCAGATTGTGAAGGTCGAAACCGAAACAGAATCTAACATAAAGAAACGATCAAATTCGGTACCCAAACCGTGAGTTTAAGGTCTAATCGTGGCGGCGATTGTCACAGCGGAGTGCGACGGCGAGCTTCCGGTGGTTCTACGGCGAGGCGGTCACGGCGGAGACGGACTTCCATTGGGTGGCGCAAGCTTGGAAAGGAAATCAGATTCAAAAGCGAAGGTTATGAGAACCAGAATGTAATGATATGTACATAGACATATCGCATAAGACCAATTAAGGACTTATGAAAAATACCCTTAGATATCCCGGCAAGGATTTAAAGTGGTACTTTGAGTATTCGTCAAGAGTTATAATCTGTACCTTGTACTTTGTTTCTTAGAATAATGAGTACTTAGGATTTTTGTGGAGATCGTGAGCGATCACAAAAATGGAAGAACTACGAGAGTAGTTCGTCTTGCAAGGAACATGGTTCCTTGGTTTTGGTATCGTAGGGGTATGTCATTCATACACGTAACCACATTTGTTTTCGTACATCGAAATGAGAATAAAGATTTATTATAAACCAAACTAATTGTTTCAGAGTCTTGGATAACAAAAGAAATAAAGCATAAAGTTCAATTGTTTCAAAGCAGCATCGTCTTCCAGTTAGCCAAATGCTCATCCATGGGCTGGATTTGCATTAACAAGTTTTGGGCAATTGTTCCTGAAATGGCCCATCTCGCCATAGTTGTAGCAAGAACCAGGTGGAAAATGAGCTTGAGCAGGGTTGGCTTGAGGTTGGTTTGGACCACCTTGGTTCGGGGTAGTTCGACAAGCATTTGCCAAATGGCCAAGTCACCCACATGATGTGCACTAACGACACTGTAGGTGAGCTTGGTGGTGAGCATTACACCTGTTGCACAGTGGTGCAGTACCAGCATAGGTTTTTCTAGCAAGGGGTTGTGCTGGTTGGTTAGGTGCAGCTTGATAGTTTTGAGCAACTACAACGAAGTTCTACGAAGCCTTACGCTTCTTTGACTTATTAGAGGATTCGGTCTTGTTATCCTTTAATTTATTCTTGTCCGATGGTTTCTTATCACCTTTTCAGAAAAGTTTACCGTTCCTAACTTGAGATTCAGTCAGGGTAGCAGATAGCTCAATGGCCTGTCTAACTGTGGTAGAGTTGCTACCAGTAACAATGTCCTGAACTGGGTCAGGGAGGCATCAATGTATTTTTCAATCGCCTTATCCAAAGGCGTAACAATGGTAGAACACAACAGAATTAATTCCTCATAACGATCATTGTAGGCTTGATGCTCACCGCTATCTTGATTAAGATCGTCGAATTCCCTTTCCAGTGCCCTGAGTTCATGACGAGGACATAATTCATTCATCATTAGAGCTCGAAGCTCTTCCCAGGTTTGGGCCATTGCCACATTGGCACCCCTGTCTCTCATCACACCATTCCACCATGTTAGTGCCCTTTTCTCAAAGACACTAGATGCAAACTCAACCTTTCGCTCGTTCGGACATTGAACGTGTCGAAATGTGCTTTCTAAACTCTCGAACCATTGTAGGAGCCCAGTAGCTCCTTCAGACCCAGAAAATTTAAGCGATTTAGCCGAATTGAATGTCTTATAGTTGCACTAAGCATTGTTATTGTTATTGTTGTTGTTCACTTGGTTTATTTGAGTAATAAGGTTCGGGTGTACAACAGCGATTTGCTGAGCGACTAAGGCTGCTATTGCAGCATCTTGAGTTTGATCGTGTCTAAGAGGCATTCTACAAGAATAAGGAAACATGGGAAACGTGTGAGATTGATATTTGGATAATTAAAGGTGGTATTGAAAATATCGACGAAACATAAGGAATGTGGTCATTTATTTGTCACTTCAAACAAACAAACGACACACAGTGACCAATCAAAGTAAATGGGTCTTTATAATGTATCGAGAAGATATGCTTTAGCCTATAGGTGGACACTCACCCCAAGAATTCCCAGGTAAGAGTGACTCGTCCGATGATGCGGATTTGTACGAACACTCTAGCCTTAGACAGAAAACTCAGAGTACAGGCACCCACCCTTCCGGATTGCACATGTTCACATTTAAAGCCCAAACTTTGACCAGATTTTGAAAGTAGCAAAGACTTAAAAGCCTTAAAACAAATTATCTAAGGATAGATGATTTCTTGTGAAGTTTTGGAAAAAAATTGACTCGAGAAAATGGATTATGTTTTGTTTTTGGTAATCACCTAAGGATAGGTGATAACATTGTATTAAGAATCTAAACACAAGTGAACTCACGTTAGGGTCCTAGGAAGGTTAGAGACTAGGTCAAGAGCATTACCAATAACCTAATTCCCTATAACCATGAGCTCTGATACCAACTTTTCTGTAACACCCCGACCGCGTAATACAACAAACCGCAGCGGAAACGTCAGGGAGTTTTGTCACAGAATCATTGTTTCACAACAGATGGTAATTGGAGTTTTGTTTTATTTCATTTATAGACTCGTTGTTTTGATACAACCCAAATAAGTACAACAATTGTCTTTCAAGTTTTAAGTCACTAAGGCCCGCGTCCATCCTATGTGTAGCAAGCAATCAACAATCGTCACATAATAGAACCTGAAACATATGTGAAAACAGTGAGCAGAAAAATGCCGGCGAGTACATTGGTTTTGTATGTCAAATTCATGGCTTTGAATTCATATTGCACTACCTCGACCAACTATGAGAGTTGTCGAATATGTACCTTGAAATCAAAAAGTGTTTGATATTGCAATATGTTTTATCAACTTTACAAGTTGATATAAGTAAAACTAAAACCATTGTAGCCATGAATCTTGACTGAAAACATTTGTCTTTGTAAAACCAAGTAGTAAATTGTCTTGAAAGTAAACATCGTATGGTTTATATTTTTAAGTAAACCTCGTTTGTGACATCGTTTGAAAACGTTCGTCCAAGTGATCTACTTAACGCTACGACATGCAATGTGAAAAAAGCACTTATATATAGGAAGTACCAGTGGCGTATCCACCATGATTTTATCACATTACACACGCCTCGTTACCTAATCACTTACCATAACCCAATCGTCCAAATCGTCCTTGTTACGAATCGTTTGTGTTATATAAACCAATCGTTCAAATCGTCTGTGTTATAAACCATCGTTCAATCGTCCGTGTTTTAAATTGTGAAATACAACTTTTGGTCGTTCTTTAATGAATACATTCAAACCTGTGTGACTCGAATATACCACTCATGGGGTATCTTTAATAGGCCCTGAAAGACCTCTTTAACATCGACTAACAAACCACTAAAGGGTTTGTTAAAATGACAGATTCTGTCGTTACCCCAAACTATCCACCAAATCCACTGAATAGCCCGATAACGGGATTTGTCTGATCCTATGGTACCATAACATACTACTGGTCGGCTTGATCATTGTTAATGAATGCCACTCGTCTTTCGACTAACGCCCCCAATAAGTTCATTCACATTATTGAAATCGTCAAGTTTTATATAAACCATAGTCTTTGTTTTGAAAACTTGAAAAGCATTTAGCACATATGAGTCACCCCAAAACAATTGAAAGCATAAAAGAGGGGAGCTATGTACTCACTTGGGATTGCTAAGTATCTTTGAATCAAGTGAAGTATCAAGCTTCGTACGTGTCCTAACGTGTCCTAACATCGGTAACTATGTTAATAAATCGGGACCTAAATCGGGAGATCGGATAGAATGAGGTCTTGTAAACCAAATGAGTGTTGGAACCCATATGATATGGTTTAACAAAGCCAACGTTCTAATTTGAAATCATTCCTAAGTGCTTTTGACCCGTTATGACTCGTTAAGGTAGTTTACGCTACTTTAACGTATCATTTGCGCAAATGCGCATTTGGATGGTCTAACTAGTCCTATGATAAGTCTTATATGCCTAAACATGTTTAATAATGTTGCATAATCAGTTTAAGTGTTAAAATTTAGGTTACACATGCTTAAATTGAAATTATGCACAAAAGGGCATTTTGGTCATTTTCCTAAAGCATATAAACTACATATCATACAACTAATCAAATGAAGTGACCATAAGGTATAACCTTGGAAGGTTATCCCTTATACAACTATGATCACAAGATATGTTTGGTCGGATCCTAATGATCGACCAAATGGGTCGGGTTCGAAAATCTAAGCGGTTGTCGAGACCGCTTGACTTACAACCCTAAATAAGCAATAACTAGAAGTGACGATTTAAACATGTTAAAACATGTTTAACTAAGTTAGAAAACTGATTTGATATCAAAACAAAGTGTTTTGATACCCGAAAATAGTTTCGTTGCAAAATGCACATAATCGTGCATTTTGACTGAAACTTTGACTCGTCACTTCGACTAGTCAACGTGGTAATCGGTAGGTATAGTCGCAAGGTACTATTACCATCGTGATTACGCTCACGTTGCAAAGTTCAAATGAACTTTGTCTTGACCAAATCATGGTCAAAGCTGAAAGTCAAACACTGTTTGACTTTTAGCTTGAAATAAATAAACAAGACTTGAAAGAACACCTACAAGTGCTCTAAGATGGAAAAATGACTAAGAAAGCTCAGGTATGAAGCCTCCAACAAAGTGTGGTAGCCTCAATTCAGAGCTAGAGTGGAAGAGAAAGAAAATGAGCAAGTGAAGAATGAAATGGTCTTGGCTATTTATAGTAATCCTTGAATTATAAGATCTTGACAAGTGTTCGTGTTGTGATCAAGGAATGATCTACACCATACACTTGTTAGGACCTGATTAGCGGACTTGTAAAACAATTTACTTGGCCCCCAAACATGAAAACAACCAATGATGTGTGGTAAAATACACATATTTGTCCCGTGTAAAATGTATAATTATTGTATAGTTTTTATTTGTTTTTTATAGTTTTTAGTATTATATTATATTATTTTGTCTTGGGCCAGGTTATGGTGCAAATGGAGCGAAAACGAGTAATAATTAAATAACCAGCCAGTTGAGTAGAGTAGACCGCCAGTGACCAAAGGAAATTTGTCGCTATTTTCTGTGAGTGGGCCGAGCCCGCTATCTCTATGTTATTTATTAGAGATTTCATATCTCACATGACCCAGAGAACAAAATGACATGGAATGAAGAATTAAAGTGGAATTATTAGTCTATTGGATGACTAAATGGTAAATGTTAGGCATAAATCAATTTAGGGAGCTGTATATCTCATGTGATCGAGTAACAAAGAAAAAAAAAATAAAAGAAGCCCAGAAGCTTCTTGGTCAAAAAAGGTCCATGCCCGAGTTAAGGAAAAAAAAACATTTGATGAAGCATGGCCCGCTGTTGTGTTCGAGGATCTGATCCCATTTTAGTTTGCTGTTGGGCCGTTCCATGTATTGCTAAGGCCATAGGGCATCTTGAGGAGCAATAATAAAAGGCATAGAGTAGACGGCAGCAACAATAGACATATTCGAGAGGAGGGAGTATTATTCTTTTGAAGACGGCTGACGATCAGAGCATAAAGGGCCGATTTCAAAAAGGAGAAGCTGGTTCAAGATTCAAAGCCACGGTTCAAGATTAGAGTCTGGGTTCATAAACGAGTTAGCTTTACAGTTTTTAATTAGACTTTGTGTTTTTTTTTAGACTTGTGAACATGATGTTTTTGATATCTCAGACTTGTTTATTGTTTATGACTATGATTCTTGGCTAGTTATTTTTCTACCCGGGTTTGTGATAATTATTCGTGTTAATTGGTAATTTCTCGGTTTTGGTAATTTTGTGATGGATAAATATTAAAGTAAAAGACCTAATAATAATTGGCTAGATGTGTGTGCATGCTTTATTCTAATTTATTGTTCAATCGTTTCTCATGTGTCTTTGTAAATGTCTTTCATGTATATATGCATGTTAGGTTACCTACTTTGTGTTTGTAACTAGTTTATGGTTTATGGTGCACGTATCCCATAGGAACATTGTTTGATAATTTAGAGGAGTTTAGTGCTCTACCTATTCTTGAGACCGGAAGGAGATAGATAGTTAGGATTATCTTTGGTGCTAGGTATTTAGGTGCGGTGAGACCAGGAGGAGATCTGTCTAAGTGGCCTAGTATTATTTGTTTTCCTAAGTCTTGTCAAGTGTTTTTAGGTTACCTCGTGCACTCTAGGGTGTATTGTGATTAGTGAGACCGAGAGGAGATCTAGTCTTTGGGTACTTTAGTATTGTTGGAGAGACCAGGAGGTGATCCAACCCATACCAGTGAGCTTTATTTGACCTTTAGGACCTTAGGAGAAGTTGATGAGATCGGGAGGAGATTCAACCTGTCTTTAGTTTTAGAGTGTCATGTTATTAGAATCTGGTTCCATCATAGTTACCATTGCCGAGAGAAAACCGATAGTCGCGAATAGGATTCCAAACCTGGGTAGTACTTTCTCATCCTTGATTTCACCTTAGTAGCCTTCAGCCTGCGTGTAGATAGTCTAGTTCGTCTTAGTTAATTCCTTTAGTTTAATTAGTTAAAACCCCAAAATCAAATCAAATCAACCAGTTAAGTAATTAGTTGAATTAGAGTCTAGTGTAGCGTCGCTAGTGTCTAGTGGGTTCGATACTCGGACTTCATTAGGCTTTACTACGTACGATAGGTACACTTGCCTGTCAGTGGTCTAGCATTTAGAGAGTCTTAGTTTATAAATTTAAAACTAGGGTGTCTAGTTTAGGTTAGTTTTTATAGACCATATTTACCACATCAAGCAACCAAAACCAACTAATTCAGCTGATTTCATCAAAATTGGTTTCTTCCCTGCTCTGCCTTTCGCGCTCCGCGACCCAGATAGTCCCAGGAGTCGCGGCCCGCCTACCAGTCTGCTGTTCAGAACTTTCAGTTTTGGCAGAACTGGTCCCTGTAGCTTAGAACTTGTTTTTCGACGCGTTTAACCCCCGTTAACCCAATTTTAAAGATCTACAAGGATGTTTAAGCATTGGGGACTTGAAATATGCTTGGAAATATCATGGATGTCGGTTCGTTTGGTCGTACGATCATGTTTTTCGATTAGTTACGACGAAACTTGAACAGACGCGAAAACGATCAAAATTACGCGACGAATGGTATTTTTGCATTCCTATCACTAAAATACAATATTTTAGTGATTACAAAAATTTTTGGATGTCCGGATATGGTCAGAACGTAAGATATGCACGCATTTGCATACTTTCGCAGTTTTGACGCTTTTAGCCCCTGTGATCAAATAAGCGTATTTTCACATACCGAACCCTTCAAAACTTATTTCTAAGCTATGTAAAGGGTATTCAGGGTATGTTTAGCTTTTGATCTTGTTCCAGAGTATACGTTGCCATAAGAATTGACAGACTTTTGCAGTTTGTCTCAAATAGTCTCTGTGATCGAATAAACTTGTTTTTGTCATACCAAACCCTTCAAAACTTATTTCTAAGTTATGTAAAGGATATTTAGGGTATGTTAAGCTTATGTCACTGTTGCGGAGTGTATTTCACGTTAAACTGATTACGTTTACGTAACAGTTTGCGTAAAACTTCCAGAAAAACTTCTCGAGAGTTCGAAATCATACGAGACTTGATATGTGTAATTGTCACATGTCGTTATACAAATCCCGGGAATGAAACTCAAGATTTCATTGGATTTGTATTTGTATGATGATCGTAATGGCACAAATGTCGCAGTTGAGTTGTTGGTGGTGTAGAAAAAATGATCATGGCAGTTGTTTTGTTAATAGCTGCTGAAACAACTAGGGTATCAGAAGTGGTTTGGCTAACATCTGCTAATACATTTGTTGTACCAGCATCTGTTGGGTGAATTGGTGATGGTAGTGGTGAAGCTTTCTTTTGCTTCTTTAGTGGTGGTTTTTGTGATGAAGGTTTGGTTTTAGGTTCAACAAGGGTTTTGGGTTCCGCAGAGGATACATTTTTGGTATGTTCAGCAAATGTTTTAGGAGGTGTGGTGATTGGCTGTCTTAGATTTCTTGTAGACTTCCTTCTTTTTGAAGTGCCAATATTCTCTTTCTTCATTTGCTTTGCCTGTTCTTACTCAATCAAACTGGAAGCTTTGGCTTCTTTTATATCTTGCTTCTTCTGCTTTTCCAAGGTAATCTCTTCAGCCTTCTTGTTAAGGGTCTCATCAATCCCTTTTTGTTTTTCATCCTCTGATGCCTTTGCAGAAGATTTTGTTTGAGCAGACTCTGGCTTTTGTTGCACCTTTGGTTTTGGTTTTGAATCAAGCTGCAACTTTCTTAAATTATCTTTCTCCCCATTTTGGCATCATCCTCATTTTCATCTTGAAGGACTGTTGCAGGGGCAGAGCCAGTAGTTTCGACCAAATGTTCCCTTATGGCCTTTATGTCTGCTTGAGTCACCTTGTACCTAGCCTCAACCATATTCCTGGTGAGTTCCATGTGGGTGTTATGGTTGATGTCAACCAAATTCCTTTGAGCTTGGATGATTTATTGCATAGATTTCCACAGCTCATTGGCAATTTGCTGAGTGCTAGGTTGACTTTTAGAATGTTCTACCATTTGTTTCATCATTTCTTTCATCTCAATCATTGAAGACTCCATGGAAGACATTCTCTCCGTCAATTCCTTATATCTCAATTCATCACCTAATTTAATAGGATCATTTGAATCCCTACCTGAGGTAGTTATATTTGGTTTGATAATGTGACAACCGGTAATTAACGGCTTCTAATTACGCGATTAACCAACGTTTAAGTCAATAATAAATAGTGTTTAAGGCACGAATTAACTTAATTAGGCTATTGTAATGCCTAGGAGCGCTTATCTGACACTACGATGCGCATATGAGGATTTTCGGGAAATCTGTGGGATGTTAAACGATAACGAACAAAAACTGCACAAAATACCAACAACGCCGACAAATATTAAATTTTTACGATATATTTTAGCTTCGTAATTAAAATTTTACATCTGTAGTTGAAACCGGATCGAAAACAACGGGTTAAAACGAGCAACGCCGTATTTTACGCAATTTTTAATTAAACAAACGAACGAAGGCGTCAAACGCCAACTACCGACCATATCTTACGTGACATAATACTAGAATTTTATTTTATGACGATACATAATGTTCGGGTTTGAATAACGGGTCTCGTAAAAAATTACGGGCCACTTAAACGCGGGATTGGGCTTGTAGGCCTTGGGCCCAAGCCAAAACCCACTAAACTAACCTAAGTATAAATAACTAAGAAAACCCTAAAACCTCACTTGTGTTCAGCCGCCTACATTATCCTATTCCCACTCTTTCTCTCAAACTCAAAACACAAATAACATACACCCACAAAAGATATTCAGAACTTCATCTTCTCAAACTGAAGCACACAACCGGCCATCTACCACCTCCCCCCCCCTCGTTGACTGTTGTCGGCAGCGGATGAAGACTCGCCGACTCGCCGCCGTGAGCGGCGGCGGTGGAGACTATGTTCAGCGAACCCCCCCCCCCTGATTCCTTGACCTCCGGTGGAGGTATAACAGCGACGAAGAGGACCACCACCACAGCGACGGTTCTGTGGTGGATGGTGTCGGGCGGCAGCAAATGAAAGAGAGAGATATGGGTTGAAGAGAGAGGAGGAGTCGGCGGCGGTGGGTCTGAACGGTGCACAACGGAGGACGACAACAGAACCACCACAAGCGGCGGCTGTGGTGGTTGGGTTGACTACGATGCACGACAGAAAGACATCAGCGAGTATGATGATCATTTTCGTGATGGTGGTGACCACCTGACGACAGCGGGATGGTGGTGATACCATGTTCAGTCATGGTTCAAGATTCGGGTTCGGGTCCGGTTAAAGGTGGACAACATCGGGTACCGTCGAGTCAGATTCCATCGGGTCTTGGTTCGGTTCCACAAACTCAGGTTCAAACCACACGGGTCAAGGATCGGTTAACAAGTCAACGACTTGGTTTTCGGTCAACCATGGTTAAAGCAGGTCAACATCAGTCAACGAATTTGTCTTGGGTTCAGATTTTGGCTTGGGTCAACTTTGGATGTTCCGGGTTTAGGTTGGTTCATTTTTGGGTTCAGGTTTCGGTTTCGGGTCACGGTCAAAGTCAACAGTCAACTGCCGGTCAACAGTAGTCAACGTCGGTCAAAGCCCGACCCGGTAAAGTTTTAAGCGTAGCGAGATAGTTTACATTAGATCATAGTTATACGCGACCGAGCTCGACCCGAATCGATTAGATATTAGTTTACTTTTTTATATACTCGACAAAAATTTTATACGTTAGTGACTACTACGCTTTTGCACTTGACGTTTTGATATATTCGACGTAAACTTTATATATAATGTTTGTTGAATGATTGATTGAATTTTTGGAAAATAAATCGACACTCAGATTGTCGGGAGCGTCTAAAAACAGAGGAAACTCTGTCCGTTTTTTGTAAAAACCCGACATATGAAACGTACTTTGTTATAAAAACGACGCCTTTCGGAATGCAATGTACTTTACAAAAATAGATATAAGCATATATTTATTTTGGCGACATTTCCTAACTTATAAAACGAGTATTTGTTTTAACAAATCGACAATTTCGGTATACAACTCAACGAAAACTCCAAAACTTTTATGAGATAAATATCATTATTTATAATTATTTCAAACGCGCAAAACTCGGAAATCTTATATAAAAAAAGGTGATTATTTATATTTATTTCAAAAATCTATTATCCGAAACAACTTGAAATACTTTGATAAAGTAAATATAATGTTTATTATCAGTTCGAACGTTAAGATTTCCGAACACTTTTAAACAATAAGTATAATGTTTATAATGTTTATATTGATTCCAAATGATGGAATTCAGAATTTATATTTCCAACGCTTATTATTCGAAAATCACATAAAATAAATATAATTATTTATATTTGCTTCGATCATCTAAAATCCGAATATTCTTATAATCTGAATATAGTAGTTTATATTCATTTTCAAATGTCAATATTTCGAGTATATACATATTTACTTATTTATTTACAACTCACGTAGCCTACGGAGAGCTGTACTACTATACATCTACGCCTACTATTCGCGACTACTAATACGACTTCTCGAATGTATTTTCATAATATACAGATAGACATTCTAAGTCGCTCGGAAGCTAAGTCGTTTCTATGACTTAGTTTTTATTCCAATTATAAAGTGAGATCAAATAGCCATAGCTTGGTTATTTCGACTTAGAATAATAACACCTTCCCAGAGTTGTTTTATTAACGACTCGGTAGAGCTCGGACACGTAGTTAGCTACGTTGTTTTATTAGAAAACTCATAAGTATTCCTTCGTAGGAATGTCATCGTTGTACGCTAGCTAATTCACGTTCCTGGAACGACACTACGGAATCACGCTAAGCTAGTTTTGCACGGGAATGTCAAGGTGAGTTCATAACCCCCACGTTTTACTGTTTTACATTTTTATAAATGTTTTCGGGGGTGGAAAGACATGCAAGTTTTTGCAAAAGAAAACGCTATTTCGATGAACGAAAACGCATATTTATAAACTATGTTGCAAATGAATTTCAACGAACTCGAAAAGTTTACGAACAAATTATACTAAACATACCGGTTCTACAAAACGTGCATGATTTTCATGACTAGTGACGAGAATGTCCTAGTTACAACAACGGGACTGGGTTGGCCTGCGTACGCAAAACGAGACAACTCAGTGAGATTCATGTCCCCCTTTTCTTTTAACGTTTTGGTTTACAACTTTCGGGGGGAAATACATGTCAAACATAGGTATGATTAAGTTATGGAATGAACTCTTAGATCATGTGAGCATAGGCTGAAACTGAGGTGCCATTAATCCTTTTGAGGACCAAGGAACAAAGGTTAGATCTAATGGGTACGGGCGAGCCCCACTCACGGTCCAAGGGTGACCACTAGAGTGCTGTTGTGTCCACTGTCGAGAGTTCGACACTTAAATTGCCTACGCGGGTTGAGTACCTCCTATGTCGTCGCATATATTAATGTCCTCGCGAAACATTAATGATCAACATGTTCATAGACGCTTTACATACCAACTTACAACACTATAACTTTCAAATGTTTTAATATTCATTTGACGCAAACTCATATTACATGTATTTACAAACTTTGATAATGTTTTCAACTCATGTACAAGTAAGAGGACGAGTTGGTCCTGCTTACAAAGACTCTCGTGGGCTAGACTCACAACTTTCATATATCATGCTGAGAAAATGATTTTACTATGCTTTCTCAACAACTTTTAAATCGGTACACCAAAAAGATTTGTTTAAAATCTTTTTAAAACAAACTATGAACTCGCTCAACTTTATGTTGACTTTTCGCATGTTCTTTCTCAGGTTACATTTTCAAAACTATGGAACGGTTGGAATAGGAGAACCCATGGGAATTCGAGTACTTAGCGGCGTTCATTTTCTAGAAGTCTTAGCTTATTTGCTTCCGCTGTGCAATGAAGATACCGGTCCAGTCACGCCAGCTCCGATATTTCGGGGTGTGACAGATTGGTATCAGAGCTATAGGTTTCAGCGAATTAGGTCTCTGTAGAGATACCTAGGCTTTAACCTCACTTTACTTTGGGGACTTAGATTGTTAAGCCTTTGGATACATACAGAACGCCTAGGACTTGAATATGGGTTCCAACCGTTGCCAAAAACAATGAGTCCACAATTTTTGTTTTTTAACAAACACAAGTGTTGTGTTGATACACGGTTCACGAAACATATTCATACATTAAGCAAGACTTTGAGAGAGTTTTGGATAACGTGCATTTAGGACCCTTGGAAAACTGATGTCGAAACTCATTAAAGGTCCTCACTTAGAACCCGTGACTAACAACTCGGGCAAACACCATTATCTATATTGTCTATGTTTTTTTTTAGTTACTCGAGCAGGTAACCTACGCGGAACGAAACGCTATTGCGCAACTATACATGAAACTTAAACTATACGTCAGCGGACACGACTTTCGAGGCAAGGCCTCTGGCAAACATGATTGGGCACGATAGCAACAATGCTAATCCCGGCAGCGGGAGAACTACCGACTGCAATGTAGCACCTTGCCACGTGATCATGCAAACGACACGAATCTCGCTGAGGTACGTTAGAACAAGATTTCCCAACAGCCGCTACTTAGTCTAAAGAAACTCATAATTGTTGGCGCTGCAAAAAGAAGTCACACGTCTTTGCATTCTCCCTACCTTATTTATGGCGACTACACTATGTTCGGCATTCCATGGTAATGTCACCTAACAACCAGTTATGACACGAAGTTCCAGGTAAAGTCCTTAAACTTCTTTTATTGAAATTCCGACTTTTGCATCTAGTGAGTAGATTTTTTTTTCATTTCTACTTACCTCTAATGGTCATTGCATCACAACAATTTTATTTCATGACAGCGAACACTCATTTGCTTATTTCTTAACAAATTCGTATGCTACACATGCATTGTTTTTTTTTTTTTACGCATGTGGCTTCACTTTAAATTGTTGCTTTATCGACGTTCAAATATTATTTCGCTATCTTCACTCCTTGCATTGTGATCTAGCTAAACCACATTATTGCATAATGTTGACTCTTTGATATCGAGTCAACGAAACTCGTTGAAACTCATTTCCTTTCAAGCTACATACATGGTTCTTCGTTGTAACCATGTCAAAAATTTTCGTGTTGATACATGCATTCCTTGTTGTAATGTGACTAAATCAAGTTCAATTGTTTGAACTTGCTCACAATATATATTCGATTCAAGATTCCATATGATGGATTGAGGCCATCATATTCGAAATAATCCCATCAAGCACTTCATTTGCTTTGAACCATAACATTGAATCGTTTCTTTGATCACGATCACCTTGTGGTGGCGTTTTTCACAAGTTTGAAGCTTGCGCTAATATCGTTGCTCACCTCATGTACGGATTTAATTATTTATTTATTTGTTTATTGACATTAGATCCGCTTTGTTGATTTATCATATTAAAGCAATCTTAACACAATCGTGTGTTAAGATAATGGTACACAAATTCATGTTATAGATTCTGGTGTACCTCCTAACGGTTCTTTCATCGATCAAACATTTTGTGATATTTATCGCTCTTTCATTTTCGATCGAAAAACATTATTTATTTATTTCATCTTCGGTTGAAAATCCTATGAGAATTGTTTGAAACAAATATTCAGATTTACTTCGTTGAACTTCTCACTTGTTTTCCAAAACACCGGTGATACTTGTTCGATCACCGCTATTATTGAATTATTTCAAATCACTACGAGGTGTCGGTATAAACTAGTAGCTTGGGCTAATCATGATCGAGCGTTTCATGCAAAACACGGTGATACTTGTTCGGTCACCACTATTATTGAATTGTTTCATTCACTACGATACCTTGTGGCGTCGTATAAACTTGTAGCTTGTGCTAATCACGATCATCTGCCTCATGTGAAACTGTATATACTTTTCGTTTGACACATCATTTAAGTAATCTTAATGCAATTATGTATTAAGACAATGATACACCAGATTCGATTATTTTCATTTCGGTGTATCCTTGCAACTCAATAATGTCAACACGTTGATTTTGTTCATTTAGTGGTTCGATAGTTGACAAATCATTTTTATGATTCTATTTATTCGAGCTTGTTAAACTCGGGTTTCAATCATACAACGACCAACGCAAGTTTCCGTTGGTAGTGAATTCTATTGTTTCAAAAATTGAATTGCATGTCCTGAACGTTCATTTGGAATTCTATTGGTCGAAATTCCTCTTTTGTTGGACCCCTGTAAACTTGGTCATATTGGTGATAGTATCACTACGCTTCGTTCACTTGACATCGATTTCTTGAACAAACTCAGTCAAACCATTGGGTTCTTATTGATGCAAAATGACCTTGAATTAACATAATTCGCGTAAGACTTGATTCGATTACGCGGTCATTCACTGTGGTTTTTTTCGGACTTACCTGCGAAGCGACACAATTTGGAGGAAATAACGTAGTACAAATTTCGAGGACGAAATTTCTGTAACAGGGGGAGAATGTGACAACCGGTAATTAACGGCTTCTAATTACGCGATTAACCAACGTTTAAGTCAATAATAAATAGTGTTTAAGGCACGAATTAACTTAATTAGGCTATTGTAATGCCTAGGAGCGCTTATCTGACACTACGATGCGCATATGAGGATTTTCGGGAAATCTGTGGGATGTTAAACGATAACGAACAAAAACTGCACAAAATACCAACAACGCCGACAAATATTAAATTTTTACGATATATTTTAGCTTCGTAATTAAAATTTTACATCTGTAGTTGAAACCGGATCGAAAACAACGGGTTAAAACGAGCAACGCCGTATTTTACGCAATTTTTAATTAAACAAACGAACGAAGGCGTCAAACGCCAACTACCGACCATATCTTACGTGACATAATACTAGAATTTTATTTTATGACGATACATAATGTTCGGGTTTGAATAACGGGTCTCGTAAAAAATTACGGGCCACTTAAACGCGGGATTGGGCTTGTAGGCCTTGGGCCCAAGCCCAAAACCCACTAAACTAACCTAAGTATAAATAACTAAGAAAACCCTAAAACCTCACTTGTGTTCAGCCGCCTACATTATCCTATTCCCACTCTTTCTCTCAAACTCAAAACACAGATAACATACACCCACAAAAGATATTCAGAACTTCATCTTCTCAAACTGAAGCACACAACCGGCCATCTACCACCTCCCCCCCCCCCTCGTTGACTGTTGTCGGCAGCGGATGAAGACTCGCCGACTCGCCGCCGTGAGCGGCGGCGGTGGAGACTATGTTCAGCGAACCCCCCCCCCCTGATTCCTTGACCTCCGGTGGAGGTATAACAGCGACGAAGAGGACCACCACCACAGCGACGGTTCTGTGGTGGATGGTGTCGGGCGGCAGCAAATGAAAGAGAGAGATATGGGTTGAAGAGAGAGGAGGAGTCGGCGGCGGTGGGTCTGAACGGTGCACAACGGAGGACGACAACAGAACCACCACAAGCGGCGGCTGTGGTGGTTGGGTTGACTACGATGCACGACAGAAAGACATCAGCGAGTATGATGATCATTTTCGTGATGGTGGTGACCACCTGACGATAGCGGGATGGTGGTGATACCATGTTCAGTCATGGTTCAAGATTCGGGTTCGGGTCCGGTTAAAGGTGGACAACATCGGGTA
This sequence comes from Helianthus annuus, assembly GCF_002127325.2. Taxonomy (NCBI): domain Eukaryota; kingdom Viridiplantae; phylum Streptophyta; class Magnoliopsida; order Asterales; family Asteraceae; genus Helianthus; species Helianthus annuus. Next base: position 139,966,145 of record NC_035437.2, on the reverse strand, counting down.
CCGTCGAGTCAGATTCCATCGGGTCTTGGTTCGGTTCCACAAACTCAGGTTCAAACCACACGGGTCAAGGATCGGTTAACAAGTCAACGACTTGGTTTTCGGTCAACCATGGTTAAAGCAGGTCAACATCAGTCAACGAATTTGTCTTGGGTTCAGATTTTGGCTTGGGTCAACTTTGGATGTTCCGGGTTTAGGTTGGTTCATTTTTGGGTTCAGGTTTCGGTTTCGGGTCACGGTCAAAGTCAACAGTCAACTGCCGGTCAACAGTAGTCAACGTCGGTCAAAGCCCGACCCGGTAAAGTTTTAAGCGTAGCGAGATAGTTTACATTAGATCATAGTTATACGCGACCGAGCTCGACCCGAATCGATTAGATATTAGTTTACTTTTTTATATACTCGACAAAAATTTTATACGTTAGTGACTACTACGCTTTTGCACTTGACGTTTTGATATATTCGACGTAAACTTTATATATAATGTTTGTTGAATGATTGATTGAATTTTTGGAAAATAAATCGACACTCAGATTGTCGGGAGCGTCTAAAAACAGAGGAAACTCTGTCCGTTTTTTGTAAAAACCCGACATATGAAACGTACTTTGTTATAAAAACGACGCCTTTCGGAATGCAATGTACTTTACAAAAATAGATATAAGCATATATTTATTTTGGCGACATTTCCTAACTTATAAAACGAGTATTTGTTTTAACAAATCGACAATTTCGGTATACAACTCAACGAAAACTCCAAAACTTTTATGAGATAAATATCATTATTTATAATTATTTCAAACGCGCAAAACTCGGAAATCTTATATAAAAAAAGGTGATTATTTATATTTATTTCAAAAATCTATTATCCGAAACAACTTGAAATACTTTGATAAAGTAAATATAATGTTTATTATCAGTTCGAACGTTAAGATTTCCGAACACTTTTAAACAATAAGTATAATGTTTATAATGTTTATATTGATTCCAAATGATGGAATTCAGAATTTATATTTCCAACGCTTATTATTCGAAAATCACATAAAATAAATATAATTATTTATATTTGCTTCGATCATCTAAAATCCGAATATTCTTATAATCTGAATATAGTAGTTTATATTCATTTTCAAATGTCAATATTTCGAGTATATACATATTTACTTATTTATTTACAACTCACGTAGCCTACGGAGAGCTGTACTACTATACATCTACGCCTACTATTCGCGACTACTAATACGACTTCTCGAATGTATTTTCATAATATACAGATAGACATTCTAAGTCGCTCGGAAGCTAAGTCGTTTCTATGACTTAGTTTTTATTCCAATTATAAAGTGAGATCAAATAGCCATAGCTTGGTTATTTCGACTTAGAATAATAACACCTTCCCAGAGTTGTTTTATTAACGACTCGGTAGAGCTCGGACACGTAGTTAGCTACGTTGTTTTATTAGAAAACTCATAAGTATTCCTTCGTAGGAATGTCATCGTTGTACGCTAGCTAATTCACGTTCCTGGAACGACACTACGGAATCACGCTAAGCTAGTTTTGCACGGGAATGTCAAGGTGAGTTCATAACCCCCACGTTTTACTGTTTTACATTTTTATAAATGTTTTCGGGGGTGGAAAGACATGCAAGTTTTTGCAAAAGAAAACGCTATTTCGATGAACGAAAACGCATATTTATAAACTATGTTGCAAATGAATTTCAACGAACTCGAAAAGTTTACGAACAAATTATACTAAACATACCGGTTCTACAAAACGTGCATGATTTTCATGACTAGTGACGAGAATGTCCTAGTTACAACAACGGGACTGGGTTGGCCTGCGTACGCAAAACGAGACAACTCAGTGAGATTCATGTCCCCCTTTTCTTTTAACGTTTTGGTTTACAACTTTCGGGGGGAAATACATGTCAAACATAGGTATGATTAAGTTATGGAATGAACTCTTAGATCATGTGAGCATAGGCTGAAACTGAGGTGCCATTAATCCTTTTGAGGACCAAGGAACAAAGGTTAGATCTAATGGGTACGGGCGAGCCCCACTCACGGTCCAAGGGTGACCACTAGAGTGCTGTTGTGTCCACTGTCGAGAGTTCGACACTTAAATTGCCTACGCGGGTTGAGTACCTCCTATGTCGTCGCATATATTAATGTCCTCGCGAAACATTAATGATCAACATGTTCATAGACGCTTTACATACCAACTTACAACACTATAACTTTCAAATGTTTTAATATTCATTTGACGCAAACTCATATTACATGTATTTACAAACTTTGATAATGTTTTCAACTCATGTACAAGTAAGAGGACGAGTTGGTCCTGCTTACAAAGACTCTCGTGGGCTAGACTCACAACTTTCATATATCATGCTGAGAAAATGATTTTACTATGCTTTCTCAACAACTTTTAAATCGGTACACCAAAAAGATTTGTTTAAAATCTTTTTAAAACAAACTATGAACTCGCTCAACTTTATGTTGACTTTTCGCATGTTCTTTCTCAGGTTACATTTTCAAAACTATGGAACGGTTGGAATAGGAGAACCCATGGGAATTCGAGTACTTAGCGGCGTTCATTTTCTAGAAGTCTTAGCTTATTTGCTTCCGCTGTGCAATGAAGATACCGGTCCAGTCACGCCAGCTCCGATATTTCGGGGTGTGACAGATAATAGGAGAAGTCTCCAAATCATCAAAACCAAATGCCCCTTGTCTTGGTACTAGGGACTTCCAACTGCAGCAGAGGGTACAATTGTAGCCTCAACCGTTGTTGCCTTCAAGGGAGTCTTAAAGATGTAACCACTATCCAACTGAAAACCAATGGGTTCATCAGTTGGAGTGGCTGCTCCACTTGAACTATCACCAAGAGTTTCTTGAAACTCAAGGTGTGTAGTTTCCTCAATTGTTGCTTGGGGGTTAGCAGATTGTGATTGTGACTGTGATTGTTCAGACTCGGTCACTTGTGGGAGTGTACTCTCAATAATGGGTGGTTGAGAGGAACTAAGTTGTATCTGAGTCTCAATTGCATCAAGCAAAGGTATAAATGTATGTGGAATTGATGGAGAGGGTTATGGAGTGGAAAGAGACTTTGCTTTGGGAGAGGGACTTTTTAAGCATACTTTCAAGTGAAAGGTCTGCTTCTTGATGTGGTGTCCCTGTGCTTACAACATGATCCTTTTTTGAGGATTTATGAGGAGTTTGGTTAGGTGGAGATCTTACCAACTATTGTGAGGAAGTAGCAACAGTGGTTTCAAGTGACTTTTGTGTTGTCGCAGGGTTAACCTCTAGGATCTCATCTTCTAGAGGACGCTTTTTATGTTGTTTTTTTTGTGGGCATTTTGGAGATGGAGGGTTTCTTTTTGGTTTTTGCTGGTGTGGGTTTCACAACACCGGTTGTGGTGTCATAATCACAAGGAGCAGTGGGCTCAACAACAGAGGTTTGAGCAACAGATGTGGACGCATCTAAAACAGGCTCATCCCCTTTTGTTTGTGTTTTGGAAACTGTTAACTCTTTACCATAAGTCTTGTAAAAGTTTCACTGGTAGGACTATTTATTTGAAAAGCTACACCTTGTTGAAAGTCTTTTTATGACACTTGTTTTTGTAAGTAGTAGCTTTGAAGTCTTGGATACATAAGAAAAGCACTATTAACACCTTTTTTTTTAACATTCTTCACATTTGCCACCAAATCAGAAAACAATACCTGGGATAAATTGTAGTCAGATTTTGTTAAAATGGCATATCCCAAGTACTGTATTTTTAGTTGTATCTTATTAAATGTGGTGGTCTTTGCTGAGAGAAAAATCAAGAGGGTATGGAAAAAATATTTCATCTCAGCAGGGAAGTTTGGTTTGAAAGTAGTAACTCCCTTCAATTGACCACCATACCCCCTCTCAATGAACTCTGTGTGAAGTTCATGTTTTTCAAAAGATGTTTTACCTGCCTGGTCATCCAATGCAAACATTGTGGATATTGAGGATTGGGAAATTTGAACCAGAGTTTCACCGACTTTTGACGTGATAGCATAGGGCTATTTGTTTTGTGACTGAATTTCAGCATTAGCCCAAAATTGTCGGAATGTTTCCATATGAATTGGAGCATCGGTAGTGAGTATTGCTTTGTATTTTGATGATGTTAAAACGTCAATTATTGAGTGAAAGCTGAGATTTTTGGTAGTTTTCTCGAAGTTAGGATGGTAGTTGTGGGGGATTTTTTATTATCAGAGTCATGATCGGAGAAAAAGGTGAGTAGGGTTGAAGAAGATGATAATGGAAACCGCTTTGGAGAATTTTGAATTTAAGACGGCAGTAAAAGCTCTGTTTGGGGATGAAACAAGGTTTATATAGGGTGAAAAAGTGAATGCTGACGTGGCAACAGTTATGGTTTAAGAGTCTGTAATCAGTTTTGAGTTATTTTCTGATTAATAAGATTTAGAGTTATTCGATCTAAATTCTTTTCTTCTACTTTTCTATTCGGTTTGATTATCGATTGAGACTTGAATTGGTATCAGAGCTAAGTTCAACAACCCTAATCGAATAAGTCGCGGTTGTTGGAAGAAGTCGTCGTCGCCAGGGAAGACATTGCAGTCACGGTCGTGAAGTTCCGATTGAGCTAAGTCGATTTCAATCGTTGACATCACCGCCGCTCGTGCTGGTTCTTTAGTGGTTTAACAAGGAGTTTGATGGCTGTTGTTTGGTGTTTTGTTTCCTGAACTTCAAATTTCGTTCGGATTCGAACGCTGGGTTGAACAATGAGACTGTTCGATGGCTGCTGTTTGGTGATTATTTATAAATTTATCTAATTTGGTTTATTACATAGGTAAATTTTATAGGTTTCAACTGGGTATAACAACTATGGGAATTAAATGTTGTGATTTATAAAAATTGTTTTGTTGAAATAGTTTTTGTAAAATAGGTTTATGGAGGCAAATTTATATTATCGCTTTCATTTGACTGCTTTCTATTTAATTCTAATTTCTAACTTTGATACTGTCATGTCTCGCTATGGTGACTAGTTAACATGATACTTTGCATATGGCGATTTTTTTAATAATAACTCACATAAATATTTAGACGGGCTAGTAGACAAGATCTTTTTTTTTTTGTTTAAAGAAATTTCTCTTTGTTCCTTTTTATTAGGGTTTATGAGTGAACAATGATGTATTTGTGAATAAACTGAACTTATTCTGATCATTGATTTTGTAGATCTAGATTTTTTTCTTTAATGGCAAGATTGTAATTATCTTTTGTAACTTACATGTATTTTAATAGACATAAGGTATAATTGTATTTTTCTCTCTTTATTTAATTAATTGATTTTTTTCTTTCTCTCCTGATTTTTCTTTCTAATTAAAAAAATATTTAATTACATTCTATATGTTTTTTTCTCTCATATATTACCTAACTTAATATTTGATAATTTAAAAAAAAATACAAACATTATCAAATATTGTTCCATCTTGAACACGATTAAAATATTTAGTTACATTCTCTATACATATATGTATTAGATCAATGTTTGATGAAAATATGCATAGTTGAAACAATATGTAATAATACAAGTGTATAAGTCTGGTATATACCGACCTGTATACACATATGTTTTCTCAGACGAAGTTGCTTCCTCGAGTCAAAGGCTTTGCCCCAAAACTGGATTACCATTTATCATTCCTGATGTTAGTGAAGAAATAAAGCCCACAATGGACATGGTATTCTCAAGCTTTGATAATTGTTATTCAATGTATGTCAAGTATGCCAAGGAATGTGGGTTTTCAGTCAGGAAAGGGACTACAAAGACAAACTCTAAAGGTGTGTTACATATTAAGTATTACTTGTGTACGAGATCTGGGTTATACAAGGACAAGAAGGTTGATATGTTAGACCCCAATCAAAAGGAGCGATTAGTGCGATCCAACTTTACAAAGAGGACTGATTGTGGTGCACTGTTAGGTGTAACTTTTGAGGATGGATCATGGAAGGTGTATAAGTTTGTCGAGTAGCACAACCATGATCTTGTTGAACGTCCCGATAAGCATTTTCTTCCAATTGAACGACACCTCACTCAGCTCCAGAAGCATATTATACACAGCATGTCTAAGCTGAATTTGGGTCCCGTCAAGGAGTTTAATGTTATGAAGACTTGTTTTGGCGGTTTTGAAGATGTGGGTGCAAGTAAAGTAGAATTTAAGAACTATAAGAGGCAAATTAACTTGTTTGTAGGGGAATATGACGCCGATACGGTTGTGAGAGATTTGAATGAAAAAAAAATTCCCAGCCTAATTTGTGACAACCCAAGATTTCAAGGTCTTTCCGTTTACATATCATTGATCTCGCAATCCTGATTTACAAATTGGTTTACGTGGTGTCTGTACATTATCTGAATGATTAATGTTTGTGTGTATTGGTGATTGTTATTTGTGTGGTGTTAATTATAATTAAGTATAGTTTAACTAAGGTTTGTTAATGTTTTTCGTCTCATACTCATCTCGACGATAGTCTGGGACTTTCGCCAACCACCTTATGACGAAAGATAGGGTCTTTCACCATAGATGGTTTTTCGTCATTAAGGGGCCTCGGCCCAGGTTATTCGGCCCAAAGTCATAAACATAACCCTTGTAAATAAATCACACGTAACTGTTTTATCACAAAAGAAACCCTAGAACTCTCTCTCTCTATGTGCGACGGCAACCTTGGGTCCTTGAAGTCCTCAATTTCGAACAATCTAGTGCTTCGATATCTCGGTAAGTGTCCCATCAAATTCGGCTGTTACTTTGTAATCATTGGGCTGGTTGCTATGTTTATTTTCTTGATTGCTATGATCATGAGTGCGATGATTGTATATATGAAATCCTGAATTCGTGATAAACTGATGCATTGTTTGATTTTAGATGAAGATTGTGGGATAAGTGTTAAGTAGATCTGTGTGATTATGTACGGTGAAATTGTGTGTTCTGATTTAACGGTTAACCGGGTCACGATCGTCATAATTAGGGTTTCAGTAATAGGCTGTTGATGTGAAACGATGAAAGGGTGTGGTGGTTTCAATTATTGATATATTTTCATATTTGTGTTATGATTCGTCAAGTCTGTACAATGAAACAATGGCATGATAGATTAACAGGTGATGATGTATGGTCTGTGAATGCTACATGTTTATGTCCGATGAAACTGTTATATGTGGAACAAATTAGGATGTTTAATGGTTGCTTATAACTAGGATACCCACAAGTGCAATGATCGATGTGGTTGAAATTGTTAGGATTTTAACTGTTGTTAGATCTAGGATTAGAAACTGTTTCATCATCCTGATGTGGGGCAACGAAATAGGTGGTCTTTCGCCACATATCTACTCGACGAAATATGTGGTCTTTCGCCACATAGGGACTCGACGAAATATGTTGTTTTTCGCCACTCTGACCCGGCGAAACATGGGGTTATTCGCCGACCAGACCTCGACGAAAGATGGTGATCTTTCATTGGACGGGTCTTCGCCGAGAGGTAAACTGTTTGGGTTTGGGCCTGGTTAAGTAGCCCAATAACTATTGTGAGATATTTGTATGTCATGCATGGGATGTGAACTGAGTGTGTGTTATGTGATGTACTGTGATACTTGTGGTAAATGCAATCTCTGAAATACGTGACTTAATTGTTAATTCTTGAAACTGATTGTTACTGGTAACCACGGTAGGGTTGGTTGACTAACTGGAAGGGTAATAAAACATACCGAGCAAATCAAAGGTGAGATCATTCCTCTTGAGCAGGCGTCCCGGTGGTTGGGACAGTCAGTGGGTATCCCTGAGAGGGATAGGTTTTGGGTAAATCATGGGTATTCCTGAGAGGAATACGTCTTTTGGGTAAATCTGGAATGTTGGATAATATACTCATCCTATCACCATTAAAGTCCCTCCTTGTTGTTTGTTACCTGAGAGGTAACAGGGTATTAGTTGGTAGCGCTACTTAGGTTTGGCACCCTCACCCAGTACCTGACAGGACGGGTGTGAATTAATGACCTAGTTATGACCAATGCTTTGATAGGAGCGTTGGAGAAAGGGCAAAATAATCAGGAGCTGTATTGTATTCGGGATATTATCAACATTAAATTCAATGGATTAAACTAAACACTTGGTAACCAACGTTTTCGTAAAAAAGTGAACTCACCAGCGTTGTCTGATACACTTGTTGCATGCTCGCAGGTCGTTATGTACTTTGGATGGGAACTTGCTATCTGGATGGCTGGAGTGGTCATGGGTCGCAGTGTTGGGCAATGCTTGTCTTGTTTACTGAATTCATATACATTAGGCTTTGAAACACTTGAACAATGAATTATTATTTGCTTCCGCTGTCACTATTTAATTTGGATTATGTTCTATGGATGTTTTATTTAATGAATGGAAATTTTGTTAAACATATTATGGTTAGTTCAATGTGATTGGTGGCTAGATCCTGGTACATCACACGCCTCGCGGGGGTTCCCGCATGTGGTATTTTGGGGGTGTGACAGATTGGTATCAGAGCCACTGGTTATAGTGAACTAGGTTTTAAAACGTTTTTATAAAACCAGACTATAACCGGACAACTTCGAAAATCGACCATGACACTCAGCTCCAGAGTGCAAGGTTTGTCTTCTGTTTACTTTATGCATTACTTGCTTAGTAGTTACACACACACGACTTGCATGAAACAACATATTTGATACCTTGATGTGATTACCTGTGCTGCATGTCTTAGTGGAGCCAGATAGTGTGGCACTACCCTTCGACTCTTGTGATTATTACTCCTGTAATACCTTTCATTTTACTATTTGAATGTGGGGGAAACTTTTAGCGCAAGTTAAGAGGCACTGAGATAAGCATGCAAATTGCCTTATTATTACGGGTGCACACATAATAATAACGTGAGGTGCATGTGAGTCCCAGTGAGGCTTAACGAGTGTGAGAAGGGTTCTGCCCTATTGTTTGGTGTAAACTTTGTAGTTTGTAGATGTCAACATGAGATTTGACTCCTACCTTATCTCGATTCTTAAACTTGTTCCCTCTCCTTATATAGAATCATGAGTGAATGAGGCCATGGACGTGGACACATTGCGATGACTCAGGCTGAGTTGACAAATCTGATTAACACCCGTGTGGCTGAGGCATTAGCAGCCTATCAAGCTGGTACGATATGTGCCAAATCTTCTTTATTCTTGTGTCGCGTACACAACTCTTACCCTTGTGTTGTATTTCCTTTCATCCAATAGGTCAGCAAGCGAATCAGAATCAAAACCATCCGCCTGCTTGCACTTTCAAGACGTTTATGGATTGCAAGCCACAGACATTCAGTGGGACTGAAGGGGCTGTGGGGTTACTACGTTGGTTTGAGAAGGCTGAGTTGGTGTTCGCTATGTGTAACTGTCCCGAGGGGGACCGTGTGAAGTATGCTACAGGCACGTTGGAGGATGGTGCCTTAACTTGGTGGAATGCCCAGGTGCAAATGTTGGGCATCAAGATGGCTAATGCCACTACTTGGGATGACTTCAGGGAGTTAATGCGGGAGGAGTACTGTCCTCGTGACGAGATTCAGAAGCTCGAGAACGAGTACTACGGTTTGAAGATTGAAGGGTCCGAGATCGAGGCTTACACGAAACGATCCCATGAACTAGCAATTTTGTGCCCTACCCTGTCTCGACCTCTACCTCAAAGAATTGAGTTGTACATCAAAGGCCTGGCACCAGCAGTAAAGAGTTTGGTCACTGCTGCAAACCTTAACAATCTGCCCACGATCATCCATTTAGCACACAAGATTACCGACCAAGAGGTCGAGCGTGGCTCATTGCCGCCTCGTGTATCTACTACTACCCCTGTTGCTACAGCTACCACGGCTGCTAGTGATAACAAGCGAAAATGGAACGATGCAGACAAAGCAACCAGTGCCAGTCAGTCTCAGAAAAGGGCAGACAACAGTATCAACCGCAGTTTTAGCCAGTCGTCTTCTGTGAATCAGAATCAGGGCAACAATTCAAATCAGGGTTCCTACACGGGAAAGCTACCAAAGTGTAATAAGTCTATGTTCCACCATCGCGGGCCGTGCACCCGAGTATGTCACAGGTGCAACAAGGTGGGTCATATGGCTAAAGATTGTAGGGTCTGGCTCCCAAAACAGCTGTAGGAGCCCCAACCACAGGAGAGGCAACAGCCTCAACAGAATAAGGGAAACCGTAAGGGCTGTTTTCAGTGCGGAGACGAGGGTCACTTTAAGCGGGATTGCCCTTAGCTTAACCAGAATGCTGGCAACAACAACAACGCTAGGAATAACAATAATGGGAACAATGGTGGGAATGGGGCACGTGGAAGAGTATTTACTATTGGCGCTGGAGAAGCTCGCAATGATGGCAATGTTGTGACCGGTACGTTTTCTGTGAACGATCTTTTTGCTTCGGTTTTATTCGACACTGGTGCCGATTGGAGTTATGTGTCTTTTGGGGTTCAGTCGCCAGTTAGGGTTGACTCCCACACCTCTTGTAAATAGGCATGTAGTAGAATTAGCTGATGATAAATCGACTGAAGCTTCTCATGTTCTTTTTTGTTGTAAACTTGATCTCATGGGTTAAGTGTTCGACATTGACTTACTCCCCGTCACTCTTGGAAGTTTTGATGTGGTTGTTGGTATGGATTGGTTGTCTAAGCTTCATGCGGAAATTCTCTGTTAAGAGTAAATCGTGCTTATCCCTCTCCCCAGTGGGGAATCTTTGTCGGTTCAGGGTCATCGTAGTGGTGCCATGGTCGGCATCATCTCAACCATGAAAGCCCAGAAGTGTCTACGCAAGGGCTACCCTGCTATTCTAGCTCTTGTTACCGATTCACAACCTGAAGAAAGAAAGATCGAGGACCTTCCAGTACTTCGTGAGTTTTCTGACGTGTTTCCTGAAGAGTTACCCGGGTTACCTCCACATCGCCAGGTGGAATTCCAGGTTGACCTTATGCCAGGAGCAACTCCGATTGCCCGTGCTCCTTATCGTCTTGCACCAGGGGAGTTGCAAGAGTTATCTAATCAACTTCAAGAACTGTTGGATAGAGGTTTTATCTGACCCATTTCATCGCCTTGGGGAGCCCCAGTTTTGTTTGTGAAGAAGAAAGACGGGTTTTTTCGTATGTGTATAGATTATCGAGAACTCAACAAGGTGACAGTCAAGAACCGCTACCCTCTACCGCGTATCGACGACTTGTTTGACCAGTTGCAGGGGTTAAGTTTTTACTCGAAGATCGATTTAAGGTCGGGCTATCATCAGATGAGAGTCCGAGAGGAGGATGTTCCAAAAACAACTTTTAGAATGCGATATGGACATTATGAGTTTTTGGTTATGCCATTTGGATTGACAAACACACCAGCAGTCTTCATGGACCTTATGAATCGCGTGTGCAAACCGTATCTTGACGACTTCGTTATTGTGTTTATTGATGACATCTTGATCTACTCTAAGAGAAAGAAGGACCACGAGCGACACTTACGTCTGATCTTGGAGCTCCTGAGGAAGGAGCAACTCTACGCAAAATTTTCTAAGTGTGACTTCTGGATTCGAGAGGTACACTTCCTTGGTCACATCATGAACGAATCGGGGATTCACGTGGATCCTGCTAAGGTTGATGCTATCAAGAATTGGGCGGCACCAAAGAATCCTTCGGAGGTGCGACAATTTCTTGGTCTCGCTGGGTATTATCGAAGATTTGTCAAGGATTTCTCGAAGATCGCTCAACCTCTTACCTCGTTGACACAGAAAGGCGTTGTATATTCTTGGGGAAACAAGCAGGAGGATGCCTGAAGGTACCGAGGATTTTGTCCAACTTTTGAAACAGAAACTCTGCAGTGCACCGATCTTGTCTCTACCTGAAGGTACCGAGGATTTTGTGGTTTTCTGTGATGCTTCTATTCAGGGTCTTGCTTGCGTGCTGATGCGACGCAACAATGTGATCGCTTATGCTTCTCGACAACTGAAGATTGTTGGGATTGAACCCTACCAAAGGAACAGACAATGAAAGCCAAAACTGGATCAGGGCAGTGGATCTAGAATAAACAGATGTTTGATTGCAAGTCTCTCCCCTTGAAAGTGGTTTCAACATCTGCCGACCTCCAATCTGCTGATCATGCAAACTGCTGACCTACAACTGCTGATCAAGTCAAAGTCTGATTGAAGTGTTGGTGCAGTTGTCTGTCGACTACATCTTCGTTCGAGTCTTAGAGTGTTCTAAAGCCTAAGAGAGAGAAGCCCAAAGACTGATCAAGACAGAAGATCTGAAGATGCAGCATTGGTGTGACTCGATAGTCGACTCCATCAACATCTGAGGGGGAGTCTGTTGGTGCACTACATCTGCTGATTCCGTCTTGTATCGAGTCTTACAGTCTTAGAATGATAGAAATAGTGATAATATATAGGTTTTAGATGTTGGATCGCTTTTAGAGTCAAATTAGATGTTAGGGTCACTCATATGGACCATTAAGGTTTGGACCGCTCGAACGACATATTGTTGGACCGCTCATGTGTCAACAGCTATGGACCGCTCGAGTGACAATCATACTGGACCGCTTATGTGTCTTGTGTATGGACCGCTTATTGGGCCTGTCCAATAAGCGGTTCCAGATCTTTATAAATACCCTATGAGCGATTTCAGTTGTAATAGTTAGAACAGTTGTAGAAATCGTGCCGAAGTGCTGCCGGTGCGAGATTTGAAGTGTAATCAGCGTCAAATCAATAAAACAAGTAGTTAAAGTGATCTGCGTGCTATTTCTACCTTAGTTTCTTGTTATTCCGCACCTGAAACCAAGGAGAAAGCCTCTGAACGACTCGTTTGGGTTAGTATACGATCCTACAAGTGGTATCAGAGCTCAGGAGGAGGTTCTCTGCAGAAATTAGCCGGATTTCATCACTTTTTCTTACTTCTACACCTTCTTTTTCTGATTCGGGAAGATTTCACGGTCGGAATTTGCTCAATTTTTCACAGATTGTGCGAAATAGTATCGAGACAAACCCTAGAAAGTTTCAGATCAAAATTCAAAGTTTAAGTGAGACAAAATTGGAATTGAATGTGGACCGCTCGTTCGAACATAGCTTGAACCGCTCGACCGAACAGTTCTGAACCGCTCATCCGGACGTTATGTGGACCGCTCATTCGATCGGTTGACCTGGTTCGCTCAAAATTTCATTTTTGGACCGCTTATCCGGACCATTGTGAATCGCTCATTCGGTCGAATTGTTCCTGGATCGCTTATTCGAACTGATTTGGACCGCTTATAAGACTGATTGTGGATCGCTTATTTGGATCATTTCTGAATCGCTTATTCAGACAATTTTTGGACCGCTTATTTGTCATCCGGATCGCTTATCTGGACCGCTTATTTGGCACAATTGTTGTTTGGTTCGCTTTTCTGTCACATTTAGATCGCTTATTCGTCAACAAACACGTGTCGATTTGTTTTGCGAAACATGGCAATGATGTTTGATGAACAGGAGAACTATTATTTTGAAAGATTTAATAACTGGAATAACGGATTTCTAGATGAGGGGTATAGAAAAGTGAGCAAAGATGGTTGGGCAAAAAGGTTCAAATATTTTGTGTGTCTAAAAGACGAAACGTTGGATGATCTTAAAGACCGATATAGTGTTTTACTGAATTATATGAAAGATCATGAGATATATCCATCAAATGTTGAAAAATTGGAGAAATTTGCAGATGCATTACCGATTGAATGGGGTGAATGTTTGAAGAATTTAAGGGAGAACTCAAATTTTTCAAAACTACCTCTAAATCAATTCATCAGCAAACTTAAAGCTCATGAACTTGAAGTTAGAAAGAAAAAGAAAGATTTGATCAAGGTTTTGGAGTATAATGTGCTAGATCTAAGTTCAGATGTGATTGAAGAGATGCACAAAAGGGTTACTAAATGTATCAGGGCAAAACATGTGCTGAAATACGATTTCAAACGAGGTTGTTATATTGATAATAATGGAAATCCTTTTGATTTCGTTAAAATGTTCTGTGCAGGTACATTAGTAGCAAAGGAAGAAGAAACTTCAAAAGCTGAAGAATCGGTGAAGAATGAAACAATGTGCTCAACATGTGACAACTTTAAGACAGACAATGACAAACTCGTGAAAGATATGGCAAGTTTGGCATCCGAAGTCAAAAAGTTGAAAGACGAGAAGCACGTTGCTGAAAATCAGATTCTTATTTTGAAAGGAAATTGTGAGAAGTTGAAAGCTGAAAATGACAAACTGTTGGTTGATTTTAACAGTTTGACATTGAAACATCAAGAATTTGAAGGGCAAGTGAAAATTCTTGAAGATGGGAGAAATGTGTTCAGTAAAAACAACATTGAAAAACAGAAAATGCTAAATTCCCATCTTCAGAAGATTGTCGAACTTGAAAAAGAAGGTGAAAGCGCTCAAAAGAGAATCAAAGAGTTGGTAAAAGAGCTTGAAAGCAAACAGAAATCTTTAGAAGATTTAGATTTCTGGATTAAACTTGAAAACAAGAATCTGAAAGCGAATGAATCAAAATTTCAGGAACAGATAAAAGTTTTGATAAATGAAAAGTCTGTTCTTGAAAATTTGAAGGTTGAGAATGAAAATTCCATCAAGTCTCATCTTGAGAGAATATCTCAGCTTGAGGAAGAAGCTAAGAATTCCAGGATCAAGATAGATGAACTTGAGAAGAAATTGATCAGTTTTGCGACTAAATCTGACAAGTTGAATATTCCTTGTCCAAAACCGATCAATTCAGTTCCGATAAGTGAAAAGGCTACAAACTTTGATAAAGTCAAAGTCAAAGATTGTGATGAGAAAACTGATGAGGAATGTGAGAAATTTTATTCAGCAGATGAGTCTGAGACAGAGTCTGATGATGAAAATGTTAAAAAAGAAAAACAAAAATTGTTTTTAAAGTTGAAAGAAAAATTTCAGAAAACTGTTCTGCAATCAACTGAAAAAGGTGAATGCTCTAAGCAAAAACCTGTGAAGAAGATTGTAGAACAGAAACAAAAATTTAACAATGAAAGAAAAAACTCATCAGTACGATCATCCAATCAAAAGAAAAAATTACAAAAAGTAGAAAATGAAAATTCAAAAAATTATTGTGTGCAGGAGGAATTACAGTGCTAAAGCGTCAAAACCAGCAAACTTGAAGAAGGAATATCACCAAGCCAGACAATGCTATGATCTGAGCATTTGGTGTGAAAAAGGTGATAGGTACGATAACAGGGTGTGCTACAGCTGCGGATATCAGGGGCATATTGCTGTTAACTGCCAATACTGGAGTTATGAGACCAGGAGGTGCTTTAACTGCAACATCAAAGGTCACATTGCCCGAGATTGCCCAAGGAGATCGCATGAAAGATTGAGGGCCAATTCTCAGAAAATGGCAAAGAAGATACCAGTCGTTGTCAAGCCCAAAGAATTGAAAGCTTCGGGTCAAAACGTCAAAGAACAGAAAGTCAAAAAACCTAAAGTTCAAGAACAGTCAATTCAGGAAAAGAAAGTTAAACTTTCACAGGGGCAGAAAGACAGACTGAGGAAAAAGAGGAAAAAGGCGAGAGAGTATCTCGAGAAGATTTTGTCCTCGGGTTCACCCGACAGATCGAAGAAGAGTTCTGATGAATCAACTTCCTCGGCTACAAAGTCAAGCAAGATGAATTCTTCAGATAGAAATCTGAGGACTAAAGACGATAAGAAGAAGAAGAAAGTGAAGTTTTCACTTCCTGGCGATGAATCTGTTTCTTCAAAAACAAAGGAGCCACATGTCGGCGATGAATCTGATTCATTACAGTCAGACAAGCCACATTCAGGCAATGATTCTGGAATGTTAAAGCCAGAGGAGCCATGTGTTGAGGTAAAGGTCGAGAATTCTAGTTTAACAATGGATGAGAAAAATTTTCCACCATTGTTGAACAAGAATTCAAAATCACCCAAGGCTGGTCAGGCTTGGGTGAAACTTTTCAAATAGAAAAAAACCTGACTTGCCGGAGCTCCCAGGTTTGTAAGAGTGGAGCATGAATCGGTATCTTTTTAAATCTGTGTTTGAAGATTTTGCAGGAATTTCCGGAGCTCCCAGGTTGGTAAGCTTGGAGCATGAATCGGCATCTTTCTTGAATTTTATTCGGTAACGTCAATCATGCAAACGGTAAAGAGGTTTGGTTGTGTTTGTGAATGTTTTACAAGTGGTACAGAGGATTCTGGACTGCATATGGTAAATCAAGGACATTAACTTGTACTTGGATTTTCCTACTTTTGTGTAGAAAACAAGATAATGAAGTAACCCCGTACCTAAAATGTTTGGTAAACAAACTAATATTTTCCGGAAAAGCCATTTTGATTAAAACAAACTTAAGTGTTTTGAAATCACAATGGGAAAATAGTTTGTTGTGAGGGGAGTTCTGATTGTTTATGCCAGGTGGATAGAGAATTGAAGTGATTCTCATCAGGTTGTCAAGTTTGTACAGTTTGTTTCAAATTTTCCCAGAAAATCAAAATTGAAACATATTTTGATTTTAGGGGGAGAAAAATTTTAAAAAAATTAGAAAATTTGAAAATGTCAAAAACATTAAAAATTTAAAAACGAGTTTTGTTGTGAAAAAGAGGAAATGATAGTAAATCAGTGGACTATCACAGCACGCTAAAGAAATGTAATGTAAAATGTGATAAACGGTCTCACTGATGATGTGACGATAGGTTTTTGTACATTTAGTAGATTTATTCGGGATATAAACCTAAAAATTCAAACTTGTGAAATTCGTGGGGAACACTACTTGGATATATAGGTAACCCCTGAAATCTCGTTTGAAAGGTCTCGTATTCTGATATACTAGGTGTTTATACTCTATGATGTCTGGGGTATTATTCCGGGACTTCTGCTGAACGGTAGTTCTGACCTAGTCCTTGGCTAATACTTTCCGCAAAATGCTTGAAATATAGCATAAAGCCCTCAGTTGATTAGACAATAAAATTGATAATCATCTGTTGTAGCTGAAAAGATCCTCTAAAGGGGACACACTGCTAAGTCGAAGCTGATATCTCTCTGCTGAACGGAAGTTCTGACCTGAGATCCCTCAGTTCTCGCATCTTTCCCCTAATTTATATACAGACATCATTGTAGTCTTCATACCTGTAAGACTGAATATTGGGATTCTGGATACGGGAGTATATTTAAGAGGTGGGACACATGAATTGAACTAAGTTCATAAAATACCTAAATAGTATCCTGAATAGATTGAAAATTGTATGAAAATTTAAGAGGACAATTATATCGTCAATCTACGTGAATCGTTTAGAACTTAAAACGATTAAAAGCTTAACGGTGCTTGTGTTATGTCTCAAAAACTGATATGATCCTCTTGCACAAACTCACAAAAATATGTTTGTTTTGCATTTAAATTTCTGTCTTTGCATTTATGTTTCATATTTTCAAAAATCAAAAAAGATTTTCGACAACTGATGGTGAAGAGCTGATTTTCAAAATCTCAAAGGCTAAACTTG
This sequence comes from Helianthus annuus, assembly GCF_002127325.2. Classification (NCBI taxonomy): domain Eukaryota; kingdom Viridiplantae; phylum Streptophyta; class Magnoliopsida; order Asterales; family Asteraceae; genus Helianthus; species Helianthus annuus. The sequence goes on along the minus strand of NC_035437.2, from coordinate 139,948,642 downwards.
ATGAACATACAGGTTGGTTAAGACATTTGAAATGTTTAAAATGATTCATTAATTTTTTTAATTTGAATTAGAAATTGAAATGTTTCAAATTTGTGATTAGTGTTTAATTTGTAAAAATTCTCAAATGATTTGTTGATTCATTAAGTTGAATCACAACTTTATTTGTTTGTGATAGAGTGTTTGAGATATATGCAGATGATGCAGATGATGAGCTGAACAGAGAGAAGCCAGGAGATAATTTCTATGGTGGTAACAAATCCCAGACAACTATCCTAGCAGGGTGATAGGGGGAGTCTGATGAAAGTTATAGCCAAAGAAAGAAAGATCCAGGCAGAATTATTGAAGAAGACCGAACAATATCCGAGAATGTCTTGGTGAAGACTCTCACTGAAGATTCCGTCAACATTCAAGGGGGAGTCTGTTGGTGCAGTTGTCTGTCGACTACATCTTCGTTCGAGTCTTAGAGTGTTCTAAAGCCTAAGAGAGAGAAGCCCAAAGACTGATCAAGACAGAAGATCTGAAGATGCAGCATTGGTGTGACTCGATAGTCGACTCCATCAACATCTGAGGGGGAGTCTGTTGGTGCACTACATCTGCTGATTCCGTCTTGTATCGAGTCTTACAGTCTTAGAATGATAGAAATAGTGATAATGTATAGGTTTTAGATGTTGGATCGCTTTTAGAGTCAAATTAGATGTTAGGGTCACTCATATGGACCATTAAGGTTTGGACGCTCGAACGACATATTGTTGGACCGCTCATGTGTCAACAACTATGGACCGCTCGAGTGACAATCATACTGGACCGCTTATGTGTCTTGTGTATGGACCGCTTATTGGGCCTGTCCAATAAGCGGTTCCAGATCTTTATAAATACCCTATGAGCGATTTCAGTTGTAATAGTTAGAACAGTTGTAGAAATCGTGCCGAAGTGCTGCCGGTGCGAGATTTGAAGTGTAATCAGCGTCAAATCAATAAAACAAGTAGTTAAAGTGATCTGCGTGCTATTTCTACCTGTTTCTTGTTATTCCGCACCTGAAACCAAGGAGAAAGCCTCTGAACGACTCGTTTGGGTCAGTATACGATCCTACATGAAGAACTAAAGCTCTGCTGCTCAATCTACTGCCTTGGTTCAAGCACTGCTGATCATGACAAGTACTGCTGGGTTCACAGCAGTGGAAGGATGCAGCAGCAGTTCATATTTGCTTTATGTAATGAAATGTAATATCAGTAGTTAGCATAGCAGTGCTTGTATAGATCAGAGGTTAGAGTTTGTTAGGAGGTTAGATGTCACTTTCATGGTGACGTCAGCTTAGATGCTCAGTGGTTTGCAAGTGCCTATAAATAGAACAGTACTCTGTACTGTTCTGTTAGCTCTTTCACCATCTTCTTTCTGCACGAACAAACACTGAGCTCGGGCTGAGGGGGAGTTTACATATCATACATACATTGTAATCGGAGTTTAAAATTAAATTTAATCATTTGATTCAGTGGTGAAAATGTATGATTGAAAGCATTTCTTCTGTTTAATTGTGAAAAGTTTGCTTCCATTTAAATTCCGCTGCACTACTCTTTCATTTGTTCATCTAAATTCAAACACAAATCACAATCAATCCGAACTCAGATCCTAACAATTGGTATCAGAGCTTGGGCAGTCAAATTTGATTTAACAATCATTTTGACGTAAATAGTTCAGCTCAAAATTGTTGATACTGATCGTTTGTTCGGTTTGTTGAAAAACAGAGCAAGGTTTAATCACCAACAAAGTTGATTAATCAGTGCCTGTAAAACAACGAGAAAGATGTCGCAATCACAAGATGATAAAAACCACATTGGCTCTTTGTTTAAACCACCTATGCTTAAAAGAAATGAGTACAACATCTGGGAGCGAAGGATGAGTCACATCCTCACTCAACAAAACACTGGATGTTGGAGGTCTGTCATTTTCGGTCCTCATGTTCCTATGGTGCCAAGCGCAGAGGACACTAAAAAGTTTGTTCCTAAACCAACTGAAAATTACACTTAATTGGATTTTCAGAAGTTCGAACTTGATGCCAAAGCGTTTAGCATCATAGCCTCTGCACTACCCAACGAAATCTATGCTGGGCTGTTACATTGTAACAGTGCCAAAGAATTGTGGGATGCATTGAAGGAACAATTCGGGGGAACGGAAGAGGTCATCGAAAACAACAGGGAAATTCTGAATCAGCAGTATGAAACATTTTGTCACATCAAAGGGGAATCACTAACCCAACAATTTGAACGTTTCAGTTGTCTCATCAGTGAACTAAGGCTTGTTAAGGTTACATTTCCAAATGCAACCCAAAATAGCAGGTTCCTTAGATCACTGCCAGAAAAATGGGACACAATTGCTTTTGTCACCAGAAATTCAGCTGAATTCAAAGATTTGACCCTGACCCAACTCCATGGTAGACTCCTGACCTATGAAAGGGAGTTAAACCAGAAAGGAAGTTGCAAGAGTCTGGTAAAGTTGCTGATGACTGTTCATTTGGCAGCACAGCTCTGTTTGGTCAGGAAGAATCTGGTAGCAGCAGTAAGGATTAGAGTTATGATCACTTTATTGATATAACTATTGGGGGTAATTTTAACAACTCTGATTCTCACTCTGCAAATTATGCTTTCACTGCAAATACTGAAAACCAGATGTCAGATAATCTGTGCTTTGAGCTGAATGATTTGCAACATTTTGATCCCACTGACTTAGAAGAGATGGACATCTTGCATCAATTGGCTTTGCTTAGTGTTAGAACAAGAAAATTCTACAAAAGAACAGGGAGAAAATTCCCAGGGCTTCATGGGAATTTAAGGGTGGGGTTGGATAAGTCAAAAATCAAATGTTACAAGTGTAATAGGCTAGGTCACTTTGCTAGGGAATGTAGGAGTCAAACCACTGGTCCCATAGTCACTCATCCTGGCTCAAACCCTAGACCACAACAACAAAACACTATGCACTATACCCAATATGCCCCTGCAGCACATATTAACATTACTCATTATGCTGCAACCCCTGTGCCTGTGCATTATGTTCAAACCACTGTTCCACAAATTCAGTATGTTCAAACCCCTGTTCCTCAGGCACAAGTGCAACCTGTTGCACCTAACAAGCTGCTCCAACAGCGACACAACCAGATCAGCAAAGCTTTTTCATACAAGGCTTTGTTGATTGGAGCAGCATGCCTGATGAACTTGGTGATGAAAATTTTGCTCTCTATGCTTCTAATGATGCTTTTGATGATGAATTTTGTTTGATGGCATTAGAATCAATACCAGAAGGGGTTGAAACTGAAGGAGAACAGCTAAGTGCTGAAACATTGGATGAAGTTGCTGAAGCATTGGTTACTGCAGTTGCTGGTGAACTACTGCTGGAAGAAAATTCAGAAACCCTGATTGAACCACTGACCGACCCTTGGTCCAAAGATGGCAAAGAGAAAGAAGATTTGAAGAAAGATGGTGAGGAAGAAGAGAGAGCTGATGAAGAAGAAGATCATCAATGTGATTGTGCCATGATGGCTGCTGCTAAGGTATCACCTCAAGTTCTTGAAAAACTGTGTTCAGACAATTGTATTATTGCATTTGCTAACATTAAAGAGGTGAATGAAAATCTTAGGGATAAAATCTTGTCTGATGAGGTCAAATTCGAAAAGTCATTAAAAGAACTTAGAAACAAATTGGCTGAAAAGGATAAAGAAATCAGCAGCTTAAAAGAAGAACAAAGCATAACCAAAACTCAACTCCAAACTATGGTAGAAACATACCAAGTTTGCAAAAAGGAGTTAGAGTCTATACAGATCACCTGTGAAAGATGGGTAGAATCTTGTAAAGGGTATGATGTTATGCTTGAGAAACAGCTTAAAAGCAATGTCAAGTTTGGTATAGGACATAGAAAATATGATGATCTTGTAAACACTGCTGCAATACAAGCTGTTTCTTCTGAAATCATACCAACCATCAAAAGTGGCCAAGAAGTTAAAATAACTGACAAACTTGGTAACAAAATTACTCTGGAAAGATCTGTGGGATCTTCAACTTTTGAAGAAATTAAGAAATACCAATTTAAACCCACATGGTCTGATGAGTGTGATATCCTTGAAAATTTCAAACCAATGGATTTCACAACCACTGATGGTGTCAAAGCTCCAAAAGCAAAGGTCATTCCTATCAAAGATATCCCAACAGAGGTTCAAAACTCTGTTGCAAAGGAATCTGAGAAAAGGAAGAAAAGAGAAAAAAATCAAAAACTTGTTTTGTGAATTCTGTGAAAAGAAGAATCATCTAACAAAAGATTGTTTTCATCTAAAAGCATATGATATCAACAAAACAAGCATCATTTTACCTGCTGAAAGCTGCACCATCTATGGTAAAGATAATCACAAAACTCAAGGATGTGTGTATCTCAAAAACTTTGACATAAAAAAGAATGAATACACTGCAAAAACATCCTTGAGTCCATCAACATCATCTGTCAAGTTCACCAAGAAACAACCACTGTTTGTCCCTGTCCAAACAGCTGTCACAAAATAGCTGAACCAAAAGTCTGTCCAAAGAGATGTACAGGTGACTGATGCACCCCGTGCCAATCAATTCAGAAAAGGCAAGGAAAAACCATCATACCAAAGGATTCCACATGTTTATGAGGCTTACAAAAGGCCCTCTAAACCAAGAGTGAACAGACATCCTTTTGGTTATCAACAGATGATGGGCCAAGACCCCCAACAGTGGTTAGAGAAAAACATTCTCAAAAATGTTCAAGCCCCTGTGCTAACCACTGTCCATGCATCTGCCTCCATCCCAGACACTGTTGAGACCCCATCCAAAACCCTGTTGGCTTTGGAGACCTCTATGAACTAATCCTTTTACTTCATGTGCAGGGAGCTTCTGCATGCTTAGATAATCTTTGGTATGTAGATAGTGGAGGCTCCAGGCACATGACAGGATGTAAAGCCCTTCTTCAAGATTTCAAAATTCATGGAGGGGGTGATATATCCTTTGGTAATAATAGTAAGGGAAAAGTTCTGGGGTCTGGTACAGTAAAGTCTGGAAATGTAAAATTTGAAAATGTCAATCTTATTGATAATCTGAAATTCAACCTCCTGAGTGTATCTTAAATGAGTGATAAAGGGTTTGGATCATTCTTCACAAAGGATTGTTGTAGGATTGTTGGACCAGAAATGGTTAGTAAGATAGAAGCAATAATCAAGAAAGGCTCAACAAAACTTGTTGCTCAAAGAAGTGGCAATGTTTATGTTGTTGACATGTTAAGAGAGTGTCCCAGAGCTGATGCCTGTCTGTTCTCAGCTGCCTCTAACAAAGAGACAGAGCTATGGCACAAAAGACTGGGACACACAAATCTCAAAACAATCAATGAAATTTCAAAAAATGGCTTAGTAAGAGGCTTACCACAAAAAATGTTTTCATGTCCTGAACACTGTGTTTCCTGTTTAAAAGGAAAACAACATAAGAGCTCTTTTAAGTCCATTGAAGAGTCCAAAACAACCCAGTGTTTGCAAATGCTGCACATGGATTTGTTTGGCCCAGTGCAAGTCATGACTCTCAAAAAGAAAAGATATTGCTTAGTTATTGTTGATGACTTCTCTAGGTTTACATGGACCTTCTTTTTACACTCAAAAGATGAAACTGCAGGCATTTTGCAAGACTTTGTGATACAGGTTGAAAAGCAATTTGACCTTCCAGTAAAAGTCTTCAGGAGTGACAATGGCACAGAATTCAAAAATAAGGAGTTGGATGCCTTCTGTGTGAAGAAAGGGATTGTAAGGCAGTACAGCATCCCTAGAACACCAGAGCAAAATGGGGTTGTTGAAAGAAAGAACAGAACATTGATTGAGGCTGCCAGAACCATGCTTGCAGATTCAGGTTTGCCATTAACTTTTTGGGCAGAGGCAGTAAACACTGCTTGCTGTGTCCAAAACAGAGTTTTGATCAACCCCAGGCACAAAAAGACTGCTTATGAAATTCTGTATAAAATAAAGCCGTTAATCTCATATTTCAAAGTTTTTGGTTGCCCATGTTTCATTTTAAACTTAAAAGATTCTATCTCAAAGTTTGCAGCCAAAATTGATATGGGATATCACCTAGGATACTCAACCACTGCTAAGGCCTACAAAGTGTTTAATACACAGACCAAAGCAGTGGAAGAGACTTTGAATGTAAATTTCAATGAACTTTCATCAATGAAAATCCCTGCAAATCCGGCAGAATTGTTTGATCTTGAAAAATTCACTTTTGAAAATACTGCTGTCAAGACTAACACTGCAGGTCCATTAGAAGATTCATCACCAGACTATGGATATGAGATCATCATTCCTCAAAAGTCTGCGTCAACAGGGAGAGCATCAGTTGTTCAAAACAGTTGTCAAAGCTCAACCACTGCTACCTCGACAGTTGTTGACCAAAGTAGCCCTTTAACCACTGCTTCCACCTCATCAAACACTGCTGACAAAAGTCCTCAAACAGTGGATCAAAGTCAGCAGGTGTCCACACCTTTACCCCCTATGCCACCACCTTCTGAAGCCACTGCTGGGCCATCAAAGTCACCAGCAGTGGTTAGCTCAGATGATACACATCTGCAGCCTTCACCACTCAATGCCATTATTCCATACCAAGGAGAGCTAATCTTCTTGAAATCTCATCCACCAGATCAAATCATTGGCAACATCAATGAAGGGGTCCTCACAAGAAAGCAGTCCCAAAACATTTGTCTTTTTGCAGGTTTTCTATCACTTCATCAGCCAGTCAAGTACCAAGAGGCACTGAAAGACAACAGCTGGGTAGAAGCTATGCAAGAGGAGCTCCAACAGTTTAGAAGACAACAAGTATGGGAGCTTGTTCCATTGCCAGAGGGTGTGAGTCCTATTGGCACAAAATGGGTCTTCAAAAATAAAACTGATGATTGTTGTCAAAAATAAAGCCAGGCTTGGGGTTCAAGGTTTCAGACAAGAAGAGGGCATTGATTATGATGAAACATTTGCCCCTGCAGTAAGACTTGAAGCTATCAGACTCTTTCTGGCCTTTGCTGTCAACCACAACATCAAGGTGTATCAAATGGATATCAAATGTGCATTCCTCTATGGTAAGATTCAAGAGGAGGTTTATGTTTGTCAACCTCCAGGTTTTGAGGATCCATTTAATCCAGATCATGTCTACAAGCTAAATAAAGCTTTATATGGCCTGAAACAAGCACCAAAAGCCTGGTATGAAACTCTGTCCACCTTTTTACTTTCCATTGGTTTCACCAGAGGCAGGATTGATAAAACACTGTTTTTAAAATGGAGAGGAAAGGATTTGATGATTGTCCAGATTTATGTGGATGACATCATTTTTGGAAGCACATGTAATAAAATGTGTGAGGAGTTCAGACAACTCATGACTGCTGAGTTTGAAATGAGTGCAATGGGTGAACTCCAGTGCTTTCTTGGTCTCCAAGTAAGGCAACTGCAAAATGGTACTTTCATCCATCAAGGCAAATATGCCAAAGAACTTTTAAAGAAATTTGATATGGATGATTGTAAGCCATGTAGTACACCCATTGCAACCAATAAATTGGTCATGTCTGAAGAAAAGGATGATTTGGTTGATCAGACCTTATATAGAAGCATGATTGGGTCTTTATTGTACCTAACTGCATCTAGACCAGACATCATGTTTGCAACATGTGTCTGTGCAAGATCCCAATCAGCCCCTAGAAAGTCAAACCTTATTGCTGTAAAAAGGTTATTCAGATACCTCAAAGGTGCTCCCACACTTGGTATCTGGTATCCAGCTGATGGTAAAATTGAGCTTTCAGGTTTCTCAGATAGTGACTTTGCTGGATGTGATAAAACAAGGAAGTCCACTTCAGGAGGGTGGCAATTCCTAGGCAATTGCTTAGTGTCTTGGCAAAGCAAAAAGCAAGCAGCTATTTCCACATCCACTGCTGAGGCAGAATACATAGCTGCTGCAAGCTATACAGCCCAACTGCTCTGGCTTCAAAATCAGTTACTGGATTTTGGTATCACTGCCTTGAAGACAACACTTATGTTGGACAGCCAGGCAGCAGAAAATATCATCAAAAATCCAGTTTCCCATTCAACCACCAAACACATCGACATCCGACATCACTTTGTGAGGGATTGCTATGAAAAAGGTTTGATTTCTCTGCATCATGTTCAAACTAAGGATCAGCTGGAAGATGTGCTAACCAAAGCATTAGACACATCCACCTTTGAAAGCTTGATCTCTAGGATTGGCATGCTCAACATGGAATAACAGGCAAAATCCTGTTTTTCTATGAATAAAAGCATTAAAATGTTTTCAGAAAATCAAAAATCTATCCTTAAAAATAGCTAAAAATGAATTTTTCATTAAAATCCTAAAAGTCTGCCATAACCACTGATGGGTTCAAAAGTCTGTGCTACTACAAAAGTCTGTCCACTGCTGAAAGTCATCCCTTGTTCTCATTTTCCTTTGCTAACCACTGATGGTCATAATTAGTGTTGCATCCACTGCTGAGCTATCTACTGATAGTGAAAAGCATCCACTATCCTCCATTACCATTTGTAACACCCCAAAACCCGAATGTTTATATTTGTCGTATGTCCATATAAGACACATCATGAAATAAATAACTAGGCTAATTAACCTAGTTAAGTATATGGCAAAACTATTAAATGGAGAGAGTTGTGCCAAATGTGTTCTAAGTGCCAACATGAGGGACTAATTGGAGTAAAATGGAAGTTGAGTTATTAAAATAAAAAAATAAACACACACAACACACAATTCGTGTGTGTTCTCGAACGTACAGGGGCTTCAAGAAGCCAAGCCCTAGTTCTTCAAAAAAAGCTTCAAATTAAGGGATGATTCAAGGCTCAAATTCATGAATTCTCATGGATTAATGATCACCATCACAAGGGGATCATAAGGTATGTCTCGATTCTCAGTTTTGGAGAACAACCGTGAAGTGGGTTTTGATGAATGTATGAATTCGATCAAAAATTGGCATGAATACTTGCTAATGTTATCATGTTTAAATCGAATCATGGCTGAATTTTAGTAATCTTAGGGATTTAGAAGGAAACCATGTTTATGAGTATGAGAAAGACTATGATAAACATGTGTTTAGTGATGATTTTGATTATGTTGATGCATGTGTTATGAATTAGGTTTTGATAGTAATATGATGTAGGTGACAATATGATTTTGTTTGAATGTAATGGTTCATGAGATGAATTTGGGAAGAACATGCTTAAACCACTTGTACACTATGCTTGGAAAGTAGATTGCACACCAAGTGTTTGATGAAATGCCTAGTATAGGTTAGTGTGTGTTATCACTTGTATGGAATGTTAATTAAATAGTAATGAAGGCGATTATGTATTACAAGTATGAAAAGTGCTTAGTCATGATGTTGTGTACAAAATAACATGCTATGTGTATCGAGTAACAAAGCTGATTAGGATTAAAATTTGTTGCGCAACAATTTTGCAAAAATCATATAAAATCATAGGAAGGACCTGTGAGGTCGAGCCTTATATGCTCAAAAAGCTATTTAAACATATTACGTTTTGTGTTTGAACATGTTTGTTGAATTCGGATGTTAAACAGGCCAAAACAGTGCCCAAAGTCGGCAACACTGTTTTGACAGCAAGCTGTTTGGAAGCATTTCAGCTTCTGTGCTGATTTTGTAAAAATCATATAAAATCATAGGAACGTCCGATTGTTACGATCTTTATATGCTTAGAAAGGTCTCTGAGTGTAGATCATTTCATATTTGAACATGAAGAACTGAATCAGAAGATAAATGGGTTAAAATGTGTCGTGAATAGCTGCTGCGCAGAAAGTTGCTGCACATTTTTAGTATAAATATTAAGTAAAAATAGTTGTATTGTTATGCACACTTGTATGAATCATGAACTACTGATTTTAATAAATTATTAGTAAGTTATTTAATTGTTTTAAGTGTCTAAAACACTTACCAACTAGTCTATGCATATGATTGTACCAACGGGTTGAAACGGGTTGTTGATAGAAAATAGTAGAATGGATGTGTAAAAACCAAGGTGTTAAGAAATGGTATGAAATGTTTAATGTATGAAACAAGTTGCCTAACTTAGAAAATGTTATCATTCTAAGTATGGAATTTTGAAAGAATAATGAACATGATGTAAATACATAATTATGCATGCTAGAAGCTCATGTATGACTTTTGTGATGATGGAATGATAAATTGTTAGATTGATTAGCATTGTAGTATTGTGATACATGTTGAACTCGTTAAGCGATTGACACGTGAATAGAAGTGTGATTAGTGGTGCGTATGATTACGTATACTAACTATTGAATGGATGTAATGGAATGAGATAATAGGAACGTGTCAAGGAGAGCTCAAGCATAGGAGGGTAACGGGTCAAGATAAGGCAAGGTGACAAATACACTTATGGGAGTACTCAAGGTAAGTGATTTCTATAATCACTTCTTTAGTTGTTTAAGTAATATAATGTTTTAATTATTAAGTTCATATGAAGTTGAGGTCAAATCAATAGATTATTTCGATAAATGCACGAATGGGTCGAATAATTCATAGATGAATAACAAGCCGAATATGTATAAGTTAAGAAATTCCTTAACTCGGATGTTGGACTTCAAGATCACATGATAGAATATTAAATTACAATCATGTAGGAAGAAACGTGACGCAAAACGGATGAAAAATGAGAGAGTTATGTCCGTTTCGGTAAGGATTAATGGCTAGGAAAAGTGCAGAGTTGACACGGCCGGGTGGTGAACTGACACGGCCGGGTGAAGGTTCTGTCAAAAATATTATTTATGTGATTTATGCGCCGTAGGCTTCGGTATATTATCCGTGAACTACGACGGGCCTCCCAAACATGATTTCGAGTGTTTCCTTGACGATTATAAGTTGTAAACCCAAGTCTAAGCCTCATGTAATTTATATAAGAGTGTGATAGATGTATGTAATGAAGTTGGACATGTATTACATGTAAATATATACAAAAATACGTACGGAACACGTAGATATGAATACATGATTGTAGGTATGATTAAATGTATATTAGGTATGTAGATGTGTATGATTGTAAGTTTGCATGTGTGCAAGTATGTGCGAATGCATGATTTGGATGCATTTGAGAAATAGCGTTACTAATAATGCCCTTGGGTTTGGAATATAAGTTAATTGGATGCATTTAAATGGTTGACGTCCTTTTTATGAAGATGTAGTAAATGAATATGTTGAGATTACGGGTTTGGCTAACCAAGTTATTATTGAGTATGTTTGAAAGTGCAGGTTATGAATGTCGGACTTTCGAAGTGTTGATATAATAATGAAACGGTTGAATGTTGAAAGGATAATCGGATTGAAGTAACTTATGCGGTTAGAATATGCTATGGACGTTTTAGTTTATTCAACATTTTATGTTTGGTCGTCATCATCTACCAACGGGTTAGTTGTTTGAAAATATATGTCATACCTATTTAATTGGGTAATCGAATGCATGAGAGAAATGAAAGCACATACACGAATGGAACTAAAGTGACGATTTTATAAGTAAATAAGTAAATGACTAACTTTTTAAAGCTTTGTTGATTGAATGTAAGTAAATCCTCAATTCAGGCGACTTGGAGAATCGGAGCGAGCGCGTGTTCATGTTATGTCATACCAAACGCTTCCGCTAGCTTGTTCAAATGTTTTTTATCCAAAATTTGTTGTATTGGTTTTTAGTAGTATCTTGTTGAACGAATTGTAGAATTGTATCTAGTTTGTTTATGTTTAAAACAGGGGTATGCTCGTTTTATGGACGACTCATGCCCGATTTTTGTTAAATTATAGTATGATAATATCACATTTAGGAAGATGAAATTTTGGGCGTAACAAGTTGGTATCAGAGCCTAGGTTTGAGGGATTCGAGCAAGAGTAATAGTGCTTGAACTCAAACCGAAGGCTCGTGCAAAAGTGTGTGCTCGCTCCGAGGTCGCCAATGAGGTAAAATTTTAAGTATTCGTTTAATACGAGTATGATGTAAATATTTAAGCTATATATATATATATATATATATATATATATATATATATATATATATATAGATATATATATATATATATATATATATATATATATATATATATATATATATATATATATATATACGGGAAGTAAAGTTGGAGGTTAAACGAGAAGTTCAGGGACCGTATGGCTGGACCGAACCGAAAAACGATTAATAAGCTCAAAACAAAGAATGCAGCGATTTTAGTAAACGTGAGGCCGTCGCCGACGGGATGTTATCCGTCACCGACGCCCCTTTTTGGGCCGACGCCCTATTTAACTGCTTACGGGAACTCTGGCCGACGCCCTTTTTAAAAGCCCGTCGCCGACGGGCATCTTATCCGTCGCCGACGGCTTACATAATTTCAGTCCGCTGAAATTTCAAGTTTTCATAATTTTAACTAACCGTCCATCCCGGAAGCCCGATTCATGGTTCCATTGAGTTCTTATGAGACTAAGTAAGCCGTGTAGGGATAGAACAAATTGATAGTGAATGGTTGTGCGTAATGGTATGAAACAAAAGACGAATGTATGAAGTGAAGCTCGAAATGTAAGAATGTAAATAAGTAATATGGACTAATGAACTATGATGTGTTGAAAGCTTATGATCCGTATTAAATGTAAACATGACATTGTGTAGATGGCTGATGCAAGCAACGTTAATGATGACGATGATACTAATGTGTTAAATGTTTTGTGAAGGGTAAGCGCAATTGTTGGAAGAGATGATCCGTGAATGCGGTCTAGGACCGGCATCGAGGCAAGTAATGAAACAAATTGACCCCAGGTACGTAAACCTAACGTATGGGCGTATGAAATGGTATGGTTAAGCAAGTGAAATAAAAAATTTTGAACAAATTATGATAACGACATGGTAAATAATTTTTGAAAATGTTACACGAGCCGAAACTGAATTCTTCGGACATAAGGTGACAATTACGCGAAGACACGAAACTAGTACGTGGAATGTGTACCTGGCCAATACACAAGAAACGTATGAAGTTCGTGAGACCGTGATAATTATTACAGGTATGTCCGATAGAGTTTGGTAGCAGCTGGGCGTGTGGGTGAAATGGTTAGTAAGACTCTCGGGGGATTGAGAGTACTTTGTAGGAATGAAATATGTGAATGCAATGCTTGAATCCGCAAGACGGATTCAAGGAATGAAATATGCGAATGCAATGCTTGAATCCGCGAGACGGATTCAAGGAATGAAATATGCGAATGCAATGCTTGAATCCGCGAGACGGATTCAAGGAATGAAATATGCGAATGCAATGCTTGAATCCGCGAGACGGATTCAAGGAATGAAATATGCGAATGCGATGCTTGAATCCGCGAGACGGATACAAGGAATGAAATATGCGAATGCGATGCTTGAATCCGCGAGACGGATTCAAGGAATGAAAGATACGAATGCGATGCTTGAATCCGCGAGACGGATTCAAGGAATGAAAGATATGGATGCACTGCTTGAATCCGCGAGACGGATTAAAGGAATGAAAGGCATGAATGCAATGTTCAAATCCGCGAAGCGGACTTAAGGTATAAAAAGGCGAAAACTAGTCTACATAAGAAGGGTCAATAGTTTGACCATGATTACGTCAAACAAGACATATAAGTAAATGTAATGCAAATGAACAAAGGAATGATAAGAAGGAAGATATTCGAATGTGAAGTGATTACATACCAAAACAAATAAATATTCCTTAAGTGATATGATCCAAATTATGTTTAAACTTTTGTATATATATATACATGATTATATTTATGTAAATGTGTTGTAAGCAAGAATGGTAGAAAGGATAAATGGGACATACGGGTCAGATGGCAACCGCCATTTGAACTCGGTAGTTAATGATATGATTTGTCAAGTTTCATGCTCATAGGTGAGCTTGAAGAATGGAGACGCAATGTCACTAACCGGAAAGGAATGATCATCGTAAGGTATGGATAACGAATCAATGGAATTTACTTCCGTCAGATGTGTATAAAAAGAGTCATAACTTAAATAGGAGGTTATGACTCGACTAGAGGCTGATGTGTTAGAATAGAATATATATATATACAAACCGTAATGCAAAGATGTAGAATGACTTTCAAAATGTTCGTAATGATCGTCAAGTGGTATAGAACATGAATGCCTGTAACTGTGGTAATTCTAATAGAATGTAAGTGATGACAAGTACCGTTAAGAAATACGAACCTTGATGCTTGGCTTGTTGGCCATGTTCATTTGAACAAGACACTGTAGAAAAGATACGCATGGCATAAATAACGATAGTAACCATGGAAATAATGCTTAATTTTTGTGTTAAGTATGGATAAGAGAGTTTAAGAAGGGTGATTTTGATTGTAACAATAAGTCTTTAAATGATTGTAATATGCGTATGATAATATATCGACCCCTCCTATGAGCTTAAGGATAATCGGAAGTAACGATAGTAAGGGAATGTTTAGGATGGCTCATAGTGAACAAAATGAAAGATATCATATGATGTATGAGTAGAATGAAATAAACCGACTTATTTCAATTAGTAAATATACAAATGTAATATGCTTAAATAGGATGTTAGAAACAAGCCATAGACTTAGTATGTATGGTTAATAACTGCATACAATTGGAATAAATTCGATGAATAAAATGCTAGGGATAATATGTGCTAGAAACTAGCAATATGAAGTGAAAGACACTAATAAGAGCTCTGGAGCAGAATCTAACATAAGTATTGTGAATGAACAACTTGAAAGGGGTAAGAGTAGAATTGGTTTAATTTTAAATGAAAAAGGTTTCGGGGACGAAACCTTATTTAAGAGGGGTAGACTTGTAACACCCCAAAACCCGAATGTTTATATTTGTCGTATGTCCATATAAGACACATCATGAAATAAATAACTAGGCTAATTAACCTACTTAAGTATATGGCAAAACTATTAAATGGAGAGAGTTATGCCAAATGTGTTCTAAGTGCCAACATGAGGGACTAATTGGAGTAAAATGGAAGTTGAGTTATTAAAATAAAAAAAATAAACACACACAACACACAATTCGTGTGTGTTCTCGAACGTACAGGGGCTTCAAGAAGCCAAGCCCTAGTTCTTCAAAAAAAGCTTCAAATTAAGGGATGATTCAAGGCTCAAATTCATGAATTCTCATGGATTAATGATCACCATCACAAGGGGATCATAAGGTATGTCTCGATTCTCAGTTTTGGAGAACAACCGTGAAGTGGGTTTTGATGAATGTATGAATTCGATCAAAAATTGGCATGAATACTTGCTAATGTTATCATGTTTAAATCGAATCATGGCTGAATTTTAGTAATCTTAGGGATTTAGAAGGAAACCATGTTTATGAGTATGAGAAAGACTATGATGAACATGTGTTTAGTGATGATTTTGATTATGTTGATGCATGTGTTATGAATTAGGTTTTGATAGTAATATGATGTAGGTGACAATATGATTTTGTTTGAATGTAATGGTTCATGAGATGAATTTGGGAAGAACATGCTTAAACCACTTGTACACTATGCTTGGAAAGTAGATTGCACACCAAGTGTTTGATAAAATGCCTAGTATAGGTTAGTGTGTGTTATCACTTGTATGGAATGTTAATTAAATAGTAATGAAGGCGATTATGTATTACAAGTATGAAAAGTGCTTAGTGATGATGTTGTGTACAAAATAACATGCTATGTGTATCGAGTAACAAAGCTGATTAGGATTAAAATTTGTTGCGCAACAATTTTGCAAAAATCATATAAAATCATAGGAAGGACCTGTGAGGTCGAGCCTTATATGCTCAAAAAGCTATTTAAACATATTACGTTTTGTGTTTGAACATGTTTGTTGAATTCGGATGTTAAACAGGCCAAAACAGTGCCCAAAGTCGGCAATACTGTTTTGACAGCAAGCTGTTTGGAAGCATTTCAGCTTCTGTGCTGATTTTGTAAAATTCATATAAAATCATAGGAACGTCCGATTGTTACGATCTTTATATGCTTAGAAAGGTCTCTGAGTGTAGATCATTTCATATTTGAACATGAAGAACTGAATCAGAAGATAAATGGGTTAAAATGTGTCGTGAACAGCTGCTGCGCAGAAAGTTGTTGCACATTTTTAGTATAAATATTAAGTAAAAATAGTTGTATTTTTATGCACACTTGTATGAATCATGAACTACTGATTTTAATAAATTATTAGTAAGTTATTTGATTCTTTTAAGTGTCTAAAACACTTACCAACTAGTCTATGCATATGATTGCACCAACGGGTTGAAACGGGTTGTTGATAGAAAATAGTAGAATGGATGTGTAAAAACCAAGGTGTTAAGAAATGGTATGAAATGTTTAATGTATGAAACAAGTTGCCTAACTTAGAAAATGTTATCATTCTAAGTATGGAATTTTGAAACAATAATGAACATGATGTAAATACATAATTATGCATGCTAGAAGCTCATGTATGACTTTTGTGATGATGGAATGATAAATTGTTAGATTGATTAGCATTGTAGTATTGTGATACATGTTGAACTCGTTAAGCGATTGAGACGTGAATAGAAGTGTGATTAGTGGTGCGTATGATTACGTATACTAACTATTGAATGGATGTAATGGAATGAGATAATAGGAACGTGTCAAGGAGAGCTCAAGCATAGGAGGATAACGGGTCAAGATAAGGCAAGGTGACAAATACACTTATTGGAGTACTCAAGGTAAGTGATTTCTATAATCACTTCTTTAGTTGTTTAAGTAATATAATGTTTTAATTATTAAGTTCATATGAAGTTGAGGTCAAATCAATAGATTATTTCGATAAATGCACGAATGGGTCGAATAATTCATAGATGAATAACAAGCCGAATATGTATAAGTTAAGAAATTCCTTAACTCGGATGTTGGACTTCAAGATCACATGATAGAATATTAAATTACAATCATGTAGGAAGAAACGTGACGCAAAACGGATGAAAAATGAGAGAGTTATGTCCGTTTCGGTAAGGATTAATGGCTAGGAACAGTGCAGAGTTGACACGGCCGGGTGGTGAACTGACACGGCCGGGTGAAGGTTCTGTCAAAAATATTATTTATGTGATTTATGCGCCGTAGGCTTCGGTATATTATCCGTGAACTACGACGGGCCTCCCAAACATGATTTCGAGTGTTTCCTTGACGATTATAAGTTGTAAACCCAAGTCTAAGCCTCATGTAATTTATATAAGAGTGTGATAGATGTATGTAATGAAGTTGGACATGTATTACATGTAAATGTATACAAAAATACGTACGGAACACGTAGATATGAATACATGATTGTAGGTATGATTAAATGTATATTAGGTATGTAGATGTGTATGATTGTAAGTTTGTATGTGTGCAAGTATGTGCGAATGCATGATTTGGATGCATTTGAGAAATAGCGTTACTAATAATGCCCTTGGGTTTGGAATATAAGTTAATTGGATGCATTTAAATGGTTGACGTCCTTTTTATGAAGATGTAGTAAATGAATATGTTGAGATTACGGGTTTGGCTAACCAAGTTATTATTGAGTATGTTTGAAAGTGCAGGTTATGAATGTCGGACTTTCGAAGTGTTGATATAATAATGAAACGGTTGAATGTTGAAAGGATAATCGGATTGAAGTAACTTATGCGGTTAGAATATGCTATGGACGTTTTAGTTTATACAACATTTTATGTTTGGTCGTCATCATCTACCAACGGGTTAGTTGTTTGAAAATATATGTCATACCCATTTAATTGGGTAATCGAATGCATGAGAGAAATGAAAGCACATACACGAATGGAACTAAAGTGACGATTTTATAAGTAAATAAGTAAATGACTAACTTTTTAAAGCTTTGTTGATTGAATGTAGGTAAATCCTCAATTCAGGCGACTTGGAGAATCGGAGCGAGCGCGTGTTCATGTTATGTCATACCAAACGCTTCCGCTAGCTTGTTCAAATGTTTTTGAACCAAAATTTGTTGTATTGGTTTTTAGTAGTATCTTGTTGAATGAATTGTAGAATTGTATCTAGTTTGTTTATGTTTAAAACAGGGGTATGCTCGTTTTATGGACGGGTCATGCCCGATTTTTGTTAAATTATAGTATGATAATATCACATTTAGGAAGATGAAATTTTGGGCGTAACACCATTACAACTACTGTCTTCACCAGTTGTTTTCACAAACTGTACTGTTCAAAAGTACTGTCCTTCACTTCACCAGGGGATGGCATGCGGACAGTACTTAGTGGTCAGACCTTTTGTAACCGCTGCCACGTCAGCATTCACTTTTCATCAATAAAACCCCCTTTCAAAACCCAAACAGGGTTTCACTGTCGAATTGAATTCTTAAAAATTCTCTTCTCAAAGCAGTTTCCAATCCATTCCATCAAATTTCTCCACATTCTCATCTTCGATTCTCATCTTCAAAATGACAAAATCGAAGTCATCCGCAAAAGCTTCCAAAGGGGCCTCTCGAAAGGCTACCTCCACCGAAATTCCACACAAACCGTCTCATAATCTACTGGGTCTTCTCACAAAACCCGGCACCATCGATATATTTGACTCCATCCTTGATATAATCAACGCATCAAAGTACAAAACTTTGTTAACCGTTGATGCACTCATTTACCTACAAACTCAGAGAGAGTTTTGGAAAAATTGTACCCTTGAAAAACAAGGAGAAGATGTCATAGCCATCAACTCTACTCTGCAGAAGAAAGCAGTCCGAATAACACCGCAATCCATATCTGAGATCTTTCAGCTCGCTGATCTGGAAGGTACAAATTCTTTCCCTAAAAACGAGTTAAAAATTGACTTCATTGAGCGAGGGTATGCAGACACAAAGATGAAGAGGGATACCTTAGAAAAAGGCTTCTTCCCTCCTGCAACAAGATTTTTATTCCATACCCTCCTCGCGTGTGTTTCAAATAAAACCACCTCTTTTAATGAAATCCCACTGAAGATTCAAAACTTGGGATATGCTATTTTACAAGGAGAGAATTTCAACTATTCCAAGGTAATCTTCAATGATTTGGTTAAAAATGTTGAAACGAAATCATTCTTACTGTTTCCAAGATTTATAAGCTATTATTTTGAGAAAAAAATCAGTAAGAATGATATTGCGGTAGTAAATCAAGGTGACTCTTTTCAAATAAAAAGCTTAACGTCTGAAACATTTACAAGAATGTCAACACCTTGCAAAACACAAGAATGTCAACACCTTGCAAAACACAAGCTCCTCAGGTATCTTCTGTTGAGCCCACTGGTCAAGGTGATCAAGGTAGCCAAACAACTGCCTTGAAACCCACACCTAAAATCACCAAAAAACCACCGAAAAAGAAAAATCAAAAACCCCCCCAAACCTATCAAAAAGGCAACTCTGGAGGATGAGATACCAGAGCAACTGCCTGTGACAGCACAAAAGTCACAACAAACCACTGCTGCTACTTCCTCACAGCAGTTGGTAGAAATATCTCAACCCATACCTGAAACTCCTCCTGTCTCTTCACAAAAAGAACAGGTTGTACAAACAGGGTCACCACATCATGAGGCTCTGGAAGCACTCGTTTCCATCCTCCACAACCCAACCCGGGGCAATTTCGCTTTCTAAACCTACCTTCACATCCCCAATTCCACCAAACACCAAACTACTGTTGGATGCAATTGATCTGAACCTGGCACAAACCAGTCCTTCTCAATCACCTATCCATGAGAACATACCTCAACAAAAGACTGGGCCTGATGTATCAATCTTTGCTAACCCACCAACACAACCTGAGGAGGTTACACCCCTTGAGTTACAAGTAACTCTTGGTGGTATTCCAAGTGAAGCAGCCACTACAAGTGTTGAACCTACAGGTTTACACCTGGACAATGGTTACATCAATAAGACTTCCTTGGAGGCAATTCCTTCCATAACATCTCTGTTATCTGCTAGTGAGTTTATATTAACCACTGGTTCCATCAAAAGATTATCAAGTGTTGATGGAAGAAGACCCCAGTACCAAGAAAAAGGAGCATCAGTTGTTGATGTTTGGAGTACACTCCCTACCTCAACATCTGATAAAACCACTGCTAGTGGGAAATCAGATGATCCCATTAAATTGGGTGATGATTTAAAGTACCAGGAATAGACGGAACGCGTTGAAAAACTGGATACAACTGTTGTAGAAATCAAAGACATGTTGCATCAGTTGTTGACAGTTCAAATGGTACAATCCACTGCTGTTCCACCTCAAGCACCTGCTCCACCACCAGCAGATGTTACAAATGAGCTCTGGAATCTTTTTTCAACCATTTCTCCGCCAACAACACCAGATGGCTGAGCAGCAGCATGAAAAACATGTTCAAGAGCTCAAAAATGTAATGGAGTCCAGGTACAAAGATACAAAGGATGACATTAAGGCTCTCAAGGCCCATCTGTTGACAACCACTGGCACTGCTCCTCCGACAGTTCTCTTAATTGATGAAATCCCCTCAGATAATGCCAAAAAGGGGGAGAAAATTAAGGAGTGGATAAAGAAAGGGATTGATAATGGGCTATGTCTTGATACAGAAAAAGATGCAATGCTCAGAGAAATTCCCTTGCCAGATGGAAGCAAGAAGGTTGATGTGACCCAGAGCGGCAAAGGATCAGTCAAGGTGGAATGGGGAGAAGAGAGCTTTCATGAAGCTGAATGAACAGGGTTGCTCTGGTGAAAAGGATGATCAAAATCCTGTTCCAAAAAGAAATCTTACTAGAAAAGTAAGGAAACCCAAATCCACACCATCCAGTTTTCAAAAGCATACTCCAAAACCACCATCCAAATGCCACCAACATCAAATCTCCACCCAAACAGCTGTTGCAACCTCTGTTGTACCAACATCTGTTGGTACCTCAGTTGTTACAACAACTGCTCTCACTTTAACACACACCACTTCAACACACACCACTACCACTGCCTTATCACCACCAAAAACAACATCTCTACCATCACTTCCTGCCATAAAGCAGAAGACATCAGATGTTATAACATCTGCTGTAATGACAACAGTGGTTGAAACACCAATTGTTTCAACAGCTGTTAGTCAGTCACAAACCACTGCCACTCAAATCACTTCCACTGATCCACCCAAAACATCATCTGCCTCTCCTAAAATAAAAAGGAGAAGGGTTATCATATCAGATGATGATTCTCCATCACCACCACCAACAGCTTCAAAATCCCAAGCACTTGTCACAGTTTCAAAACCCATTCCTTTCTCTTCAACTCAAATTCAAAAGCCATTACCTCCTGCAGGTGTTGTGTTTCCTTTAGAACTCATAGCAGTTAGAGATGAAATCAAATCTTTCTACTATGAGGACAACCCTGCCAAAAGGAGCTTGCCTTCAGTTAGAGGATATCCCAAGCCAAACAACATTGAAGAATATTTGGAAATCAAAGCCAAACAAGCAGAGGATATCGCTAACAAAAACAAACAAGGGAAATCTGATAGGGAATTTCAGCAAAACTATCAGTTTCTCCTTACACAGGTCAGATCAATGGAACAATTTGCCAAAAATGTTAGTCAACAAATTTCAGAAAGGGCAGATGAGACCCTAAGAAAAGACTACTTTGAAAATATCATGACCTACAAGAAATACAAGGGGGAGAAACACATGTATAAAAACTGGACCATTCCTGAGCTTGAAAAAGAAGTAGCCAGGATTCATGAAATGATAAAAAATGATGTCCAGCAGACTCCCCCCCGAAAAATTCAAACAGTTTGAAGCTGAAAAGGCACTAGAGTTGAAGAGAATGAAAGAGGAGCTAATCACTGCTGATAATGGGTCAAAGAATTCTGTGTCAAAGTGGGGAGAAGCTAGGGTCAGGGCCACCTATAAAAGGTTGGAGGAGCTCAGGAAGAAAGATCCAACAGCTCCACAAAAACCTGACTATTCCAAAGCAGAGGTTTCAAAAAGACAACCAAAGCTGCAAGCCAAACGAACCACTGCTCCTACTGGTGCTGCTATCTACAAAAGAAGGAGTCAAAGCCAGTTGGGTGCTGAAACAGTTCGAGATTTAATTGCTGGAAATGACATTGTGAAAAAGGGCATTATTCTAATGTTGAAAGAAGAATCTGAACTAGAGCAATCTGCAAGAACTGCTCAGCCAGTCATGAACAGGCCAGCATCACCAAATTCCTCTACAAATAAAAATCTCCCAAGAAACCCATCAGGCTCAAAAGTACAAAAGTGGCAAACTGACAAACAGACCCACGTATTGACTATGATTAGGTCTGATGGCGAAGTGAAGAAATTAACAAGAGAACAAGCTCTTGGCCTGAGTCTTGAAGATTTGCAGGATCTCCTTGATCTTCCACTTAGCAGGGATGATGATGATACAGATGCCTTAACTTTTGAATTGCGATTCAAAGGGCAAATAAGGGAACTTTTGTTGAGGCAATAAAGATCTACAATAATGAAGAGTTTTGGCATTATCTGTTCCACTGGGAGATTGTTGGGATTGAACCCTACCAAAGGAACAGATAATGAAAGCCAAAACTGGATCAGGGCAGTGGATCCAGAATAAACAGATGTTTGATTGCAAATCACTCCCCTTGAAAGTGGTTTCAACATCTGCAGACCTCCTATCTGCTGATCATGCAAATTGCTGACCTACAACTGCTGATCAAGTCAAAGTCTGATTGAAGAACTAAAGCTCTGCTGCTCAATCTACTGCCTTGGTTCAAGCACTGCTGATCATGACAAGTATTGTTGGGTTCATAGCAGTGGAAGGATGCAGCAGCAGTTCATATTTGCTTTATGTAATGAAATGTAATATCAGTAGTTAGCATAGCAGTGCTTGTATAGATCAGAGGTTAGAGTTTGTTAGGAGGTTAGATGTCACTTTCATGGTGACATCAGCTTAGATGCTCAGTGGTTTGCAAGTGCCTATAAATAGAACAGTACTCTTTACTGTTCTGTTAGCTCTTTCACCATCTTCTTTCTGCACGAACAAACACTGAGCTCGGGCTGAGGGGGAGTTTGCATATCATACATACATACATTGTAATCGGAGTTTAAAATTAAATTTAATCATTTGATTCAGTGGTGAAAATGTATGCTTGAAAGCATTTCTTCTGTTTGATTGTGAAAAGTTTGCTTCCATTTAAATTCCGCTGCACTACTCTTTCATTTGTTCATCTAAATTCAAACACAAATCACAATCAATCCAAACTCAGATCCTAACAAAGATTCATAAGAAGAATTACATGACTCACGACTTGGAGCTGGGAGCTGTGATTTTTGCGTTGAAAATCTGGAGGCATTATCTGTACGGTACCAAATGCACCATCTACACCGATCACAGGAGCCTTCAGCATATTTTCGACCAAAAGGAATTGAATATGTGACTGCGTCGCCGGGTAGAACTCTTGAACGACTACGACTGCGCAATCAAGTATCACCCGGGTAAAGCTAATGTGGTAGCTGATGCCCTTAGTAGAAAGGAATCGAAGCCAAAGCGTGTGCGAGCCTTACAACTCACTATTCACTCGAATCTTCCTGATCAGATCCGTTTGGCTCAGACTGAAGCATTGAGGGAAGAAAACGTGGAAGCTGAGTATTTGCGGGGTAGGGAGAAACGACTTGAAAAGAGATCCGACGGCATATACTATTTTATGGAACGGATATAGGTTCCTTTGTTTAGAAATCTTAGGGAACTTGTGATGGACGAAGCGCACAAGTCTCGATACTCTGTTCACCCAGGTTCATATAAGATGTATCAGGACATCAAAGTCTTGTATTGGTGGCCAAAGATGAAAGCTGACATCGCGACGTACGTGAGTAAGTGTTTGACGTGCGTGAAAGTCAAGGTCGAGTATCAAAAACCCTCAGGCCTGCTGCAACAACCAGAAATACCCTTATGGAAATGGGAGCAGATTGCTATGGATTTCGACACTGGTTTGCCGAGAACTCAAAACGGAAACGATACCATCTGGGTGATCGTTGAGCGCCTCACGAAATCTGCGTAATTCCTTGCGATC
The DNA here is from genome assembly GCF_002127325.2 of Helianthus annuus. Classification (NCBI taxonomy): domain Eukaryota; kingdom Viridiplantae; phylum Streptophyta; class Magnoliopsida; order Asterales; family Asteraceae; genus Helianthus; species Helianthus annuus. The sequence continues at coordinate 139,924,544 of NC_035437.2, read as the reverse complement.
AAGGAAATGGATAAGGGCTGAGTGAGCGCACTATCCAGACACTTGAAGAAATGCTGTGAGCATGTGTGATTGATTTTGGTAAGGGCTGGGAGAAACATTTTCCGCTGATCGAGTTCTCCTACAACAACAGTTATCACACTAGCATCCAGGCAGCTCCATTTGAAGCGTTGTACGGCCGGAAATGTCGTTCTCCTCTTTGTTGGGTTGAGGTGGGTGACAGCCAGGTCACAGGTCCGTAACTTGTTCTTGAAACTTCTGAAAAGATTGTACAGATCAGAAACCATATGGCGGCGGCGCGCGACCGTCAGAATAGCTACGCTGACAAGCATAGGAAACCCTTGGAGTTCGCTGTAGGCGACCGTGTTTTGTTGAAAGTCTCGCCCTGGAAAGGTGTGGTGCGTTTCGGTAAGCGCGACAAGTTTAATCCACGTTGTGTTAGGCCATTCAAGGTTTTGGAACGTATTGGTAAAGTTTTTCGTCTCATACTCGTCTCGACGAGAGTCTGGGACTTTCGCTAACCACCTTATGATGAAAGATAGGGTCTTTCGCCATAGATGGTTTTTCGTCATTAAGGGGCCTCGGCCCAGGTTGTTCGGCCCAAAGTCATAAACATAACCCTTGTAAATAAATCACACGTAACTGTTTTATCACAAAAGAAATCCTAGAACTCTCTCTCTCTATGCGACGGCGACCTTGGGTCCTTGAAGTCCTCCATTTCGAACAATCTAGTGCTTCAATATCTCGGTAAGTGTCCCATCAAATTCGGCTGTTACTTTGTAATCATTTGGTTGGTTGCTATGTTTGGTGTCTTGATTGCTATGATCATGAGTGCGATGATTGCATATATGAAATCCTGAATTCGTGATATACTGATGCATTGTTTGATTTTAGATGAAGATTGTGGGATAAGTGTTAACTACATCTGTGTGATTATGTACAGTGAAATTGTGTGTTCTGATTTAATGGTTAACCGGGTCAAGATCGTCATAATTAGGGTTTCGGTAATAGGCTGTTGATGTGAAACGATTATAGGGTGTGGTGGTTTAAATGATTGATATATTTTCATGTTTGTGTTATGATCCGACAAGTCTGTACAATGAAACAATGGCATGATAGATTAACAGGTGATGATGTATGGTCTGTGAATGCTACATGTTTATGTCCAATGAAACTGTTATATGTGGAACAAATTAGGATGTTTAATGGTTGCTTGTGAGATATTTGTATGTCATGCATGGGATGGGAACTGAGTATGTGTTATGTGATGTACTGTGATACTTGTGGTAAATGTAATCTCTGAAATACATGACTTAATTGATAAATCTTGAAACTGATTGTTACTGGTAACCACGGTAGGGTTGGTTGACTAACTGGAAGGGTGATAAAACATACCGAGCAAATCAAAGGTGAGTTCATTCCTCTAGAGCATGCGTCCCGGTGGTTGGGACAGTCAGTGGGTGTCCCTGAGAGGGATAGGTTTTGGGTAAATCATGGGTATTCCTGAGAGGAATATGTCTTTTGAGTAAATCTGGAATGTTGGATAATATACTCATCCTATCACCATTAAAGTCCTTCCTTGTTGTTTGTTACCTGAGAGGTAACAGGGTATTAGTTGGTAGCGCTACTTAGGTTTGGCAACCTCACCCCATACCTGAGAGGACGGGTGTGAACTAATGACCTAGTCATGACCAATGCTTTGATAGGAGCGTTGGAGAAAGGGAAAAATAATCAGGAGCCGTCTTGTATTCGGGATATTATCAACATTAAATTCAACGGATTAAACTAAACACTTGGTAACCAACGTTTTCATAAAACTATGAACTCACCAGCTTTGTCTGATACACTTGTTGTATGCTCGCAGGTCGTTAGGTAATTTGGATGGGAACTTGCTATCTGGATGGCTGGAGTGGTCATGGGTCGCAGTGTTGGGCTATGCATGTCTTGTTTACTGAATTCATATACATTGGGCTTTGAAACACTTAAACAATGAATTATTATTTGCTTCCGCTTTCACTATTTAATTTGGATTATGTTCTATGGATGTTTTATTTAATGAATGGAAATTTGTTAAACATATTATGGTTAGTTCAATGTGATTGGTGGCTAGATCCTGGTACGTCACACGCCTCGCGGGGGTTCCGCATGTGGTATTTTGGGGGTGTGACATAATTTTTCGTATGATTACTTCACAGATGAAGAAAATCATTTGAAGGGACTTTTTTGGTGTGACGATCAAGCCAAACGAAATTACCACGTGTTTAGTGATGTGATTACTTTTGATGCCACGTATCGTTCCAACAAGTAATATTTTATTACTCAACTTCTTCTGTTTTTTGGCGTTTTATGAGTTTACATGGAATGGCGTTTTTATTAGTTTACATGATATGGCGTTTTTTTTACTTTACATGCAATGGCGTTTTATTAGTTTACATGCAATAGCGTTTTTATTATTGTTTCAGTTCTCATGGCGTTTTCATATGCAGATACTCTAGGGTGTTTGTACCGTTCATTTGGTGTAGCATTATTGGCGTCGGAAACTGCTGATACGTATATTTGGTTGTTGAGAGTTTTTCTAAAAGCTGCTGGTTCTCAACCAGAAGTTGTTGTCATTGACCAAGATCCAGCAATGAAGAAGGCTATTTCTGTTGTATTTGTTGACACGAGACATCAGTTATGCATGTGGCATGTGATGCATAAACTTTCACTGAAGGTTGGTATGCTTATTTTTACTTTTGGCGTTTTAGGATACACTGCGTTTTCAAATACATGGCGTTTTGTACCTTATTAATGTTCTTTTAATTAAGTTTTGTCTTTGTGTAATTTTATATGTTTTTTATGCATGGCGTTTTCGTGTTATACATAGGTTGGTGTTAGGCTTTGCAATTCCACCAATTTTAAAGAACGTATTTGTGGTGTTGTGTGGACGGATATTCTCACACCTGAAGAGTTTGAATCAGAATGGGAAGCGGTTATCGCAGGGTTCAATTTAGCAGATAATGACTGGCTATCTGATATTCTTGCACTCAGGGAATCTTCGATCCCTGCATACTATAGAATGGAAGAGATGACGGGTCTTATGCGAACGACATCGAGGTCGAAGAGTGAGAATCATTTTTTTGGTCAAGTGTGCAATTCGAAAGCTACTCTTTTTGAGTTCATGACTCATTATGAAACTGCAATAGAAGCACAGCGTCACACACACCGGAAAAATGATCATGATTCTCGATGCAAACGACCTCAGTTGAAGAGTAATTACCAATTGTTGGAAGGCCAAGCTGTTGACATATACACAAAAAGTATTTTTTGTGACGTTAAACTGAGCTAATTGGAATTGCGGATTGCATAAATCAACGTTACGAAGATCAACCCGATGGGTTTGTTAAGTTTTACATAAATGACTTCCAACAGCTTTGTACATCCTTATTTGAGGTAAACAATGGATTTTTGTTTTTATATGGCGTTTTCTGTTAATGGCGTTTTATCATATCCAATGTGTTTTTTTTTTATTTTTTAGACAAACATTCTCTGCATGGCGTTATAGAGATATTGTTTTTGGCGTTTTTCAGGTAATGTTCCGTAAGTCTGATTGCACATGCAGTTGCTCATGCAGGCGTTTTGAACAGTTTGGTTTGCTATGTAGACATATATTCTATGTTTTGAGAATTAAGGACATTAGGGAATTTCCAAACAGTACATTCTGAATAGATGCCGCAAAGAGGCTTCCCCAAATTGCTCTCCCGAATACTCAATTAGTCGTGAATATATGACCGAGCTTGATCCCGATGTGCAAAGTATGATGCGAGATATTATTTTTTCAACGGAATATACTTTGAACCGTTTATCTGGTAATAAAGAGGAGCTATCCTTATACAAGGATCATGTTCAATCTTATATGAAGAAGGTTCAAGATATGCAGATTGTTGCTCCTCCCGCTAGTACTAGGGATAGATTTGCCGAGATAACCGCTAAATATAAAAATGACAAGTATCCAATAAGAGTCCCTGTTGGGTATAAATCCAAAGGTTCTGGTTCTCGGAAGCGCCTGAAATCTAAACAGGAGATAACAATCGAGAAAAAGAAATCAAAGTCGAAACCCGGGGCCAAAGAAAGACAGTGTCAGAACTGCAAAGGATATGGACACTACGCATCGACATGCAAACATGTTGTAATTAAAAGAAGATCGACAAGGTCTTCGAGAGCTAGTGAAGAGTAGTTTGGCGTTTTGTATTTTTCATTCTTACAGAACACACATAGATGGTCTTCGAGAGCCAGTGTAGAGTAGTTTGGCGTTTTGTATATTTCATTCCTATAGAACACAGACAGATCTCAGTTTTGGCGTTTTACATCATTTTTATACATCATATTTTTCCATTCTTTTTTCGACCTATTTGTTCATAACATGCTACTTCGAAGTTACGTAACAAACAATAAAAGATCGGTCAAGCAAATCAAACACCAAAAAAAAAAACAATGCCACTAAATAAAACTACCAAAAACCTCTAATTTTGGTCATGCAAAACTCAATAATGTTTTGCTGAACGAGATGGACAACATTGTTAATCCTCAGTCAAGAAAGATGTCTAACAATGTTGTCCATCCCATTTAGCTAAACTTTATTGAGAACAAAACTGAATCTCCATGAAATGGCATTTTTGAATTTTTGTGGTTTTTGTATGTTTTGGCGTTTATATTGAGGAAATAGTGTATATAAAAGAAACATGGTTTGGAATCTTTGATATTTGGGTTTTTTGGCGTTTCTAAGATAAATGGTATAGAGGAAAATATGGCGTTTGGGGTTTTGGTGTGGATTTTAGTAGCTCTGAGTGGTTGTTTATATAGGAAGTTTTTGTCACGTATTTCAGGCGCGATTTTTATTATAGTAAATGCTAGTAATTAAGTTCCGTCGTTTTCAGTAGTGTTTGTTCAGCTTTATCTGTTATACACAAAGTTTGGCGTTCTATATCTAATGGCGTTTTAGATTAGGATGAAGTGTGCTATGTGTGTTAAGGCGGTATTTTAATAGCGTTTCATTCGTGAATTTGTTGTTTTGTCTAGAGAAGTCAAAAGACCATTTTACCCTTAATGAATCGCGCCACACTAACAAAAGTGATCTTATATACGAAAACGCCACCACGTCATCTAGTCCATAGATTGTTTTGATCTGACGATCCATAAGTGTTCTCTCCGTTCTCACACTTTCCACCGTTTTCTCTAAATCATGACCCTACATACATATATATATATATATATATATATATATATATATATATATATATATATATATATATATATATATATATATATATATATATATATATATATATATATATAGAGAGAGAGAGAGAGAGAGAATGGTTTAATTAAAAACCCCTAATTAAAGTGAAAACTTGAAAACTAACTAAAAATCCTAAAATTAAAACATGTTAATTTTTTTTACAAATTTTCGCTACTTTTTATATATATAAAAAAAATTTTAAAAAAACTATACTATACATGTGCATTATATATGTACTGCACATGTACATTATGTGCTTAAAGTTAGCTTTTGAGTTTATTTTACCTTTTAGGGTTACGTTTTTTGGAGGTTTAGTATTAGGTTTTTGGGTGTAGGGGGAGGGGAGTTTAAGGTTTTTTTTATTTTTTTTATTTTTTTTTTTGAGGGGGTAGGGAGGGGTGCGGGTGGGGGCTTTAGGTTTTTTTTCGGGTTTATGTTTAGGGTTTAGTTTTAGGTTTGTGGGACAGGGGTGGGGGGTTTAGGCTTTTGGTGGGTGTGTGAATTTAGGTTTTTGTGGGGTGGGGGGTGAGGGGTTTAGGTTTTTGGGAGGGGTGTCGGTGGCGAGTGGGTTAGGTGGTTTAGGCTTTTCCGTATTATTGCACATGTGAAGTACAATTTTTTATTTGAATATTTTTTATATAAAAAGTAGCGAAAATTTAAAAAAAAAATTTGATATGTTTTTTAGACTTTTTTAGTTAGTTTTCACAATAAAAGGAGTTTTCTCTTAAACCCCACCTATATATCTATATAGGGGAAGGTTCAAATGAAAACTCCTTTTATCGCGGGAACTCGAGAACTAACTAAAAAAGCGCAAAAAAATACCAATTTTTTACAATGTTTTTTATTAAAAAACGCTATTATATATATATATATATATATATATATATATATATATATATATATAGGACAAAGATCCGTTAGAAACCACCCTATATTGCGAGAACCGCGAGAACCAATGTGAACACAACCAAAAATGCCTAAAAATAGCTAAAAAACACAATTTTTTTTTTAAAAAAATCGCTACTTTTAGTAGCAAAAAAAAAAAATTTAAAAAAAATTTTTTTTTTGCCTACTAAAAGTAGCGATTTTAACATAAAAAAATTAAAAAAAAATTTAGATTTTTTTAGGTTTTTTGGGGGTTTAGTTTTTAGCATTTTAGCTTGGGGTGGGGGGTTAGGTTTTTGAGGGGGTGGGGGAGGGGGGTTTAGGTTTTTTTTTTTTTTTTTTTTTTTTTTTTTTTTTGGGGTGGGGGTTAGGTTTTTTTAGCTATTTTAGGTTGTGTTCACATTGGTTCTCGTTGTTCTCGCAATAAAGGTGGTTCTCGCATGAACCTTACCATATATATATATGAGTAAACTGCCATTTTGGTCCCTGAGGTTTGGTCACTTTTGCCACTTTAGTCCAAAACTCAAACCTTTTAAATCTGGGTCCCTGTGGTTTCAGTTTTATTGTTATTTTGATCCAAAAATGAAATCAGTTGATATTTGGCTAATAAAATTCTGTTATTTTATCTTTTTTCTTAGAGGCAAAATGGCCAAATATTAGCTGATTTCATTGATTTAATTAATAATGTGTTATAATAAAATTATATTGACCGTTTTGCCCCAGAGAAAAAGGACAAAATAACAGGATTTTATTAGCTAAATATCAACTGATTTCATTTTTGGACCAAAATGGCAATAAAAGTGAAACCATAGGGACTGAGATTTAAAAGGTTTGAGTTTTGGACTAAATTGACAAAAGTGACCAAACCTCAGGGACCAAAATGGCAGCTTACTCTCTCTCTCTCTCTGTATATATATATATATATATATATATATATATATATATATATATATATATATAGGCTGCTAGAATGAAAACCACCTCGAGTTGTAAGAACCGCGAGAACTACACCCCACGGAGCGCCGTTCGCCATGATTTTTTTTTACAAGTAGATGTGTGTATTATAAACACAGCCGTAAAAAATCATGGCGAACGGCGCTCCGTGGGGTGTAGTTTTTTACACCACAAGTTTGGTGTTTTTAATTTTTTTTTCTTTTTTCTTTTTTTTTTTCACCAAACTTGTGGTGTAAAAAACTACACCCCACGGAGCGCCGTTTGCCATGATTTTTTACGGCTGTGTTTATAATATACAAATCTACTTGTAAAAAAAAATTATGGCGAACGGCGCTCCGTGGGGTGTAGTTCTCGCGGTTCTTACAACTCGAGGTGGTTTTCATTCTAGCGGCTCCCTATATATATATATATATATATATATATATATATATATATATATATATATATATATATATATATATATATACACATATATATAACATTTAAAAAAAAATGTAATGCACATGTGTAATAATACACATGTGTAGTACACATATACATGTGCACAACAATTTTTTTTTTTTTTTTGAAAAAAAAGTTTTTTTTAATACTAAAAAACTAGCAAAAATTGGTAAAAAAAAATTTGGTATGTTTGTTATGCTTTTTTTATTTAGTTCTCGCGTTAACTAGTGGTTTTCATTTGACCGGAGAAAGTTCAAATGAAAACCCCTTTTAACGGGAAAACAAACTAAAAAAACCTAAAAAACATACCAATTTTTTTACAAATTTTTATTAAAAATTGATATTTTTTATATATAAAGAAAACTTTCAAAAAAAAATTTTGTAATGCACATGTGTAATAATACACACGTGTAGTACACATACACATGTGTACTATTACGCATGTGCACTACAAATTTTTTTTTTTTGAAAAAAAGGTTTTTTTATATACAAAAAATAGCGAAAGATAATTAAAAAATGGTATGTTTTTTCTTCGCTTTTGTAGTTAGTTTTCGGGTTTTCGCATTAATTAGTGGTTTTTATTTGATCCTTACCCTTATGTGTTAAGTTAGGCATGTAGTTGGTAATCATGTGTTATTTTAAAGACCAACTATTGTCCTGCTCATTTGACTAATCTTATTATGTCTTCATCTGTATTGAGGTTCACTCTGCGTGGTTGTCACTTTGGCCTTTATGTTTAATACAAGGATATTTGTCGGAAATGTGTCATAAATTGTGACGCAATTCTGACGGATGGTTTATGTTAATAATTAATAAATAAATATTTCATCATAAATATGTAGGAAATGTTATTATTTTTCCTTATTTATTTTGCATATATTAATATTTATTCGGTAAACAATAATTATTAACCTTTTGTAGACTATTTCCGACAGATTTGTGATGCAACTGTCAATTAATTAGGGTTTTTATTTTTCATCATAAATGTGTAGCAAACGTCGTCATTTTCCCATATTTTTTGGCTTATATAAATATTTATTCGGTAAAGAATAATAATTAACCTTTTGTAGGTTATTTCCGACATATTTGTGACGCAACTGAAAATTAATTAGGGTTTTCTTATTTTTCGTCGTGGATGCATCGAAAATTTGTAACAAAATCTTGAAAAAAACATTTTGGAGGCAATTCGTCATAAAAGTGTTGTAATCTGTGACGAAAAAAATTGTGTAGGAAATTTCTATAGAAAATTGTCCCATTTTCTAGTAGCGTATAGTGCTTCTTTATATGGTTGATGATGGCATGGTAGATATCATGAGAAGCTTTGGAGCAAAGTTTTATGATAGTGAAATTCTTACCTCAACAAAATGCTTAGACTTCTTGTGTAAATATCTAGAATTTGGAATATGTTACTTATTATACAATGTTTTGATAACATTTGAAATATCTTTCGAATCGAGCTTACTGTTGAAGTTATAATGTCATGATTTTTACATTTACAATTTGATTGAACTTTTATTTTATATTTTAATTGTATATATATATATGTATGTATATAAAATGTGATTTTTGAAGCAAAATTTGTGTCACAAAAGGTTTTTATTATATTGTGAAAATAAAAGTGCCACTAAAACAACAAAGATATGTAACTAAATTTACCTTTTATATTATGGCAAAAAAAAAAAGTGTCACTAAAAGTCCATGTGCGGCATATCGAAAAGTGTCAGTAAAAGGCTTTGGCGTCACTGCTTCTAGTGACACTTTTTTTATTTGCCGCCCATTCTTACAAGGATCTTTAGTGAGACGTTTTTGTTTTTTTTTTTTTTGTACTTTTTGTGTGTAACTAAATGATATTTTTTATAGTGTTAGGTCAAATCAATGAAAACAACTTGTGTAAGTAAACGGTCACCACAATAGAATCTAAAGTATGTCTCTCTATATGAATTGTTTTTTAATGTTAAGCTAAATGTTAGCTACATTCATGTTTTTGGATGCATCTGTTATATTTTTGTACCGAGTCATCTAAGCCACAAGATAAAAATAAAGGTTGCCGGTGACGACGGGCCAATGGATTGCTCCATTTACCCGTCTTGGGTTATTACCATGCAGACCCAACAGATAAGGCCCAAAAAAGCGGTTAACTTGCCCATTAAGGTTTCCCTTATATGAAAACGAGTGGGAAGGAAAAGATCAGAGAACACAAGCTGCATTTAATACATGACATGAAGAGGATCTTTGGCTGGCGTTGTACTTTTTAGCCGGAAACATTAAATGAGAAGGAAATCCTACCGTTAGGGGTCAGACACGTGTCTGAGCCCCCTGAAGACTGACATAATCTGTTGGATCATCTTGTTAATATCCCACATGTGAGATAAGGTCTCTCAATTATATAAGGTAGAGAGGAGACGATCAAGAAGGCAAGTTTAAGGTACCACACTAAATGCTCTCATAATTATTCCGACCATAATTCTCCCACATTAAATACACACACATATTTATTAGATTCACACCATAGAGAAACATTCCGGTGATCACACTTATCGGAATAAGCTTCTCATACTCTCCGGTAAGTTATTTATTCTCACACCGGAGCTTGGTCACCGACCCCCCCCCCCCTCGGGGCCCTCCGTGACGAGGCTAACGATTTATTTTTTTTGTAGCAACGAAGGCTGGGATATTCCGACATCAGCGAAGACCCTTTGAATGTCATCAGGGATTTGGGTATTCGACATTGGCGCCATCCGTGGGACCTTCAGTCTAGCTGGTGCTCCCACTCCAAAACTCTGACGTTGTGATAACCCATTTTAAGAGAAACAACCTGGCAACACCACCCAGCTCACGAATCATCCAGACGGTGCAAAATGATCGTGATAAGGTCACAGTGGAAGACATTACCCACGAAGAAGAGAATGAAATCCAGGTGGAAACCCTAGAAAGGGAGGAAGCCATCACTCCAGATTTTGTTTCCATGCACAGGGAAAAGTTGAAAAAACATCTTGAGGATCTAGAAAGATAGGAGAGACTTGATAGCCTCAGGGCTAGACTATCCTTTGACACGCCATCCAACCAGGAATGGGTGGATCCGCAAGGCAAAAACGGTGGCAATGACCCACTAGAAACCTTCATGACAGCCCTCTGCCAGATGTCCTCGGGGGAGAGAGAAGATCTCATTACGGGAAAGAAACAGAAAGGAATAGAAAATGAGAAGGAGAATCAAAGCAATGATGGTCTGGATCAGCCTTACTTCCCTCGGGACTTAGCTGAAATCTCAAAGTTCACCAGGAGAATCGCTGAAGCACCCATGCCCCCTAAGATCATCTCCATGCTTTCAAAGTTGCAGGACAACTGGGACGGTGGCCTATCCCAGTTTGGTGCCACATGTTTGTGCAAACTCTAATGGAGGGAGCCAGGCTCTGGTTTGACAGTCTTCCCCCAGGAGGAATTGACAGCTATGAAGAGTTAAGTGAGAAGTTTTTGAGGAACTTCGGTCAGCAAAGAAAAGTGATAAAAAACCCAAACGAAATCATGCATATAAGGCAAAGGGACAATGAATTGATAGATCAGTACATGGAGAGGTTTGTTAAGGAAAGTATGAACATCAAAGACGTCCCGGAGGTTATGAAGATCAGTAGCTTCATCAACGGGCTAACGCATGCATAGCTGTGTGAAAAACTAAGGGAGGAGTTCCCACACTCATTCGATAATCTCATGGACAGGGTCAGGGCCTTCGTCAGGGGCAAAGACACGGTCAGCAAAGCTAAAGAAATGGATACCCCTCCCCGAAGGGTCAACCCAGCTCCAAAACCTCCCGAAATAGATACACCCTACTCACGATAACCAGCTCTCGATAGAATGTTGCATGATAGAACGAGACCCTCGTATTCCCCATATAGGCCTCGGGGGAGAGGCCCATTCCCCTACTCTGACTACTTCACCCCTCTCACCAAAACTCCAAGTGAAATACTGGCCACGGAGAGGGTGAAGAATTCCTTCCCAAGACCACCACCCATAAAACCAGGGCCAAAGGCACGACCGAACGAATACTGTGACTTTTATAGGGGATTCGGTCATAAAACTGATGATTGTATGTATCTAAAGTGGGAAATAGAGGCCGCGGTAAAAACGGGTAAACTGACTCATTTGGTTAAAGAAACTAAGGAAGGGGGAGGGGACCGCAAGGGTAAAGACGTGAGGGAGCCTGGAAGGGCAGATGTCGACATAATCAAGAGAAGGAATGAGTTTGATACTACTAGGAGTGTAAAAGCCAGAGTCATGGGCCCCCTAGACCGCATGAAAGCCCCCATTTTGATGCCACACCTGGAGGAAAACGAGGTAAAGCGGCTCCCCCTCAACATTTCAGCCATAATAGCTGGGCACAAGGTAGCCAGAATACATGTGGATGGGGGAAGCGGAGTAGAGGTAATATATGAACCCTGTTTCGTAAGGTTTGATAGGGATGTGAGTGATCAGCTCGAGGAAGATTCTATCCCCCTAGTAGGTTTCAACAACAGTGTGTCACACCCCTTGGGAAAGATCAGACTCCCATTTACAGTCGGGGTAGGGGATCGTGTCCGAACCATAAATTTAACTTTCACAGTGGTCAGAGCACCCTCAAAATACAACGCAATCCTGGGAAGACCTGGGATTGGCGATTTAAAAGCACAGGCATCAACTCCACATGGAGCTCTAGTGTTCCAAACACCAAAAGGCTTGGCTTGGGTAAAATCTGCATACGAAGTAGTATCTTCTGTCTCTGAGGGAGTGATGTCTGAGAAACCCCAAAAAGATGGGGTCGAAGAGTGGGTCCTTTGTGACAGGTTCCCGGAGCAGACGGTTAAGGTGGGAAGCCACCTGAGTGACAAATGTAAGAGTGCCCTCAAGGAGCTGCTTCTCTTCAACATAGACATGTTTGCATTTCAGTACAGAGACATGACGGGAATCCCAAGGAGTCTGACCGAGCATCGACTCAATACATACACCTGGGCAAGACCAGTAAAGCAAAAGAAACAAAGAATGGGTCCTAGCAAGAGGAGGGCCGCCTATGAAGAAACCAGGAAGCTGCTCAGAGCTGGAATAGTAAGAGAAGTGAAGTATCCATCCTGGGTTGCCAACCCAGTCATGGTCAAGAGGAAAGACGGGGGGTGGAGGATGTGCATTGACTTTCAAGATCTGAATAAAGCATGTCCCAAGGACTGCTATCCCCTCCCAGAGATAGACGTCCAAATGGACTCCTTATCTCAGTATCCCCTAAAGTGTTTCTTGGATGCTTACAAAGGATATCATCAAATACAAATGTCAATGGAAGACGAGGAAAAAACCGCCTTTATCACAGACGAGGGAACCTTTTGCTACACCAAAATGCCCTTCGGGCTAAAAAAATGTTGGGGCAACTTACCAAAGGTTCTTGAATACCCTTTTCAAAGAGCAGCGGGGACGGAACTTTGAAGTGTACGTCGATGACATTGTCATAAAAAGCCTAACCGAGATGGCCATGATAGACGATATAGCCGAAACCATCCGAGCTATGCAAGATGTGAATATGAAGCTGAACCCTGGGAAGTGTTGCTTCTGGGTAGGAGAAGGGAAATTCCTGGGAGTAGTAGTTACAAAGGGCGAAATCAAAGCTAATCCGCAGAAAACTCAAGCTGTAGCCGAAATGCGATCCCCCAGGTCCCTAAAGGACATTCAGCAGCTGAATGGAAGGCTAATCGCCTTAAACCGCTTCCTATCAAAGGTGGCAGACATGACTCTTCCCTTCATGAAAGTACTGAAGGATTATCTCCAGACAAACAGATTTAAGTGGACCCTGGAGGCAAAAGTGTTGCTGACAGTCTGTTGCTGACAGAAGCTGTTGAAGCTGAAGCTATCCAAAGACCAAAGACAGTGCAAGATTACTTGAAGATTGCAAGAAGACTGAAGACAGAGTTTTGACTCAAGACAAAGTTTTTATGAAGCTATTGTCAAGGGGGAGTTTGTTGGTGCATATTTGTGACAACAGCTTGGATTTGGTCTTTGGATATCTTGTAATTAGTTAAACGATAAACAGTTAGCGGGTTTAGCTTTGTAATAGTTAGTTGTAATGTTTGGGCTAACTAAACCCAAGGAATTGGGTGATGGGGGCGAATTGGGCCTGTCCAATTCGCAGCCCAAGAGTGTAAACCTAGCCCACTTGTAAACCTTGTGTTATATAAACAAGGTTAGACATTAGGGTTTAGGTTAATCAGCCAAAACAGAGTTTGAGTGACCTTGAAATTCGTGAGAGTTAGCTTGGACGAATTTAGGGTTTGTGGTTAGGGTTTGATTGATTGTAATACGTTTGTTTGATAATCAATAGAAACCCGGTTGAAAGTGATTTCTGTTTCTACACTTTTCTGCTAATTCTGATCAAGAGGATTCCGCACTCTTGATTGGAAAGACGATTCTGTTACGATCCATAGACTCAAGGGGACTTACAATTGGTATCAGAGCCTAATGCTCTGATACCAATTGTAAGTCCCCTTGAGTCTATGGATCGTAACAGAATCGTCTTTCCAATCAAGAGTGCGGAATCCTCTTGATCAGAATTAGCAGAAAAGTGTAGAAACAGAAATCACTTTCAACCGGGTTTCTATTGATTATCAAACAAACGTATTACAATCAATCAAACCCTAACCACAAACCCTAAATTCGTCCAAGCTAACTCTCACGAATTTCAAGGTCACTCAAACTCTGTTTTGGCTGATTAACCTAAACCCTAATGTCTAACCTTGTTTATATAACACAAGGTTTACAAGTGGGCTAGGTTTACACTCTTGGGCTGCGAATTGGACAGGCCCAATTCGCCCCCATCACCCAATTCCTTGGGTTTAGTTAGCCCAAACATTACAACTAACTATTACAAAGCTAAACCCGCTAACTGTTTATCGTTTAACTAATTACAAGATATCCAAAGACCAAATCCAAGCTGTTGTCACAAATATGCACCAACAAACTCCCCCTTGACAATAGCTTCATAAAAACTTTGTCTTGAGTCAAAACTCTGTCTTCAGTCTTCTTGCAATCTTCAAGTAATCTTGCACTGTCTTTGGTCTTTGGATAGCTTCAGCTTCAACAGCTTCTGTCAGCAACAGACTGTCAGCAACAGACTCCCCCTAAGCTGATGCATCCAATCACCAAATCTTCAACACGTTAGCGTTTGAGTAAACTCCAGTTCAGCATTTGCAAAGCAATCTTCAAACTCTTCAAACTTGTCTGCAATTTAGAAAGGAGGTTCTACCATGCAGCCAATCAAACTCTCATCTTCACACTTCACAGCAACTTCTCAGCAACAACCCGCTTCAATCTGTATACTATAAAACAAACATCTCGAGAAACCATAAGAATTTTTCAACATAAGTTAAATAAATTATTATTTTTCAAGAGATTAGTTAAACTGTGTAACAGATTGAGCTTTTTCAAAATCATCAACACGCAAAACATTTTGCTCAACACACAAGAACCTGCCTGATTGAAAATTTTGAGCTCACTTACTAACACCGTCTCCCCCTATTAGTAACAATTCCTCCAAGAATAACAGTTTTCCGTACGTTAAGAATTTTAAACAGAAAAATGACACTATTTTTGGATTTTTTATATTTTTCTGAAAGCAAATAAATAACAAAAACAATAAACACTCTATTTTTGTGAGAATCACTGGTAAGAAGATCATATCAGCACAAGCAAACTGTTTCACACAATCATATAATTCTTTATTTTAATTTTTCTCGTGAAAAGCAGTTCAAGACGATTACCAGTATGTTTGTCCACTTAAACAAAATGCATGAACATTTCAAGTACCATTACCATATGATACGTTAAGGTAATTTTATTTTCTGAAATACGAGCGTGTCCCACTTCAGGATATACCCCCACGATCAAGGTATGCACAAAGATTCATCGTAGTAGGTGAGTATACTGAATTCATACATTAAGATATCCTGTCTGTGTTTAGTTCTGCATTTAACCTGTTTTATCATGTTTTGATTTCGTAACCATGAACACCCAAATAAATACAAATCAAATCCTGGAAATATAAACAGCACACTCTATCATGCAAGTATCTTCCCTACCACATATTTCACAAGTCCAATCCAGAGTTCTGAAATCTTAACTGGGATTAGGTTGAGAAGAGAAAAGAATAGATCTTAGTAGAGATGGTATAATATACAAATCAAATGAGATTTTCTCAGTTTGATATAGGTTTATTGGGTTTCTTTTGGGCACTAGAGGGCCTCTTTCGGGTGTATTAGATCTATAGTGCGACAACGTACAGCTAGGTCAGCATGTATCTGGATGCAGCAGAAGCTGTCGTTGCCTAGCACCTCCAGGTCAGCATATATCTGGATGCAGCAGAGGAGGTACACGACTTTTTTTTCAGAGAAGATTTCAGAATCAGATCAAAATTGTGTGTATCGGGAAATATACAGACATTCAAATAGAAATGAGCTAATTCCAAGTGACTATCTTTCCTGGGGTCATGTACAATTTTAGTTCTAACAGACAGACAGCCAAGATATCCCTAGTTGAAATAACAGTATAAAGACCCAAAACTTCAGATTTTGGCAATCTATCAACGCAAGAATTAAGGTCATTAAACCATATACCACTAATGTGTTCCCCACTCATATTCAATTCATTTAAGTTTATATCACATTGGTAAGTTGATTATTTCATGCTTTTGCCTACTGGTACATCATATGATGAAGCTGTTATCACACTTAAGCAATTTAATTTCAAGTTCAGTGTGACAGTCTAACTTGCTGATGTACTATCATTTCTTCTTTTCACACAGTGATAACTCATTTTTGATTTTCTAATTTTTTTTTTATGTTTTTGATTTTTCAATTTTTTTGTGTTTTTGATTTTTTTAAGAAAAGCAGTAAACTATTTACAAAAATTCTTATGAAAAACCAGTTATTCAGGATTCCTCATCCCGTTGAGTTCGACTAAGTGTTCAAAGCGAGCCCTGTCAAATGCTTTAGTATAAAGATCTGCCAGGTTATCCTCTGTGTCGACTCGATGAAGTTCAATCAGTCGCTTTTCAGCACAATCCCGTATAAAATGATGACGTATGTCAATATGTTTTGTGCGACTGTGGTTCACGGGATTATTAGTTATTGAAATAGTGGCATTATTGTCTATCATAATAGGAGTACGAGTGAAATCCAAACCGTAATCGCGCATTTGCTGTTGAATCCAGAGAACCTGAGAGCAGCAGCTTCCAGCAGCAATATATTCAGCTTCACACGTAGAGGTAGACACACAGGATTGCTTCTTGCATTGCCAAGACACGATCCTGCCTCCTAAGAACTGACAACCACCTGTTGTAGACTTTCTATTCGACTTGCATCCTCCAAAGTCTGAGTCAGTGTAAGCAACAAACGTCAAATCACTATCAGCTGGATACCACAACCCAAGTTTAGGTTTCCCCTTTAAGTAACGAATAATGCGCTTCACTGCTTTCATGTGTGACTCTTTAGGATTCGCCTGATATCGGGCACACAAGCATACGGCAAACATGATGTCAGGTCTTGAAGCAGTCAAGTACATTAGAGAACCAATCATTGCCCTGTATTGAGTAGGATCAACATCTTCAGTACTTTCATGATCTGGGCCAAGATTGTGATTTTCACATATGGGTGTGTTGGAAGTAGTGCAATCATTCATTTTGAACCGACTCAAAATGTCATACACATACTTTGTTTGATGAATAAACATCCCATCCGCCTTCTGTTCAACTTGTAATCCCAGAAAGTAGGACAGCTCACCCATAGCACTCATTTCGAACTTGCTCTTCATCACCTGCTCGAACTCTTTACACATGCTTTCATCAGATGACCCAAAAATGATGTCATCCACGTACACCTGTACCAGCAGAAAATCTTCCTTCTTCCTCTTGATGAACAGTGTACTGTCAATCTGACCTCTTTCAAAACCATTCTTGATCAGATGTGTAGACAGTGTCTCGTACCACGCCCTGGGAGCTTGATGTAACCCGTATAAAGCCTTATCAAGTTTGTACACTCGATCTGGATAATCTGGATCAACGAACCCATCTGGTTGTGAGACATACACCACTTCTTGGACTTTCCCGTAAAGAAACGCACTCTTCACGTCTAGTTGGTAAACTTTGAAGCCCTTGAATGAAGCAAAAGCCAGAAACAAACGAATTGCCTCCAACCTTGCCACTGGTGCAAACACCTCATTGTAATCAATCCCTTCTTGTTGATTGAAACCTTTGACCACCAATCGAGCCTTGTTTCGCGTGACTATACCTCTTTCATCCTTCTTGCACCTAAACACCCATTTAGTGCCAATCTCTCTTTCACCTTTAGGAAGATCAACCAACTCCCAAACCTTCAACTTTGCAAACTGGGCCAATTCCTCTTGCATAGCTTCAACCCATGAATTGTCTTTAAGAGCCATATGAATGTTCTTCGGCTCCTCTTGGGAAATAAAGCAACTATACAAGCACTCGTTCACGATCCCAGTCTTCTCAATCGACACAAATAGACCTGTATTCGCTGCTATGCTTCTTCTCGTTTGAACACCTGCAGCAGGATCTCCCAGTATCATGTCAACTGGATGATCTCTATTTGCTCGTGTAGTAGCAACAGCATCAACTTCCAAATTGTCACCAAGGTTTGAACCAACCTCCCCCTGAATATGCTGATCCGCAAACGGATTAATGAAATCCTCCCCCTGATTGGGTTCGGGTTCATCGTCACTTGAATCAGTATCAGTAGCATCTTGAGAAGGTCCCGGAGCATCTGTTGTATCAACATTTGATCTAGGCATGAACTCGCCTTCATCATCACCAATCACTGTTTGAATTAGCTGAGACTCATCTGCATTGGAAAACTCAGGAATATTAAATGATTTAAAGACACTTTCATAATCATATAATATAGCTGGTCCACTCGTTGACTGTTGAGGTTTGTAAGAAGTGATTTCAACATTAAACACAACCTCAATTTTACCAGTTTTTAGATTAAAAACCCTTTTATTCGGTGCGCCAGGTACGTAACCTAGAAAGTAGCCCTCGTCAGCCACCTCACCGAATTTTTGTTTATCTTTATTTCGCACAATGGTGCAGGGTAATCCAAATGGTTCAAAGCCTTCTAAGTTTGGTTTCTTGTTAAACATTAATTCATGACAAGTCTTGTTAAAACGTTTAACAGTCAACACTTTGTTTAGGACATAGCAAGCTGTATTCACAGCTTCCCCCCAGAAAAGAACTGGTAGCTTAGAATCTGAAAGCATCGTCCTAGCGGCTTCAATCAACGTCCTGTTTTTCCTCTCAGCAACTCCATTCTGTTGAGGCGTATAAGGAGCAGAATATTGATGTTCAATTCCCTTGCGAAGACAGTAGAGATCCAGAATACGATTCTTGAACTCCGTGCCATTATCACTCCTTATCCTCTTGATCTTTGCATCATGGACGTTTTCCAATTTTGTAAAAAGATCTATCAACATCTCTGCTGTCTCATCTTTTGTACCTAAAAAGAAAACCCATGAATAACGTGAGTAATCATCAGTGACAACTAAACAATAGTACTTTCCACCTATGCTCCTCACGTTCACTGGACCGAATAAATCCATGTGAAGTAGTTCGTAAGGGGCATCTATGGAATTTACTGTTTTAGATTTATGAGGTTTCTTGTGTTGTTTTCCCTTTTGACATGGAAGACATTTGTCTTCCACTTGAAACCTCCGCAATGGAACCCCTCTCACTAGCTCATTTTTAACAAGATAGTTCATTTTGCGATAGTGAATATGGGCCATGCGTCTGTGCCACAACATCGATTCAGCTTCAGATGCTTTTGATAGTAAACACGCCACCACTGCAGTTGGATCCTTTGCACCCATGTCCATGACATAAGTGTCGTTTCTCCTTGGCGCTCGCATGACTATCCAATCGTCCGGTATCTTCAAACCTGGTTTCAACACTAAAGCTTCATTCTTGGTAAAATGGACCGAGTGACCCTTGTCGCAGACTTGTGACACGCTCATAAGATTGTGTTTAAGTTGCTCAACATAGTTCACTTTGTCCAGTGTGATCTTCCCGTTGGTCACCTTTCCTCGACCTGTAATTCTACCACCTTTCGCACCCGCAAAATTCACTTGTCCTCCATCATATTCTTCAAATTCAGTCAACAACCTCGCATCCCCCGTCATGTGCCTGGAGCAGCCACTATCAACATACCACAAGTTGATAATCCTCCTTAGCAGCTCCTGCACACACCAACCAAGAAATTAGTTAGATTGGGGGACCCAAGCCTTAATGGTCTTGGGTCGTCCAAATTCACCAACCACCGGAACGTCCATCCAATATCCATTACTCCTAACTGGAGTCTTGGATCTTAGACCTGTTGGAAATTGATTTTGACTTCCACTAGGTCTTTGGTCCTGAGGGTTCCTATGTGTGTTTGGACTATTTGACCTTTTAAAATTTGGATTTTGATTCCAAGAAGCATTATAGTTATAATTTCTAAAGCCATTGTTATAAAAATTTCGACCACCATTATTTTGGTATCGATTTTGATATTGACCTTGACTTCTGAAATTATTTGTATTTTGATTGTTCATTCTTGGCGAACTGCTTCTAGGTTTCTCAAATCTGCCTGGTGGAGATCTAGGCTGAAATCTAGATTGATTTCTTTGAAAACGAGGAACTTGTGAAGTTCCTTTTTCAGCCTTATCCTCACCAACAGCTACTGGTTCTGGTCGCTTAGGAGCAGATTTCTTTGGAGAGTTGGACTCTCTTTCCTGCTTATCACCATTTTTCTCTGGTGACTTCTCTCTCTTCCTCTCATTCACCTGTGCTTCATTCGTTTTGTTAGGACAGCAGCTAGCTACATGTCCTTTGGTGTGACATTTGAAGCATGACATCCTTTTCGAAGACTTCTTATCTGAAGCCTTTGAACTAGAATCAGGTTTTGATGATGATGGCACAGAAGGATTTGGTTTAGGTTGCTTAATTTCAGAATTTTCATTGTTTTTATTTTTAGCAAACTCTACGTTCGATTCATTTTCAATAACAGCTGTTTCGTTTTGCATGTCACTTCCTTGAACAAAACTAATCTTTTTAACAGAAGTTGAGTTTTTATTCCTAGGTTGTGAGGTTTTCGTTTTCAAAACAGGTTTGCTGTTATTATCCTTCTTGGCCTCATCTCTCTCAGACTCCTCTCCTCGACCTGCTGTGGACCTACTCGGTGCTGTTGACATAAACTTTGTTAGCTCATCTTCATCAGGTAGGAATGAATAATCATGACTAAGAGGAGGTGGGACTTCATTATAGCCTTGGAATCCCACACTAGTCTTGTCATTACTCTTCTTTAACCCACCCATCATATGTTTCATAACAAAAGTAGAATCCCTGAATTGACCCAATTTCTTTTCAAGTTCAACAATTCTGAGTTGAGCATCTGACAACTCTTTGTTTTTATCAGAAATCTCTTTTGTTTTTTCAGCCATCATGTCATGAGCTAAGTCAATGACTTGAAGTTTTTCATTTAATTTGCAGGTTACGGCTTCAAGTTCACTTTCATAACCTTTTATTTTCTTCAAGTATGACGTTTCGTTTCTTTTAGCAAAAAAGTTTGATTCTTTAATGTTAGACATTTCGCTTACCAAACTTTTGTTTTGTGCAGACAACCTGTCAACCTCACCCTGCAGTTCATGACATTTTAAACACACAGAATTAGATTTTACCTCTCCTGTTTGTTTGTCAAGGTTGGCCATTAGAGCAGCAAGCTGAGCTTGCAATTCTTTATACTTGGCATCCTTTTCCTCAGCTTCTCTTTCATATTCTGACTTTTGTTTTTCATCTTCAGCACCTGTTGTCTGATCTACCTTTACCTCAGCATCCACTTTCACTTCAGCATCCACCTTTACATCAGCATCCACCTTCACATCAGCATCCACCTTCACATCAGCATTATCTACTTTAGCTTCACCATCATCGATTGGAGTAATCTCTGCCATGAATGCTTGAGAGACATCCCCATCATTTTCTAGGTGAATGCTCCAATCATATGAACCCTCTCTTGCAGTAGAGATCAACGCCTTTGAGCTAGAGTTGTTTGATGCATTCCTGTTGTTTGAACTCTGGCTCGAATTATCTTGCTTTTGTTTCTGACATTCCCTAGCAAAGTGCCCATAGCTTTGACAATTAAAGCACCTCACTTTGGTCTTGTCGAAACCAACGCTCCTTCCCACAAACTTTCTTCCTGTTCTGTTCATGAACCTTTTCACACGCCTAGAAATCATGGCCATTTGCCATTGCAAATCCATCTCTTCAAGATCATCAGGGTCAATCTGATCATAGTCTTCATCTAAAGTAGCAGGATCAGAAATCTTTCCCTGAATATAGTTTTCATAGGAGGCAACAAACGAAGCAAGTAGAGCCAGATGCTCTTCAGCAGACTTCACACTCATTGGCATTGACTTAGCAGTAGTACTCTGCTTAGAAGCTGACGATTTCTTAACTCCTGATGATCCTCCTGAAGCAGCAACAAAACACACATCACCATCCTGATTCACCATAACCTGCTCATTCTCACATGATAAAAACGCAGTAGCAGAGTCGCTAGAAGCGTTGTGAGATGAAGAAGATGTAAGCCCATTGTACACTGCCGGATCTTGAACCTGATCATATCCAGTATCTTTCTTCTTCATGCTGAGCTCATAAGCTCTCAACTTTCCTACAACCTCTTCAAGCTCTTTTGTTTCATAATCTGCTTCACCCTTGATCATTAAAGTGTAGATATCCCACTTAGTAGGCAAAGCATCTAGCAGCTTGTCATTCTTCTCTACATCAGAATAGCAATCGATCTCATAATTGTCCATTTCTGACATCAGATGGTAGTAACGTGTGATGACGTCTTCAAGTGACTCATGCTTCATGTACTTGAAAACAGCAAACTGCTTCTTCAGTAGATCAATCTTGTTCTTCTTGACATCAGCATTACCAGCGTATCTTTTCTCCAAAGCATCCCACATATCCTTTGAGTTAGTGTACTTTTTGAAGGTATGTTTGATGCTATCAGGCAACGACATTTTGATTGCAGCCAAGGCTCTCTTTTCAGCCTCATACATCTTTTTATCATTGTCTTGCATGTTCACATATTCTGTTCGACGTGGTCTGCCCTCAAAGTCGTGTGTTGGATTCACGTAACCATCTTCGATGCATATCCACATGCGCGTATCCTGATATTCAATGAAGGACTGAAAACGATCCTTCCATGTCAAATAATTCTCCACCTTCATCATCTTAGGTGGTTTGTTGGTAGTGCCAACCTCATGCTCCATTCTCAACAACTCGTTCAAACTAGACATGTTCGACATTTTAACGTAACAGACTGAGAAAACCGTACGAAAGTTTCCGAAAGCAGTGGTTACTAAGTTACACCGTTAGAATCGTCTCGAAAAGACGAATCCAATGATATATAATGTCAAAGACCGAATTCGGGATTTTCCAGACTTTTTTTTTTTTTTTTTTTTTTTTTTTTTTTTTGTCCTAAAAATCACACGAGTTCAACGGTGCAAACGGTTCTGTCTAACGAGTTACGGATCAATTTCTATTTGCAAAACACCGAAAAATTTTCGACGCTTGCCAACTGAAATTCCACCACTTAAATCTCTCTTAATTTCGCTGGTTTTAGGTTAATTTCTCTAGGTGATCAGTTAAATGCGCTGGTCTAATGTATACTTAATTTCGCTGATGCAGTTCAACAGACAATTTCGCTGATAAGTCAAGTTCGCTGGTGTAGTTCGCTGTGTCAGGTCAGTTCGCTCAATTTCGCTTCAGATTTCGCCAAATTCGCTGGTCAATTTCGCTTGTACGACGACCAGTAAATTCGCCGAAAAACCGTGATAATTTCGCTGTGGAAAGTTTTCACGGTTACCAAAGTCGCCTTTGGATTTAATTTCGCCCGTAACTTTGCTGATTAATTTCGGAGATCAGTCAAATTCGCCAGAAACAGCCAATTTCGCCCAGTAACTATGGAAAGTCAATCTGTTCGAAATTTTTAATGATTTTCTGGATTTTCTAACAACTTCCTGCAAAATCAAAGCAGCAAAATCAGCAACAAATTTCGAAAATTTATCAAGAACAGATTGAATAAACTCAAGAACACGAAGAACAGTCTTCGAATCTTCAAGTCTATCAGTCAAAAACTTCTCCAGAATCAGCCAAATCTTTCCAGAAAAACCTGCAAATCAGCAAACACACAAACCAGAAGATCAAAACAGCCAACAAAAATCAAAAATCAGAATCAAAAACCTAAAAATTTTCGAAAATTTTAAAACCCTAATTTTCAGGTTTCACCAAAATCGAAAATTTTACTCCCTGTTTCTGCAGCAAACAATTCTGAACCGAGCAATCAAGAGCCTAATGCTCTGATACCAATTGTAAGTCCCCTTGAGTCTATGGATCGTAACAGAATCGTCTTTCCAATCAAGAGTGCGGAATCCTCTTGATCAGAATTAGCAGAAAAGTGTAGAAACAGAAATCACTTTCAACCGGGTTTCTATTGATTATCAAACAAACGTATTACAATCAATCAAACCCTAACCACAAACCCTAAATTCGTCCAAGCTAACTCTCACGAATTTCAAGGTCACTCAAACTCTGTTTTGGCTGATTAACCTAAACCCTAATGTCTAACCTTGTTTATATAACACAAGGTTTACAAGTGGGCTAGGTTTACACTCTTGGGCTGCGAATTGGACAGGCCCAATTCGCCCCCATCACCCAATTCCTTGGGTTTAGTTAGCCCAAACATTACAACTAACTATTACAAAGCTAAACCCGCTAACTGTTTATCGTTTAACTAATTACAAGATATCCAAAGACCAAATCCAAGCTGTTGTCACAAATATGCACCAACAAACTCCCCCTTGACAATAGCTTCATAAAAACTTTGTCTTGAGTCAAAACTCTGTCTTCAGTCTTCTTGCAATCTTCAAGTAATCTTGCACTGTCTTTGGTCTTTGGATAGCTTCAGCTTCAACAGCTTCTGTCAGCAACAGACTGTCAGCAACAAAAAGCCACTTTTCAAGAAATGAAAGAGTACATCTGCAAGCTCCCAACTTTAGCCACCCCAGTACCTGCGGAGGATTTGCTTTTATATCTGTCTGCTTCAAAAAACGACCATAAGCGCAGTCATGATGGTAGAACCGGAGGGAAAGCAGATACCAATATACTTCATTAGGAGGACCCTCAAGGGTCCCGAAGAGCGCTATATGCCCCTGGAGAAGTTGGCTCTGGCTCTTGTTTTTGCATCTCAGAGACTCGGAAGATACTTCCAAGGACACAAGGTCACCCTAATGACAGATCAACCCCTCCAGAAGGTGCTAAGGAGGCCGGAGTTATCGGGTCGACTGGTTAAATGGGCAATTGAGTTGGGAGAACACTCCTTAGAATTCAAAGCCAGAACTGCCATAAAGGGACAAATACTGACCGACTTCTTGGCGGAGGTCCCTGAGGATGAGGAGAAAGAACTTTTAAAGTGGGAAGCCCTGTAGAGGGAAGAAAAAGAGAAGGAAGATGAGGCAATATGGAAACTATTCACAGACGGGCCATCTAGCGAAGAGGGAAGTGGTGCAGGCGTCACACTGATCAGCCCTGAGGGGGTTGAGCTAACTTATGCCATTAGACTGGACTTCGAAAATACCACCAACACAGAGAATATGAAGCTCTTTTAGCAGGACTACGATTGGCTAAGAAGATGAAGGCAAGGAATGTGGAGGCCAGTACTGACTCGCAGCGAGTAGTCAATCAGTACCAAAGGGAGTACGAGGCCAAGGACAATACGATGGCTCAGTACGTAGCCAAAGTGAAAGAAACAGCCAAGGCTTTCAAGCCCTTCAAGCTAGAATATATCCTCCACAGGAGAAACAGGAAATCCGATGCCCTCAGCAAGCTGGCCTCCGTGGCATTTGACCACCTAGCAAGAGAAGTCAAAGTGGAAGTCCTGACCTCCCCCTCCTTTGGCCCAGAAGAGGTAGCTGCGATTGAAAACGCACAAGAGACCTGGATGACACCGATTGTAAGATTCCTCAGAGATGGGATACTACTTGAGGGAGACTGGGCGGCCAGGAAGGTAAGAGTCAAAGCCTTACAATACGAGTTGATTGACGGAGAACTTTACCGAAGGTCATACCTAGGCCCATCCTTGAAGTGCGTCGCTAGTGAAGAAGCTAAGTATGTGATTAGAGAAATACATTAGGGGATTTGTGGAATGCATTCAGGGCCAAGGACAGTAGTGGCAAAGGCGATGAATGCAGGATTCTATTGGCCTAGAATGTATGAGACAACATCAGAGGAGATCAAGAGATGTGACAACTGACAGGTCCATGCACCCATGACGCACCGCCATAAGCATCCAATGATACCTGTTTCAACATCTTGGCCCTTCCAGAAGTGGGCCATCGACATAATTGGGCCATTCCCAGAAGGCCCAGGAGGGGTTAAGTACGTGGTGGTTGCCATCGATTATTTTACCAAGTGGATAGAGGCAAGGCCCTTGGCAAAGATAACCGGGGAACAGATGAGGTGGTTTGTACTAGACAACATCATTTGCAGATACGGGGTCCCAAAGGAACTGGTGAGTGACAATGGTGTCCAATTTACTGGAAAACCCTTCAGGCCATGGTGCGAGCAGATGCACATACACCAAGTGTTTACCTCCGTCACCCATGCCCAGAGCAATGGACTAGTAGAAAGAGCAAATCAAAGCGTGATCAAGGGAATGAAAGGGAGACTCGGGAGGAAACAAAAAGGATGGCTGGAGGAACTGCCATTTGTCTATGGGCATATAGGACCACCCCCAAGGACTGCAACGGGGAAACCCCCTTCAGCTTAACCTATGAAACGGAGGTTGTCATCCCGGCTGAGATAGGGTCCCCAACTGCCAGAATGAAGCTTAGAGAGGCCGAAAACAAGCAAGACCTCTGGATGAACCTGAATTTGCTTGAAGAGAGAAGGGAAGTGGCAGCAGTCAGGGAGGCTAAATACAAAAAGCAGCTTGAAAGCTATTATAATGCCAAGATGAAAAAACTCAATCTCGTCCCAGGGGACTTGGTCCTAAGAGCAAATGAAGCTTGCCTACAAGAGAACACCGGGAAACTAGGGCCCAACTAGGAAGGACCCTACCGAGTCACTTGGGCAAACGGCAAGGGAAGTTGCAAGCTGGAAACACTTCAAGGCAAGGAGGTCCCAAGAACATGGAACCTTATGCAACTCAGGAAGTACCACATGTGAGACATAAAGAAGTCTTTAAGGAAAAACGGCCAGGGAGCCACTTTTGTAATGATTAACTGCTAGTCAGAGGCTTACCCCAAGAAAAAAAATCTTTTGTAAAAAAACGTGTACTAGAGGACTTGGTCCCCAAGAAATGAATGACAACGGACAATTCACTTGTCCCCTTTTGACAAAATAACAGGTATTGTATCAAGGCAGACGTGCCCAAGAAAGCTACAAACCTTATAACCAACAAACACACGTGTACAAGGTATGCTCAACATACCAAACGCCCGGCTGTGGGGCAAAATAGGGTCTAGCTAACCCGAAGAAAACGGACAAACAGGTCAAAGAAAACATAATCTAACATTATAAACTTGTCCAAAGGTTGTCCTCGAACAGACGATCTTGGTTTACAAAACAAACCATAAAAAAGAAAACAAAACACCTTTGTAAGAAAACTACAAAAGAACCAATACATACACACCGGAAAAGAGAAGCTTTCTATGTATAAACTGCAAAGCAAACATACATGAATATGACAGGGAATTTTGCTAACCCTAAAAGAAAAACCGGTATACAAACAAACAAGCTAGAAAACCTAGTAAACAGACTAACGAAATTTTCGCAAAAATGCCACAAATAATCAAGGATCTCCAAGAAGCTTCGGGTAGGAACACCTTCAAAAAGAACAACAAACACAACAAGAGCAAGATTGACAGGATACAGTCAAAAGATAACTAGCAGTCATACGATTAAGTACCAGGAGAGCCCCTACATAAAGACTCTCCCCCCAAGCATCAAAAAGTTGAAGGTATCTTAGAGTACATAATTGTTTAGATTACAACCATATCGAAGCAAGTTTAATGTTCAGAAATCACTGGGACTCATCCCCAGACAGAGGCTTCGGAGAAGATGGACCAGCGGGAATCAGCAGGGCTTTCAGCTCATCAATAGAGATCATGGGGTGCTCAAGGATCTTTTCAAGAAGGGCAGGGATTTTACCTCCAAACTCTTTATCCTGTTTAGACAGCCGCTTTTTGGCCTTGGAATTGTAAAGAGGGGTCTCCTTCCTACCCAGACCTTGAGCTGAGTAGGCATACCCATCCTTTAGACCTGCCTGATAACCCACATCCCGGTAAGCCCTATAGACCTGCTCAAGACTACTTTTAAATTCCTCCGACTGGGAGACAGCAATAAGGAAGGCCCCGAAGCCCTCGATGATTAACCAATGCTTCTCCTTAGCCAGCCTCTGATTATCATCAGACGTCATTCCATACTCAGCATACATCACATCTAGATCTTTTTGAGAAACAAAGTCAAGCTCCCTTTGATGCTTCAGTTTGGCGGCTAACTCCTCCTTCTCCTCTACCAAAGCTGCCATCTCCCTCTCCCAAGCTCGTTGTCTCTGCTCCAACATAACACCAGCCCCCTGAGCAAAAGACGTTACAAAAGATCCACAAAGAATCAAACAAAAAAGAGCGAGAGAGAGAGAGAGGAGAAAGGTTATGTACCTTCTCCTCCTGCAGTTTACGCTCAGCCTCAACTGCCTGACACCGAAGCTCAGCAGCGACGGTTTGAGAAGTCTTGAGATCACTCTTGAGCCCCTCGTTCTCCCTCCTCAGATCATCAACTCGCTGCAACATGCCAACACCCCGGAAAAAACCCTTCGCAAAGTGACATGCTGTATTGATCATCAAAGAGATCATCCCTCAAGGAAGAATGCATAAATTTATGGGAGGGAGGAACAACATGAGTTAAGAAGTGCCGGGCAGTTTCAGGGGTACCCACCACGGAGGACTGAGTGATTTTCCACTTGGGGATATACGGGGTAGGAAGGGCATCGGCAAACAAAGGAGCCAGAGGAGATCGGGAAGTGAAACCCTCATAATGAGAAGGTTTGCTGGTCCTAGTGGCATGGCGAGGAGAAATCTCAAAAGCTGGGGTAATGCGAGCAACACTCACCTCCGGAATCTTGTCCCTAACACGAGAAGAGGAAGGGGTAGTAGGGATCTCAATAGGAGCATGAGAGCTTCCCTGCTCCAAACACAAAAAAAAGGGAAAAAGGGGAGGAAACATCAGAAATCCATCGAAACAAAGTAAATACAAGACAGAGGATAAATAATGGGCTCACCAACAGAGGCTCGCTCACAAAACTGGAGGATCACAGATGCTTAGACAAAGAGCCCTTAACCCGACAGGAGGAAGTCCAGAAGCAGCTTTTGACACGGGAGGGACCTTCTGGCCATTGGCACTCCGGAGCCTCAGCCGGATACCACGCGGGGTCGGGGCTTGCTTGGGGCTAGCAGCTTTTCGCTTACGAGCCAAACGGTTCTCCAGTTCTTCCTCATCTTCATGGCTAGAATTCGTAACTTGAAGAGAATCAGGGGAACTCTCTTCTCCATCAGAAGAAGCCCCCTCATCTCCTTCCACTGCAGCAGAACCCCCTTCCTGAACGGACCCTCCAGTAACCTGCATCTCAACACCCCGGTTCAAACCCGGTTCAACCTCATCATCAACCACAAACTTAACATCTCTGGAATCCCCTTGAAGCAACCCCCACAAAGTCAACTCTGCACAAAATAAATACTAAAGATGACTACACAAGCCCTAAAAAATAGAAACAGATACAACAAGCAAAGAACACGAGAATACCTTTTTTGCCAAAAAAGGCCTTGGGACGGACCGAGTAGGAGGGGCTCAGCCCTCCCATAGCCAGGACTCCTTCGGAAAAGGTAAAAGCACTCGTCGGATTCTCGTACACGCGCTTCCATTGGACGATTTCATCAGCAGACAAGACATGAATGCTATCTTCAATGGCAGCCTCGGCATCCCTCAATGGTGGAGACTCTGGTATCATAGCAGCGGAAACAAAGATAAACCTGCTCTTCCATTCTTTAGGGTAGGTGGAGGTCGGCATGAAAGAGTAACAGGGCTGAGACACGTCGTCCTTCCGTTTGGCGAAGGTGAACCAGTCCCCATCTGAAATTAGCTTGTAGAACATACAGAACAGGGGAATTGACGGCTCACCGGAAACCGCCGCACATGATAACTCAAAATGTACCACCCTCATAAACCCTAGAGGGTGCAATTGGGAGAAATGAACTCCGAAATGGCGTAACAAATCTATCTTGAAGGAAGAAAGGGGATACCGGACACCACAGGAGGAAAACGCCAAAGTGTAGAGAACAATCCGATCTGGTGTGCATTCGGCCGATTCATCAGGGCTTGGCAGTGTAGGAGAAAAACGCTCGGGAATCTTATAAATCTCAACGAAGGACTCCAAATCCTTCACGGTCAAAACAGACCGAATTACAGAGCGGCGGTACGGCTCATAGTAGAGGAAGAGACGGTGATCGGAAAAATGTGAGGAAAGAACTAGTGGAAGTTAAGAAAAATTCAAAGGGAAATAAGGGTATTTAAAGAGATAACTGACAAGAAGAAAACCGTCACATCACCGTCTCTTCAAATTTGAAAATTGTGCACATGTATTAAGGGGATTAAACCCCCGCCATTGATATTTGGCAGATTAATGAGCCTCGAAAAAAGAAGGGGCGAGTAATGATTAGCAAAGGGTGGGCCCACATTCTTAACCCAAGAAAATTCTTTCCTTTGAACAGTTATGACTTAGCCCCGGATCATGAGCCTTGGGTCTCAGAACCAGGGACTAAAGATGACTTGACGACGGGCCAATGGATTGCTCCATTTACCCGTCTTGGGCTATTACCATGCAGGCCCAACAGATAAGGCCCAAAAAGCGGTTAACTTGCCCATTAAGGTTTCCCTTATATGAAAACGGGCGGGAAGGAAAAGATCATAGAGCACAGGCTGCATTTAATACATGACATGAAGAGGATCTTTGGCTGGCGTTGTACTTTTTAGCCGGAAACATTAAATGAGAAGGAAATCCTACCGTTGGGGGTCAGACACGTGTCAGAGCCCCCCGAAGACCGACATAATCCGTTAGATCATCTCGTTAATATCCCACATGTGAGATAAGGTCTCTCAATTATATAAGGAAGAGAGGAGACGATCAAGAAGGCAAGTTTAAGGTACCACACTAAATGCTCTCATATTTATTCCGATCATAATTCTCCCACATTAAATACACACACATATTTATTAGATTCACACCATAGAGAAACATTCCGGTGATCACACTCATCGGAATAAGCTTCTCATACTCTCCGGCAAGTTACTTATTCTCACGCCGGACCTTGGTCACGGATCCCCCCCCTCGGGGCCCTCCGTGACATGGCTAACGATTTATTTTTTGTAGCAACGAAGGCTGGGATATTCCGACGTCAGCGAAGACTCTTTGAACGTCATCAGGGATTTGGGTATTCGACAGCCGGTGTTGTGAACCTGCAAATGGTTAGTAATATGTATCATGTGACGTTATTTTTTTTATGAAGCCCCTAGTTAGTGGTACGAAAATCACGAGGCTTTACCTGATTTAAAAGTCTTGAAAGATGAACTAGAAAGTCGAACAACTCTAAGGTTTGATGAATCTAAAGACATGAATGAAGTAGGATTCCCTTGTAGCGAATCTAGTCCATCTAACTCAATAAGGACTCCATGCCAAACTAGAATCAATCAAAAGAACCACAGGTCTAGTACTT
Organism: Helianthus annuus; assembly: GCF_002127325.2. Taxonomy (NCBI): domain Eukaryota; kingdom Viridiplantae; phylum Streptophyta; class Magnoliopsida; order Asterales; family Asteraceae; genus Helianthus; species Helianthus annuus. The sequence goes on along the minus strand of NC_035437.2, from coordinate 139,893,106 downwards.
AAATAGAACCGGAAGAAAAATGGTTAGCTAGAGCTTAGACTATCGAGCCGAGTAAATAACAAATTCAACGTTATGCAAATTTAGCAATCTTAGAAGAAAAAGTGGAAGCTGAACCCTGGTAATTCGAAAAAGCAAGTAAGAAAGGCGGAAAATTATGAATGAAGAGACTAATGCACTAATTCGAAATCAAACAAGGGAGTTAGTTCTACCGTCTGAACATGTTGAACCAATTTCCTTCAAGTGGGTGTGCTATATTAAAAGGAAAGTTAATGGATAAATCTAATGATTTAAAGCCTGATCAGGTGCACATGGATTCTCATAGCAATACACTCTAGATTATGAAGAGCCTTTCAGTCCGGAAGCGAAGCTCACAACAATCTGGTTTCTATTAGCCATAGTTGCAAACAAAGGTTGGAGTTTATGCTAAATTGACGTAACACGTTCTTGTATGAGCTTCTCGATCACTTTATGTACATGGATTAACCTAAGGGATTTAAGAGTTAAGAATATTCAAATCATGTTTGTAAATTGTGGAAGGAAATATATGGACTAAAACAATTACTAAGGGTTGAGTTTTAGGGAAATTAGTGAGTTCTTATAACAAAATGGGTTTGTCTCAGGTTCAACTGATACTAGTTTATTTGTGTTAACCAAAGAGACGAAAGTAGTTGTGGAACTCGTGTATTATGATGATTTCGATATCACTAAATATCTAACATAAAAAATTGAAAAGTTAAAGCAATTCTTTGTGTGAGGTTTAGCATGAAGGACTTGGGAGAGCTTAAGTATTTTATTGGTCTGAAATCGAATATAGTCCAAGTGGATTTTTTCTACACCAACAAGTATGGTGGGGACTTGTTAACCAAGTTTGGGATGTTTGGTTGTAACCCAACATTAACATGGATGGATGTGAATGCGAGATTAAGATCATATGAAGGGAAGATTCTTGAAGATTAAACAATGTCTCAACGCTTAATAGGTAGTCTGATTTACCCCACTTTGACGAGGCTTGATATTGCATTTGTTGTTGGGGTCCTTAGCTGTTACATGCAAGAACCAAGAAAACCAAACCTTAAAGCCATATGAGGGGTACTTCGGTATATCAAAGTTATACCTAGCTATGGTGGTTTAAGAGGATGCCTAAGATTAAATTAGTTGGATTTTATGATGCAGACTTTGCTAGAGATTTAAGTACAGGAAGATCTACATTGGGCTAAGTATTTATAGTTGGTACTAGAGTCCTGTCATGGTATGGAAAATGTGAACCAACTGTGTCAATGTAGTTGGTTTGATTGTTGAAGGAATTAAAACAATAAGTCGGGTACAAAGTGTTCTTGCATGGTGATAATGTTTCATCAATACTTTTGACAAAAAAACTCTACATTTTGCGCAACAACTAAACACGTGGAAGTTCTTTATTATTTTATACGTGATGAAATAGACTTCAATCATATAAATACACATGAGCTAGTGGCACATGTATTTACTAAAGTGTTGTCTAAAGAGAAGATGGTAAAATTCGATGAGGTGATCGGGATAGCCGAAGCAAATGTGAGAGGGAGTACATATCAAACATAAACAACATTTTAACGAGGGTGGTAGGTTGATCTCATGGGGTGGCATGGAGGAGATAAAGATAATAATTTATTAGGTATAAGTTTGGGTCTACATATTTACACACCTTAATGCCTATTTCCACACCTTTCTAGACGCCTCGTATAGGGCTATACGAGGCGTATAGGGTTGCTTTTCCCGACCAGCTTCTGCACCTCGTACAACGTCACATCAATCACATCAGACGGGAGTCTAAGCCTGTACGAGGGAGCAATACGAGGGTATTTAGACGCCTCGGATAGGCCTATACGAGGCGTCTTACTGACTGATTTGACTATGTGTCTGACATGTGACTTAAAGGCATACGGGGAGTCTAGAGCTATACGAGTCTTCTATATCTCACATAAAATTCAACATACAGTGCATTCTTGGTCCACACCCGAGCATTCAACAAACACACACATTCACACATTCTGTTTCTTCTTGTATTTATTCGAAAGACACTCTTGTTGTTTGTATTTGCGTTCTTATCATCCTGGAGTGTTGAAATGTCATCATATTGGGACGGCAACTATATCTTCGGGCAGTATTCTAGCGACAACTGGGTGCACGAAAGCGTTCCGGTAACACTTATTAACTTAAATGTTTTAATTACTTGTTGTTTTAGTTTATTATTTACTAATGATGATACGGTTGTCTATTTTGGAGGAGTCTGGCGTTCCCAATTCTAATGAGCAAGAGGAGGTTGTGTCTAGTATACAAGGAAAACAAAACAAACCGTTTCTAGATTTGAACAAGCATCCTCTTGTTGATGAAACAGCCCCTGTAGATGACTCATACCATGCTGGTGGATATGGAGGAGACGGTGGATACGGAGGAGTCGGAAGGGTGATTGTTTAAACCCAATTAGAATTGTTTTTATTATTGTAATTAGTTCGTCTTTGTCAATAAGATTCGTTCCCAGTTTACAGTAACAATTCGTCTATGTGTATGGTTTAATCGATCATCACTTGTGTTTGTTTAACATATTCTATTTAGTAGGACTGACATTGATGCCATTAAATAGCTGTTTTATAGAAGTGACTCCTTTATAGAAGTGACTCCTAATATGTTGTTTGGAGGACGTTAGTAGTTATCTGATTCATCTCATTAATAGACATTATAATAAGAATTTCTATATAATTAGGGTAAAGTTAGATTTATATGTATATACCTTTGAAGTTATTCATTAAAGAAAGAAATAAATATACAAATATTGGTTTAGGTTACTCTATAAAGGTCATTTTTTCCGAGACACCATAGAAACTTAACATGTGGCGATCTTAATGATTTGCAACAAGGGTTGATTAGTTAATTTAACCATGAGCTATTTTCGGTATTTATCATGCATTTACTTATATTTCCTTATATGTCTTCTTCAGTTTTGATTTATTCAACCGTAATAACACAATATCAATACATAGTGATTTTAATCGTGTATGGTGTTGCTGTATACATGTTTATATAACATGGTGTTTTAATGAAGTCTTAGGTCAATTGATGGTGTTTTACAACCTGTGTTTCCAGAACATGTTCTTATTATTGTGTTTTATATATAATAAGACATGTTCTTAGTACAATATTTTATACATGAGTTAACACACGGTCTTAGTTCAATTCATAATGTTTTACAACCTGCGTTTTCTGAAGATGAACTTTGTATGGTGTTTTATATATAATACAAAGATGTTCTTAGTATATTGTTTTATACATGCGTTAACAGTGGCGGAACCAGAACGTTAGCTCAGGGGTGTCCCAATTTTTTTTTCACCGTGCAATTATACAATATTAAAAAAAACGACAATAAATAAATAAAGTAAAACAAATAACTAATAGATTTGTCATTTTCTTTTTATAGCTTGAAATCATTTTTCTAAAATGGACGTTTTTCTAAAATTGGCGTAGATAATAAATAAATTAATAAATATTATTGTAACTGAAAGTAATAAATAAAATAAAAATCTCCTAAAGAATAGTTGTCTCCATACATCAAGAGAGCTTTCTTTAAAATATATATATATATATATATATAGGACAAAGATCCGTTAGGAACCACCCTTTATTGCGAGAACCGCGAGAACCGCGAGAACCAGTGTGAACACAAACAGTAATACCTAAAAAAATCTAAAAAACACTCAAAAAAATTTTTTTTATTTTTTTACTATTTTTTATATAAAAATCGCTACTTTTAGTATCCAAAAAAAAAAAATTTTTTTTTTTAAATTTTTTTTTTTTAAAAAAAATTTTTTTTTTTTGCTACTAAAAGTAGCGATTTGAACATAAAAAATAGTAAAAAATAAAAAAAAATTTAGATTTTTTTTGATTTTTTTTTGATTTTTTTTTGATTTTTTTAGATTTTTTAGGTTTTTTGGGGGGTTTAGTTTTTAGCATTTTAGCTTGGGGGGGGGGGGGTTTAGGTTTTTGGGGGGTGTGGGGGTTTAGGTTTTTGGGGGGTGGGGGGGTTTAGGTTTTTGGGGGGTGGGGGGTGGGGGTTAGGTTTTTTTTAGGGTTTTTTTAGGTTTTTTTAGCTATTTTAGCTTGTGTTCACATTGGTTCTCGCGGTTCTCGCAATAAAGGTGGTTCTCGCATGAACCTTACCCTATATACATATATATATATATATATATATATATATATATATATATATATATATATATAAAAGAATGAATAATAGTGAGCCACTTGGGTTGGTTTCCAACTTTCAAGAAAGAAAAAACAAATCTAAGTAATAAATAATTATTTTTTTTGGTTTAAGAAAAAGAGTTCATCTTTCTCAACCTTCCTTTCTGCAACAACCTGCAAAAATGGTGAATGTATAATTTATCAAAAACCAAAATTATCTTCTTCTTCCCCACTACGGGTGGTCTTAGGGGTGTCCTTGTAGTTGTTTATGGGTATCATTTGTATAAAAATAAAAAAAATAAATAAATTTACACTACCGGTTCAAAGTTGAGCCCTGTCCCGTGACCGGGCTGGTTGAATGCTAGGTTCGCCCCTGTGCATTAACATACGGTGTTAGTTTAATCCATGGTGTTATACAACCTGCGTTTCTAAAAGATGTTCTTAGTATGGTGTTTTACAACCTGCGTTTGCAAAAAGATGTTCTTAGTATGGTGTTTTATACATAATAAGAAGATGTTGTTTGTGTGATATTTTACAACTTGTGGTGTTTTATACTAATAAGAAGATGTTCTTTGTATGGTGTTTCATACATTGTGTTTTAAACATGCAGTTCCATAAATGACAAGAAAAACGATTTTTAGAACTGAACAACAATCGAAGAGAATTTGGATTACCTTTGTATGTTAAACCCCATTTATTTGGACCATCATCCATTTGATTTTGAAAAATACTGATTTCCAAAGTAGGTAGAAGAGAGAGAGCGCTTGATAATCGCCGTTGATTGAGGTGATATATGGTAGTTTCTTTTTTTAAATCAAGATCAATTACAATTTTACCTCTACGCACCTTAACTAATACCCAATGTCCCAATCTAAATAACACTATTTACAATTTTGCCACTATCTCAACCATTTATTACTATATCCAGTGGCTTAAATCTTGTCTCAGACTTCTTATATAAAACCCCCTTCATAGGATAATGAGTTAATTACCAAAATTGTCCTTGAAGTTTGGACAGTTTTGCCATTTTCGTCCAAAATTACACTTTTGTACCAAATTGCCCCTAACGTTTGTAACTTTTTGCCATTTTCATCCAAACCACTAACTTAGTTTATTTTTTCTGTTAAGTTGAGGATATTTGGATGAAACTGGCAACTATAAAACTACACGGACGATTTTGGCAATTTACTCAAACTCTTTTAATTTTCTTTTATTTAATTAATTTTGTTACCTATATAATAAAAAAGAATATACATGTAATTTTTATATGAAAAAAATAATAGCTATGTCACATAATTTTTATAAATTTTCATCCAACCACTAACTAAGTTAATTTTTCTATTAAGGCGAAGGATGTTTATAAACTAAGACAGAAATTAATTTCTAATTTTTATATAGATCAGTTTTATAAATATAAAATCTACTTAAACCTCTAAATTTTATAAAACTAAAATTCTGATGACCTTATTAAAAAAGGTCAAATAAAAATATCTTATCATATGTACAAAGTTTGTAATTCATCTTTTACTCTTTTAAATTCGCTACTAAGGAAAAACAGAAGCCAGTGCCCCCTCCCTCTATCAAACAACGTATCGTTACCAAACCTTAAAATTACCAACCAAATTGTAATTATAATGCTATGAACCAAAAGTTTCTTTACTCAAGCCACTCAGAATAAGTATTAGTTAGTTACCCTCATAATCTTAATTAAATAAATATTTTATTTCTACCAACATATTTCCTAGGTGCTCAACACATTTAAAAAATATGTAACGTTTTACAATTTTTTTCTATCTCTACAACTGATAAATACTAAAAGTTGTAATCGATTGTTATGTGTTGCACACCAGTGACGTTTTCTCTTTACAAAACCGATTTATATAAAGAAGTTGTAAATTAGTTTCTGTCTTAATTTATAAAATTTAAAACATCCTTCACCTTAACAAAAAAAATAAACTGACTTAGTGATTTGTATGAAAATTTATAAAAATTATGTGACAAAGCTATTATTTTTTTCATATAAAAATTACATGTATATTCTTTTTTATTATATATGTAACAAAATTAATTAAATAAAAGAAATTTAAAAGAGTTTGAGCAAATTGCCAAAATCGTCCCTTTGGTTTTATATTTGCCAGTTTCATACAAATATCCTCAACTTAACAGAAAAAATAAACTAAGTTAGTGGTTTGGATGAAAATGGCAAAAAGTTACAAACGTTGGGGGTAATTTGGTACAAAAGTGTCATTTTGGACGAAAATGACAAACGTGCCCAAACCTCAGGGACGATTTTGGCAATTAACTCTAGGATAATTTAACCCCAAATATGTTTATAGTATTAGAATTAAATAGGCTTATTGTTTTTTTTCCATCAAATTAACATGTAGTAGTATTGATACAACACCTCATATCATATGGAACTAAAGCCTATATCATACCATAAATGATTTATTTATTACAAAACAAACATATTATCATCGTATAAACAATAGAGAAATAGAAAGGCATTCAAGGCCTAGTAAATCACATAGTATTACTTTAAAAACTATATATATATGTGTGTTTAAATGTGTATGTGTGTTTCTTTATCACATATCAGGATTATGGGAACTTCAAAGTGAAACCATTGTATGACTTTAAAGGTGTTTTCAATGATTCGTGAAACTTCAAAGTGAAATCATTATATGACTTTAAAGGTGTTTTCAACAATTCTCGTTGTTGCTTCTCCTCCGAAAGCAATTTTGCAAATCTGCATGTATGTGTGAATATAATAGTATTAGTTTACGATATTATAACTTATCAACCATATTCATGCATACTCCACACTAAAATAAACATCAACTGACCGTTCAAGAGCTTGGGCATTAGTCTGGCCATTTCCTATCGGCTCTGACAATCCGGTGTTTAGATTCACCCTCGAAGTAGGTTTTGCGAGTAGATTTTCACCGACTTCTATGAGTTTCGCCATGTTCTCTTTCGTTGCAACATCTACTGACGCATTTCCTACGAAAACTGGTGTAAGAAATTTCAGATTTTCTAGTAGTGTACTGATGCTTCATCGCCACTTAGTGTGTCATCCTGGTTAATTTTATTAGTTATTTACGCTACTAATGTGAAGTTGTTCTAACGGTTTAAATACTTCTAGATGCATTCGATCTGTAACTTGTTCTACTTCTAGGCAGTACGCAAATTTGATTTTTGTAAGTGAATTACCCATGTTTACTTGGGTGGCAAACAGATTCTATATGGTTATAATAAGTAATTGAACCAATACCAGTACACTCTTACAAGGACCAGCTAGACAGACAAGGTTAAGCATGGTATAAAATAGAGAAAGTTAAAAAGAGCAAAACTTGAGCTACCAGTGTAGTTATGAGTCCCATACGCAGCATTCCGAAAAGTCACAACGAGTCAGATCGTGTAGCATACTTCCATACGTGGTTGGGGCCGACTGTCAAACTCAAATTCCACCTTTTAAGGCTCCGAAATTGTGCCCGAAAACTTTCGTTATTTTTAGTAGCTTTTGATTCTTCCCTTTTAGTCTAGAAAAACGCTTGAATCACTAAATGACATAATTTACCTGTTGAATAATTTCTTTGATTTATGAAGTTTTCGTAAGTTCAAAATTTTGGTAATACTTGTCAAATTTAGAATTCAATATAAAAGGCACCTTACGTAATTAATTGTTTAAGCTTTAAATGACATGTCAATATATTTTAGAATTCTCTCTATTTATTTTCTTACTTCTGCTCCAAGTTAGTTGATGAAAATAGGTTAAGGTCAGTGAAGAAATCTCTACCGAATTCACTTGTCACCAAGCCAACATGCCAAGTTTGATTGCGCGAACTGCCTAGAAGCATACTAGAAGTTCCAAAGACATCAAAAAGTATTAGTCTCGTTCCTAAACAACCTACCCCACAAAACAATTCAACTAGATAAGTTAATGTATTAGAATTTTGAATAATATATGCTTAAATATTACTTGGATTCGAAGGTAGTTTTCATGGGAATGAACTGCATGAAAGAACACTGTAGTATGAGCATCAACCATGTCTCCGCTTGATTGAGTGAATACATCGATGATAGGGTTGGAACCGTTATGGAGTAGCCAACCAAAAAGACCCCATTTGGATGCCATTTTAGCATTGTATTGTTTTGCTTCTTTTGCTGCACCAGTACCAATTGAGACCATGAGGAAGCGACCATAATCCAAGGGACTAACCGGAAAGAACTCTGGATTTTCTCTAAACACTTGTTTTGTGACTTCACTTATTGCAACGAGCATCTAAAAAACAATGTGTAAAGAAAAACAAAATCATACCTTTTCTCTCTGAAATAACAACAATATAAGTCTAGAGTCTCGATTACTTATTCCTCACAAAAAAAAGAAAATCAATCCGTAGAAAAAAAATAATCAAAACCAGAAATTAAACACACATGTATATAGGGGAGAGTTCAATGGAGAACACTAAAAAAAAGAGGAATCGTGGAATCATACATTTAACATGTTAAAAAATTAAACTTGACATATTAAAAATCAATTTTAAAAAAATGGAGCTTTTGCATATAAATACATGTACAAACCTTGTTAATAAAAAAAATCAAAACAATTCTTAAAAATAGTAAAAAAGGTAAAAGAAATTTTACAAAAATGATTTTTTATTGGAGTAGCTTTTGCACATCTTTATATGCAAAAGTTTCGGAAAAAATTTTGAAAGTTTTTTAGCATTTTAAATTTATTTTTTAAGATATATTTAACAGTTCTCACTTTTTAGTGTTATATATATATATATATATATATATATATATATATATATATATATATATAGGACAAAGATCCGTTAGGAACCACCCTTTATTGCGAGAACCGCGAGAACCAGTGTGAACACAAACAGTAATACCTAAAAAAAAATCTAAAAAACACCCAAAATTTTTTTTTTATTTTTTTACTATTTTTTATATAAAAATCGCTACTTTTAGTATCAAAAAAAAAAAAATTTAAATGTTTTTTTTTTTAAATTTTTTTTTGATTTTTTTAGATTTTTTAGGTTTTTTGGAGGTTTAGTTTTTAGCATTTTAGCTTGGGGGGGGGGGGGGGGGGTTAGGTTTTTTTTAGGTTTTTTGAGGGTTTTAGTTTTTAGCATTTAGCTTGGGGGGGGGGGGGGGTTAGGTTTTTTTTTTGAGGGGGGGGGGGGGGGTTTAGGTTTTTGGGGGGTGGGGGTTAGGTTTTTTTTAGGGTTTTTTAGGTTTTTTTAGCTATTTTAGGTTGTGTTCACATTGGTTCTCGCGGTTCTCGCAATAAGGTGGTTCTCGCATGAACCTTACCATATATATATATATATATATATATATATGAGAAGTATCCGTTAGGAACCACCCTTTATTGCGAGAATCGCGAGAAACAATGTGAACACAATTAAAATACATAACTAACTAATAAGTAGGGTAAGTAGGTTATATTATGTACATATAAATACATGTAGGTAAAGTTTTAAACTTAAAGAACAGATGAACAAATCACTTCAATGTTTTTTTATGGACATACATATGTATTTGCATTTAAGATTTTTTTTTTTTTTTATAATATGAACCATTGACTAATTAAGAAATAAACGATTTAGGTTTATGTTTTTATTCTTGTAATAATTTAGTTTGTACGTATGTATGATATACCGGATTATTAGCAGCAACGCCACCATCGATAAGATTATATTCTTGGTTATTTCCATCAGCATCGTTGTTCTTGAAGTAATAGGATGGGAAATAGGTGGGAGCTGCTGACGTAGAGATGCATATATCTGATAGCTTAGCATTGTAGCATGGATTAACTTCCGCCTGTAAGTTCATACAACATTCATTACCGCACAAGTTTCAGTACTATAAGAAAAACGACATAGATCTAATGTTGTTAAAGCTAGGACATAATTCAATAATATTGTCATTAGAGCATGTTATATTCAAAGTTTTTGAGATTGAAACCTCGTAAGTTGAGAAAATGGTAGGTTGTAGACGTTGGATATCGAATGTAGGAATGACAACATTGGTTAAGGTATCGTTCAAACGAGTGTTTCCTAGTTTCTCCCTGATTATCTTCCGAAGATACTTTCCATTGTACTTTGGTCCAAATAGGCTTTTAACGGTCTTGATGATTGATCCCCATACGCCCCTGCATACATGGAATTCCAAATTATAACCTTATCACGTCATAAATATTGCAGCAAAGTTATAATTTAAAAGCGGTCACATATTAACCATTGTTGTGGAAATATTTTTGGGCCATGCTCCATATAGAACGGTACAATATCTTTGGCTGCATAGAGAGGACGATTGTTCTCGTCTGGAGCGGTTAACATGGCTGTCACAAGACCACCGGTGCTTGTTCCTGCAATGACGTCAAAGTAATCCGCAAGTCTTGCATCATTTCCATCCAGTTCCTACATGATCATCATATATTTAGATTTTCATATTAAAATCTAAAAGAAACAAATCTGTAATGTATTTTAATTTTTAAATAATATTAGATAATGCATGTTATTAGACAAAATGAATTAGATACTAAATGAAAATGAAAATTAAAAAAAGTTTAGAGATGTTGCCCATCTCAAAGGCGACAGCCCCATTTGTGTAATTTTTTTTTTTTTCAAAATCATCTCACCATGCAATCACACTCTTTTAGCATTGCTCATTTCTAAAAATAAATTATTATAGATCTAAGTATAATATGGACGTCTAGCTAGTATTTCATTTTATGGTCCATATCGATAAACATATACCTGAAGTTGAGATTCAAGTAATGCAAGTATAGTGGCAGGAATGATCCCTCTAATACCTCCTCCATCAATGCTAAGAACGGTGATAAGTTTTCCTTTATTAGCGGGTTCTGTGTGTCGTGCTGTCTCCATAGATATTTGCTTATAGCCGAAAGGTTGAGAAAAGTAAATGTTGTCAAAAAGATTGTATGACAACTAATGTGATTTCGCTTGTACAAGAGAAAGTTGTGTGTTTTGGTGTTTATATATCCATTTTTGGTGTTTATATAGCCATATTGCAGCTCGATGTGATGCAATCATAGACATCCAATTTGGAGTTGAAGTCTCTTTTCATGCAACGTGACAACATAATTTATTGAGAGTTGTATTATGTCACTTAGGAGAATAATTCTAAGTTTATCGCCAACCTATCAATATCAATGCAAAATAGGCGTGCGCCAACTTTCATTATAGATCTACTTTAATATATACAAAACTACAAGCACTTTTATTTTAGTTACCACTAAGAGATGGTGTCCATTATATTATATTTTCAAAGCATGAAATACACAATTTGCACATATTCTTTTCCAAAACATCTAATACCACACAAATATATGTATAACAACTAAAAGCAATAAGAGTTAATTATTGTTTTCGTCTATGTGGTTTGTCAAAAATCACTATTTCAATTTAATAGTATAAAAATTGCGATTTCATTCATTGTGGTTTCACTTTCGTAACCATTTCAGTCCACCTCCGTTAACCCCATCTATTTATTCTGTTAAGTACACGTGAATTGTATTCTAGGATCCACTTGTTAAAACACAACCCCACGCTACCTCACCCCACTCCATCCCAACTCTCATTTCGGCAAAAGTTTTTGGTCATCTTCTCCGGCATCACAACCCCACCCTCTTAATGCCCGGCAACCCATTACCCCACCCCAATTAATATCTTCCTAGCAGCATCAATTAACATAATAACTTTGAAAAATAATGCTTACTTGGACATTTCCTCATTCTAAAATCCAAAATTAAAATTAAAATTTTGAAACCATATATGTAAAAATAGTGCCAGACTTCTACTTCTACTAAAGCCATGGTGGGTCGAACCCTACAATCCAATTTAAGTCCATATGTCATACAACAATAAAATCATATAAATCTAATAATAAAATCATATAAGTCCATATTTAATTAACACAAGGGTAATTTAGGTATTTCATTAAAAACTTAACGGTAAAATACACAGTGTTAGGAGACTGGACTGAAATGGTTACGAAAGTGAAACCACAGGGACTGAAATCGTATTTTAAACTAGTGGACTGAAATAGTGATTTTTGATAAACCACAGGGACGAAAACAGTAATTAACTCAAATAATAATAAAGTAAAGAAATACATACATTTAACTAAATGAGTTTTGCACCAATCATTAAATTTCAATCGTGCATAAGTACATAACGCTAATACACAAAAGGACATTTATACCCGAAATCACAATAGTCGTAACATTAGCAATACCACTCATCTGGTCGCAAAACAATGCAGCCTTGTTACCACCGTCCGGCGTGATAATAAGTATTTTCTTGGGAGCAAGATATGTATTTAAGTAGTAATTGTGAGAGAACAGATTAACGTTACCTCAAAGCTGGTTTAGGATGGGTTTTTATAGCCGCAGAGTGAAGAAGAAAGGCCAATGGGCCGCTTGATGGGCCTAGGGCCCGACTGACAACCTGCAACTTTTTGTAGACGTAACAGGAACGCAGGTCACGGGAGTATCAGGCGCACGCAGAGGTGTTGCCATGTGTCTCGCTGTACCGGTTGCACAAAGGAACACCCGCCACGTGGCCTGCTGCGGTTGTCAGTCTGTTCACTAGCTTTATGCATGTGGGCTGGGCAGCTGCGCATTGTGCGGTCAGCTGACTGCTGCTGTCAGTGCTCGGGCATACCACTTGATGGTTGGTTACGGAAATCAAAGTGACACTTCTACTTGTATAACAATAGGATGCGGTTTCCAGATCACAAACCAACACTTCCATTGCCGCTCTGCGCGCCCGCGCAGGATCGCAGCATGGAAATGTGTTTGAAAGAAAGTGAATGTAGTGAACTAGTACCATACTTGGTAGTAGTTACCGCACCCCTTGTATGTTGACGAAAATAGTCATTTTCATATACAAGGTGAGTTTTCTCATCTTTTCTCGAGAGGGAAAGCAAACCGGGTTCGCTCGTGCCCGCACGAACTGAGGTAAGTCCTTTATCCATTGGGACAGTGAGCTCAGAGATGGTCATTCGCGCCCAAGCCTAGTGCAAGATTTGGGACCATACCCCTTCAGTATTGTCGCAACCCCCGCCCCCTATCTGTCCCGATAACGGGCGGCCACGAGACTCAGTTTTGGTGGTATCGGTGTTTATCAATTTGGCCGCGGAAATTACATCAGGACCGTAGTTAAGAAATATTTTATCATAGTAAAACACCTTCTTTTATAAATAAACATGTTGGGATAAACTCAACTTTTCATTACAAACTAGTTTATAGGAATAAATCTTATTTTATTGAAATAAAACATCTTCTTTATTTAGGTAACTTTTATATCCACTTTTTCCCAGCCTTCAGTGCTGTCCAGCTGGCTTCTAGTTGGCTTTCACATTTTGTTACCTGAAATGCGTTTAAAAACATTTTGTCAGTGGAAAATACTGGTGAGTGAATCCCAGTTTAATCAAGAAGAATTTTATCAATTAACACAGTATTGAGAGCGATTACAATGTTTATATCTACATAATTACTCATTCAGTACTGTCAATCCTGACTGGTGGGTCATATTACACATTGGCTAACTCTTTGTCCAATGGTAACGTGTCTCACATTTTGTATACAAAACCCCAACATACCGGCAGTAATTGAAGAATTACAAAGACTCAATCACTGCTTAATCACATTGTAAAATATTTAAGGTTTTGTAAAAATAGTTTACAAAAAGAAGATTACTCACATTCCTGTCTTAGGTTTTCCTTTAAGGTTTCCTGGTGATTATCTATAATTTACACAAATGCACACGTGTTAGTATAATAACCCAATATTTACATTAGTAATACCCTCCCCGAGACGGCATTCCAACGACTACGTCAGGCAGAACCACGACAGCCGTTACGGAACCCTAGATCAATCGGGCAGCGTATCTAATACGTAACCGGGGTTATGATATTTACAACGGAGCAGAACTTCGTTATTTAGGGGGTATTATGCCCGGAAATTATGTTATCTATGCAGAAATTCGAGAGAGAAAGCGAAAATGAACGATCGGAACTGAAGGCCGAAGCCATCTATTTATAGGTAACCTTTCACCTTCCCTCGTGGCCTGCGTAAGACGTAGCCAAGGGCTACGCGCCCCGCATAGTAGCTTGGGTAGGCCCTAGCCTGGCCCAGTCATCAAACTAGCTTCCACACGCGTTTGACACGTGGCGGCACCGGGTGCAGTCCTGACTCCGAGCTGTCGCGCCCCGCGTAGGTCAAGGAGGTGGCTTACGCGCCCCGCGAGAGACCGTTAAAATTTGTTTTTATTAAAAATAAAGGTATTTTGGGTCCGTTTTCGCATATGGGGTGTATTTTAAGACACTTTGGGACATTCTAATTATATTATGGGTGTCGGCAAAATATTTTGGAGGGTTGTTATATCCTCCCCACCTTTTTTAGAGCTCGTCCTCGAGATCTACTGGAACAAGTGTGGATATTTCCTTTGCATTTCTGATTCAAGCTCCCATGTGTACTCTGGTCCTCTTTTGGAGTCCCATTTTACTTTGATCAGAACTAATCTCTTATGCTTGAGGTTCTTGACTTTCCTATCTTCAATCTGTAGAGGCCTCTCTACAAATTTTAACTGTTCATTTACCTCTATGTCCTTAAGAGGTACTATCAGTGATTCATCAGCTAAGCATTTCTTGAGATTAGATACATGAAATACATCATGTATTCCTGCCATTTCCTCTGGCAGTTGTAGCTGATAGGCTACAAGTCCTGTTCTTTTAATAATCTCAAAAGGTCCAACATACATGGGGCTTAGCTTTCCCCTTTTGATGAATCTTACCACTCCTTTCCAAGGAGAGACTTTCAATAATACTTTGTCTCCTACCTGAAATTCCAACGGCTTTCGTCTGTTATCAGCATAACTCTTTTGTCGATCACGTGCTGCTTTCAGTCGTTCCTTGACTTGAATGATCTTGTCGGTTGTTTCTTTCACTATTTCAGGTCCAGATAATTGCTGTTCCCCAATTTCTGCCCAACAGACTGGGGTTCGGCACTTTCGTCCATAAAGTGCTTCGAATGGTGCAGCATTGATACTTGTGTGATAACTGTTATTGTAAAAAAATTCAATTAATGGTAAGTGATCGTCCCAATTACCTCCGAAATCAATTACACAAGCTCTAAGTATGTCCTCCATTGTTTGAATTGTCCTTTCGCTTTGTCCGTCCGTTTAAGGATGATAAGCTGTGCTTAGATTTAACTTGGTTCCCATTGCTTTTTGGAAACTTGTCCAAAAATGAGAGGTAAAACGGCTGTCCCTATCAGAAACAATTGATAAAGGAATTCCATATAATGAAACTATTTCATTTACATACAACTTAGCTAACTGTTCCATACTGAAAGTTTCCTTCATTGGTAGGAAATGAGCTGAGTTAGTTAGCCTGTCTACAATCACCCAGATTGTTTCATTACTTTTTCTTGTTTTGGCTAATTTGGTAACGAAATACATTGTTATCAATTCCCATTTCCACACTGGCATCTCTAATGGCTGCAACAAACCTGAGGGTTTCTGATGTTCAGCTTTAACTTAGGAGCAGGTTAAACACTTAGAAACATAAGCAGCTATATCCTTTTTCTTTCCTATCCACCAAAATTTTTTCTTAAATCCTGATACATCTTATCACTTCCAGGATGCATCGTATACTTAGACTTATGGGCTTCTTCTAATATACGGTGGTGTAGGTTTCCTAATTTAGGTATCCACATTCTTTTCTTATGGAATCTCCAAATTCCATCTGTTTCTTGGTCTAATTCCTTAATCATTCCTTTTGACTTTTCAGTATCAACCTTGATTACTGATTCTTGTGCTTTTCTAATCTGTTCATTTAAATCTACTTGTAGATTTAATTTAAGAGAACGTACTCTTTTTGGCTTTTTCATGATACTTTCGACTTAAAGCATCAGCCACTACATTTGCTTTTTTTGTATGATACCGGATATTACAATCATAATCACTAAGTATCTCCATCCAGCGTCTTTGTCTCATATTCAACTCCTTTTGCCTGAAAACATACCTTAAACTCTTATCATCAGTAAAAATGGTAAACTTACTACCATAAAGGTAATGTCTCCAAATTTTTAGGGCAAAAATTATGGCTCCTAATTCCAAATCATGGGTTGAATAATTCTCTTCATGATTCTTAAGTTGTCTGGATGCATAAGCTATAACCTTTTGATGTTGCATCAACACACATCCATAACCTAACTTAGAAGTGTCACAATAGACTACAAAGTCTTCAGTTCCTTCTGGTAACGCTAGTATGGGTGTGTGGGTTAATCTTTGCTTAAGGATTCTAAATGCTTCTTCTTGTTTTGGTCCCCATTCAAACTTAATAGATTTACAGGTTAACTTAGTTAAGGGAATGGCTATTCTAGAAAAATCTTGAATAAATCTTCTATAATAACCGGCCAATCCTAAGAAACTTCTAACCTCGGTTGATGACTCAGGGGTTTTCCATTTGGTAATTGCCTCGATCTTGGTGGGATCTACATGAATTCATTCATGATCGACTAAATGTCCAAGCAACTGTACTTGTTCTAACCAGAATTCGCACTTTGAAAACTTAGCATAAAGCTTTTCTTTCCTTAATAAGCTCAGAAGTGCGTGAAAATGCTTTGCATGTTCTTCTCTACTCTTAGAGTAAATGAGAATATCATCTATAAAGACAATTATGAATTTATCCAAATATGGCTTACATATTCGGTTCATCATGTCCATAAATGCAGCTGGGCATTGGTTAAACCAAATAGCATGACAGTAAATTCATAATGGTCATACCTTGTTCTGAATGCGGTTATAGGAATGTCCTCTTCCTATACCTTTAATTGATGATATCCTGATCGTAAATCGATTTTGGAGAAAAATCGAGCTCCTTGCAATTGATCGAACAGATCATCGATCCTCGGTAATGGGTACCGATTCTTAATCGTGACCTTGTTCAATTCACGGTAGTCAATGCACATACGAATCGATCCGTCTTTCTTCTTAACGAATAAGATTGGCGCTCCCCATGGCGATGAACTTGGTTGTATGAATCCTTTCTCTAATAATTCATCTAACTGTTTCTTCAGTTCCTGCATTTCTGCGCGTGCCAGGCGGTAAGGTGCTTTGGCAATCGGTGTTGTCCCTAGTAGCAGGTGGATTCTGAATTTAACTTCCCTGTCTGGCGGTAATCCTGGTAATTCTTCTGGAAATACATCTGGAAACTGAGATACGACTGGAATATCTTTCAATTCTTTTCCTTTAGTGTTAATGATTATAGAAATCAAATACACTAATGATCGTTTTCTTATATAACTTATTGTGTTCATCACAGAGATGAATTTTGTGGATCTAGATGGCTTATCTCCTTTAATTGTGATCTTTTCACCCTTTGGTGAATTTACTTGGATTGACTTTTGATCACATAAAATACTGGCTTTATTGGCTATTAACCAATCCATTCCTAATACAATATCGAATCATGCCAGATTCATTGGGTAAAGGTTTGCACTAAACTTTCGATTTAAAAATTCTATTCTTGCTCCCTGCAAGATTTTAGAAATCCTAACGGTTTCCCCATTTGCTGTCTCTACTAGACATTCTTGTGGGAGTTTAATGATTGATTAAGAAGTTTGCAAAATGAAGTATTAATAAAACTTTGGTTCACACCAGAGTCAAATAAAACTTTAGCAAAAATATCATTAACTAAAAACGTACTGGCTATCACGTCCTGAATCATCTTGACTTCGTCTGCAGTTAGGACAAATGCTCTAGCATTTTTAGTGTTCTTGTTATTCATAGTTGGAGCTAGTTTCTGGCAGTTTGGCTTGATGTGGCCTTGTTCTCCACAGTTGTAGCATATCCTGTTGTTAAGTTTCTTCCTGCAGTCTTCTTCCTTGTGTATAGATATTTTGCAAAAGTTGCAATATATGGAGCACATTCCAGAATGCTTCCTTTTGCAATACTTGCAATAAGGAGTAGAGGTAGAACCTACATTTCTCCCACGATTGGAATTTCCAGAACGAAATTCTTGGGTAAGCCTTTGAGCTAGGTTCTTTCTTTGATCCTCTTCTCGTGTACGCACTAACTCATCTGTTAAGGTGTTTGCTAGTTCTATAGCTTCCTCTATGGTTTGAGGTCTAGATGCCTTGACTACATGTCTTATCTCACTGATTAATCCCCGGATGTAACGGGAGATTAATACTGGTTCAGGTGAAGCAAGGGTTGGTACTATTCTAGCATATTCAAAGAATAACGTAGTATAACCCTTACTATCCACTCCAGTCATTCTAAGGTTTAGGAATTTATTTGCTATCTGTTCTTTTTCATTGGGAGGGCAGAATTTCCTTTCTACCATGTTCTTAAATTCCTCTCATTCCATGTTATTAACCCTGTCACTTCCCCTAGATTGGAGGATAGTGTTCCACCACTCTAAGGCTGAATTCTTAAATAGATTGGAAGCAAAAATTATCTTATCCTCTTCCGCACACTTGCTTATTTTTAAGACTGCCTCAGTCTTTTCTATCCAGCGTAGAGCTACAACGGCCCCTTCATTGCCCGGGAATTCCATTGGTTTACAAGACCAGAATTCTTTATAAGAACAACCATAAGACATGGTTCTTCTTCTTTTGGGAATGGGCACCTGAAGTACGGGTCCATTGTTTACGCTGTGTTCAGGTTCAGTTGGTCGCTTACTGCTATGTTTACTTTTATTATCAGCTTCCTTAACAGTTTGAATAATAAATGGCATTGCATCTATAATTCCTTGTGCCACTATGTTTTGGATGGCATTATTATCCATTTGGTTTCCATTGTTATTGTTGTTTGGATTCTCATTATTCGAGTTATTGTCGTTCTGGTTATTATCATTCTGGTTTTCCTAGTTCACTTCGTTGTCCATCTGGATTTTAAACATTTACCACATATTAATATCACAAGATAATAATTAATACAACCAATCACACAACACACATGTTGATAAAAAACGTCGAGCACTGCGACTTACTCTTTCTTATATATAATATGCATCTAATACAAACCAATACTGAAATTTAAAATTACAATACGACTGAAATTGAAATTACATTACTAGTAGGCATCTATAGTTATGATTTTTTTTCATACACATATTATATATTATTATTATTATTATTATTATTATTATTTATTAGTATTATTATTACTACTTCCACCATCACATTCACGGATATGGATTCATCCAGAAATCCATATTACGCTCGTCATACTTCCAGACGAGTCGTTCTCCTACCTGCCTCATTATCTCACTACTTTCTAAAATTTCTTCTCCGAAAGTTCGGAGCTCTTGCACATTTTCTGCACTCATTAGGGGTGCAGGTGCTGGGACTGGGTTTGGGAACTGGGGCATGGGTAAGGATTCTCTAAAATTTCCCTAATGTATTGATTGCCATCGTAATAGGGATCTAGAGGGTCCAAACCTGGATAGGCTCCTAGATTCGGCATGGGCATATCTTCTGGTATTGGGTAGCGTTGCACATAATCCCTTTGTCATCTAACCACGGGTCGTTGTCTGGGTCTAAGGGATTGGGTGCTGGTACCCTAGGTATCTCCTCCGGGTTGAAATCATGCATTTCGACTTGCTTTTCTGGGTTGTTTTCTATTTCCATTGGCTGAGCTGGGAATAGTGGTAATGGTTGGGGTGCTATCAGTTGCTCCAGGTTAGAGTCGGCTGATGTGGTTGCTAAGATATGGAAGTTTGCTAAACCCCTATTAAGCATATCATGGGCATGGGCATCTGTCTCTCTTTTAGCGGCTGCTAGGACTTGCTGCTGTTGTAACTTTTTCATTCTTTTCCTACGTTCATGCGCTCCCCTACTGAACCATCCTCTCTTTTTAGGAGGGAATGGCTCTTAAGACTGAGCCTTAAACACGAATATCTCGTCTTCATTATCAGCTGAGTACCCTGAGAGGGCAGGCTGTGAAGAGGTGCCTTCGATTCTAGGTGAGCTGGACAACTGACGATACTCGTCGGAAGGTCCTTGGTCACTCATACTATAAACTAACAAATAGTCAAATAACACACAATAACAATATACAATTATACACGTATTTCCATAATTAATTTCCTAACATATGATATTTTGGTGTCGGCAGAACACTTCTGTGGTTGAATCGGTGGCTTAGCTCTGATACCACCTTCTGTCGTAACCCCCGCCCCCTATTTGTCCCGGGAACGGGCGGCCGCGAGACTCAGTTTTGGTGGTATCGGTGTTTATCAATTTGGCAGCGTAAATTACATCAGGACCGTAGTTAGGAAATATTTTATCAGAGTAAAACACCTTCATTTATAAATAAACATGTTGGGATAAACTCAAGTTTTCATTACAAACTGATTTATAGGAATAAATCCCATTTTATTGAAATAAAACATCTTCTTTATTTAGGTAACTTTTATATTCACTTTTTCCCAGCCTTCAGTGCTGTCCAGCTGGCTTCTAATTGACTTTCACATTTTGTTACCTGAAACACGTTTAAAAACATTTTGTCAGTGGGAAATACTGGTGAGTGAATCCCAGTTTAATCAAGAAGAATTTTATCAATTAACACAGTATTGAGAGCGATTACAATGTTTATATCTACACAATTACTCATTCAGTACTGTCAATCCTGACTGGTGGGTCATATTACACATTGGCTAACTCTTTGTCCAATGGTAACATGTCTCACATTTTGTATACAAAACCCCAACATACCGGCAGTAATTGAAGAATTACAAAGACTCAATCACTGCTTAATCACATTGTAAAATATTTAAGGTTTTGTGAAAATAGTTTACAAAAAGGTTTACAAAAAGGAGATTACTCACATTGCTGTCTTAGGTTTTCCTTTAAGGTTTCCTGGTGATTATCTATAATTTACACAAATGCACACGTGTTAGTATAATAACCCAATATTTACATTAGTAATACCCTCCCCGAGACGGCATTCCAACGACTACGTCGGGCAGAACCACGACAGCCGTTACGGAACCCTGGATCAATCGAGCAGCGTATCTAATACGTAACCGGGGTTATGATACTTACAACGGAGCAGAACTTCGTTATTTAGGGAGGTATTATGCCCGGAAATTATGTTATCTATGCAGAAATTCGAGAGAGAAAGTGAAAATGAAAGATGGGAACTGAAGGCCGAAGCCATCTATTTATAGGTGACCTTTCACCTTCCCTCGCGGCCCACGTAAGACGTAGCCAAGGGCTACGCGGCCCGCCTAGTAGACTGGGTAGGCCCTAGCCTGGCCCAGTCATCGAACTAGCTTCAACACGCGTTTGACACGTGGCGGTACCGGGTGCAGCCCTGACTCCGAGTTGTCGCGCCCCGCCTAGGTCAAGGGGGTGGCTTACGCGCCCCGCGAGAGACCATTAAAATTTGTTTTTAATTAAAATAAAGGTATTTGGGGCCCGTTCGGTATGGGTGTATTTTAGACCTTTGGGAAATTCAATAAAGGGTGTCGGATTTTGGAGGCCGTTTAAAGTAAGTTGTATGAGTATGTATGGTGTAATGTATGTATGTAGACATTAATGTGGTATGATGTATGTATATGTATGTATTATTGTATTCTGAAGGTTGTTATATTAGTATGTATGTATGTATGTATGATGTATGTTATGTATGTGTATGATTATTATGTATGTAGTATGTATTAATGTATGTATGTTAATTATGTATGTATGTATGTATGTATGTATTATATGTATGTGTATGTATGTAGTGTATGTATGTATGTATGTATGTATGTATGTATGTATGTATGGTATGTATGTATGTATGTATGTATGTATGTATGTATTGTATGTATGTATGTATGTATGTAGTATTGTATGTATGTATGTATGTATGTATGTATGTATGTATGTATGTATGTATGTATGATATGTATGTATGTATGTATGATATGTATGTATGTATGTATTGTATGTATGTATGTATGTATGTATGTATGTATGTATGTATGTATGTATGTATGTATGTATGTATGTATGTATGTATGTATGTATGTATGTATGTATGTATGTATGTATGTATGTATGTATGTATGTATGTATGTATGTATGTATGTATGTATGTATGTATGTATGTATGTATGTATGTATGTATGTATGTATGTATGTATGTATGTATGTATGTATGTATGTATGTATGTATGTATGTATGTATGTATGTATGTATGTATGTATGTATGTATGTATGTATGTATGTATGTATGTATGTATGTATGTATGTATGTATGTATGTATGTATGTATGTATGTATGTATGTATGTATGTATGTATGTATGTATGTATGTATGTATGTATGTATGTATGTATGTATGTATGTATGTATGTATGTATGTATGTATGTATGTATGTATGTATGTATGTATGTATGTATGTATGTATGTATGTATGTATGTATGTATGTATGTATGTATGTATGTAGTATGTATGTATGTATGTATGTATGTATGTATGTATGTATGTATGTATGTATGTATGTATGTATGTATGTCTGTATGTGTGTGTGTGTGTGTGTATGTGTATGTATGTATGTATGTATGTATGTATGTTATGTATGTATGTATGTATGTATGTATGTATGTATGTATGTATGTATGTATGTATGTATGTATGTATGTATGTAGTATGTATGTATGTATGTATATGTATGTATGTATGTATGTATTATGTATGTATGTATGTATGTATGTATGTATCCATGTATGCATGCAGTGGCGGCTTTGATGGTGTGCGGGAGGACCTCCGCACAAGGCCCGTGATTTCGAAGGGCACACGATTTTTTTTTAAATTCGATATATACACATTATTTAAAAAAAAGTAAACACATACGAATTCCAATATAGGCCCATTTACAAATCATCTTTTATGGTTTAGTATTTAGCCCACTTGGCATTAGTTTTATTGAGCCCAATACTAATTTGATTTTTTTAAATAATAATAAAACATTACGGAAGGGCACATTTTTTTGAGCTCGAGCAGGGTACATGTATTCTCAGAGACGCCTCTACATGCATGTTTGTATGCATGATAGTTTGCGTACATGTCCCCCACCAGTATTGGAATCTTTATTAGGTTTTGCCATTTTAACTTTAGATGTCTTTATTAACTAACATCGAAATTAAACCAAAATAATAAAAGTATTCCTCCCCAGAATATTAGTTTGTTTGTCCTCCCCGGACGCACACTTATGAAAGAGTAGTGAACTCACCTTTGTTTGCTCGGTTTGATACTTTACTTCTAGTGTTCGTTAACTGTTAGGTCCATTACACGCGACCTAAGGTATGATAAATGTAAGTACACGTACGTAGGGTCGTGCAATACCCTAGTGTCCAAATAACGGATATTGTATAGTAATATTTATTCATGCACAAGTTAATATACTATTGTAAATACATTAGCACAATACATGGATTCTTGTAACATCATCTCCTTGTAGATACATGAAATGTGGAAAAATATATGAGAATTATTTTATAAACAGAATGTATTCAAACATGAAACATAACCAATTAACCACTCACGTATGAGCCTTTCTAGGCCAACTTGCACACATGCACGATAAAGCCTCTTGGGATATTATATAATTTGAACGCATTTATTAGCATTACCGACATACGGACCAACAGGTTGAATAACCTCTGAACCCCTATCATTCAATAAGTTAATTTGGATATCCACCTTAATATGGGCTCGTCCCTTTGAAAAACATATACCCAGATTCTCTATCACTAATACCAAATTCAGATTTCCTTATTGTAATTATGTTCGGAACCTTTAAATGAATTTAGCTAGCCCAACAGAATGTATCGTCGGCCCATTTAGTTGTTCTATTTAATTTGAAGGTTCCATTTGCAAAATAATGGTTTTAGAATATTTGAAGGATTCACGTGACACCTGTTTATATATAATGGTTTTAGAATATTTGAAGGATTCACATGACACCTTTAATATGGACGTTTATGCATGCATATATGCGTACTCCATCAATTCATTTATATTCAAACCTTTTTAACACACATATTCGGACTATTCTCCATTCTACAAGTTCTGGCCATTGGAATCAAAAATTATGTTCGAACCTTAGGAGGATATACAAGTGTAGATCCATTCTAATAATCAACAAAGTCGGACGTTATACAAGGCTCAAGTTCGGACATTATGTAGTACCAAGTTCGGACCATATAAGCTTTTATGTTCGGACCATATGTAAGGCACTAGGTTCGGACCATATAAAATCTACAAGTTCTGACATGTATAGCTCACAAATTCGGACAGGTTACAAAGGAACCTTATAAATTCAGACTTTATGTAATATAACAAGTTCGGATCCTTTGGTAAAAATCAAGTTCAGACATTTAGTTCATCATCTAAGTCCGGACCATGCTTATAATCAAGTGCGGATCCATGTAATTTATATAAGTGCGGACATGGGGGTTCTTATTTAAGTGCGGACATCACAACTTCAAACATGTAAACAACAAATGCGGACCAGGTATTTTAAACAAGTGCAGACCACAATTAAAGCCACAAATACGGACAATAATAACATCACATATACGGACAATATTATTTAATCACAAATTCGGACAATACAACTTTGTGACTTCACAAAGTCTGACAAATCAGAAATCACTTTCTCCTTCCCAAGTTTTCATGAACAGAAAACCACAAATGCACAGAAATCAATCATGTTAGACATCAAATCAACCAATATAACAATGATATCATACCACAAACGAAAACAATCATTGTACAATCATTTGTCTAAGCATTCATGTATTCATTGGCATAAGCAATCACAGACAATCAATTGTTTGGATCTTCTAGTGTTTCGTATGAATCAAAAAAACAAGATAAACAATGATGTGTGTAAAATGCAACATATGAATTTCATCGAATGAAACATAAAACTAACCCTTTTTTTAGTACTAATGTTAGAAAAAGTGTGCTTTTGTCTTCCTTTTGTATTTTCAGGACCAAATGAGATTAAATGAACAAAAGGAACAAATATACAGCAAAATCTAACATAAATACAAAGGAAAGGAATAAACGTGGCATTCCTGACCCCTCGATAGCATCTTCCCAAGCAAAAACAAGAGATCAGAAGGCTGACCACGGCCCCGTGCCCAGCGGACACGGGGGCGTGGCAAGGTGTCTACAGAAAAGACAAAGCAATGGAAGCTTCTGTTCCCTGCACGGGGGCGTGCCCAGCTCAACACGGGCCGTGGTCAACGCTAAGATTAGCAGAATCTTGCAAATCTTGATAGTACAGATACGCTTCTGCACATGGGGCCCTGCCAAGCGGACACGGGGGCGTGTGGAGCTGATGCAGACAAATTGCAATTAATGAAGAAAGAGAATGAAGATGGCCACAGGGCCGTGTCCGGGCTTCTGTACAGGCTATAAATAGGGGTGTTTGGCTCACTTCAAAGGCATCCCTTGATAAACCACCTCTCTTCCACTTCACCCACACTCCACCACCATCACAACACCCACATCCACCACCATCATCCATCATCCACCTAGAGTGTGTGTAGTAGTCTCGGGATCCAAGATTGATAGTAAGAGTTCTTGACAATCAAAGGCCATGTTTGCCTAAGTCTTTTACATCACTTGGTGAAGACAAGCTTTAATGTAATACTTTTGATTTTTAATCTTTTCGCATTTTTTATTTGCTTTTGTATTAATGACTTTAATAACTAGTTTCTTATGTTGAAGGTGAAACTTCCTTATCATTTGTCCGTGGTGTCTTGGCATTACTTTACTGTCTATATAAAATAAAAGATTTTCACCATTTATATCTCTACGGTCCATATAGAGATATGTTGGCTACCTGGTCGGGGGTTAAGGGAATGGTTTGGTAAGGTTCTTGCCTTGTTCAGTGTATAGATCCTGCAAGGACCTGGGTCAAGCTTACTAGGACCTCCTTCAATACCCACTGGTATTGGATGGCAGGGGTGCGAATGGCTTGATCCCCTCATATGTAAACTACTATTAATACATTAACCCGACTACTTGGGATTGTATCCCTGCTGACTCAAACCACTTAGCCGAGGGTAACGCCACCTTCAAAAGAGGGGCCTACCGCATTACGCATTAATAACTTAATTAATTATCTTCCAATATTCCAACCCTTTGGGATTGTATCCTTGCTGACTCAAACCACTGGGTTGAGGGTAACGTCACCTTCAAAAGAGGGGCCTACGACTATAACTAAGAGAATCTCTTAAAAAGTGAAAAAGTACGGAAATCATCAAAGGTTACATTAAAGGCGAGTCGGATCCAAGTGATTCATCTTGTCTATCTTTTTTTATTTTTATTTTTATTTTTCAGCATTTTAGTTTTTATTTTTCGTGTTAAAAACCTTTTCTAAAACTTTTGATTTGATTAGACGTTGAGTATAAACCGGTACTAAAAGCTCTTGTGTCCTTGAACGACCTCGGTATCTTACCAACACTATACTACGCTCACGATGGGTGCACTTGCCCATATGTGTGTTTAGTGTTAGTAGAATATCGTGTTATATAAATTTAAAACTTGACTAACGTGTTAAAAATGGCTTAAAATATAAAGAAAAATATATCACACATAACGCACATCAAGTTTTTGGCGCCGTTTCCGGGGACACAAGGATTTTAAGAAAGCTTAAAGTCGATGGCCTAATCAGTTTTTCAAAACCTTTATAAAATCGCGCGCACATTTTTTACAATTTTAGGTAGTTTTTGCATTACAGTAGACTGAACACGGGGCCGTGTTCACTGAACATGGGGCTGTGCTGCATAATTTTTACAAAACTCCAAGATACAGAGTCTGAACACGGGGTCGTATTCGCTGAACACGCCCCCGTGCTGCACAAAACCAGTCACATCTTTTCAAAACGCCTAGATACAGACCCTGAACACGGGGCCATGCTCACTGAACATGGGGCCGTGTCCAGCCTCTGTTTTCGTTTTTATTTTTGTTTTCTAGTCTCGAGACTCTGTTGTGGTCTGCTGAGTGATTCTTATGGATCAATACTCAGGAGGTCACAACTACTACTATGAGGAGGATGATTATAGAGAAGAAAATTGTACCATTTGTGGTAATCCTCATTCGGTACAATATTGTGACCTTTTTGAACCATCCCCTTCATACACCTACTATGAGAAGCCCAGGTACGAGCCATCCACTTCATACACATGAAGAGCCAAGGTATGAACCTTATCCCTCATACTCATATTTTTATGAACCAAGGTATGAGCCTTCAGACTCATACTTTGAGGAACCAAGGTATGAGCCTTCACCTTCATATGCTTATTATGAGGAACCATGGCGTGAACAACCCACCTCATATGAGTATTATGAAGAACCAAGTTACGACCCTTATTCATCATATACTTACAATGAAGAACAATGGTGTGAACCATCTACTTCATATGAGTATTATGAGGAACCAAGGATCGAACCTCCGAATTCAAGCTTTGAGGATCCAGATCCTTATTCTATCACCCACATAACCAATAAGATGATAGAACACATTAAAACTATCGAGCGCTGTATAAACGAAGCCCGCGCGAGGGAAGAGGAGTCCCGTGCAAGGGAAGAACTAACTTGTAAAGAAGAAGAGATAGTTGAAAATGTAAAAATGGAAAAACAAATAAGTGAAAAAACCGACACATGAGGTAAACAACGAAAAAGGTGAGTCCGATAACGATAAAATTCAAGAAGAGTCTAATTTTCAAGAAATTAATCTCTTGTCACCTTCTTTCGAAAATCAATGTTTAGTACCCACTCATGCTAAGTTTTTAAAAGAGTTAAACACTAAAACTAAAATTGATGAAATGGTAAGCATTAAGTTAACAAATGATCAAACTACGCTAATAAAAGATGATCCATTTGAAATTAACATTATACCGGTTCCATGTTTTTTTCAAAATTCCTTTATTAGTAATATTACAATTGATAAAGATCTTTTTGTTAATATAATGCCCAACTACATTTTCGAAAAATTAAGTATTGGTGATTTTTCTTCACTTCAAATACCCATTTTTCTATCTAATCGGAAAACAATAAAATCAATGGGAATAGTTGAGGATGTGTTAGTTTGAACAAATCAAATGGTAATCCCGACTGAGTTCGTCATCCTTGATGACGCTCCTTTAGTATTGGGACGACCTTTTGTAAAAACCTTTGAAGCTTTGAAAAATCAGAAGAAAAGCAATCTACCCATTCAATTAGGGGCATTCAAACGAAGTGTCGATCTTGAGCGTTCAATGAAATATCCATTTGGAAATAATGACCCCCTAATTGAAGATGAAGATGAGCCACCCGATACAAGAGAAGAAATCGACCACTTTGTTGAAGAAGAGGTCGCCATAGAACAAACCTTTTTGGTTCTTGATCAAAATGAGCAACCAAATAAGGAATCTCCTAAAGACCCACCCCTTGAGCTCAAAGAACTTCCACCAGGTTTGGAATATGCTTTTCTCGACAAAGATGGTAAGTTACCTGTAAT